>NW_024505561.1:1877474-2509974 GCF_017590055.1 Onychostruthus taczanowskii | reverse complement strand
GGGTGGCACAGCACGGCAGCGCTGGGCGCATCCCCCTTGGGCAGCCCGAAGGGGCGGCTGCGGGTCGGTCTCCCGCACAGAGTGACTTTGCAGCCGGACCCCCCCGACCCCAAGCCTTCAGCCTTCCCTGGCTCTGCCAGAGCAGCTGCCCGCGCTGTGGCAGCCCGAGTACAAGTGTGTCGTCCGTGTCACCCTCCCCCCCGCTCCCTGTGCTGCTGCTCACCCCCGCACGACGCCCCCAGCCCCGGTCTCCCGCAGCAGCTGCGGGCGCCGCAGCCGGGAGCACTGGCGGCCGTGCCTCCCCCCGAGGCGGCCGATGCTCCGCCACCGCCCGGCGGCCCCTCTGCCTCCCCACCTGCCTCCCGCGGCCTCCGTGCCAGCCCCGGCCCCGCGAAGGCCACCCCGGCGACAGACCCTGCCGACCCAGGAATTTCGGGGGGTGTCGGGGGAAGATGAGGACAGAGATCTGTGGGTCTTTGCTGATCGCTGTGGGGTCGGCTGAGGGTCTCCGGAGTGCACTCAGTGTCTCGGCGTTCTGCCTTCGTCGTGCAGCGATGGTCACCCTCGGCCCTCCTCGGGGGTGCCACACTGCCCCGACTACAGCCGGCAAACCCTCACTCCTTCGGGAGACACAACTCAGATGGACTTTGCTTACTTTCTCAGAAATTAAAAAAAAAAAAAAAAAAAAAAATCAAACAGTAAAACCCTAACGCAGACTTGTAAACGAGGGCCCACGACTTTGGGATTTCCCCCGTGGAAGCTGTTGAGAATGTTTAATAGCTAAAGTCAATGTGGCAGTCTAAAACCGTGGGAGCAGGTCAGGAGAACCGCTGCTATGGCACCCTGGCCGTGGTTTCTTGGAGCTGTTGGGACTCCTCGCAGACCTGATCTCTGCACTGTCAACCTCTAGCTTGCCTTCAAGGACCTGGGACCCTAAATCAGGAAATCCCCAGTTTTCCCCCTGCCCCGTATATTTCCCAGCTTTGCTCCTGCTTGGCAGAGTAGCTTTCACCCAGGAGATGGGTCTCCAGCTCCTGACCATGCCATAGCAGGGAGGATTTCCAGCTACTGCCTCCTGTCTGCTCCACCTGTCCATGGGGCAGTGGAGGTGAGGGCCTGCCTCCCACCAGGGCACTTGGTGAGGCGGAGGGTGAGATCTAGAGACAAGATTCGAGACAGAGAAAAGTGAATTTAAGGCATTCCTGCTGCAGCGGTTTTGGGGTTCTGCTCCTCGGCTGCTTTGTTTCCATATCTCTTGTTAGTTAGTTATGGGTTAAAATATAGATGTTGTTCAGAGTGCAGAACTCCAGAGAATACTTCAGATCTGGGTCAAAAGAGTGATTTCAGGCTCTGATGCTCAGATTCCAAAAGACGCCGAGCTAGCACCTAGCTGCAGGAAATGGACATTAGAGGCATCTATTCTCAGAAGCCTCCTTTGCAAATCCCGCTGTGGACTCCATCAGCAGTTTTGGTCCCTGCCTTTCCTTTGGTGAGCCACTTTCTTGAATGCACGTTCTGGAGTATCGCTGGGCAGGAAGGTTTCATTAACATCTGCTGTTAATTGCCCAAGTCTGGCTGGTGGTTTGGCTATGGTCATTTCTTGACGGGCCTTTCTTGACCTTGTTACTGTAATTACCGAAGAATAAAGGTATGTTTGAAATTTGTTTTTATGGCCTGAATATTCTGCATACAGGATAAATTATACTTGCTCCTGCATCTCATCATTAGCATAATTTAACAATTAGCCAGCCAGCATTTGAATAGTCCAGGAACCAGTATTGCTGGCCAATGTTGACCAAAACATTTATATAAACAATGCCCATTCATACATATTTGCACAAATCAAAATCTCTTGTCACATTCAGAAAAAATTACTAAAAAAAGGGCAATGTTAATTTTGATATTTTACTGTATTTTGAACATAACTTCACCAATTTAAATACACTTAAAAATTTCCAAATATAAAAGTAATCAGAAAGCAACTGCATCAGGTTTAAAATGGTCAGAGATAAAAGAAAATGGGGCAAATCCAGACTACACTAAGGAAAATGACATCTCTATCACAGATTTTACCAGGACCAGCCTTTTACCCAAATTCTTTTTCCTTTTTTTTTTTTTTTCTTTTTTTTTTTTTTTTTTTTTTTTTTTTTTTTTTTTTTCTGTTGATGCCTTGAGATAAATTAATTTATTTCTGGGCTCCAAACTCTTCAGAGGGTCATAAATCCTGATTAAAACATGCTCTTTCTTGAAGCTGCACCTGGATCACTTTTAGGAACATTTTTTTTAAGTTCATGTAGAAGTTCCTCACTGATTAATAAAGTGAAATGTTGATAGGGTACTGGATTAAATGAAAATTTAGTCTTTCATTTACATCTCATAAGTATTCTTGAGAATGGTCTTTCTGACATGGACTAATGACAAATTTGTCTCCTGGATGACCAACTAGAACAAATTATTTAAAAATTACTACTAGAAACAATTGCTGGAGACAAATTTACTTTTTTCCCCCCTCTCATTTATTTGCTCTGGAATCCTCAATAACAATTTATATTACACCAAATAAGGTGTACCCAAGGCAAGTTATTTGTAAATGAGCAGAATATTTTACCTTTAGCTTGTGAGGAAGAAGAAGATCTCTCATTTTTGAAGGGTTCAGGTACAAGATTGTGAGGTTTTAGGCTAAGCTTACATTTTATGAGGCACTCTTTTTGAAGGTATTGCTTCCAAATGATGACTGATGAAATTGTTGTCAGTTTCCAAAACTCACACTTCAAAGAAAACATTAATTTCTCTTGTGCTACTTTTCTAGAAGGGGAGTTAAGGCTTCTACTGAAATATTTATTTATGATCAGCTATGGAGAAGTAATGATAACCTCAGAGCAAGTCCGCCTTAGTCAGCTGTTATTATACTTCTGACAAACATGTTTGTCCCCTGGGAACAGACCACAGAGCTCTGATAGAGCTGAACACCTAGTACCAAACTAGTACTAGTTACAGCTGCAAATTGAGCTAATATCCCACCTTGCTGAATACCTCCTGTTGATGGCAGAGATATTCCAACCAACCTCCTCCCTGGGACATGCCACCTGTGCCTGCTCTCTGACTGCTTTCCATCCAGCACATTCAATTTATGGCCCTTGGCTTTTTCTCATCCTTTTCAAAGTCTCAGCTGCCTCTGATACCTGCAGCCACACTCTCCAGGCTTTATTTCTTTCAGGCTTTTTAGACTGACCTCTCTTACCCTCTTTCCTTTACCTATCCCTTCCCTGGTGACTCCAGAGAAGATGGCTTCATCTATCACCTTCACTGTGACAGCATAGAATATCACTCTTCACTCAGATGCTGTCTTTGTACTTGTTTTCAAAATATCTTTTGCTGTTTTAACATACCAGCATTAATTCAGCCTAGCTCAGAGCAAGCTTCTGCATTCTCAGGCTGTGAGCATTTTCTTCCACTCTCCTCCCTTGATTAATATTCCTACCAACGTCTCTGAATCTTGACCTTCCCTTACTGTCCTTCGAACCAGTTTTAAGTTTTACATAATTTAGATTAATGTAAGTTCCTTCAACAAATATAATTTATCTATTTTCCCTCTATCATTGTGTAACAGTGCACAGGTCTCCTTGATCCATTTGACCACCTACTCTTGTGCTTTCTTCCTCTGCACCCCTTTGCTCCACACAATTGTCAACAGTTTCAACACAACTGTTGTGGTAGCTTTGACAATTGTGTATCTTACAGCACCTTTAACTACAGTGTTACTATAGGAGCTTCTGCCTTTCCAGTACTTTTGATAACATCCTTATGGCTCATTGATTCCGTTTCCCTCTCAAGCATCTACAGCTTTGCCCAGTTCTAGTAAGGAGCATCCTGTGAGGTTAGCTGTACAGTGTACTCCTCCTAAATCTCTCCTGAAAATTGACTTCTCCAATTGCACCAGTGAAACACTCAACAGAATCAAGGCAGTGGATGGGTTGGGGCGCTGCTCACTGGGATACGAGTGATTATTTCCTCATCCTCTTTGCACAGGCCTTGTATCACACGCCAGGCTTGTTCACTCTCCAGTGCCAGGAAAGTATCTCAGGTTGCATGCCCAGCAGAGCCAGCTGAAGAGCACAGTTTTCATTTGTCAAGACTTAAAATAAACATAGTTTCAAGCATGAACACAATTTATTTTATATATGTTTATACATAACTTTCATTTCAGTAAAAAAATATTTTTCCACAGCCTGGACATTTTTAAAGAAATAATTTCCCTTTAGAACACCAAAATGTAATGTTTCCAAGTAAAAAAATACACCTTGCATCTTGTAGTTGATGAGTTAAGTGCTGTTCTTTAATGGGCTTCTTCAAGGCAGTGTCCCTAGTCATCTGTGGAAGCTCCCAGAACATGTGGCTGTGAGACATTTTCTCCTCCCACACAAGCCCAGGACCATGGATCCCAAGGCATAACCCTAGAGCTTGGGCTCAGAATCTCATTCCTGCAACAGACAGTGAGGATGATCATAAAGATAGGGAGCCTGGGTTCAGATTAATATTTTCAGGGCTGAATGCCAGGGAAGGTATTTTCCAGGATTTCACTCTGGGAAATAGTCTTCTCCAGGACACGACATAAGCTTTGTGGGGCATTATTCTTCTGCATTAAGATACATTATGAAACATGCTCATGCCATGTTTAGACAAACAGACCACAACCAGGGTTCTGAGACGCAGTGTTGGCCTCAGACCATTGAAGGTCCATTCCCATTCCATTCCCATTTCCAAAGGTAACAGCTCCTTCCTAACTTAAGTCAAGATTATTTTGAGTGTTTTCAAGGAATTCTAACAATGGACCTAAGTGCAAGCTCAACTCCAAGGTTATTTTGCCTCTGGCTGGGGTCAAGCATGGGCTTTAAGCAAACTCAAGAAAGCCATGAGACAGGAAGCTGAGGATGCATGAGATTCTTCTGATGGACCAACACAGAAGAGAAATTGATCCACTAAATGGGAAGCCATGCAGTCACACAGCTGTGACCCTCTCACAGAGTTTGGATGTGTGGTATGAATGGATGCAAGAGGGGAGGAGGAGATAAAGCTCCCTCAGCTCTTTAAGAAATCCTTACTCACAAAAGCTAAAGTTACATCACTTTGGCATTGTCATTTCACCTGCATTTTATCTGCAAGATAAATCTATTTCCTACCTGTAGATTATTTACGAATCTAAATGAAGACTTTCTCATCATCATGCTGTCATTCAAAGAAACACCATTCCCATGGAATGCAAGGGCCTCCAAGGAATCACTCAACTATACATGAAAGTTGGGCATATATATACAAATTGTTATGTATGTAAATTATTTTCATTAATATATTGGTGTAAATAGTAATATCAAACCAAGATCTTGATCTTGTGCATTTGCAGGGTGTTTGAATTAACAGCAATGCAAAACAAAATACAAAATTGTTGACATTACCAAAATGCTGTATTTGAAAGTTGAGTCAAATGTGCTGTTTTTACTTAATAGTCTTTACTCCTACCTGTTTATTTGGCATTAATTCTATTCCCTCTTATTTTTGGTGATCACATCTATCATAGATATCAAGAGGGAAAGGTATAAGCGGTTGCAATATGCAGCACTCCTCTCAGGACTCTCTGTAGATGACAGTGTCCATGTGCTGCTTCTCCCCCGGGCAAGCCTACATTTGCATGGAGTTGTGGATTATGGCTGGAAATAGGCCTAATTTTTGGAACTATGAGATCTGTCCAAAACTTTTCCTTGGATTGGAAGGCTCATCTCTCTGTCTGATTCATAGGATTGAGCTGGTGTTAGTCTTTCCCTCTGGAATCGCCAGACTGGGTTTTGCTTCTTTACCCAACTGCCCATTTCCATAATAAAGGACTGCTAGACCATCTTCCCCCAGCCAGATTTTCCTGAATTTGTCCAAAGAGATGAGCCGTTTTCAGGAGGGGACCACCAAAGACCCCTGCATAAGCACACTGTTAGAGAGTGCAACCTCTTCTCCATTACGAAACCAGCCTGAAAATCAAGAAATATCCATGAGGTGGAAAATCTGACAGAGATGGAAGAAGAATCACTCTGACAATCAGCAGTGATCTGGTAGAATGTGATTTTTTTTTTTTTTTAATTATTGTTTTAGAGTTGGATCATTCTGGCAGAAGATGCTAGGGATGAGATTTTCACCAAAACTAGTCTGGGGATGGTGTTCTCACGAGTTATGAGAGGAAATAAATGTTGCCCCCGTGGGATGGCTGGCAGCACCTGCGCAGCAAAAGGGCCAGGCTTAACAGCGCAGAGTATCAGACCGTGTCTGCTCCCCCCTCAGCCCCAAATGTCTGCGTGGCTTCCCGCTCTACAGGGAGCGCGCTGACTCCCTGGGAAGCTGGCAGCGCAAGGCAGACCACGGGCAGAGGGAGCGCCGGGGGTCGAGGAGGCAGCCCCACAGGCGGAGCGCTCAGTCGCGCTGTTCAGAGCTCACTCCCAGGGCTCAGGAGTTCAGCCCTTCCCGGCAGCAGCCGGCAGACGCCGAGGGTGGCGGCGGAGGAGCCGGGCACCAGCGCCCCGGCCGGGACCCGCCCCGACGGCCGCCGCCCGTGTCCGCGGCAGGCGGGGAGCGCACGGCGGCCGCGCCCGGCGCCCGGGAGAGCGGAACCTGCTCCGGGCTTATCCTGAGCCTCACACCGGCTTCGAGCCCGAAACGTGCGTTTCAGTGCGTCTGGGGACATGCTTTCACAAGGGAATGTCTGGGATGAGACTCTCGCGCTGTCTCCCTCCCTTCCCCCCGTTCCTGAGGAGCTGAGGCAGATCCGTCAAAGGGCTCGCTGGTCCAGCCCCCTCACCCCCGCCTCCGGAGGCGATGTGCTGATCAGGCCGCGCAGGCTGCGCGCCCCATCGCCTTCCTGGGCGGCTGCTGCGCGGAGGCGGCTGCGCCGGGCCGGGGCTGCTGCTCCAGCCCTGCCAGGGAGAGCTTTCATGGGCAGAGAGGTTCACAGTGTAATGAACAGCTTTATCGTCGCTGGTATCTTTACAACTGCTTAGATGACTTTTTAATTGTGGCTTAATGCATTTAATTATGACAACTCTTCCCCATTTTCAAGTATGATGTATTAATATTACAGATCATTAACATGGCTAAATTACTGTAATGACACAGAGTCCTCTGTGTCCCAGTTAGACAGAAAAAAGACCCGCTCTTCTCATTTGGCTCTTTTGTTATTTGCCTTATAGGAAATTCACGCACGATTCTTGAGTCTTTAAAGCATGTAGGAGAGGCTGCTGCTCCTGCTACTGCACCCTCCTTATTAAATTATTGATAGAGAAAATCCCCCATGTAAAACTTCCCTAGCCCGAGACACAGCACAGGAGCTAATATTGTCTTTCTAATATCCACTTCATCAGTGTAAAAGTTAGAAAGCCTCGGCTCTTGAGCGGGTCCCCCCCCTCCCCTCCTTCATAATTAGAGCAGACCGTATTTAACATCTGCAAAATAGTCATGCTTATAAGGAATGAGAAATGCGAGATGTTCCATTCTGTTTGCAATGGTTAGACCGTTTTAATCTCTTAACTTCAATATATGTCCTCTAGCAGGCTATACTTCTTGGATTTCATTTTTAGATCCTTAAGGCTGCATATATCTGTCAAACAGACATAATGAATTTAAAGTGCTAATGCCTAGAAGACCAGAAAAAACATTGAAATATATCCTCGGATGATTAAATTACCACCTCTAGCTACTTTACCTCCTTATGTCCAAACAGATTTCCCTTTTTACTTACCAAGTACCGGATCTGGGAGATGTGGAAGATGTAATTTCATGGCAAAAAAAAAAAAAAAAAAAAAAAAAAAAAAGGAAAAACTAAACAAACCAGCCAACCCAACCCCAAATCAACCCATGCACGGATCTTTAGACAAGCACTTTTTTGTTTTGGTTGTTGGTGTTTTGTGTGTGTGTGTGTTTTTTTTTTTTTTTTTTTTTGTTTTTTTTTTTTTTTTTTTTTTTTTTTTTTTTTTTTTTAATATGTTTAAACATCCTTTCAGATATGTGCCTGTAAGATAGGACTTGCCACTGACTGGAGGTATTTTTTCAATTACACTCGAGCTCCAGGGAAAGCCTGGGGTGGGAGCCCGTGACTTTGCAGCGCTCACCTAATGGCTGGGGGAAGCGGGGGGATGAGATGCGGGCGCGTCCCGCGGCGGCGGCGGCGGCGGGAGCGGAGGCTCTCCCCGCCTGCCCCGCACCCCTGCCCCTCCCCGGGGGCTGCCCCCGCTCCCCCGCCGCCGTGCCGAGCCGGGCGGCCCCGGGGGGTGGCCCAGAGGGGGTTTGCTGGGGGGACGTGGGGGCCATCCCGGCCACGGGGGTGCCGCGCATCTGCGAGGGACCGGCGAGTCTGGGGAGAGCGGGGACAGAGGGGAGGCGAGCAGATTTGTCGCGCTTTGAAATGAAACGTTATAATCCCTCCAACAATCCTGTTGACTGTGAGCTGTAGCGCCGGGAGTACAACACGGCGGGAAAAAAAAAAAAAAAAAAAAAAAAAAAAAAAAAAGAAAAAAAGATACATTGTTGGATAAACAGCTCCTTATAGGTAAAAACTGAATGGGCCAAATAGATGAATAAGGCGACACAATGGAAGGGGGGGGTGGTGAAAGGAAACGAGTCGGTGGCAGTGGAAGAAAAAGGTAAAAGTGAACAGAGGAGACAAAAGGAGAGAAAAGAAAAAAATGTAGATGAGTGAGACAAAAAAGCAAAGAGAAAAAGAAAAGAGAACAAGAGGGGGAAAGAAGTAATATTTTCCTTGATAAAAATGCACAAAAGGGAAGATGAACTTTGTTCTTTTTCTCTTTCTACTCTCCTCTCTCTTTCTGCTTTTCGCCTCGCAGCACGCCAGCCTAAGCTGAGAGCTGTAATGTCATTAAATTGCAAATGCTTTTTCATTTCCGACACACACTGTTTACTTATCTGGCAAAAACATATGTTGGAAGGAATCCGTTAAATTCTGCCCATTGCCTTGGGTAAAAGTGCAATGGAAACGGACCCACTGAGCTTCTTCTTTCTTCTTCTTTTAGCACTTCCCTTATCTACAAGACTGCTTCGCAGAAAACTGGCTAGTTCAATGAAAAATGAAGATACAGCAGGAGATTAGAGAAGAACACTGAGCAAAAAATTCCTGGAGAGAGGGTCACTCCATTGCAAATGATTTCACTCCTCTAGATCTGCATAAATTACTATTTTTAAGGCATCTCCAAAGTCTGTATATTTTTCTCACTCTGTCAAACATTTAATTTCACGCCCCGTGTTCTGAATATGCTAAAATGCATATCTCTGATGCACCTTTAAGCCAGAAAAACGAATGCAAAATTGAAGATAAAATGATGTGATTTGCACTACAAGCCTATTACTTGAGGTATTTACATATAGTTTACCTCTGCAGTTCTGAGAATGATTTATTAAAAAAAAAAATCTGGATTAAGCTCGTATAAATATGTATAAATCTTTGTTTAGAAAATAGATTTTGCAGCTGTTGTGTCAAAAAGTTCTTTAAGATTCTGTGAAGAATTTTCCTTTCAGCCTGCTTTAAAAAAGAGGGGAAAGGACCGTATTTGACATCCTGCTTTGGCAGGAAGGAAAACACACACCACACATACACACACACGCACACACACACCTTCAGACATTCAGGATTTTTCCAAAGACTCGTTTTGTTTGTTGTTTTTGTTGGTGGTGTTTTATTTTTCCCTCTTTCACACTTATCTTCCTAAACTTCTCTGCTCACATCCTCTCCCCCTCACTCGCTGAGACTCGGTGTCAGCCGCGCTCTGGGCTTTCCCGAGCTTCTGAAATAGCGGGTCAGGTGTATAGAAATAATCGAAGGCTTGTGGGGAAAAAAAAAAAAAAAAGAAAAAAAAAAGAAAAAAAAAAAAAGAAAAAAGAAAATAAGAAGAGTGATAAATCATAAATGATCGCGGGCCCCCGAAGCGGAGGAGAGGAGCCGGGCAGGCCGCCCGCCCGGCAGCTCGGCCCGCCACAGCTCAGCCCGGCCCGGCACGGCCCGGCCCGGCACAGCTCAGCTCGGCCCGGCACGGCTCGGCCCTGCGCGGCCCGCCGCGCTTCCGCTCCGCGGCCCCTCCGCGCCCAGCCTTCCCCGGCGGAGAGGCTTCCTTTCGCGGGGGCTCTCTCCCTCACCGCGGGATACCGTAGCTACAGACCCGGCGTTGAGGAGAGTTGTGGATGCTCACGGGCCCTGCACGACCACAGCCGTGCTCCGTGGAATTAACATGGATGGACTTCTAAGGCAGCTTTTCAGCCACGACGCCGCTTGCATTTCTTTCCCTCTGGAACAGTAACAGCCGTGACTGGGGGTGAGGTGTGTGAGGAGTGAGGGCATTTGCTTGGGAAAGCCTCATACTCGACAGCGAAGAAGAGACTTTCCAGATAACTCAAAGGTTAATTTAAGACTTGGCCACGAAATCTAGACTTTGAATAATACATGAATTGCAACAATTCCACCAGGATATGGTGACCGGGAAGAGGTTTCTTCCTGCCCTGGTTCTATCATCCTATTTTCATCTTCAGAACAGAAGCCCTAGGTTTGCTGCTTCCCCCAACACAGAACTTATAAAGTCACAACAGTGACATCCGCTCACATGCACACCGCTGCATGTTCCGGACCCTGGTAACTGACCTCAGAGATAAGAAACTGAAACTCACTGTCTACATATCTCAAACTCAGTAGTAGAAAAAGCATGCTTTTCTTTTTCTTTGAAGGTGATCAACCCTTCTGGTAAGTGCATGGCTGTTCACCCCCTTGTAATTACTTGGGGCTGATGGCAGCTCTCAGCTCCTCTCCTGTCACTGAGTAAAGGCTTCACGCTTTGTCCACTGTCAGGGATGACTCAGGCTATTGACAGTGCCAGCACAGGTCGCTGACCTGGAGGGACAGAGACCAGGTTTGAGCTCATCCCACTAAAGTAGGAAGGAGGGAAAACCCAAACATACTCAATTCTTGAGAAGCAGCAACAATCCTCCTGTACTGATGCCATCAGAGACAATAGCACAGCAGTGAAGGGTCATGAAGGCCACTGCTTCACATTTAAACAGGAGAAAAGTAAAGACATGAAGGAAATTCAGGGTCTTGAGAAGTGCTTTATTTTAGAGAGCAAAGATCCATCTCACAGATTTCTCAGAAACAGGTCTGTTAAATATGAGGTGTACAGAACCCAAACCCAATCACTTGTAAGAGGCAGAAAGATGAAATAAAAAATTTAGAGGACAACCAAGTCTCACATGCCACGTAATTAAATACATTGAGGTGGATGGAAGCAGGGTCTCCCTGCTGCAACAGCAGAACACTTGTCCCTCTGCAACAGCCATTTGTGTGAGGGACATCTATGTAGTGAGTCCTCTTCAGGCAGGGCTGCTTTGCTGGAGATCCACAGGCTCAGCAATCCAGTGAAATCCTGTAGCCCATCACCTCCATTTCACACCATTCTTTCATAAGGAATTATTAATTTCTAACTTCCCAGCATATTCTGCTCTTTGTGTGTCAGGACTTTGGGTCTGTGTCATCACTACTATATCAAGATTAGTGTTCTGAAGGTCTTAATCCTCACTGAAATCAAGTGGAAGTGCTACAGTTTGTCAGGGCAGCTATGGCACTAAGTAAGGTTTCTGTCATTTGAAGCTGTGGTTATTTTGGTGAAATCCCTTGCCAGGGATGCTGCCTTTTTGTGAAGGAACAGACACACAGTAATGTTTGCACTGAGGGGACAGCTGCACACATGCACGTGGAGGAGATTTTAAGGACCCAAGTGATCAGATCATGGCACCAAACAAACATTTGCAAAAGCGTTGTATTTCTCAGAGACCTGAAAAACCACAAATAGCCCTAGGGACTCCAAGGGGACCCATCAATGATGGGGCGACAGATGGTCCATCTTCTCCTACCAGTTTGCTAATGAAAAGAGGGTGATGGGAATTACAGATAATCCTGATACCCAGTTTAAGACACAGAACTATCCCATCCCTCACCATGTGGAGGATCAATGCTTTGTTACTGTAGGGAGTTTGTCACCACTTGCTTGGTCTTCCAGGGGCCAGCAGAGGCTTCCTACCCTTGGCATGAAGGCTAGAGATGAGCAGCTACCATAGCTCTAGATGATGAAATGTTTTGAATGTATCTACGACGCTGCTCACCTTTTCTATCTTGCAAAATGGTAATTCCCGAAATTCCTCCAATCTTCCTGGCCTGGCACTAGCTCCAAGCAATTTTAATTCCTTTCTATGAAAAAGGAGCGATGCAGCCCTGTCACTGGGAACTTGCCATGTTTCACACCAAACTCACTACCCTGCTGTGCTATGATACAGCACTATGGGAACGTAGACATTAATATCCCTGATCCGACTGAATCCTGTGTAGTCTATCGCAGGAATACGTATCTGAGCTCTTGGTAGGATTGCCATATGCAGCGTACGGAACCTTCCATATGGTTTCTGAAAAGTGGTTACAGCACACGTGCACGAGGCGCTTTTCAAAGTAAAACAGATCTGTTCATTTTTATTTTCAAAATACCAAAGCAGTAAAATCATGTAATTGAGTAATCACTTGCCAAATTTCCTTTTTTAATCTAATCTATTTTGAGTTACATCAGAGCCAAAATGCAAATTAAACTGGTAAGGTTCCAAGGGTTTTTTTTTCCCCTTCCCTTTTAGAAAACACAATTTAAGGTAATCATAAGTAAAGAAATTTTAAAACCCCATTTGTTTTGTATGCTGTAAACTTTGGAAAACATGTTTCAGCCTGAAGTAAATTTTCATAGGTAATAGGTTACATAGAAGTCTTATGTAAATTTTGATCTCTTCTTAACAACTCCAATGTTCATTTTATAAAATTTGATTTGAAAATAATGCCATTGTTTTAAAAGAGGCTGGAAGGGTGAGAAACGAAGCAAAAACAAGTATACACTAACAAGGTGCACATACACTCTTTCAGCTGTGGCTGCTGTATTAAAGGAGAGATTACTGACATACCTTGCTTTCAGATTCCATTAATTCATTTTTTTTGGAGGGGGGTGTTGCAGAAGCATTAGAAGCCAAACTCACTCACCAGGCTGGACAAACTCAGGAGCCCTTGAACGCAGGGTGAGACAGATCCTCCCCATCCCACCAGAGCCTCCTGAAGTCACGCATCTCAGCCGAGAGACAAAGGCAACCTTCCAGAGCACCCGCTGCTGGAAACCTTTGCTCTTTGGTTGCAGCTGTTTGGATTAAGTCTCTCCTTTACCCACAGGCACACCTTGTGAAAAGCCATGGGATGTCCTTGGTTGCCTTCTACCACAGAGTTACCATCTGTTGAAAAAAATGGCACCCACTCCAGTCGTGTCTGTTTTCATGGTTTTTCTCTCCTCAAAAATAATTCCTTAAACTGGGGGCTGCTTGTGACACCTCCCAGCTCCTTTTTAAGGCTGCAAAGGCACAACTTTAATTCAATTTAAAACACACTTTAAAACAGATGAACAGTTTTTCTTTTGCTGGAACCCCTCTGCCCCTAATGACACACTCCTGTTGAGACAGTGGTCGAGGGCAGGGACAGTCCAACCCTCAGCATGCGAAATGCAGCAGGAGACCTAGAGAAGAGAGATGGAGGAATTAAAAGGCTGACAGCTTGTGAAGGACTGACCAGCCAGACTTCTAAAGGGGTTCTGGCCTCTCTTCAATGTGCCTTTCCGACCCCATCTCCAGCAGTGTCACCAGCACTCAACAAACAACAACTTGTTGGACCTGGTTTGGTGACCTAAAATCATTGAGAATTAAATTGTTTTTTCTTTGGCTGCTGCTAAAGGCTGATTTTTTTTACCAGTTTAACTCCTCGATTTTTCACCCAAACTGCAAGGTGACAGCCAGTTACAGTTCAAGGGAAGCGAGAGCAGTGTGTAGCCAGGGGAACAGGGACACTATTTTTGACAGCTAACAGCCCAAATTAGCTGCAATGTCAAACCACACCCTCAGGTCTCTGATGGCTATGGAGACTAGAAAGATGGCACAGAGGGCAAAGGAGAGACAGGAAAAGCGTGAAATCAAAACAGGCCAGGGATAAAGAGAATACACACACACTACATGCAAAGCAGGGGCTGGACTGTGAGTGTTGACAGTGGGAACAGATGGAGAGATAGAGAGAGAAATGACACCCATTACACTCAAAATCATATGTATGAGAGAGGGGGAGAGGGGAGGGCAGAGAGAGCACAGTGGGAGAGAGAATTGACAAGGCAGGAAATAGATTTGCAGAAAATAATGGTTTAAGGAAAACTAGAATCGGAACTTAGCGTTCACTGGAAAACCACAGCCTGGTCAGATCAGTGCAGTTAGAAAAGAAGGATCCTTTGAAAACCAGCTCACTAGTTTCTCTTTTCATGTCTGACATTCGCAAGAACCTGCTCTTTGTACGTTGCATAGTAACACAAAGAGTTAAAAGGCACAGCCTAACACCAGCGTTGGCCAGCCCCAAAACATTTATTCTATCAAACAGAGGCAGGACATAGCACAGAATAAACTAAAACCAAATCAAATGAAGCGTTCTTCCAGTTCTGTAGAGGACTGAGATGCAAACAAAAAGATCTTGATACTTCCATGGCTTTCCACTGGCACAGGAACCAGAAAGAAATATTAATTTAGATCTGGCTATAAACGTTTATCTTGTGTGGGAGGTCTTAGTATTGTAATATGTATTAGAAACTTGGTATTTTTCCAATCAAGTCTTTCTACTTCCATTTACATATATTTAATTGTAAATATTCATTTTCCTACCTGAAGCACTTTAAATAAATATACAATAAACACAGTCTACATGGAAGGGGAGTGAAGAGCTGAGGAGACTCGCAATGAGCCCCAGAACAGCTCCAGCCTCCACACTGCTGGTGAGGAGCAATGCAGGATGATCCCTCCTGAGAGCTTGTGGGGGGTCTTGTAGATCGAGTTGGTGATCTCACCCTTTTGTCTACCACACGGAGATCCTCCCTGCCAACCAGTAAATCACAGCTGACACAAACTGGCATCTGCACTAGCAGAAATGGTGATGGCTGGCCAAATGATGCCCTCTCACACAGAGAAGTGGATTTCCTCAGAGCCCAACCAACCTCAGTTTGCAGTCTTGTCAATACACACTCCTATTTTGCAAGCACTGAAACACACAGGCAATAGAATGAACAGACACGGTAACCCCAACTTTATTTAAACAGAGTGCACAGAAACTCTCAGGCGAGCTGCTGTCCTCTGACCTCAGCAGTGCTGCTCAGCTGCAGGGGCAGTGCTACCTGCAGCAGGACCCTGCTTCGGCCCCGTGCGGTGGTGAGGCATTAGGGAGCCTGGAACTGCTGAAGCTCTCCGCCAGCATTCCCCAGGCAGCTTTCAGCAGGCACAAACACACACCTCGTACACACTGGGGCTATGGGGGCACTGGAGGAGTGCTTCTCTCCGCTGCTGTCACAATGCAGTCCTGATGTACGGCACAGCACTCCCTGATGCACACAAAAGCCCCAGAGTGTGACAGAAAACTTTTTTTTTTTTTTTGATGACAGAAATAACATTTTAGAAGGATAGTTTTCAAGTTGAGATGCACAGAGTGAGGGCAACTGGAAGAAGGCTGGAAGCTATTTTTTCAAGATGAAGTTATGAAATCAAATTGTTAGAATGGGTAACAGTGTGGATAAGCATGAAAAAAGCAAGGTCTTATCAGCTGTTCTCCCAGGAGATGTAGGTTAGAAAGAAGAGAGAGACTTTTACATACTTGAACCACTCCTCAGGCATGATCAGAGGCAGTAAGTTACAACACAGAGTACAGGTTAAGTATGAGGCTTTGTCCATTAGTCATACTTGAAGATTTCCCACCTCCCCAAGATATCCTGCACCAAATTAACTGAATATTACTGCAGTCAGAGTGAAATACTGCTACAGTGTGCATTTATTATTTAATAACACCAAACTGGTGAGCACTGCTTATCTGCTAAGAGACCCTTTGTACCACTTCCCATGAGAAAGTGATACTTCATTGCTACAGTACATTAAGAGCAAAATTAAGATTTATTTTCAAGTAACTGGATCCAAGGTCAAACGAAGAAACTAATGTTACCTGTTGACTAATGGGGCAATGTGGGAAGGAAGCAAAAGACAACACCTTAAGTTTCATGCTTGCACTAATGAACCATGGTTTGCTCTGGGGTGTATCTATAAAGTGAAAATAAGGTAAATGGTATCATAACACTGACCAAGTCAAGTCAGAAGAACTACAGGAAGTATGACAGCACTGCTGGAGAACAAAACAAATGGAGTGCCTCTTCTGAAAGTCACATAGAGGTTTTTTTGCATAGATTAAAACTTTTATCATGATGGATCATGAAGTGTAAAGCAGTACTTGTGTCTATCAGAAAATTCTATTTTATGTGCGAATTTGAAGCCTTATAAATGAGGACAGATAGAACTCTTTTACTACATTATTGGAGACTTATCAAAACCAGGATGCTTTTTTCTTGAGAAGATGAAAAGTACAGAGATAAGCAAGGAAATAAAGACTGAAGTTTTAACCAATAATATTTTTGTGTGGTTATCAGAGGAATGTAATAATTAATCTTTTAATCATTCTAAAGATGGTGTGAAATCATAATATCTCATCTTTTCCAGCCTCAACCTGCCATTCTTGAACTGAATTACAAACAATAAGAAAGGAGATGATTTAATGAGCAACTTTGTCATGTTGCCATTTTGCCTTAGTCAAAGGCAAATATCTAGTTTTGCCTCTAAACTAAAATGGAACAGACTTCTGTTTCAACTATGCTCACAACTGAGACAAAGATAAATGGAAAACTTATGGCTATTTTAAAGCTAGAACCAATGTCTTTACATTTTCACAGACACAATCAAATACACACTGTTAAGAAGAAGCAAACGCTGATTTACTAGAAAATAAAATTCATTTTGTGAAGAAACACACATGTATGAAATCTAAACTAAGCTAAATCCAAAATGAAAAATTTCACTCACAATGGCAATAGGTATGTTCTTATTATGAAAGAAAAAAAGTGTCAGCATGATTTAATCATACTCTATAAATAGGCACTTCAATAAAGTATATATTTACACTGGCTTTCTGGATGCTAGGGCATCACAAAGTAGAATGGCTTTATTACAATGGATGGAAGATGGCAACTACTTAGAACCCAGTGCCAACATGGATTATAACAAATCCAGTGAGTATTTTGTTTTTCAATTATTCATAGAAAATTTAATCCTGATTAAGTATCCTTGGGCAGGAATTCATGGGTAGTTGATGACTGAAACCAACATTTATTTGAAATGCTTCTGTTAATTTAATCTGTGTATATGGCTTAATTATGATTGAATCCTCAATGTAACAGAAATGAATTATATCAGGATTAAAATTCTAGTACCACATCACCCATTCCATTTTCTTTGCCTTTTTTTTCCTCCTTTAAAAGATGCAAGGCTGCTGTTTTAATTACCTTTATGTTGCTATGTATTCCAAGCCTGAAAAACTGTTCAGACCTTGATTATTGGATGAAATATTTAGTTACGTTTACTTTTTTTTTTTTTTAAAGGAAGACATAAACCCTATTTACATTCCCATTAGGATTTTAACCAGTATGAACATTAGATGCAAAAAAAGGCATTTCTTTTACACCCATGATAAAGGAAAGTTCCTTGCAGTCAGTTGTGAACATTTTACATATTTTTTCTAGATCATTCTCCCTCCTTTCTTTCCCCATCTTTTACACTGATACATAAAATGCATTTTCTCTAAAGCATGAAAATAAAAAAAACCTTTTACTCATCGTTATGCATCACACCAATTTCACAACTGGCCTATTTTAAACTTGTTTGAGCATGTAGATGTTTTAAGAACTCCATTTTATAAGACCTTCAAACCTAGTACTGACACAAAGTAATGGCATTTTTGGTGTCTGTGAATGGGAGAGAAAAGATTCATTGTACTCTTCTGTGATACAATTCAGCAACACTTGTTAAATAGTATCTATAAAACTCTTCAAATTATGGATTTTTACACTCCACAGTATTTTTAACACATTAATCTAGGAATCTTGTCAGACCAAAGGTCTGTGAAGTGCTTTGATATTATCACTCAGTTTTCCAGTGAAACCGATGTATCATACACTTGTGACAAAAATACCTGTAATATTCAAGTCATTATTGCACATTTATTACATAATGTATTCTTCCTAAACATCTCAGAAGTGATGTCGATTTTTATGTCCAGAGGATATTGTTAGTGGCAATGTCACTGATGACAATGAAGATACTTCCCAATATAGACTATGAGACAGAAAAAGTCTGTAGAGGATAACCATGGAGATGCACTGACAGAGGATAACACCTATGGTAATAATCTAGAGACAAAAAAAAGAGAGAGAGAAAGAAATAGTAAGTGAAAAAGACTCTCTCACTAAACAAGCCACAATAAATTTCTATCAGCATGAGTGCTCGAGGTTTAACTTTATACCGTTTAACAGTGCTGCAGTTACAAAAGATTTGAACATGCATTTTAAGTCCAGGAATCAGACTCTCACACCTGGGTGTTTTTAAATCAGTAGATAGCCCTGGGCAAGTCACATAACCCTTCTGGCAGTCTCTGTTCTGGGGAATTTCAGACTTGCAATTCACCACCCATGCAGTTTCACAAGCAGAGGTGATGTTTAGATATTCTATTCTTACAACAAACAGAGTGGGGGGGAGGAAAAAAAGAAAGCTTGGAAACACTTTGCACTAGCACAATCACGGAGCTGAGGATAGTGATTTATCAATCTCACTTAGCCAGATCTCTTTCAGTTCAAGTCTCTTCATCTGCAAAAGCTATGTAAGGCTGTATTTATCAAATGCCTAAAGGTGTAACTTGTTTCTGAGAAAGCACAAGTCTTCAGTTTATGTACAGGCAATCCTTTAAAACGCATGTTTTTCTTAAATAAGTAGGGTATTTATTGATTGTGCATTTTATTGTATTGAGGTGCATTTGAAGAAGCAAACATAGCTGAATTATCATAGTGTAGGAATTGCAGCTGCATATAATGGTTAAAGTTGCTCAAATGCAAGAGCAGAGCAATTGTAGTCTTCCTTTAGTAAGCTCAAAATGCTGCAAAAATACTACTTTACTGATCCTACCTCTAGAGACTGTCCTCCTGCTCTGAGGATGTTTTCGTCAAGCAAAACAAAAAGTCTCTTCATTAGTAACTCTAGAGGAATCAATTTTTTTTCTGCCTAGATTTCCTTTTTTTTTTTTTTTTTGTTTAATTTATTATTTATATTTAATAAAACCTTTTTCTTTCCCTTACATATCCTCTACACAAATAAAAGCTCATTTTCTGAATATATTTGCATACAAATGCACAGATGGCTATAAGCATAAAGAAAAGAAGCAAACCCTATGCTGGAATGAGGTAGTCAATCACCTCAGAATAGTGGTGCACTTCATCTGAACATGGCAGGCTGCACACACAGAGTTCTCCACTTCCCAATACGTTTAAGCAACCGAGAAACTCAGCGAATCCACCTTTGTTTTTAACTGTTTAGAGCTTACAAACTAAACAACATATTTGGACAGACTTCTTGATCTAAAGAATACAGTTCAGCTACAGGTTCCCTGACCTATTTAGCCACATAAAGCTTTTAAAGGATGAAGACTAAAAAGCAAACAACAAAAAAAATCCACTGATTTATCTTTCTACTCCCTTTGTTAAAAGAATCTCCAAGGTGTTTTTAATTAAAAGCAAACAAGCAAACAATAAAACAAAACACCCCCTCCACATTTTCCTTTGACTTAAGAGTCTCCCCCTCTCCCTCCCTTAACCTAGAAATGATTACCCTTAGATGATTCGAGCCCTGTATGCCTTTGTAAAATATGACTCACGTTAGCATCAATGAGAGCTGTGTGACTAAGACTTTTCAAGTTGCTTTGGGGTCACAGGATTAACAGCCTAAGAGCATGAGTTTGCTAACAAACATTAAACATGAAGAACAACTACTATTCAAATTTCATCTCTTTTATCTTCCCTGTACATACCTTTTCTCTTTGATATTCTCTGAATATTACAGCAATGGTTGCAAGACATGGGTGGCACAGAAACCAGAGAATGCAGGCCTAAAAAAGAAGATGAGTGTAAGTTGTAAAATGACTACATGCCAGCTTAGAAGAAAGAGATGACAGTTACAGGAACTACATTTACATTTCTGTCTGTTTTATGAAACCATTGTTTAATTTTCAATCAACATAACGAAAACCACACAATGAAAGGTGGGATTTCTGTTTTAAAAAGCTCTATACTCCTTGTCAAATTAAAATGCCTACTTTAGAGTATGATGACAGGGTGCAATGTAATCAAATCAGACACTTTAACTTTCTTATGGAGGGAAAGAGTTTAGTGCTTCAGTCAACTGCATGCCACAATTACATTTACAGACGAAGGGATCAGTTTGTTTGATGTAACCCCTACTTTGGCAAAGGTGATATAGAACTCCCTTTTCAGTGTGCTTCTCTCCACTGTGATAATCTGGTACAGCCCAGCAGCCAGGGACAGAGCTAGGCACACTCTGAGGCCAATGAGCAGCCCGCTCGCCAAGCCATGGTGCGAATGGTAGCTGTGGTGATCTGTATCTTCAAGCTGCTCCCAAATTAACAAAAAGCTCTGAAAAAGAACAACAGCAAAGTGCACTTAGAGTAAACCAGGTTACATTAACTCTCAATTAACCTTTCCACCACAGATTAAGTTACCTGGTAATGCTTTACTCTACTTGTTAGGGACTGCCATGCTAAGCAAAAAAACCCAACAAACCCAAGTCTGAAATGCTTTTTGCTGTGACCTATTACTCCACTTGCAACTGTCAGGAACAGAGTCTCACTTCTTGGATTCTGTAACTTTTAGAAAGCTTGACAAGTCAAAGTTTCCTCTAATTTGGATAGAGGGAATGTAGCACCTTAGAAAAAAATGTGAGATGATCACCTGCACACTCGTCCTACTCTGCAGGAAGACCACTGAAATGATTTCACAGAGCTACAGGGAGGTGTCTCCTTTCACTTGTGATCCACAACCTGTAAAGCTTGTTTCAAAGGCAGGCGACTACGCCTTTTCTTTCAAAATCCTAACAGGATTCACTTTTCTTTTCAAAGATGGGGAAGTAAGAGGGTGGTGCTGCTGCCCCTTTTATACAATAGCCTTAAGGCTCAAGCATTCACCCAGGTTGAACTTGGATCTCCCACAATTCCCTTCTTTGCCTAAAGGATATCCAATTCACATCTCCCACCTCCTTGGAGAGTGCTACAACTGCCAGGCTATAGGGTGTTCTTGGGTGGGCCACTCTCCACCCCTTCTATTGAAGCTGTGCCATTGTGGAGAAAAGAATTCAGCATCAGCTAGGTCAGAAACTGTGAGCGAGCCTGACTCTGCAAACACCTGGCTCAGAAACCTCCTAGGGTCTAGGAAAGGGAGTGTCACAGGCTCCAAATGCCATTCCAACATCTGGCCGAGCACTCTAGCCAACAGATAACTACATAAAAGATAGTAACCCCCTCCTTAACTCCCAGCATTGTATCCATCTGCTGCGGAATCCAATTTTCTGGGAGCACTGTGAGAAACAATATTGATATCCTCCAAGGAAAAACAGACTAACAAGCACCTAGTTTCTGAATATTAGTTGTGAAGAAGGCGCCAACCAGCTGCATAAAAAAATGTGTCTTGCTGAAGAACACCTTTTCAGGACTTTGGGAATGCTAACAATATAAATTAGAATACACAAAGTTTAGACTCTCAGAGCATCATGTAGCAGATGAATGGCATTTTAGAACTTGAATATACACTGGAATCCAGTCCACCTACTGCACATATCTAACTTGCACTGAGGCTTCAGGTGCCTAATAAAGCAGGTTTTTTAAAGAAAGGTAGGCAAATTTGATGAGTGAAGTAGCTCTGAAAGTCTCAGAAGCAGACATTGTATGGCTCAATTTAGAAATATAAATTAGTCAAATTCCTTTCTGAACACATTCAAAGGCTTTCTCACTACATAAAGACAAAAAGGTTCCTAATATTAACTTTTTAAAAAATGTGTAATCCACCTGTGCCTTCCAAAGGTAGGTGGCCTTGAGTCTCATCAGTTGAGTATTAGAATAATTTGTGCTTAGAATATCCACAGAGTAGTCTCCTGCTTTCCCCCTCCCTTACCTAAGGGGGACACAGCCCTGTCATTTCACAGCTGCTCTCACTTCAGTCACTCCTCAACCACCTGGATGGAAAATGGAAGGATGGGAGGGGGACAGACGTAAAGCATGCATGTTTTCAACATCACTGACTACTAGCAAACAATCTGACCAACAGACTTTGAATGTTCTCACCATAATGCTCAGAAAAAGTGATTTCAAGCAAACATCTTCAAATGATTAAGTTACTTGACTGAGAATTCTGTCAAGGAGTAAGACTGAATTAAGACTAAACTGCTCCCAAATCAGTGAGATGCAACGTTACCAAACATTGTGCTGTGTCTACAGCACTAGTTTTGGCAAGAAATTGATGAATTCCTATCACAGAAGTTATTTCAGTCCAGTCAGAACATGCTCAGACAAAGAACAACAGTTCTACCAGTTACAGAACCACTGCAGTTTTGTGAGCATTTTCCCTTTTCATATTTACATTTGGGAACAGCCAAAATATTTAACTTCCCTGGACTGTACATAATCTGCTTGAGAAAATAAAAGACTCCCTGAACTTATGTATAGAATCTTCCTGACTCGAGCATCTGGGGGGAAGCATATAGGCTGATGGAGACAAAACTGTGACACTGCTCTAAGAAGAAAATATCACTGGAACCTACCTTACCTTAAAAAATAGAGCTCATGAAGGCCTGCATTTTCCTTAGTCTACACCAAGAGTAACAGCAAAGAAAAAAGCCACTTTCATGGGAAGATGACAAAGAGCTGGAGTAAAGGGATCATGAGAACAAAGCCCAAATCCTCATAGGATAATAGTGTCTGACAGCAGAGTATGTTCTGGACCAGCCCTTTAAAGAGTGTAAACAACACAACATCAGTTGATCAAAGGCTGTGTATGGTGACAGGAATTTGAGATCACAGAAGTCCAGTTTCCTTCAGCTTCATTAGATTATTCCAAAATAAGCAGAAGGCAGAGGTGTTAGTGGCAGAGATGGAACTGTCAGCACAACAGTGTAAACTTGGACAAAGTAAATGTATCATTGCCCTTTCTATGAGCTGGGGCTGTTCTCAATCACCTGGGAAAAGCAGGATCCTATAGAAAACTCTGCTATCAAGTGTTTCTAGGCAAAAATGGATTAGACAATCTGTTTTCAATTAAGAAAAACCTTCACAGACAAGCATGATGTTGAAGTTAAAATCTCTTTAGTTGTGAAATATAAAAAAAAAAATTAAAATTTGAGAAATCAAGGCCAAGGTACCCTAAGGTCCCTTACCTTGACCACAGAAAGGCAAGTATCAGCTCACTTAGCTGCAATATCAGGAACAAACTTAAAAACACCAGACATCAGCCTGCTGAAGTAGATATCCAAGACATTTTTTGTTGGCAGTCAGCAAAATTATGTTTGAGTTCTGAGAAGAAATCAGGGGAGGACAATTTTGATTGTTATTCAGAAGAACAACAGTGCTTAGGCTGCAGACAAAAGAACTGGATGAGAGAGGAAGCTAAAGAGCTGACTCACACTATACTATGTCCAACATTAAAGTCACCGCTTCTTCATAAGATGAAACAGAATGACCATCTCCTTGTTTACATAATACACTGTTCAAAATGCCTGACTTTACCTGTATATAATCCTGACCTATCCTGGCTCACTGGACCAACCACTGTCCAGTACTGGCCTTCCTCTTCAAATCCTAGAGGAATGGTGGCCACAGATATTATCCTGATGTTCCAGATATACAAGCAGAACCTCCACATCCATATGAAGAACCAGACACTCTTCCTTTATGTCATGAGAAAATGATTATGGTAGAACTCCTCCTTCCCTTCATGATGCCAACACTGACTTTATGACAAGCCAAGATAAGGTATCAATCTCCAGCAAAGACAGGTTCTCATGGGACAGATCACCCCTGAGAGGCAAGGGGAAGGGGGAAGCAAAAGGGAAATTAGAAGGAACAGCAAGGCAAACTAGCTGTTCCCAACCATATCTAGTACTGAGTTATCTGATGTCATGCAATGCAGTACAGCAAAAAATGGTTTAGATCTAAGGTCAGAGGCAGAGCTCATTCTGAGCACACCTAAGAACCCCTGTGTAGGGTCATGTCTAATGCAGTAAGATTCTATGCCATTTTGATCAGAGCAATCAGCTATCTTTCCAGAATCATTGCCTACAGTCTGGTCAGCCTTGAAAGTTGAAACTTCTTAGGTCTATGTGACGGGAAGGGCCTGCCATCAATAAAGTTCTGTACAAGGTTTGTGCCTCAGCAGCAGAAAGCGGGATTTTTAATGAATGCACAGCAGCCTGGGAATCTTTTATTCTGTGGCTGAAATAAAGAACAAGTTAAGGCAAAAGGAGATGCTAAATGGCAGACTTGTCCCTCCTTTGAGATGTTACCTCTTTGCAGCTGCAAAGACCACAAGACATTTGCTGACTAGGAGGCTGTGTCCACCCAACACTGAAGGCAACTCATAAACACAGCCCAGGAAATTGCTAGTGCTTCTGAAAGAACAATAAGAAAAAATCCATAGCATCAGTTCCAAGAGGAGAAAAACCCCTGAAAATCTGCTGAGCAATTTGAACTAGCAAACAGGCTCAGATAAATGCAGTTTTGACTAGCAAGCTAAGTTGAAGAATAACATGTTTTCTCAGGCTGTCCACTTTCTTGACTTCCCTGAAGATGAAGACAGGTATAGGAGAATGTCAGTAAAACTAACATGGTGCAATCTCTATCTGCTGCATTAGGTTAATGCACACAGTTTCCAGCAGCCTCCACAGCAAGTCCTCAGAACATCTCTGATTATCCACATGAAGTTTGTCCAATCTCTGGCATAAGAGGAAGCTGGTTCTCCCATAAGAATCTCTGGGAAAGATCAGAACAGGAAGAAGGTTATTCTACATTTTTAGCCATTGAAAGGGCCCATTGAGTGTTTATAGCAGGTCAAACATCCATGTCAATCTAGACTGACCAGTGAAAAACTGTCCAAATCCTGTTTTCCTGAGCCCAACAGCTGCACTCTGTAATAAGGAGAACAAATCTGACAGAAGGTGTATTTTGCATGTACTGAACCACAAGATGGAAAATATCCTCTCCAGAAGGGATATTCTTAGTGTGAGGGAAATTCTGCTGGAGACAGTCGACACTGATATGGAGGTGCAAAACCACTTAGGCAATGACATAGTCCAACACCCCTATTGTGTTCCTACAAGACTCCTGCTGAACCCAATGCTCCCAATGGTTCCAGGAGATGTGGCAGAGTTATGCCTTACTGGTGAAAAGTAAGATAGACAACTGTGTGCTAATGCAGCTCCAGTGCTTCTCCAAGAGCCAAAAAGTCTTGGGGGAAGCAGCCCACATGTATGATGCCTGCTCCACTTTTACCATAAGTAACAACCAAAACAAGATCAAGCTGATTATACTGGGTGCCTTTTCTATGTATAGTAAAAGGAAACAACAATGAAAAAGTTTCCAGTCTCAAGCGGCAGAGTACTAACATACCCATACATATGCACAAGTGTAGGGGCATGAATGAAATTAAATACTTTAGAAGTCTTCTTTACTACCACCATTTCTGGTGCTGGATAGGTTCATTCCACCTTACTTTGACACCCATCTCTAAATTTCAACAGTCCCATTGACCTTAACAGCCTTTGGTTTGTATTCTTAATTAGCAAGAAATGCCAGCTCCCAGCTATTCTTAATGTTCTAGAAGTCCACTTATTTAGTTTAGAAGCAGCACTAATTACAGATACTACCCAAATGGCACAAAAATCTTCAGTATAATCTCTTCCTCATTACTGTCTCCAGTTTTTCCCTGATCTTCTCTTTCTCAATGGTTTTCAGATTCTCGTCTTTATGATGTGATTTAAAATTTGTTTACAAAAGGCACCACCAGGGTTGAATGATTTCCATTACAATTTACTTTTAAGTTACTGGTTTACTTAACTTTCTAATTTATACTAATGGAAAATATTTGAATGAAATTATGTGTCAGACCATTTGTATATTTGCAAGACCAATCCTGCACATGAACCTTTCAAGAATTCCCTTCCTTATATTGATTGAAAGGACCATTAGACATTCTATTTTAGTGCTTCCAAAAGGAGAGCACTGATGATTTCCGTGTTTTCATGACAAAGACTTTGTCACAACAGCTTTTCTTGTCTTTCCTCCTATGCTGCTGGTTGTCAGCCTGCATAATGTAGTTCACAATGCCTCAGATGCACTGATTACAATTATTTACAGGACCACATTACAAATCAGATTAATAAAATGACTGTACAAAAAAATATTTTTTTTTTACTTTTTTTTTTTCAGTCTAGGTTGTTCCACTAATCTGTTTCACTCTATAATGCTACAAACAATTGGCACAATCAGGAGTTTGGGAAACTGTGGGAACTTCTTAAGTGGTTTTACTGCTAGACAAAAACATACTGTGGAGCTACATCTTAAATTGTTAAAGTAAAGAGAAGGTGGTGTTACCTATTAGACATACTGGGTGCACATTATGCTGTGGGCTTTTTTCCAGCCTTAATACTCCCTCCCTCATAAGATTAAAATATTGAAATTATTTGGTTCACAGTTCTGTCATACTTAATAGCAGCTGTATACTTCAGTGTAAGAATGAATATGAAATACAAACCTGTGTAACAACAACTACTACAGCAATGCCAGTAGACGCTGGACTGGAATCCCACTGAAGAGGTCTGCCATGAGATTTCTTCATTCTGCCTATTGTCCAACCCATACACAGACTCAACAACAAGTACAGCATTTGTATCTGTGAGACTATGTCACACACTATTCAAAACAAAAGAAAAATGAATAAAATTACAATAAAGTTTTGGGTTTTTTCCTATATCAAAGAGAAATGTTCTATATATCCACAAACGAACGATGGATGCTTATGCCTCTGTATCAGCTCTTAATTTTGATGAGTTAGTTAGATGAAGTTGCTTTGGCAAAAAACGTGGCTATTTTGTGGAGTTTCCAGTGACCAAACAGATCACTATCAGTTTTCCTGCAGTTATGCTGCAGATCTGCAAGAACATGGGCACAATGGGCACAGTGCCATGTCTTTCCAAATTCCACTCTTGTGTCAGAATAGTCTGGGCTCAGCAGTCCATCTGCATAAATAGACTTATAAATGCTAAAGAACTAAAATCATATGTATGTTAATCATAGTGCAAATATGCTACACGATGAAATGAACTCCTTTCTTCACTCTGAAGAACTTTTGTTCAAAAATCAGATAGTTACATTGTACTTTGAATTAATTGCACTTTGTCTTGAGGATGTAGTAGCTTCCAGAAGAAAGCACAAATATTTAGGACAAATTCCACTCTGAGATACTTAAAGGGGAAAATATAATGAATAACCCTAACACTAACTTCATTTAGATCAACAACTTGTCTGTATTTTATTTTATTAAATGCAAAGTATCTTTGCCTCATTTTGCTATGTCCATTTTTACGACTGTTTGGGAACAATTAACACATACTCCATGAAGTTACATTCTTAATCAGTGTCTCAAACTTGTGTTTGAAGCTGCATCAGAATAAAGAAAACTTTAAGCTAGGCTACATTAAAGTCTTTATTTGTAGGCTTGTTGCAGTGCTACTGACAGTAGAAAAACCTGAAGGTTTCTTTCTGGGTGATTGTTAGCTTTAGACCTGTTAAGTTTTACACTTAATGAACAATTTTAAAGTTGGTGTTGGGATCTGACTCATGTACTGGCATAGCAGAGATGTAAAAGAAAAATATATCCTTACACCATGTATATTGTAAATTTGGCTCGGAAACTAGAGATTGGGCACTACACACAGCAATGCTTTCTTTTTTGCTTCGTTACTATTTTAGTTCAATTAAATTTGTTCCTTATTTGTAATTTTCACTTACACTATCAGGTACAGAATAATATTTCTGTCACAGAAAAAGCAAAGCTCTCTTTTTGTACAACTGGACGGTATTAAAAAAGATAAATATCACATTTACTAAAAATATTCGCACAGGAAATGTTGCCACTATACAGAAATGAATATGAATACATGGGAAGTGTATCAAAAGAAGATCATCTACAATATTTCCCTGACATCTAGCAATACTAGCAAAATAAAGAGTATAAATCAGACTTCAGAATGTAATTCCTGGGATATGCTTGGTATTCTCAGGGTTCACATGCTGAAATGCTTCTTAATGTATTAAGACACCTTTGGTGTTTAAGATCTGTCAAGAGCTTTTAGTAAATACAAAATTGGCAATTCTTTAATAAAATCAACCAGCACTGATTTTGGGCAAAAAAAATGATAATGGAATTATTTTCCAATGCTATCTTATTGAGAGACAATACTCACTAGAAAAATAATTGTTGCATGAACGAAAGGCATGCCAGACCAGCGTCACAAATCCAAACTAGAAAAATGACTGAATAATTCTGTGTGTTATAGGGAGCATTTTCTTTTCTCTCATTCCTTAAGATAAGCTGCCCTATAAGGTACAGCCAGACATCATCTCTCCATCATATCATGGATACAGCTACTGCTCTGCTTCAGTGTGCTAACAATTCAAGTGGATTCCCACACAAATTCATGTAAGACAAAAATCCTCAACCAGCTTTAATATTTGACATCCCATATACTTTGCTGGAAAGAAAAAGGGTGAGAAAAATTTTAAAGGTTACAATAATCCCACAATATTCAAGGTCAGGGTAAAATCACGTTACTGAGCTGATACCAATTGTCTGATTTCATCACAATTAATCTTTTTTGACTATTCAACAGCCACAATAATGGTCTTGGACTTTTCACATTTTATTCCTACCAAAAGTTAAAAGGACAGCATTTGCAATGCTTCTGAGCACCGGCATTATTTGTGTGATTTATGTGATTGGGTTAGGTGGTTAATTAGACTGAGGATCAGCTCTTTATACATGGTAAATACTACCTCATACTAGGAAAAGAATAATTGCTTGAGATGGTATCTGAACAGGTTTTTAGAAAGATATTCTGGCCACACTGCAATTAATAGAAATTTTAACATTATTTTTAACTCAGATTTCTGCAGCCATATAGGAAAAATGGTATCATCTTTCCCCTTCAAACTACCCTACTCCCCTTCAAACTACTACTTGCCATCAGCCATTCTTCAGAACTGTAATTGCCACAGAAGCTTTCCACATTTCTATTACTTCTGCTCTCTTACTGTTTTGGAAACCACCAAATTCAGAGATAGTAAGAAAGTAAAAACTTTCCTAGCTGAATGTAAGAAATTCAGCTACTGATTCAAAAATAATATTCATTATAAGCCTATATAAATAAAAGTGGGCTTTTTGACTACTACGCATAAAAAAAAATCCAACATGAAGCTATTCTCTCTGAAGTTCTGGCTGGATAGTTAACACTGGGGTGGAGTTTTGACTGCCTCCATATTCTCCATTTTATTTCATTTCATGAGATGAGAAGGAATGTTTTATTACACAGTTGCTGGAGTGGCTGCAAGGAGCTGCCAGCTCAAATGGTTAAAACAAGAAAGAGGCAATTATTGTGGTGCCAGGTGCCATCAAGAGGCTGGTAATTCCAACTGCAGCCTTCTAAATGAACTCTACAAAGGGAAACGTTTCTCTGTACAGGCTGTTACTCCCCAACACTATGACACCACTACAGTAGTACTTTCTTGGGGCGCTTCAAGCCAGTCAAAAGGAAATGTATTTGGCTGGAATGAACCCCCAATACTTCCAAGGTGAACTGCAGGGAAAAAAAACCAAAAAAACCCAAACTATCCAACAACAACGGAGAATGAAGAATGGAACAAGATTAAGTTAGTGCATTTTGGAAAGGTATACTACAGGAACTTGGAATATCTATACAGAGTGGAGAAAAATGCTTTGTTAGCATCAAACCTCCGCGTAAGCATTTTTTGCATCATGCTAATCATAAAATTTGCGCTGTAAAATACTTGTCCATTTAATAATTGTTAAATTTGTCAGTGAAATGACAAATTCTATAACATATGAAGTTTCCTAAAAAGCTTGGCTTTCTAGATCTAATTCCACAAAACTCTTCAATGCAAAACCTGTTCAGGTGACATCCATGTCTAAGTGTTCGTAGCAAGGAATCTAGAGACAAAAAAATCCTTTGAAAAATCCTAAACAATATCACAGATGTGTAACTTCAAATACAGTTATTGTAAACACATAAAACATTTTTTTTTCTGGAGAAGCAATTTCCAGTATTTTGTATTAAAATTTTGTATTAAAAATCAAATTTAAGTATAGTCCAGCAACATCATTTGCTAAAGTATTATACAGATTCATGGGTAGGAATATGTAAGAAACAAGGGACAGACTCACATTCTGCCAGACTTCCCATAAAAGGAGCTCCTATCCCATCTCTAGAATAACTGAAAAAAGAACAAAAAAGATTGTATTTTTAAGTGGGTGTGTCTTAAATGGGTGTTCTCTCTCACAAGTACATGCTGTTCAAAACTCAGTCCTATGTTTTGCCACAATCCCTCCCAGGCAAGTCATGTACTGATCTTTACAACACATTGTTCTTCAAGTTTAAAGACTGAAAGCAGAAAAGGAGCAAAGGTACCTTGAGAAATGCAGGTAGTTGGCAAATGCTGAACCAGCCTGCAACAGTAATGCAATTGTCAACACCTTTAATACACCATGCATAGGTCCACGCTTCCTAATTGTTTGCCACAGGGACTGTGCATATATGCATGCAGTTATGAAGTATGCTAGGACAAGCAGGAAAAAGAATTCATGTAATCCTGTGGGGAAAAAAAATACGGCTTAATTTTACAAAGAAACATTGCTATGAGGAGCAAATAACCAAACAAACAGTGCAATCATTACTATCTTTGGGATTAATACAATCAATGGAAAATACTTAGCAAGTGTTATACAAAAGTGGTAGTACACGTAAAAGGTCTAAATCCTAGTCAATTTTATCCAATAAAATCAGTGAATTTTATGAAAGAACTGATTACTACTTGTTTTTAATCAACAATACCTTTTCTGAGCAGAGAGGTTTGCAGCAATTACCAGACCAGTATAAAGTGACACTGTTTCTTGATACACACAAAACAATTGTAGCTCATTTGATCAGTAAGAAATATATTTATTAAAGGACTCATTTTTAGCTCTTTTTGCTTGTTTGTTTGAACTTGGAAAGGCACAATCTGAGGTGAGACAAACCCCAAACAGATTTCTATTTAATCTTTTTAACCACTGGGTGTCACCCTTCCTCCACATAAAGCAGCCTAAGAAGCGCAACTGATCAAGTCCGAAAACTTACAGATAAAAAGTAGCACAGAAAACAGTAATTAGTTCTTAACATGCGTTTTTTTGCACTTGTCTAAAAAAATTCCCGATTTTTTTTAGATAATATATGTTATATATATATATAGATATAGAAAGAGAGACATTAGAGATATACATATATATATATATTTCAGTTTGGCTTCCCTTAAGACCTGGATCCTGGAAATCTTTTCTATTGCCAGTAAGCTTTGCAACCCATCAGGAGCTCCCAAAGGGTGAAAGCCAGTGAGAAATAAGCAAAAACAGGTAAACAAACACTTCTCATAGAAAACTTGTTTTCATTGTCCAACCTTCCTTGAAATTTAATGGTGTCCATAGAATCAGATTCTAAAAAAAGCTTTTTCTCCAGCAGCACAATAACTCTGGCAAAAGCTCCCAGCCAGCTCCCCCCAGAAATTGGGAAGAGCAAGTAGAGACATTTCAATATCTGAGCTGAAAAACATTAGAAATTGATGAGTTCTGAATAGTAGCTAACATTATAGCTTCTTGGACTGAAATGAAGCATTTTAGACATACATGCAGGAAAATGGGAGAAAAGAGCATAAGGTAATTAAGAGGATTAAAAATTCCAGGCCACTCTGCTTCTCTTCTACACCAATACATATGCATGATTTATCAATGAAAAAAGTATGTGGTATAGATCAAATCTTTCTTTCTGCTTCAGAAGATACCCACTGAAGCTGGCAAGGACTTTGCAGATAAAAGTTATTTCTCACCATGATGAGTGAGAACCCTTGGAAAACTGTTTAGGAAAATCAACTAGCTTTTAACAAACACTAAGCATTCTGACCATAGACAGAGTGTAGATTATTGGATTGAGACCAAAAGGGGTTAGGAGAAACCTGCACTGAAAACCAACTATAATAAATAAATAAATTTTCAACCTGTCCCCTATAAGTTTCCTGACTTCCAAGGAACCTAGCTGACAGACAAAGTAAAATATCTTTTGAAATATCTTATTTCAAAAATAAGAAATGCTCTTCAAAATGCTACCTGTTCAGCTGCCTTTAGAAATCCTAGATTCCACTGACAGCATGTCTTATATAGAAGACCCCTACTATATAAAATAAGATTACTTGCCAGGGATCAGAAGTCAGGCCCCCTCATCTCTGAAGGAAAACAATCACAAGGTGACAGCCTCAAGTTGTTTCCCATGCTTTCCTTATTATGCATTTAATTTTTGAGATGTCCTGTATCAGGCCTAAAGTAACTCCAGTGAAGGAAGACCTAACTAAAACCTTCTGCAACGTTATAATTTTTAGTTGCTTGCATGAAATAAGCAAAAAATGAAGCTGGGTCTTCTCTCTGATACCCTCTCATTCTAAGTTCCTATGGAAAAATGGCAAAGATTATTTCCCAGAGATGCATTAAAAATTAAATTAAAAGAGAGAGAGAATTAAATGCTCCTCAGCTGTTTGAAAGCAGACCAATCCATGTAGCTTCAGGATTCACAGCAACAATGCAGGTTTTAATTCTGAATCAACAGAGATGTTCCTCTGCAACTCTGGAAGACATGGCATGTACAGCTCACCTTGCTTCCTACTTGTTAGACCTAAATACATACATCCAGCACATTTACACACCTCCTTACTCAGCACATAAGCTGCTCAGAGTTCTGCTTCCCAGTGCCCAGTCTCCCAACAAAATTAATACAGAGCTGAGATGCCTCTGTAGGAGGTCTCTACATCACTTTAGTGGGCCATATGATGCCATGTAGCTGCTTCGTCCCTTGATTTAGGAATTGCTCCTTTGGCTATTAATCTTCTTTGAGAGTAAGTTAATTCACCTAGAATTCACTTCTGAAGGCCAAATTCACATTCAAATAAAAATTGGCAAGTTTGAACTTAAGAAGTTAAAGAGAGAAGTTATATCTGATTATGAGCCTTGAAATTCTGATTATTAACCTGCTACTTTCTTGCAGATTCTGCTAAATATTCCAGTGAATATTTTCTTCCTTTCAAAAACTGAGTTGCCTTTGTTCCCGCTATATTCTCTAGAGGTCATGAGTGACAGCAGGGCATTTGATTCCGAGCACAGCAATTAGGCTCATCCTTGGTATATTCAGGTTCACTCTGTGCAGGAAGGAAGACTAAGCCTACAGAGTCCTTTCCTCACAACAGACCCAGGTGAGTGACAAGCTGATGAGGCCTCCCAGAGCAGTGATGCTACTCACTGCAACAAAGAATTCATTAGGCTGGATTGTCCAAAGCACACAAGTTTATGTAGGCATTTCTTTAGCTGCTGTCTTGAGTTTTTCTTTGGGTGTTTAAAGATTTAAAATTACATTTCTTAATTATAACAAAACCAGGCCTGACAAACCTCATCTACAGCCTGTGACTAAGACACTTATAAAGATCTAAACACTGAACTGAAATTGTACCAGCAAAATGTTTTACCGTGCACGTACTCTTGCTGCACAGAATCAAGTTTCACACATTTTTCAAGTTTTAAGGAATTTCACTGATTAATTAAAATCAGGTATTAAGTTTATATTCAAGTGGAAGATTACAGTTTCAACATGTTCAAAATATCTATCAGCAAAGATTTGAACACTGACTTTTCTTGTGCACCTACACTTCTAGTTAGGCGAGTTTTGGAAAGTCAGTCTAGGGAAAGGAAACTTTCTGTGATGACAGAAAATTAACTCAAGTTTACTCTTTGTACAAAAACAGAATAAGAAATATAAGAGGCTCTGCTATCCATTCCCCATACTCTTCCAAGCATAGTAAGTACTGATTTGAGTAATCAGATCCTTAACTTACAAATCTAATTTTAAGAGAAAAAATCTTACCAGATTCCCCTGCGCTAAAGTGATCTAATGGATTCCCTTCTGCATCTGGGTTTAGTAAGATCATTTCAAACTGAATATCCTCGGATTCAGAATAATTCTCTTCGCAGGTAAACTTGTCTACATAAAACACATACCATGTTTCCGGATAAGGAATCTGGGACACTGTCAGATTTTGCTCTGTGTGGTTCACAGTCACTTTGGAAGAAAGCAAAAATAAAAAAAACAACAAATAGGAGTAAATATTTGATTAGTTTGGTTTTAGAAAACACACGTTTGAATAAAGACAAAACTTAAATCCACAGCATCATACACAGGTTATAAACTACACACAGTAGAAAACATACTGAGTTTTGACAGCTATCTGTAACACCAGAGACCAGACCTCCAACTTCAGCTTTTGTTTCAAGTAGGTGCAGGCAAGGGTTGGTGAGGACACCGCATCCCACCTTTCAGCTCTGCTGGGAGGGCTCCCTCCTTCCAGAAGCCAGAAAGTGCAAAGTATGTCCTTTGCTTAGCACATTTCCATCCTCCAGTTCTGTATTGACAGGATTAGCGATTCTGTACTACACACCAGGTACTTCTGCAGCATGAAAAATACCTTTGTGAAATTTATTTGACTTTGCTTTTGAAGAGATTTAGAGCACCAAACAGGAACAGCTGCATGTGAGCTCAGTAAACAAAACCATGCATGCTTCAAAGGTGCAAATCAGTATTATTTCACAGGATCTTCCCCAAACTGTAATGTACTGAATTTCAACTGACAGCTGAGATCTGAAACAACTGTGTAATCAAACTGCATATTTCAAATCAGATTACATTTAAAAATTATTACATAAGATACTCATGTTTCATGTTCTTGCTATCTTACCACTATTTTTGCCTAAAAACAACAGTTAACCAAGCAGAGTCTCTTCTAAACAAACTCTTGATGCAAATGAAACCTGTGGCTCTCCATGTTTGGCTGAAACTACAAGAAACGCAAGCAATGTCACATTGACTACTGAACTTGAGTGCTAATCAGCTCAATCATTTCTTTGCAGGAGAAATAATAATAACAGAATAAGTCCTCTTAATAGGTAAAGATGATAATGGCTGAGGATGAACAAAAATTTCATTAAAAACCCAAAAAACTTTTTTTTTTTGTGAAAGGCCTTTCTAAATAAGAGCTGCAAACATAAAATCTCATTTTCCCTAAATATTTTGTAGACAAAATTTAGAAAAAATTTCTAACTTGAAGCCTACCTGTGAAAAACTTCCATGTAATTCCAATGTGTTTCAAGTACAAAAAGTTACCTTCTGTTCTCTTAAGGTATGAACTGAGAAACGTTAGAATCCAGGAAGAATTGTAGTGTATGTGTCCTTGCAGCAACTGTCATGAGGTAGAGATTTGGATGACACACAAACCAGTATTGCATATGGTGCTTAATCCAAAGAGAGGCAAACCATGGCTGACAGGAATGGCTTTACTTCCCATGTCACCTCTCAGCTCAGCTTGACACTGTGTTATTTGCACCAAGAGTAAGAGATCACACAGAGTGTGTTTAATCAGTTCTCTGTCAAATCTGTAGCTGATTCAGAAGTAGAAAAGCAACTGACTTTGCCCAAGATCAGCAAACAAATCCAACTCACCCTGTGGTCATACAACTCCTAACAGAGCAGAAAACAATGAGTACACTGCTGGGACACAGGAAAGACAGACCAACTGCCAGTTATTCCAGCAGCACTTTTGTCCAGCTCTGATGAAGAGTAAGGAAACCACATCCCTACAAATGACATCTGTGTAAGGTCTCATTACGACAAATGTTACATGGTCGATCTGTTACTCTTGGGATTCTGACTGCACAAAGGAAATGTATTTTAAGTGACTACAGCTTCTCTTTTAAATACATTTGAATGAAGCATCTAATACTAATTTAACTTCTCAGAGGAAAATTTATGCTTTAAGTACCACTATGATAAATGGTGCAAAAATTATTATTTCAGTCTGTTTGTCTTCTAGTTACATAACTCAATGCTTCAGTGTTTTACTCTTCTTTCACATTTAGATGGATATTCAAGTTAAGCTTTATCCTGATTAGCTCATCTTTAATACTGTATTAAAAATTTTCTAACATGTTTTATACATCGAAGCATGACAGATTTGTGCTATCACGAAAACGTAATTTTATTTTTGTTTTCTCCGCTTTGAAAAATGCCATTTCCATGAACTGGAGAATGAGAGCCTGACAAGTGAGAAACGTTCCTTTGTAAACAAGAGACAAAAAGACAATCTACATATCCTATACTGGTATAACTCTTAGTGCAAACATTAAAAACAGCTGAATGTGAGATTCAGTAAAAAATATCAAGTTATAAAAGCGAAGGGTGAAATAGCATTAAGTTATAATACAGGAAAGTTATAAAGTAAGGTAGCACGATGCAGACTAATTTTTGCAGGAAATAAAGACTTATCATGAGGTAGTGAAAGAGTAGGTTTACAAGCACAAAATTACTCTTTTACTTTGTACTTGGGCTACTCACTCCCACCTTACAAGCATTTGCTCCACAAGTTTAGAAGCAACTGCAGCAGGTTTCATCACTTTGCCTCTAGTTTGTTTTTCATTCCACTGCAATGAAAGTCACAACTCAAACTCAAGTCACAACTCAAACAAGCCAAACACCTGACTGTTGCAAACATTCAGATTCTTTAGTTCTTCAGTTTCTTAGTGCAAGGGTATTCCTCGTAAATTCTCTCTCATACCCAAGATAATCTATTTTATGGAAAATTTGAGATTAAAAAAAAAAAACCCAAAAAAACAAACAAAAAGAAATACATTTACTCCAAGAAGAGCTAAAAAAATTTCTCTGTACTGAATGACTAAATGAAAACTTCAGCCAAGTATGTACCCTTTTTGAGTTGTGAACATGTGAAAGCATGAACTGGAACTGGTCATAAAGTTTGGCTATTTCCATTAAAGCCATTGTTTGTCATGGATTTAATTTTCCAGCAGCACATTAAATCATAACTTGCCAACAAATTCTTCTGAAGTGATAGAAAGAAAGAAATCTTATTTCCTTGTAGTATTTTTAATTGTAGAAGACCAAAGTCCTAGTTGATGCAAAGCCCAAATTCACTGAAATGAATATTCTAAACACACAGATAACAGAGTTCTAAATATACAGCAACTCTGTAAGGAGAAAAAAACCCCAGTAACTCACTTGTCAGCTGAGCTTTAGAGAACTTCTCTGTACAGCTGTGATCTTGGACACTGTTCTCCACCTTCTGCCATTCCTGTGCTTGAAAGAGGTGAAGTCTAGCTGATTTTGCCACAGCTACTGCTACGTTCTTGATTCTGACACACAGAACAGCATGGTCACCTTAATATTTAAAAAAACAAAATCAACTATTCTGTCTTGATGCCAGTTACAAGCAAACAGCGTGGCACTGATTTTTCTTGCATGTAGCTGCAATACACCTTAAAATCCTTAATTTTTTACCACTACTTCCTGCTAGAATGATTTATGGTCTTTCAGAAACAATTTTTATGTCTCTCATTAAGAAACCAGTGAATGTACAATTGTCTATGATGGTACTTAAACAAACCTTAACTATAGGATAAGTGTCATTAACCTTCTCTACTACAAACAGCCTTCCCTCCCCACTCTTTTTTAAAACAGACTTCCAGATAATGTTTTTTACTTTCCTCCCTCCCACCCCAAATTTTATTGTTTCAAAGTTAAAGACAGTGCTTCAATAGCCTCAATAACTTGTTCAAAGTCTAGTATTTTACGATCTCTGTGAAATGACTATGAGCACCACAAGTTAGCTCTTAAGTCTAACACCAGAAGAACTTATGTGAATGGACTTTCATGTTATGGATGGATTAGAGCTAAAATACTTAATTATACATGACATATTGATGCAAAGAAAAATCAAACCTCCAAAGTGTTCTCTAATGTGAAGAATCTGTTCTCTAATCTGCAGAATCACAGAATAGCAGAATGGCCTGGGTTGGAAGGGACTTGAAGGACTACTTAGTTTCCAACCCCCCTGCTGGGGGACAGGGACACTAGACCAGGTTGCACAAAGCCCCATCCAGCCTGTCTTTAAAAACTTTCAGGGATGGGGCATCCACAACATCTCTAGGCAACCTGCTCCAGTGCCTCACCATCCTCACTGTAAATATTTTTTCCTAATATCTAATCTAAACCTTTTTTTTTTCAGTCTGAAACCATTCCCCCTTGTCCTGACACTATAGGCTGCATCTTGACACACAGAAATATTTTAGTCCTTTTAGAACTAGCTCATTTGACAAAATTTATCTTGCCTGAGTAATTCCACATTGTTTTCATAATTTCTTTCATATATTGCCATAGACTTCTTTAACCTAGGAGTATCCTAAGTTACAATGTAGAATTTAGTGGAGAAGAAAAGTCAATAAATTTTATATGAACTACAGTTTAGCTAAAATTTTGAAATATTAAAAGAAGATTCTAAAGAAAGCTTCACTAAGACCCAAAATAGTTGTTGGTATTCATGCAGGAAGACAAGTATTTATATGCAAATAAGCAACATCAATTTATACAATTATATCTGAACACCTACAGTGCTCATCTTCAGTTTTGACATCTTTTCTCAGATTTAAACAGTGCAGTTTTTTCCTTCAGATCTATTTAGAGCACTCGTACAGTTAACTTCTAGGACAATGCTAATTAACTGCTTTCAAGTCACTTCATAAGCGATCTCCACCCTATCTATCATTCCTCATTCAGTACTGGAAGGTCATGCTCCAGCTCTGGTTTGCTTATGCCACGTTTTCCTGCTTCCCGTTACATTTTGAAGCACTCTGCAGAACTGTTCTGCCACGAAGCTCAACGGGAAAGGAAAAGAGCCTGAGCTACCGAAATGCTGAGCACCCAGGAAAAGCAGGCTGACCAGCACAGCCTGGCTGGACATGGCACTTGTCATGGCTACACACATCTCTTTCTGTAATTAAAACTTCTCTAGCAAGCACAGCGAGCCACTGCTAGGGCTCTCTTTCATCAGGACAGCAGTCAGGAATTATTACTAAGTAATTACTGACTAACAGTCAGAAATTATTACTAACGAGGAGTTTTTAACACGGGAAAGAAAAGCCATTGGGAAGAACCAGGTGAGAATTTCACATCCTGATGCGCGGTGTCACCAAGCCCACACAGGGACGGGGCACAGCGCCGTTAATGACCGCCGCCATGGGGGGAGTTCCGGAGGGAAGGAGCGATGCGTGTCGCAGCGAGAGCGCCTCCGCTCTCCCGGGAGCGTCCGCAGGGCTGCGGGTGGCGAAGGGAGGCACAGCGCTGCCCCCGAGCCCCGCGGCACGGCACGGCCGCTGCCAGCCGCTGCGCGGGGCCGCCCCGCCGCCTCCGGACACGGCCCGCGGCTGGCCGCGACCCCGCTGCCCGGACAGCGGATGGGACCTGTCGCACGTCCCGGCAGAGGAGGAGAGAGAAGGAGCAAAGGAGGGAAGGAGAGTGCGAGGGAGAGAAGCAGGGAAGGACGGAGAGCTGCAGGGCTGACCCCGCTGCCCGCCCCGCGGCCCCTCCGGCCGCCACCGGTCCTCCCGCGCCCCAACGGCTCCTCACGGCGGCCCCGTCCCCCCCCGGCCCCGTTCCGGGACGGCACGGCCGCTGCTGCCCCGCTCTCCTGCCCTCGGGGCACCCACCGTGGAACTGGAAGCGCGCCACGGGCCGCCACGGCTCCCGGCGGGCGGCGGCGCTGGCGAAGTCGCCCCGCAGCGTCTTGCCCGCGGCGAGGCCCCAGCAGCCGGCGGCGGCGGCGGCACTGAGCAGCCACAGCAGCCGCCACCGCATCCCGGGAGCCCCCGGACACCGCGATCCTCCTTCCCCCGGCCGCGCTGCCCCGCCGGGGCACGTGACTCCTCCCGCCGCGTTGGGCGGGAGCGGCGAGAGAGCCAATGAGGGAGCGCGCCCGCCTCTGGGGGCGTGACAGAGCGGCAGGCCCCGCCCCTGAGGCTACGTGTCCCGTTGCCGGGTCCGGCAGTAAGTTGAGAGACCCGGAGTCGTAAAAGAGATGGCAACCAGTTGCCGCTGAAAGCGGAGGCGAAGCATTGGTCCTTTTCACACGCCGCGCCCGCCCCGCTGCCGGTGGCCTCCGTAGACGGTGACAGCTCCGTTCTTGGGGCCGCGGGGGGGGCGAGGAAGGCGATCTTTCAATGAGCCTCTTGCAGGCGCTGCGACTCTGCCCGTGAATCCCACGGCCCGTGCCGCTCACGCGCAGCCGTGGGGGAAAGGGAGTGAGGGGGCCGGTGCCGTAAAGCGCGGACGATGTCGGGGCGGGCGGCGCCGCCGCGGTTCGAGAAGCGGGTCCTGGTGACGGGCGGCGCCGGCTTCATGTGAGTGAGCCCCGCGGGGCCGCGGCGGGCCGCCGGCCTCCTGCCCGGGGGCGCGGGTGAGACGTGGTGGGCGAGGGTCCCGCTGTGCCGCCGCCCTTTTGTCCATCCCGGGCCGGTTCCTCGGCGCCGCTGGCTCGGGCCGCGCCGGTGACTGGCCCTTGCCTGGGTTCTGAGGCGGTGAGTGCTGGGGAGCGAGCTGGGAGCCTGCCCCGCCGTCCTTCGCCTGCGGCCGGCGAGGAGGTGAAGGAGAGACCGCCCGGCGCTGGCAGTCGGTGCTCGGCCTCAGCCGGGACGGGGCTGCCCAGAGCGGGGCAGCGGAGCTGGGAAGGGCCTGGAGCACAAACATTGTGAGGGGCGGCTGAGGGAGCTGGGATTGTTTTGCCTGGAGCCTCAGGCAAAACAACCTTATCGCTCTCTCCGACTCCCTGAAAGCCAGGTGGGGTTCAGTGTCATTTCCCAGGCAGCAAATGACAGGACGAGGGGACACAATCTAAGCTGCGGAGGTTTAGGGTGGACGCTAGAAAGAAATTATTCATATAAAAGATGATTAGATACTGGAATGGGCTGCCCAGGGAGGTCAGGAGTTACTGTCCCTGCAGGTGGTCAGGAAACGACTGGACATGGCGCTTAGTGCCATGGTCTGGTTAACAAGGGGTTAACCCTTGTGTTTGGTCGTTTGGACTCGATGATCTCAGGTCTTTTTCCAGCCTAATGGATTCTTTGGGTTGAAGGTGACAGGGCTTCGAGCCAGCTGCAATTTCCCGTATCAACCCCCAGTACTGTGGGCTCAGTTTGAGTGAGAGCAGGGTCTGGCCCGTCTTAAGCTTGACCCCCTCAGTGTGCAGAAGCTGTGAGAGGGTTAAATTTCTGTGTGTGAATAACCCTGAACTAACCTGTGCTCTCAGAATAAGCTTCGTGTACACAAGGGGCCGTGCCACCTGGTTGTGTGGTTGTCATTTCTTACACCTAGCAGTAATGTCGTGAGTGATGGCAGTCACTGTCGTGGGTTAGGAGTGTTGACTGTTTGGTTCTCCCTGATATCTAATATGTAAACTTTAGAGTGCAAAAAGTTTTTTACAATGACAATTCAATAAAGCCTATAACAGTTTTTTTTTAAATGTGATTGTGGGAAGTGCTGATTTCTCTCATTATAGGATGTACTTTTGTTCTGTTTTTTAGTTTCTTAGCCATATGCACTTACACATAGAAAATATTAGGATAATGTATAGAATATATATTAATGTTGATGTGTTAAAATATCTTTGAATTTGTCTTTTATCTGTCTTGAATATATCCCTTTCTTCCCCCAAAACATTGGATATTGCTGAATTTATTTGGAATTTGTCATCTCTTTGTTACCTTCAAGTCCAGTATATAATTGTAAAATATATTTTTCTTCTATCCTGCAGTGCTTCACATGTAGTCGTCTCTCTTGTGAAAAAGTATCCAAACTATCTGATTATAAATCTGGATAAGGTAATACCTTATTTTCTTTCTTGATATGGACAACTGTTTTAAGTGATTTATAATGCAATCTATAATATGTTGAAATTTATATGGCTTATTGTTAGTTGCTAATTTTTGTTTGATTTTCCATTTGTTCTTGTGCAAAAAAAAAAAAAAAAGGTCAGCTGGTGTTCAGAAAAAGAACAAAATTTTCAAGCTCTAAACATCTGTTTAAGAATTTTTGCAGTTAGGGTATCTTTTGGAGATTTGTCCTTTTAAAGCTTCACATCTGCTTGTGAAGTAGATTTTTTTAAAAATAGTTTTTACTGTATTCTCAGACTTTGCAGTGGTTAGGTTGGGTTTGAGTTAGCCTTTTTGCTTCCATGAAGCCCACTTACTGATGTTGTGTGGTATTTCTCTTTAGCTCGACTACTGTGCAAGCTTGAAGAATCTTGAAACTGTCTCTGGGAATGAAAACTACAAGTTTATCCAGGTGATAGAGCCTTCTATTCCACAAAATGTGACTTTTTACAGATTATTGTAAATACACAGTTTTGTCTTCAGACAGGGGACGGATTTTGATTTATTGTTTAGATCAATATTTGGACTTGCTGGGCTTGCATGCTGAGGTTCCTCCTGTCTACAAAAGGCAGTGCTGATGCTCACCCCTCTGTCTTGGGGTCTGCCCAAGTTTGCAGGACATCTGAGAAATGCATATAGCTCAGTTTGCTGGAACAGCACCTTTCTCAGAGGCAGTAGATGTAAACTTGCCTTTTTTCTTAGATTCAGGTGAGGCTGGAAGCTGGATTTGCCTTAGCCTGTTGGTGATCCCCATGGCTGTTTATGTTTTTGTGAACAACCTCTTTATTTCAGTAAGGGATTATATCTGAACTTTTGGGATAAAAGTTGCATGAGAGGAAAGGGACAGTCTGTATGTAAACGTGCACGTGCCTGCAGTTGCAGCCTGACCAAAGTGGCTTTTTGGTTATTTTCCTAAGATCTTTGATTATTTCCAGTGTGCAATATGAAATGTACTAATGCCCTATAAAAGCCTTGTTACCTGAGGAGATATTAACATTTAATTGCTGGGGAGAACTTGGAGTTCTACAAGATATCCTTTAAACAGGCAGATCCCTATGTGAAGCAGAGGAACAGTAACTAGGACTGATGTGGCTATTCTGATTTTGAGCAAGGGTAGGAATCTCTTGTCACAAAACTTACATCAGTATAAATAATTCCAGCTTTTCACTGTGGTTGTTTTTATTTTTTTTTTTTTTTTTTTTTTTTTTTTTTTTTTTTGTGGTTTGGGTTTGTTTCTGTTTTTGGTTTTTAGGGACAGTTGATCACAGCTTAACATCCAGCTGGTATGCAGCCAAGCAGTTTACACTGACAGGAAAAAATGTGCTGGAAAAGATAATTTCTAATGTGCAACCCTTGTAATTAGAACTGTAACATTGGTCCTGACCATAGGAGACAGTAGGAAGGATATATTCTCTAGTGGTACTGTAGAAAGGAAGTCTGTTTTGGAAAGTAGAACAGTAAGTTTAGAAAATTTTACTCAGGGGCTGTATGAAAGATACATTTCAATCACAATTTCTGTTGCTGTTCAGCATAGATGTACTAAGCTTGAATTTCAGTTAAAAAAAATCAGTAGCTAGCCATTTAGTTCAAAATAATGTCTCTTTTAAAAAAAATATGTCAGTTAAAAAATAAATCACCGGAATAAACAATAAGGAGCAAAGCCCTCGGAAGACGTAATCTAATCCCCCTTAGTGGGAATGTGCTTCTCCTTCTGCAGTGCCACTAGATGTCCCTACCAGCTTGCCAGACTGGGAACTCTTACTTGCTCTGGGAACTTGGCATTTCAGCCTCAATGTTGGAGCGCCATGCTGTACTTTTGTTGTGTGTATTTTTGGACACATTGCTATTTCTAATGTTAATAGTAATATAAATTCTGAAATAAGTTTCATTTAGGATTTTTTAAAAAATGGGTGACATTTTTTATGTATGGTCTTATTTTAGACATGGCATTAATAAGTGGCCCAGAACTCAGTTGATGGTGCTCTTTGTATCCTGTGTTCCCTTTGTAATGGTTTCTTATGTGACACTTGGTGTAAAGGGAAGCTATTTTCTATCAAAAATAATTTGCTTTTTTTTTTTTCCTTTCTTGTTTAGGGAGATATTTGTGAACCTGATTTTATAAAGCAGCTCTTCGAAACTGAGAAAATAGATATAGTCCTTCATTTTGCAGCCCAAACACATGTAGGTGAGCATTGCTGCATGTTTTGGTATTGTTTTCCATGGTATTGTTTTCACCTGCTTGAAATATATGCCAGTATACCTTTTGTCTTTTCCCTTCATATAAACCAAGGATCCAATTTGTCTCTACAAATCACATGACTGATTGTCTGGTGGCCTTTTTAACTCAGAGGGTTTCACAGCCTTGATTTAAAGAGTTCTTCATCTGACTGTTGTCTTGTTTTCATTGCATATAAATGGTAATGTACCTTTTTGTCTGCATTACATTTTTAAATTCTGTCTAGACTGACATGCAGCCGACAGTGTACTGAGGGAGTCATAAAGACAGTGGAGAGGGGCTCTGTACATAGTCTGAAGTTTTTACTTAATTGGCTGCAATGTCACATGTAAAAACAGTGTGAAAGCTGAAGGATTAGGCATAGGTCCCACTGGAATCTTGTCTTCATGCTTAAAAGAGAGAATGAATTAAAAAGTGCCTATTTCAGATGGCTGCTTTTCAGTATCACTGTTAGTAAGAAAAATCCCCACCATACTCCATCCATCATAAGAAGAAATCCTCAAAGAATTCTCCAGGAAAATACTTACTGGAATTGTCAGATTTGATAGGCAAAGTCATTAGGTCAGGGGAACAGTTGTAAGAATGAAAACAGCTGCTGATGAGTTATTAGTCATGCGTCCATATTACTGCATCTTGCAACTGTCTTTGAATGACACTTTTCTTACTTGTCGTAGGTTGAGGTACTTAGCCAATGCTATTTTAGATTAGAAAAATCCATAACCAGCAAGCTTTTGCTCATGATTCCAGCCCCTTGTTGAGAACAAGGATTTTTGTCTTTGTGTAAGTGTAGAAGGTGCCTTCATTTAACAAGGACCTTGCTGTCTGACAGGTCTGTACTGCAGCCTTCAAGTGGAACCTACAGCCCTGTGTTGCCTAAATTTAATCAGAATTGTCTGCATTTTTTGATGTAGATCTTTCATTTTGGCACGCCCTGGAATTCACCTATGTGAATGTTTATGGCACCAATGTGCTGGTTGCTGCTGCACATGAAGCCAATGTGGAGAAGTTTGTCTATGTTAGTACAGATGAAGTATATGGAGGTAGCACTGATGAGGTGAGTCTGAAAATGCATGAGGATTTTTCTAGTTTATCTGCTTTTAATAGTGAAAACAAAGTCGAGTCTAACTTTCCTTGGCCTCTGTAAATGTTTGACTTTAAGTAAGCACTGGTAGCTTCTAGAAAGCTGAGTATCAAAATTGTCATTTTTTTTTTCATAGCTTGTTTTATATTGAATGTTTATTGTCTAAAGCAGTGAGATTTGGGTCATTAATGATGTCACTACTCAGAGAAGGTATTGAAGGAGTGTATTGTACAGGTTTTGTCCTGGAGCATTCCTGAGACTTCTGTAATGTGCACAGCCTAACAGGGGGGAACTGCTTTATATTCTAGCTAAAATATTAACAGAACTGTAGGTAGTGACAGTTCAAATAGAAAACAATTCCTGTATTACTGTAATAAATATTCTGATGTTTCTTGTTATGTGCACATCTTTGATTTTTGAGAATTTACACCTGACCTTATTTCAGGAAATGTAATTTAGCTCAGTAGAAAGGCAAATATGCATGTTCATATTTTTAAAGGCGTAAATAAAGTCAAGGAGCCTTTTGCCATAGTCCCTGGAAATATTAATGTACTTCAGAAGAGTTCTATGCACTTCCTTATTATCACAGTGTCTTTATCAGTTCCTTCAAAACAACTTCCATCTGTAGGCTTTTATGATACCCAAGGGTGATGTTTTCTTGTGTGTAGACCTGTGGCTTGGCTGATACCTTGAAGTGAAATTTTTCTGTCTCTGGGCCTTGAAAAGAGAACTTTAATCTGTTTTTTCTTCTCTTTGTGAATCACACTAGAAGTTCTTGTAGGGTTTTGTCCTGGAGCATTCCTGAGACTTCTGTAATGTGCACAGCCTAACAGGGGGGAACTGCTTTATATTCTAGCTAAAATATTAACAGAACTGTAGGTAGTGACAGTTCAAATAGAAAACAATTCCTGTATTACTGTAATAAATATTCTGATGTTTCTTGTTATGTGCACATCTTTGATTTTTGAGAATTTACACCTGACCTTATTTCAGGAAATGTAATTTAGCTCAGTAGAAAGGCAAATATGCATGTTCATATTTTTAAAGGTGTAAATAAAGTCAAGGAGCCTTTTGCCATAGTCCCTGGAAATATTAATGTACTTCAGAAGAGTTCTATGCACTTCCTTATTATCACAGTGTCTTTATCAGTTCCTTCAAAACAACTTCCATCTGTAGGCTTTTATGATACCCAAGGGTGATGTTTTCTTGTGTGTAGACCTGTGGCTTGGCTGATACCTTGAAGTGAAATTTTTCTGTCTCTGGGCCTTGAAAAGAGAACTTTAATCTGTTTTTTCTTCTCTTTGTGAATCTCACTAGAAGTTCTTGTAGAGTTTTTTTTTGAGGGGAGGAAGGCCATTTAATTTCAGAGGCAATGGTCCGACAAGACCAGCAAGTGTTTCAATCACGTTAAGGTGATTGTTACCGATCACACCTTGGGTAATATCCCTCCTTCTCCTGGTTTGTTTTTTTTTTTCTCTCTTCAAGTGAGAAGTAAATTAAAGTGTCAGGATAGTCTGGAGGATACCTGTTCTGGAACTGGTCAGAATTGTTGAAGTCTTGCTTTGGAAGCTTTTGGGTTGCAATTCTACATTTTTTACAGAAATAAAGTTGCATAAAAATTTATGAAAAGACCCCTTTTATTTAGGACTGAAAGATGAATTTGCTAGTGGTGGCCCAATTGCTCTCTGAGGCAATATGAACCTGAAAAATATTAAACCTCTCTGTAGCAACAGTGATTATTTAATAAGATAAAAATCTGAGGACCTGCTGCTGTGAAGTAACTCTGTTACAGGCATAAAAATATTACTGCTGTTAATTTGTCTGCTTCCTATGTTAAGTAAATAGGCTGTCTTTTGTTATGGCCTTCTGTTGTTAAGGGGACTTTGTTAGACTGATGTGCTTGGATATTTAGGGATTTTTACTTATTTTTTAACTTTAAGGCTTATCTGGGCAAAAGAAATTGAGCAATGCAAATTTTCTTTTCATTTTAGGAATTTGATGAATCCTCACCAAAACGTCCGACAAATCCCTATGCCTCCTCTAAAGCAGCTGCAGAGTGTTTTGTTCAATCTTACTGGGAAAGGTACCAAGTAAGTCCATGGAATCTTCAAAAACTCTGAAGCCTGTAATTAAGTGTCTGTATTATGTATGTAAGAGTATAAAAGAAAAATCAGTACTAGTCCACACAGTGCCACCTCTTTCCTTATTGTTAGTTTTGTAGTCTGGATGTGTTAGAGAATCTCCACCAGTAAGTTGTGAAGATACACTGCGAGACAGTGGGGACTAATCAGATGTTTTTATTTTTTAAATCTGAACTGTAATATCGAAAAATGTTCTTTGATAAAATGGTGAAAGAGAACATTAGGAATTTAAAAACCAGGGCTAAGCTTGCAGGAAGTGCAAAAGTATTACACAGAAGTAGAACATGCATAATTCTAATTGTATCAAGACTAGGCTTATAGTTAAAGCAAAAAAAAAAAAAAAAAAAAAAAAAAAAAAAACTCACCAAAACGTCCGACAAATCCCTATGCCTCCTCTAAAGCAGCTGCAGAGTGTTTTGTTCAATCTTACTGGGAAAGGTACCAAGTAAGTCCATGGAATCTTCCAAAACTCTGAAGCCTGTAATTAAGTGTCTGTATTATGTATGTAAGAGTATAAAAGAAAAATCAGTACTAGTCCACACAGTGCCACCTCTTTCCTTATTGTTAGTTTTGTAGTCTGGATGTGTTAGAGAATCTCCACCAGTAAGTTGTGAAGATACACTGCGAGACAGTGGGGACTAATCAGATGTTTTTATTTTTTAAATCTGAACTGTAATATCGAAAAATGTTCTTTGATAAAATGGTGAAAGAGAACATTAGGAATTTAAAAACCAGGGCTAAGCTTGCAGGAAGTGCAAAAGTATTACACAGAAGTAGAACATGCATAATTCTAATTGTATCAAGACTAAGCTTATAGTTAAAGCAAAAATAAAAAAAAAAAAAAATAAAAAAAAAAGGAAAAAGACCTGCTAGTTAGATTTGTTTAAGCAAACATGTTTAGTAATTTGGGTACTTTAGACTTCTGTTCTTGATATATGATGCTTTTGCTATAAAGTGGACAAGAGCAGGATGTTAAAGACCTGTGAAACGTATTGGAATAAGTAGGAGTAAGCCAGTCTTCAGTCAACCAGATACACACATGCAATATCCTGTGGTGATTCCAGGATAAGAGAGGTTTCAAACATTTGTCTCTTGTGGTGCTCCTAACAGGCTGAGAAGGCTGGAGGCTCTTGCTTGTGCAACAGAAATACAGAGAGCTTAATTCAGTAATGTTTGTAAGGGCTTACAGATTTTTGAGTAATCACTGTGCATGTGTTGGTTTGCTTACTGATCAGCAGGAGGTTACAGTTTTTTACTGGTATATGCTTTCTTATGTAATCACATGTGTGTTTAATGCTCTCCAGTTCCCAGTTGTCATCACACGGAGCAGTAATGTTTATGGACCACATCAGTATCCAGAAAAAGTAAGTTAAACTGTGCTTTACTCTGAGCTTCAGTGTACCAGAATTCAGGGTTGCAGTGATGTTACTTTTTTCTCATGTGCATGGGATGAAAAAGTGTGTGAAAGAGTGCTTTAAAAAAAGCACTCTTGCAATTAATGTGATTATATATTTTGAGCTTACACTAATGTGTCTTACCCTGAACACATATTTTTTGTTTGTTGATAAAACTTCAATTTTGAAGTTTAAACTTGTAGTTTAAATAAATTTTATGACAGCAACTTTGTTTTGTAGTTTTTCTATTTTTCAAAGGGTATTTTGACAGAGTTCCCCTACAAATTACATTAACTCACATCATGTTTCGTAATCATGAGTGTTTAATAACTAAGGGAAACATTTCAAAAACTAAACTGAGAATACAATGTCTGGTATAGAAAGGGATGTTCCAACCTGCACAGAAAATAAGTAAGATGAAGCTATAACATTCATATATAAGGTGAGAAGCAGTGTAAAGTGACTTGTTTTTGCATTTATTCATACAAACCTTGCAGGGTAACTATTTAAAACAGTTGTTTGTGAGAAGGAGTTGCCTTTTTAAGTCAATACCTGAATCAATTAAGTCAATACCTGATTAGTGAATGGAAATATACTGTTGAAATGAAAGCAATCATCCCATGTACTCTCTGGAGTTTGGAACTGCTGGAAAGTGTAGCTATATTTTACATTTCTATGGAGTTGTTTTTTTAATTTAAATTGTTTTTCACCTTTTGTGGGTTTTTTTTCCCAAATAAATTTATTTCACTTGCATTATTGCAGGTGGATAAGCAATGGCTTTTAGAGTAAATTTTTCATTGATCTGTGTCTTGCTACAGGTTGCTTGATTGTTGGGGGTATATTAGGGGATGTATTTGCTAGCTTTTGACTTACATATATTCTTCTTCACATACCAAATTTTAGTTACTGCTAATGACACAGCACTAGGCTATGTGAACCTTCAGTTTTATCTAGTATTCTGCTTCTGTCTTTAGAGCAGGAAGTTAAGTTTAAGTAATTTGAACAGTTTTATAATGGCTTCAGTTTAAGGACTTTAATAGTGGGGGTAACTGTTCTGAAGTATCTGGGGCATTATGAATGGATCTAAGCATTTAGATTAACATAATGTAAATCTATGTGCAGCAAGCACACTGTCACTTGATCTGTGTTTATCCGCATTATCTTAAAATTCTCTGTTGATTGTCTTCCAAATTTAACTACTTTAACAACTCTTTGTTTCTAGAATTACTGCAGTTTGCTGGATGTTAAACCTTGTTCTGAACTGTTGGTAATATTTTTTCTAGTTAGATTGTGATGCACTGCCATGTGCAAAAGTAGTGGATTTTTTTTTTATTGTTCAAAAACTGTTATTACATTTGTAACAGCCAGAAAGATAAGGCTTACACTACAGTAGAGGTGTGTACTCTTACAAACCAAAATCCTTGCATTTTTCTAGGCTTGATACATTATTTCATTATATTTAATAAAACTTAGAAGTTTTTAAAGGATCTTATTAAAATACTTAATGTTTCATAACTGTTGAAGTTCCTTATTCTTTGTAGAATAACAGCTTTTAAAATAGTGGAGTAATTTTTTTTGTTGTTTTTCAATTCCTTAGGTTATTCCAAAGTTTATATCTTTGTTGCAACAGAACAGAAAATGGTAGGTAACTCACAATTTTGGTAGTATTTGTGCTATAAATCTGTAACTGCAGTTATAAATATGTGCTAGTTTGTAAAATGATAATTACATAACAAAGTTGTTCTTTTAATAGCAGGATTTCCTTAAAGTCAAGGATTGTTTGCATGTCAGCAACTTAAGGTACCTTCAGGCATCCATCTAACAGCAAAACTGCTAAAAATACAGCCCAGTAAATTGTGTCTATTGTGTCTATTGAATGTGTAAATCTTTTTTTGTCTCTTTTTTTGTTTTAAGCTGTATTCATGGTTCTGGACTTCAGAGAAGGAATTTCCTTTATGCAACTGATGTGGTAGAAGCATTCCTTACTGTCCTGAAGGAGGGGAAACCAGGTGAAATTTATAACATTGGAACTAACTTTGAGATGTCCATTGCCCAGCTTGCTAAGGAGCTAATCCATTTAGTGAGTAAAGAGTTCTGATGCTTTTCTTCACTGGTTTTCATTGCACATACAAATAATTACACAGACCTTGTGTAGCTCTGAAAGAGCTTAGATTTGTGGTGGGTGTTGGAAGATCCTTGCAGCAGAATGATGTGCTACCCTTTCTGTGACAGCTGGACTGTGTAAGGTTGCAGTATGGGCTATCCTGTGCTGGGCTGCTGCATCAGTTATCCTGACTGGGACATATCCTGACTGCCATCATGATTAATTACCATTTATTTTCCATGCTGGCTGCTTTAGTTTTGGTCTGAGAATGTGACACTATTAAAATCTAACAGTTTGATCATGGATGTTCTGGCAGTGCTCTGGGTGAAGGAGATAGGTTGGAGATGTTCTAGATAATTTTGATAACTTCAGTAGTTTGAAGACTCAGTATACAAAATACCATTTCTGTTTGTGGTTTATATTTTTTTTATTTGGTGGGGGTTTTTAATAAGATTTAAGTTTGTTAAGGGAAAAAATGGTTTTTAAATATATGTTTAGATAGCCCAAGATGTATGGGAGTGATACTTGTTTTTCTGCTTGACAGATAAAGAAGACCAGTTCAGAGTCTGAAATGGAGCACTGGATGGATTATGTCAAAGACAGGTGAGGAATGTGGAGGACATGCAGTATGTGCTGCCCATGCAGGATAGTTCAGGATAGTTTTGTCCTGCAGTTTTTCTGAGACTCTTAACCAAATAGTTTTTTGTGGAAGTGTTCCTGCACTAAAGGAGGGAACACTTTTGAGGGAGTAAGAGCTGTTTTGCTTCCTTAATTTTTTTTTTTTTTTCGCTAGTGGATTTGACATCTATGATCAGGGTTCTGTATAGAAAACAGGACTTCCATTTATTATTTGGATCTGTAGGTCAGAATGAATGTCTTGAAGGGGAGCATGTAATGCTAATCTCTGTCTTCAAACATTCTTCATACTTGTCATTACTGAAGTCTGCTCTGGGAAGAGGAAAAGTTTTGCAGAGCAACTAAATCTTTCCTTCACGGTAGCTTGGACAGTTTATTCAGTGTATTTTTTATTCAGCATCACTGAGTGAGATGAATCCCATTGTCTCTTGCCTAGCTTTAGTATTTTGGCATTAATGTGACTAATTCAGACTTAGATGTACTTTGTAGTAAGACCCAGTCTCCGCAGGCAGAAATATGTGCCTGTGGAGTGTAGTTAACTTTAGATTTCTATCTTAAGCTGAAGCTGCTATCTCAAAAGTAGATGTAAAGCTCTAAGGTACTAAAGTTAGGGCAGTGGAAAAATGGGTAGCTTTTATAGATACGCTTTTGCTGTGTGTTTCCGTCCTTAATTTCAGGCTTGGTTTGGCTCTGCTCTTTTATATCCATTTCTTTTCTGCAGCAACAATGAATCTCTGCTTACTTTAGATATCACTCTCTCCAGAGTGATTAGAAATGATGTGTCTACTGATAGCAGTTAAGTATTATGGCCTTTAGAATTCACACTTTCTGATCACATTTAGATTGTTATCATGGCAACTGAAGTGTCTTTAAAAATGTGCTAACTTTTGTTTTTAAAAGGAAATGTTCTTCAGAATCCTATCTCAATGTATTACAGGGCTTTGAAGGAATTGCCTTTGGCTCACATGATGTGAGTGTTTAGAAGTTCTCAGTGTAATTCAGTTTGATGTTTCTTTGTGTGTATTGGGCCCTGTCTGCTAATGTTTAAACATAAATGGGCTTGGGAAAACTAACCACATTGGAATACATGTGGAGGTCGTATAAAAGATTGTTAATATACCTAATTTTATGACTATATAATTCTATAATGAGTGACTTAAAGGTCGTGGGGGTTACTTGCTATGGAAGAATTAGTTCTGCTTCTGCTTCACATTAGCATGTTACAGTACCAGTGATAAGTGCTCGGTTTGTGCCTGCACATGTACCTTGACTGTTCAATATGCCAGTGCCAGTAGTGCAGGATGCTAGACTGGGCTACCTATCTGCCAGACTGTGGGAGTGAAAATTTCTGCCATGCTTAAATATCAGATATATCTTTCTGTGGTGAATCTTGCAGCTTGGGATTCTACATATTCAGTATTACAAAGTTCATGTAGCTAATGAGCCACTGTAATGATGCCCTTTTGGAAGCCTGTGTGTTTTAAATCTGAAGTATGTGTAAATGTTTGGGTTTTCAGGATAAAAAATGTAAATGCTAATATTATAAAATGCTGTCTCTGTGTTGCAAATGCACTGATTTGCACAAATGCGTTGGCAGTGATTTTTGTGTTCGTTTTGTGCCAGTAAAATACTAATTAATATTTATTCTAGTCAGTTTCGAGTAGTTGACTGTACAAACTGAATTGTGTTGTTGTAGCTGCACTCAGCTGCCACGTATTTTTTGAAGGCAATGCAACCTCTTTATGTTGATGGGAATTTTCAAAATTGAAGCATATCTAATATTCCTTGGAAGACAGTGTGAGGTACTGCATGGCTAATTAAAGAAGCAGTATAATCAGATTGTTTTCCGTGTGCATTTTATCCTCCATCAGGCCTACAAATGACCTCAGATATCCAATGAGTTCAGAAAAAATGCACAACTTAGGCTGGAGACCCAAAGTGCCTTGGGAAGAAGGAATAACGAAAACAAGTAAGACTGATGACTTTTACACTGATTTAGGAGTGATGGGAGGAGGGAGAGGGAAAAGGGTGAAATGGGTACGTAGCTTAGTTAATGAGGAGCTGAAGAGATTGAATGTAACGTTTGAATTTTACATAAAATTGGCTGCTTTCCAAAATAGTGAATTTACATGACATAAAATAAAAAAAGATAATCACTTTTTAGTGCTAGAATAAGTCTTGCATAAAGAACTTACAAAGTTTGAACTAGATTTTTTGTAATATTATGGGCTAAAATCTTCCATAATGAACAATTAGCATGTTGTTAGTTGTGTATCTGTGGAATATTTGGATTTCCCTGTTCTCTCTGGTCAGCTTGACTCTTCAACATTCTTCCCATATTAGTTGAATGGTACAGAGAAAATTTCCACAACTGGAAAAACTCGGAGAAAGCTTTGGAGCCCTTTCCTGTGACAGACCCATTTGCCCAGCTCAGCAGCCCATAGTGTGGCACAGAACCTGAAGGAGTTTTTTCTACCTCATATGGTCTTTTCTTCAAAGCCTGCAATCAGATGGCCACGCTGGACTCTTAATGTATTCAAGATACACGAACCATGTTGAGTAAAGAACCATAGTATGGCACAACTTTGGGGTGGTTTCAGCACTTTATAAGTTGAACCTCTTAGTTTCAGCTTTCGGTGCAATACTCTAGTCTTACTAGGTATTGATTTAAAAAAAAACTGTATGGAGTGAAGAATATTTATAATGATATAAATTAGTGTACTGAAATAAAATCTGCCTTATTAAGATTATTTAACTGTGATTGCAGCTTTTGAGACTTGGAGTTAAATTTGGTTTTGTTCTGGAATTATTCATCTGTATTAGTTTGTTTCTACAGTGTAATTTATATTTTGTCACTTCAACAAGCTGGGTTTTATTTTTAATCAAGGGGAGAAATTACATGTTTTTTGGAGACTATAAATTGATTGACAAAAGCTGGACAGAGCACCTCTATGGTTCCATCCATTTCTCTGCTGGTGCACTTTTAGCTTTTGTAGTTGACTAATCAAAGTTACCTACTCTATAACTTTAAATGCCCCTTTTAAGGGGAACAAGGGGGGGAATGGTTCTCGATGAGATTTCCAGAAGCATTTCCTTAAACTTTGTACTCCTTTTACTGTATAACTGTCTATTACATGTTAACTCCTTTTTCTTAGCTGTAATTGTAACAAACTTGAAATACTGGAACACAGTTAACATTCCAATGATCTTATTTTCCTGTGATATGAAGGCTACTTATGGAGAAAATTTTTTAGAACTCTTCTTTTTCTGTGAATTGTGGGTTGGCAGACCTTAATTAATGCAGTGTATCACCATTTTTTCTGTAATAAACATTTTAAAGATAAAACAGTATTTGAGTTTTAATATAAAATTTGGAAAAAAACTCTGTCATTCTAGAAATATGTCAATGAATCTTGTTCAAAGTTGTTTTCATAATATTATGGTGTAACTGGTTTCTCTTAATTAAGAAGAACATGCTGAAAAAGTAGATGGTGGGTTTTTTTTAAAAAATATTTTTTTATGTTCCTCTACCCTGAAAGAATTACCTTCACTTCTTTGTCTTTGAAGTGATCTGGCAAACATAAGAAGAACCACTGTTCTTGGTTTTATCACTTCAGCTTCTGTAGTTGGCCCAGTCCCTGAACCTCTGTGGGCCTGGGCAGAGCTGCAAGCAGCACAGGACTGGGATGCTGTGGTGTACTCAGAGGAAGCTGTGACTCCTAAAGGGTCTCAGAAACTGGGAGATAGCTCTTGAAACACAAGTGTTTCCAACTTCATCACACCTTGTGGTGCATGGTGCTGTTGGTAAAGTGCCACTTGTGGTTGGCAAGAGTAGGTTAGCCTAAAAGAAGGCTAACCAGGAAGTTTCTGGGCTTACTGCAGTGCCAAGTATGGCTTTTAAAATCTAGGAGCCTGTTACTGAAGGTGGGTTTTCTGTGACACAGTGGGATAATAATACTAGAATTGTGTGGCAGTTCCTGATGCTTGCTTTGGATGTAAAAGTCTCCATTTGGGACAGATAGAAGTTACAGGATTTTGTATGTAATGATCTGTTGCATACTTGGCTTACCAGATGTGTTTCTATGGATGAATCACTGAAATGTCGTTGTCAAACGCGCTTTGCTGACTATATTAAAATATTTCCTTAATTTTTGTACTTTTCCTGATATATTACTTCCTTACAGTGTGCATACTTCCTTACAATATCTGTCTTGCTGTTCTGTATTTTGTAAAAGTCAGTACCAGAAATAGCTAAAGTGCTGGAAAGATCTGTCTTAGCTGTATTTGTGATTGCTGTGACAGCTGCTTTGAGTGGGTTGCACGAAAATATGTGTCTTTCACCTATCCTTATACTGGAATACTGGCTGTGTTGTTTTTAAGAGTAGAGATTACAGATAACTAAAATCTTACCACTTTAAACTTGCATAAACCTTAATTTATAAATATTTTAAGCCTTTGAAAATAGGTACAGTGTCTTTGGAACACTACAAACAGTCTGATCAGAAATACACAGAAGAAAGCAGTAGGGCGTGATTTGTTTATTGAACAGAACTTTTGAAAGTTGTTCTTAATGTATAGGTGCTGAAGATGCAGGCATTGATATTTATATGACTCTCCAAAGAAGTAATATTACCTGGGGTGGATTTTCAATAGGATCTATTAATTTTTTAGTGAGAGCTGTTCTAGTTTATTTAAATTTTTTTGAAGATTTAATTCATCCAAGTGTTTGAGATTTTTGTGTTACTACTTATATGTAAATAAATGCACATTTTAAAATATTGAAAGGTATATATTTAAGAAATGTAGGAGGCTTTTGCTTTGAGCCACTTTGCTGTAGGTCAGATTTTCTTAGCAGGTGAGTGATCTGGTAGGAGCGTTTCTTTCACAGGGAAAAGTATTTTCTATTATAGAAAACAGCTTATTTTGCCATTAGCCTTCTGGCTTCTATAGGAACAAAGACAAAGGATCAACCAGTAAACTGTCAGTGTGAAGTGTGATGCTTTCAGTTTTTTTTCCTCACTGATTTTACTGGGAAGCATTTCTGGAGAAGACAGAGGTAGTGATGTAAAATACTGTAAACACTGTAACCTTTCAGTCTACTCTTTCAAGGTTTGTGTCAGAGAGCAAAGTGAGGCCACACCAGTAAGAAAATAAATGGAGTAAATGTGTATGTCACTTAACTGCTAAAGCTCTCTAAGGTAGAAGGGCTGGACTTTGGCAAAGGTTTTGATTCAGGTTCTATCAGGAACTTGGGTGGTTTGCTTCTCTTTTTGGGATTACTGTTCTGAATTGGATCAGATCTTTGGGAAGCAGCTCCTGAAATCCCTGGTGCATTGGGGAAAACCAGCATTGCTACCTCACTGTCTTGGTGTACCACCGCTGCTATTCAGTGCATCCCTTGCCAGCAGCAAGTGAAAGGATTTGGAAGACACCGGAGTGGACAGCTGAGGCAGGGCTGTCTGCACTCACAGAATCGGTGGTTCAGCTGGGAAAGGACCTTCAAGGTCCCCTAGTTCAAGCCCCCTGCCATGTGCAGGGACACAGAGCCCCATCCAACCTGGCCCTGAGCAATGCCAGGGATGGGGCAGCCACAGCTTACCCTGCCATGCCTGTGGGGCGTTTGTGGGCTGTGTGTATCTGCTCCACTTTATGCAACAAAGAGAGCTCTTGCTTTCTCCAGGGCTTTCTCTGGTCTGATCTCAGCACTTGCTCAAATTTGTGTGCTGCTTGCATTAAGGGGTGTCAACTGCGGTTTAGGTTGGTTTACACTGTTATAAGATGATGGACTAGAAAGTACCTTTGGTTTGTCCACCCTGTACTTACTTGATGTAGGAGAAAGGCTGTGGATGAAAAATGTGGAGGTTTTTTGTTGGTTTGTGGTTTTTTTGACTCAGAATGCTCAATTTTTCTGAAACTCTGTTCTTATGCTCATTAGACAGGCATGAAATGCAAATATCTTTCTACAGAAGGAAGAACTTTTAATATAAACCTACTCGCCAAATCTGTTAGGGGAAAAGCTGACTTTTTTATTAGTCTGAGACTGTATTGTCCTTCTATTTAATTTTGTTTTGCATTACCTTTAGTTTTTGTTTTTATTCCCATTGTAATTTCCATTTCACCTGGCAAAACAGAGGTTTCTAAAAATAAGAATTGGAATAACCCATTGCTCCATCGTACTTCTGATTGTTGTGGTAATGTATGAAAACTCTTAAGTCAATAGTGTTTTGACTTCTGTGCATGCCGTGACACATTTGGAGTTTATCTGCACCAAAGATCATGGATTGTGTTATCTGCATCAGTAGGAGACATTCTTGTTAAGGGATTATATTCATAATTTCTCAGCAAAACAATCATTGCCAGTGGCAATGGAAAATCATGAGAAGATGAGATTTTGTATCAGTATGTTGTTCACACACCTCTTAAGCACAAGTGTGGGTGGATTTTTTTAATCTCTCCCTACCTGAATTTTTTTTTTGTGAAGAATTTTTGGTTTCAGTCACTAAACTGCTGGCTCAGTCCTCAGCCTTTGTACATCTGAAAACAAGTATTTGATTCCTGAAAACGTATCAGCTCCTGGAAGAACCCACAAATGTGGGATGTGATGAAAAATACACTCTGAAAATACAAGGAAACGGTGATTTATGTTACCAAATATTCACATGGCTGGCTTGGGCTGAGGCTGCTTCTTCCCCACTTGAAAAAGGAGGAGTTTGTTGAATTCCTCTAGTAGTATGGAAGAGAGTCTTGGTGTTTTTGCTAACAGGAGGGAGCAGCAGTGCACAATTTTGCAAAGCAGCCTCTCTCCCCTCACAGTGTGCAGAAAGTGTGAGTAGGAGATGCCCTCATAGGTGGCTTTTCTAGGCCATGGGCTGTGCAAATCCACACAAACTCGAGATGTCAGTGCCCACCACAGGCACTAACATGGACACTCTGATGCATCCTCTGCCTTTTCCCTGTAGCCACAGGTGTGTGCTACCAGTTGCCTGTTGAAATCAATGCCTAATCAACAACGTGAAGGTAAACTATTTTTTCTTATTACACTGCTTAGTCAGGATTTGTGATTTATGTGGACACAGAGCTTCTCCAGTGGAAGACCATGGGCACAAGAAGGCACGGGTGCCGCACCTTCCTGTTCATGTAATTTTGTGACACCATCATCTCTGTGCACATTTTGTCAGGCTTTAAAATAAAATCCCTGAAAACTGAAGGTAAAATGCTGCCAATTTAATGCTCCCGAGTCCCACATAATGTTCTAGATCCTGTTACCTCCCCCAATAATCCAGGGAGCCACTGTCAAAACACCTTCATTCTGACATGTGTCTTGTGCATAGATGTTTGTATATGCACAATTTTGTGTTATTGCTGATTTGTCTTTGGTTTACGGCATAATTTTGTTTGCGGGGACCCGTCATTGACTCGTTTGTGGCATCCTGCGCTGCAGGGCTAATAACAACTATTTTATTTAGACCATCGAGTAAGAGCTACCGGGCAGTGAGTGTGGAAGAACGGATTAGTACAATCTTACCACACAAAACGCAGCACGGCAGCCGAAATAGCTCAGTTGGGAGAGCGTTAGACTGAAGATCTAAAGGTCCCTGGTTCGATCCCGGGTTTCGGCAGAACTGTTTTCCTATTTTCCCTCGCCCTCCCGGGAGGTGGCGAGCGGACGCTGCTGCGGGCCGGCCCGCGGGCTCCGAGAGCCCTGGGGCCTCTGCAGCGCCCGGGAATTGCCCTGCCGGGCTCAGACCGACAGCGTCGCTGCTGGCACAGCGTGCCCTGCCCTCCCGTTTCACTTTTCAGCTCCTCCAAGTCTAAGCTATTTATTTAGGGTGGAAGAAATGAAAGCAGCGAGCTTCATTTCCTCTGGCTGTCTGCCCTGCGCTCTCTCACGGCGGCAGAGACGGGAGAAGGGAAAGTGAAACTGCGTGAGGAGCGGGAGGAGCGGGATGACCGGGAGCCAAGGGACAGAGGGGGAAGAGTGGCTCGAGGGGACTGGGACAGAACGATTAGAGGTTGCTTCTTGCCAAAATCTGAAGAGCAATTCAAAACTTCCTGGACCTCACTGTTCCTCTGCTGTTAATAGATGGCTGAAACTATTTTACTTCACAAAAAGCCAAAGGAAAAGCCAGGAAAGCCGGTGATTAATTAATTAATTAGTCTTCACCGTTCATCTGTTTCTTCCTGTTCCTTTATTTACTTGTAAATTGAGAAAAATAGCTTGGATTTTCTGGAGCCTATTTTTAAGGAGGGTGTCTGGTTTTGATTTGAAGACATGAAGAGGTGGACAGTTCATTGGTAGTCTTTGGTAATTTGTTGCAATTTTTTCAAATACATACCTTTAATCTGGACCTGCCCTTTGTTAAACCTTTTCTCTGCTAGATCAGAGATCTTTCTGGGTACCTGGCATTTTGGTCATCACAAAACTGTCAAGTCGGCACCCACCTTTGTTTTGGTAAGCTAAAGAAATTAAATTCTTTGTGTCTTTAAGACATTTTCTCCTGCTTTCGGGTAATTATTTTTGGTGACCTTTTTAATACACTGACACCAGAACAATATACAGAAGGACTTTCAATATTGATGTCGCTAGTGCAAAACACAGCAGTAAAGCCATCTCCCTTCCTTCTCTGTTCAGCAGCTTTCATCTCTTCATGAGAAGGTGTCATTGGTCCTTTTCTAATCACAACATCACAACAAACATTGATATTGAATTACTTGTCCAGTACAAGGAACACTCACTACAGATGAATATCTTATTACTACTCAGCAAGGGCAGTGTTACTTAGATCCTTACTGATAAGATATATAAGGGGTAGTATAACTGCTTATATTACTATTTTTCCTAAAGGTTTTTTAAAGTTTTGAAATAATATTAAGACACTTGAGTACTCAGGGACGGAAGGAAATGTTAAGTAGCTTTATTTATTTATTTATTTTTTTTTCCAAAAGTGCTCAATTATTCATCAAAGACTTTTATACTGCTTTGGGGAAGAGTTAGGGAGGTATTAATTTCCTGCAGATATGTGATCAAAGAAACAAAAACAGAGAAGGGCTGTTTACTTTTTGGCCTTTTCACACTGCTGAATAAAGGAGAGTCATGGTGCAAGCTTGGGTGTCAGACCGCTGACTCTCTGCTTGGCTTCTGCTCTGGCAGCCTGAGAGACAGCTCTGCCCGAGGTCATTTGCTATGAAGGGACTGCTTTTACACAGTGCTCTGGCTGTAACCTCCCAGTGCTGCTCTGGAGGTTTGGTCCCCTCTGCTTCTGAGTTCCTCGAGGGCCAGGAAGGGCATGGGTCACCCTTACCCCTCAAAGGGAGTGATTTTTAGCAGGAGCACCCAGGCACAAGGATCTATGACAAATATGTGTTATGTTTGTGTCTGAAATTTCGATTTTATTGATAAAGATAATATTACCTGTAATGGCAATTCCAGTCTCAGAGCTTTTGTGATGGTAAACAGAAATTTTTTGGAGCACTAATGGTGGTAAATAGAAAGAAATACTAATGGTGGTAGCCATGGGGAGAGTGAGAAGAAAATATCCTTTTTTGTTTGGTGTATGATTTAGGTTGCACACACTGAGTAAGGCCTGAAGTCTTATGTGAAAGACGAGGATAAAATTAAGAGATAACCTCAATTCTGGAACTTTTAAACTCCTGTCTGTTTGATTTTGCGGGCCTGATGCAAATTTCTAATGTGATTTGGCAGGTTCTGTGAAAATAACCTCAAGTGTTGCTGCTTCATTGCTTGTCACAGAATATTCAGGCATTTTTTCATTCGGCTGTACCTTCTTTACACAATCTTTTTTTGCTGCACTCTAGGCCTCTTCTTGCCAGCAAACATTTCCATTTATTTTTCTATCAGCTTCCTCCCTCAAGATGAACCCCCTGCTAGGACGCAAATACAGGCTGTCAAACTAGGCCTTTATGATTTAGTCACAATGTTCCTTCTCTGCAGCTGGGAAGCTTCTCTGCTACTACAGATATACTCACATACGCTTTTTTAAATGTTCACCTAATACTGAAGTTGATACCTGGCAGGGATTCAGAGGAAAAAAACCTTTTCATGTGCTTTCAGCCTTAGGCAAAGATTCAAAATCTGGTGGGTTTGGTTCACATCCTTTTTCCATGGTCATCCTTGGCTCGTGTTTTAAGTGAATGAAAACTGGGGCAGAAGGAGGGGATCAGAGAAAGGCATATCTCACACTCTAGCTCTGCTGCAGGCTGCAACAACTTGCAGTCATGGAACATGACAAATAATGAAGAAGCTTAAAGCTTTACTGTGAAATACCTCTATTTGGAATTTCTGACAATGGTCTTGTGTTTGCGGGTTTCCCAGACGAAGAAAGGAATGATGAATCTGACTCCATGTTCTTAGAAGAATTTTATTTTATTACATTATATTAAAGTATACTATACTATACTAAACTATACTAAAGAATACAGAAAGGATACAGAGAGAAGGCTAAAAGGATACTAATGAAAAACTCGTGACTGTCTTTCTAGAGTTCGACACAGCTTGTCTGTAATTGACCAATAAGTCAAAAACAATTCACATGAAACCAATGAAACAATCACCAGTTGGTAAACAATCTCCAAAGCAGCAAAACACAGGAGAAGCAAATCAGATAATTATTGTTTTCATTTTTCTCTGAGGTTTCTCAACTTCCCAGGAGAAGAAATCCTGGTGAAGGGATTTTTCCAGGAAATATGATGGTGGCAGGTGGGACAAAGTTGCTGTGCCTGGTATCGTCTGTAGGCTCAAGTTCAGGTGTTCCTTGTGCAAAATGCTCCTCCTTTTCTTCCATGTCCCCTGACCTGCACATCTACATAATTTAAAAAGTTTCCTCCTTGTTCCTGCAGGAATTTCTGCACTTGATATTTGTTACTGTCTTGTCTACCTCTCAGCACTAGAATTTCCTTCTCTTTGGATTAAAAATTTGGTTTGTTTAATAGAAAATATTTGTTTCTGTGTCTTGACTGAAAGATTTCTGACTTTGTCTCCTTCACTGTTTACAGACATCTGGTATATCTCATTTATTTAGATAGTGTTACAGATACAAGGGGTTTAGAAAACACAAATCAGGAGTCACATTTAGGTTTTTTATGTTTTAAATAACAAATCTCAGTTATAATCTGTTTGGTTTCTGATCATGTAGAAGAGCTAGAATGGTGTTTTTTCAATTTTCTGAGAAATAAATGCAGTTAAAAAGGCAACAAAAATTTTCAGCTGATGATGCACTTCTAGAATCCAATAGTTTACATTCAAGTCTTTTATTTCCCCTGTTTCCCCGTGAGTGAGCAGTTTAGGAGAGCTTTATCCTGTTTGAGTTGTGCTCAGGAATCTCATTTTATCCCATTCCTTGGGAGTTTTGGGCTATGATTTTTTTCCCCCTCCCATTTATTTATTTATTTATTTATTTATTTTTTCTCAGTGGTTTATTCTAGAGTTCCTACTTTATGCTTTTCTGGTAATATAGGACTCTTATTCCATTATATGTAGAACTATTGAATTTATGGTACAGTTACCAAAGCAAATCTGGGCACTTAAGTGAAAGCTTAGCCTTCAGTCTTGCTATGGTCATTAATGCTATCTTTATCCCTCAGTGAACCCTAGGGGGAACATTATATTTTTTATTTAAATGCACATATATACATCCTTTTGCTTAAAGCAAGGGAGCATTCATTACTTTGTCCACAATGTTCTTGGAATTTAGACCACATGACATGAGGAATGAATATATTTGGTTCCATTTTATATTTTCTGTTGGGATAAGTAGTAGCATAAGTATTTTGAATAAAAAGTGTGAGAGAAGAATGTCTTCTGGATCAGGCTCTGGAAAGTTGAATGTAAGGTTCCAAACCAAAGTACACTGTGACTCTATAATTTCAGATATTATTTCAAATACTTGTCCTGTCTTTCAGATTTTTTTTTTTAAGTGGTACACAGTGAGATCTGGATTTCCTTCTTCATATTTCTTACCCTATGACAGGGCAATTTGTTGCATAGCTGAATTGTTGGGACAAGAGACTCTGTCCTACCTATTTCACTTCATATTTTGTAAACTGGCTAAATCTACTCTTATGTCGATCCCTCCCCAACCACAACCATTTAGTGACATTCATTTGATATCAGTGACATTTAGAATTTCAGTGTCTGTCTGAAGTCAAACTAGTCATCCTCACCTCCTTTTAAGATCAAGGTAGAGAAATTAGGACAGAAGACCTTGCCAAGATGCCTGTCTGAGAATGGGGTGTGCTGTTCCCTGGAGGTGCTTCTTTCCCTTCATAGAGAACATCAGGGTAACAGAGATTTAGTTCTCTTACCTCCCAGATTCTGGCTTCCTTAAGTGAACCTTACTTTATATTCTATGACTGCCTTTATAGTAAGCCCAGGCTAGAATCTGATGAAATAATTCTGAAGATAAAACTGTCTTTGGGTAGGTGGTCACCACAGCAGCAGTTTAATCTGCCAGTCAGCCTTGTTTTTATCTAAATTATAAATGGCTTAAGCTTATATACATGTATAGGCACTGGAAAAACTGTGCTTGTTTATTTAGGAAGTGATAGAGTACTGAGTCTCATAAACCAATGACCAACTCAGTCATGGTCACTGAAGAAGTTTGCCAGACATCTTGAATGAGGTAGTAGGATGAAAGCAAGATCTTACAAGTGCTCAATCATTATCTCAGAGAGAAATGAATAAAACCACAGTAAGGCAACACCAGACTTGTAAGTGTAAAAATGTGTCTGCAAATAATGTTTACTTAAGGCTGTGGAAAGATCTGGCAGAGTTGACACAGGCATGTGCTGTACCAAAGCAGTGTAGGAGCGTAGGACCTTCCTATGCAAGTTGTGCAGAGTACATGCTTCAGCTAGCATGTATCCTTGGGGAGAGGAGAAGCAAAGTGCCAGCAAATTCAGAGCTTTGGAACTGTGTGTGTCTTTAAGTAATGAGGAATTCCCACTGCCGTCAGCTCCAGACTTCTGGGAGGCAAGTTCAGCTGGCCCACAAGGCCTGGTGAGGAATCCATGAAGAATCTGGAGGGAATTCCTCTGTCTAAATGTAGATCTCTCACACATATTGTTCTGCTCTGAGTTGCTCTTCTCTTCTAACACGCGAACATGTTGTAGCATATAAACTGGTTTTCAGTAAAATAATTCCATGCATTAGGAAAGGACTGGATAAATAACTTAAACATGAGAAGCCAGGAGATGATGAGACTGTTCATATGAAGAGGGCAGGATCATGAGATCTTCAGAGCTCCTCTGACATGCCCAGACATTGCTTCATTCTCCCAAATACTGGACAGGGAGACAAAGGGTAAGGTGGTGACAGGGCAGTAGCTTTTGTTGAGAGATCCCAAAGATATAAATTTGCTAGGAGATTGGGGAAACGTAGAACATGAACAGGTGTCTGAAAACCTCTGCTACAGGTTTCCTTATAAAATGATCTTTCTTGCTATCTCTAGAGTAATTATAAATTATTGTGTAATTTATTTATTCTTCTGTTGATATAATTCTTCTGGTTTCCACTCCAGTTTATATGTCGAATGTTTCATTTTGACCAAAATTCTTTCCAAAATTCCAAAGGCCAAATACTTTTCTGGCTTGATACTAATCTGTGCTTGAGTACAGTAGAAGGAGCCTGAGAAACAATAGTGTCATTGAGAAAAAAAAAGTGAACTTGCTGCCTACTTACTACTCAGGAATTCTGTATTACTTGTGTGAATTGTGTTTAGTGATTTCTTTGCCTGTACCTTTGAGTATTCTTTTTCTTTATTTACTCTCTTGCCACAAAAATATGAGAATGTATTTGTCCCAAAAATGTGTTGGCATATGGATATACTTCTTTGCCAGTCTTTAATGACTGGCTGACAAGTTTTCTGTAGGGGGTCACCCTCTGCATGAATCCAGACTACAAGGTAGCTGAAATACTGTTTTCCTATGCTTTCAGAGTAAATCCTAAATAATGTAATTAAAAATTGAACACAGTTTCAGGTGTGGTAGCCTGATCCAGTAGCTGAGATGTGTGGTGTGTTGGGTTTACCCTTGCTGGATGCCAGACACCCTCCAAAACCACTCTGTCACTGCCCTCCTCAGCTGGATAGGGGAGAGAGAATATAGAGAAAGGCTTGTGGGTTGAGATAAGAGCAAGGAGAGGTCATTCAGCAATTATTATCATGGGCACAACAGACACAGGGAAATTAGTATAATTTATTACCAGTCAAATCAGATTGGGGAAATGAGAAAGAAATAAAATCTTGAAAACACCTCCCCCTCATATCTCCCCCATTCCTGGGCTTAACTTCACTCCTAATTTCTCTGCCTTCTCCCCACCAGCAGTGAAGGGAGGCAGTGAATGGGAGCTCTGGTTAGTCTATCATGTCTCTTCTGTTCCTTCCTCCTCAGTGGGAGGACTCCTCACAGTCTACCCCTGCTTCTGCCTGGGGTGTCTCCCACAGGAGACAGTCCTCCATGAATTTCTCCAGTAGGAGTCCTTCCCACAGGTGCAGCCATGCAGGAGCAGACTGCTCCAGTGTGTGTCCCTGCAGGGTCACAGGTCCTGCCAGCAGCTCTGTTACAGCACAGGCTCCTCCTCTCTCCACAGGTCCTGCCAGGAGCCTACTTCCCAAAGGATCACAGCCTCCTTCAGGCACCCACCTTCTGTGGTGTGGAGTTCTCCCCTGGCTGCTGGAGGGTCTCTGGTCCCCCGTAGACCTCCATGGGCTGCAGGGACACAGCTGCCTCCCCATGGGCTGCACCAGGGCTGGCTGCAGGGGATCTCTGCTCTTGTACCTGCAGCCCCTCCTGCGCCTCCTTCTTCTCTGACCTTGGTGTCTGCAGGGCTGTCCCTCTCACATATTTTCTCTCCTCTCTCTGTCTGCAGTTGCCATTATGCAGTAATTTCTTTTCCCCTTTTAAATCTGTTATCCCCAAAGTGCTGCCACCTTCGCTGATGGGCTCGGCCTTGGCCAGTGGTGGGCCCGTCTTGGAGCCAGCTGGATTTGGCTCTCTTGGACGTGGGGGAAATTTCTAGAAGCTTCTCACAGAATCCACTCCTGTAGCTCCCCATCTGCCAAACTGTGGCATGTAAGCCCAGTGCTTGTGGAAAAGGGAGTGCAATCACAGTTTGGATCATGGCATGGCTCATATGCTCAGATTTGCTGCCTGAAAAGTCCTTTGATGGCTCAGGGCAGTAATACCAACACACAGCACCACCCATTTTTCAAGACATAGTGAAACTCAGTAGTAAATAGAAAGTCATTCAGGGTACTAATTTGTAAACCGGTATAGTGCTGATTCTGTGTAGCCTCAACAACAGCTCCTTTATTGAAGTGTGATTGCGTGGGAAAAACAGAGGGACTTCTCAGTAGTGGCACGCTAAAGAATGGACAGTGCTTGCTGTTTTCCAGTGACTAATAGAAATACAACTGTCTTTTTGTAATTTTCTTCAGCGTGTTCCTCATGGCGTGTCATGCAGCAGCAGAAAACCACCATTGCTGGTGACGCAGTGATGCCAGGATGTGGGATCTGTGCATCCTTCTATTTGTCTGGGTGTTCCCACTTAGCCAGGGAAGGCACTCCTAAAATGCTAATGCATTACTGAGGACAAGATACTACTGACTGCTGCTACATCTATGCCAGGACTGCATGCTGTAGTGTGCTCCCAGTGTTGTAGAATTATGTGGTTGTGATGGAGGGAAGTAATCATAATAAAATCTACACGTGACACTCTTCTACTCACAGTTTTATTTTCCCTGCAAACTAAGTAATTTCCATGTCATCCTCTGCCTGCTGTTCCTTTTCCACTCTACAACTTCTCTGAAAACAGCAGATTTCTCCTTCCTCATGTACTACATTAGAAACCTATTTTCTTGCCTTACATTATCTTGCCTGCCTCACTACCTCACCTTTCTCTGTGCTTACTCTTTCTGTTTCATACAGGGTTTCAAATAGCTGTAGAAACCTTCCTATCAGTGTCTGAATTGAGCCAGCTTTGATTAAAATGGTTTCTTGGACACGTATTTTGCATATAGACCCACCAGTTCAGGGGTTTGATTGGTTAGCTGAATGCTATCTGTATATTTTGATTTCATTTTGGTGATGCTGATAAGTGAGTGTTTAATTGCTTTCAGATATTATGTGGATAACTTTGGTACAGGACATTGTCTAACACAGATTCAAAGACAGATTCTTCACACAGCAGAGAGAAGCATTTGGGTGCTGAGTAGGATGGAGAGGAGTGTTTTTCAGAGGGTTTTTGAGCCACTTCTTTCCTTTATAACTCCTGAGCTTCTTCAACATATTTTTTTCAGCAGCTATTCACACTTTCCGTCTTTTTCACATGCAGTGTCAACAGCAGCAGACAAAAGCTAGTTCCAGATAAATTGAATCCAAAGTGAAGTGAGTTGACACCCATTTCAGAATACATGGTATTGCTAATATGCTTTATGCCTCCATAAATGAGGTAGAATAATATTTCAGTTTGTCTGTCAAACAATAAGTTTTTGATATAAAGATCTGAGAACCTAAAAGTGCTGATGACAGTGTCCTTGGTGTGGATGAACTCTTTAGCTACATGACGGCAATAATTTGCTTCATTGATCAAAAACTTTTTGTAGCAGAATGGTGAGGTTGAACATCCATGAAAGTATTGAATACCACTTACACAACCGTGGTTTTTTTCATTATATATGCTTATGAAAATGGCTAAACAACAGCTCGGGAAGGTGGAGGGGGAAGGTAGTGAAAGCTTTCAGTGAAGCAGGGGGAGTTGCCAGTTTTTATTTAACATGGTGGACCTGCACTAATAGGTATTGCTTTAGACTCATGGAATCACTTCTCACTACTTTATTTTTGTTTATTAATTTTATTGCTGCAGGAGTTGCATTGAGGGCAAGAACTTCTGCATACTAGGAGCTTTTTAAAGATATTTTTGTCGGTGTACTGAACAGAACAACTTAAGTGCATGTCTGGAATGTGTGTTGATCTCATAGACCGTCTCCTGTCAGCTGGGTAATAAATGCTCAGCTGTGACACTTCTGAAAGTCTAACAGCCAGACCACCTCTACAACAACCTCTGGTGTAATGATGGGGAAAGGATTACAGAGCAAATAAGGACCATTTGCTCTTTAAAATAATTAAATAATTAATTTTGCATGCAAAAAGGCTATTGGGAAGGAAACCCTTCCCCACTTGCCACTCAGATGTTTTCAGTTCAAGCACTGAAGTTCAGCAATTGGCAGGTGGAATCTCCACCCCAAATTTATGTTACCATATTTATTATTTTTTGTTAATGGTGCATCTCTATCCTCTGCGCCTCCAGTTACTTTTCCACTGCTACTGCTTTAATGGAAAGTATTACCTTGCAGTGAATGAACTAAAAGAGAAGAGGTTTCCTCTTCTATTTATTATCTGTTTACAGGGTTTTGATTAAAGGAATAAATGTGTTTCTCCAGCCACCTCAGCTAAAACAAGACCATCAATTTCTCAAAGCTCATAAAAGACTTGGAGAAATAAATCTGAGGCATTCACTCTCCTGACAAGCTGCCAGAGCCTTGCTCTCACACTGGCATCTTTTTTGCCCTTGATGTCATGTGCAAAACACGAGGATTTGTGCTGTGCTAATCCCTCTAATGAGGGCTTCTCCCAGCCTCTATATAAACCCTGCTCAAAGCCGTGGCTGCTGGGCAGGCACCACAGAGTCAAAGCACCCGTCTTTTGAACTGCATTCGAGGCAATTAGAGGCTGGGATTAAAAAAACACCTAACACCAGCATCCTCAGCAGCGAGGGTTATTATCCTGGTTGGCTGGGGCATGCAGCTGTGGTGAGGCCAGGTTGTCCCACTGTGCACATCTCCCTGCTCTTCGCAGTCAGGTCCAGCAGGGAGGCACAGCAGCAGTAATGGCAGCCCTGAGGTGGCTTTTCTGGGCTGGGCTGGGATGCCTGACCTGCTGCTGTCCCGCACAGGCACAGTTTCCCCGTGCCTGCATGACGGTGGAAGCCCTTCGCCTGAAACGCTGCTGCCCGGCCCTGGGGACAGAGCCAGGCAATATCTGCGGGTCCCTGCAGGGCAGGGGACGGTGTGAGGGGGTGCAGACAGACACTCAGCCCTGGAGTGGCCCCTACACTCTCCAAAATGTGGATGACCGTGAGCGGTGGCCCCTCAAGTTCTTCAATCACAGCTGTCGCTGCGCAGGTGAGATGGGTGCTGGAGGGAGGGGATGGGGATGGAGGGGTCTGCTCCAAAGGCCAGAGACATTCCTGGTGGTATAAAGCATCAAAAAGGGTTCAAATAGTACCATTATCTGAAAAGTTCTTCCATATTCATGAAATGGAAGTATTCATGATATGAAAAAGTACTTTTTCAGAGCAGCAGGGTCAAAGAAGTGTTTTCTTTCATGTGAACTTTCGTGTTTTCCTCTTTGCCCATGGAGCTGTCCCTGTAGCCAGCAATCCCCTTTCTCCACAGGGTTTTGGACCCTTCAGTGCTGCTTTCAAACCTCTGTTACTGCTACTCACGGTGCACTGAACCTGGATCAGTGTGCATTGTTTGAAGCTTTATTCTTCATGGATGAGTACTTTGCAGCATGACATAGCCCTGTGCACTGAAAGTCTCCCCATGTCAGGCCAGGGTGTTTCTCAGATGTGTTAACTAAATTTGCATCTTACACTGATCTAAAGTGTGTCTGTACAGCCATCAAAGAGGCCATCCCATCCTTTTCCTCCTCATCCATCTCCAGCTGCTACTTCTCACAGTGACTTTACATGGGCTCCTGAGTTTACATGCTGGAGGTGAAACGCTTGAAGGGAGGATCTTGATCTGGGAGGAGACGTGCTTGAAGGCTAACCTGGCCAAGGGGATAAGATTCTAATGAGAACACTTCCCTAATTCTGGCAGGAGGGAGTGAGCAGAAAGGTGAGCTCAGGACAGAATGAGGTGACAGGACCCTTTCTCAGCAACAGCACTGGCTGAAGAGAGGCTAAAGTAAGCAGGAACTGCAGCCTCAGCCCAGATCTCTGTGCAGGGCTGGCAGGAGATGGCACCACTAGTAGGGCAAAAGGCACATCATAGGTACTGAAGTCTCTTTCTAGGCACATTTCAAATGAAACCTGGGATTTCTTGTTGAAAACATCAAGTTTGAATTTTCTAACATGAGAAGAATAACTTGCTTTGCATCAGCCTGATACAACGAGCTGAACTGCTGTGTCTAAAATGTATACCTTGGCTCGCACTACCAAGAAAGCCCAGGTCAGCACTGCAGAGAATTTCAGCTGAAGAGGTTAAATTTTCCGGTGGAGTTATCAACTGGAAACAGAGAGGTAGTGGCAGATGACTTAAATGGATACATGATGTTACCAAAACTCCTCAAAATAATAATAATAGGCTTTATAGTATACATCAATTTTTATCTCTTTCTTTGACTGGTTTTCAAATGCTTGTGTGAAAGGACTTTTCAAGATGGTTTGCAAAAAAAAGAAATTGGATGCACATTTTTTTCTTAAAGGTTCTTATATACCTCCAAAACTTAAGTCAGGTGTCACATACAGACACAGATCCTGGGTCAGAAGAACACTGGAGCACATTGGCATGCACCAGTATTCACTCAGTTAAAGTCATTAGAGCATCAAAACCTGGGAGTAAATTGAAGAGCAGTGGAGACAGACGTGCTCTGCATAGACAGACATTCATTTGCTTGTCCAAGTAGAGATAAGCCCTGGTGTTTGATATTTGTAGGAGTGGATCCCAAGTTACATGAGCAGAATGTACTGTCCTTTCCTTCAGCTTTGCTTCTTCTGAGCTGGCTGCTTCCCTTGTCTCTTTAAATCCCTTGGATTCCTCTTTCTCCTTGCAGTTTTAAAAAATCTAAATATAGTAGTGATAAAACAGTAAGTGAAACGTATCCTTAAGCATGATTTTCAGAAAGCTTTCCTGGGCTGTACTCTGCTTGATGCTGTATGCAAAACATTTCTGGGAGAATGCTAAGAAGTTCACAGCTGTGTGGGATTGGAATTAGATTTGATGCTTTTACAATGCTGGTGATCGTAGCTCTGTGTCTATTAGGAGTTTCTTGTGTCTTTTTTCCACTTGGTTTAATACAGTGGCTGGTTGTCTGCACACCAGCTGTAAGTGGTGTGATGTGTGGTATTTATTAGACATCCAGAGCTATGCTACCTGTGTAACATAATGCTAGGTAACATAGGGTAACAAGAATTAAATATGCCCATTCAAAGGGACATGGAACAGCACAGATCTCTGCTATTACGCTGTCTTATCTTCCAAACTGCAAACTGCCTGTTTGGAATAGTTCCCGGATTGTGGAAACTCCAACCCCACCAAGGCTCCTTCTTGCACTTTAACAATATAAATAGTTGTGCTGCATCTTTATAATTTAGAATGATAAGCTACGGGAAATCCAACAACCATGTAGTTGATTATTTGGTTAGACAGTACCAACTGAACGTGTCACACAGCTGATGGCTATTGGTAAGGAAACTGGAGGAATGGTGAGGAACAGGGGCTGAGATTTTCCAATTGTGGGATTCTTGAGTTTTCACAATAAATTTTGCTTTTTGCTAAAAGCTTAGTATCTGAGGAGAAATCATAGTCATATCTATCCAGGTCTGGATACTGAATATTTATGGACCCCCCTTCCTCCCAAACAGCCTAACAAACCAAAAAGAAAATCCCAAACACAAATATGAATGAATGGCTATAATGGGATCAGTTGATTTTTTTCCCATTTTTAGGCTTCAGCAGATAATATGCATGAGTTTTTCTTTAACTGAGGACAAATAGAATAAGATTAGAACAAAAGAAAGCTCCAACTTTGCTTCCCACTTTTTGTGCCAAGGGCCATGGTCAATAAACAATTGCAGGTTTGTTGTCAGGATCCTGAACATTTCAGTCAATGTGTTGGTTGCAGCAAAAATATCATCTTTGTAAAAAAATAAGGGGTTATGGCACAAATGTAGTTGGAAGGTAGCAAAGAGTTTTTAGTTCTTGACTAATTTCAGTTTTGAATCCATTGAATGTGTTTTACAATTGGTTTGTAAAACAATTGTTTTGGGTGCCCCTTATATTATTCAATTTATATAAATTCTTAAACTGAAACTCCTGACAGATCCTGGCAGCGTGCAGTGCGTGTGAAGGGGAATGTGCTAATTTGTTTTCAAGAAGGCGTACGTGTTGAATTAGACCAAGCGATGGATACGCGAGTCCAACCTTGAATATTGGGACTTGTAAACAAAGCAGTGTTTCAGTGAGATAGTGAGATTTAGTTTAGAAGAAAACTATTTTAGAAGACTTGTGAATTAAATGCTATTTTGAGTTCTAAATGATAACACTGTACTGCTGGGATACAGATCTGGTATAGCATTTTAAGAACTCAGTACAGAAGACTATTGTGAAAAACCACTGCAGTCAGTCATGTGGTGGCTAGTACAGATTGTGACACTGATTAAACAATGACGTAGTTTGAGTTCACTGAGGATTTAAACATAATTATAGTTCTTTTTTTCTGCTTCCACTTTCTAAGTTTTACATATGGGCATGTGCTGAACATTACTTTATTTTTTAATTGAAGTTTTTTGAGAAAAAAAAAGTTAAATCCTTTTGAATTCCTGTGCAATATATTCAAGCTGGGGACAGATGATTTAATATCTCTTCTTTATCTGTAATCAAATTATCAGTTAAGCCATGTAACTGATATGATGGCTACCCCGTGAAGTAAAAATTGGGCTTTTGAAGTGGTCACAAAATAAATTTAATTTACTTGTTGTAGGGTAATGTGTCTGTGGGGCAATACTAAATTATAGCCATACCTTGATGACCCTATTAAATCCAGTGTACGTACAGATCTTCCGCATCCTGCAGCCTGTGAGTGTGTCCAAATGAAGAGCTAGAAAAGAGGGAAGAGCTAACCATTTGTTCCACATGTTAGCAGTCCTGATCCCAGTTTTGAGAAATTGCAGTATGCAGGTGTTTCAAATCCAGCATAACTCCTGTTTTAATGCAATAGCTAAAGAAGTCTGGAAAGGAATCCTTTCTCCCCATCCGATAGATGATGGGCATTAATTTGAACTGGTCTCTATAGAATGAAGAGGCATGGCAGCTGCCTGGGTGTCATCTTGGTGCACTAAAACAAGGCAGAAGATGGTAAGTGTTGAGTGGGTTCATTTTTACTGAAGAAAAGACACTAAGCTGATGGAGTTATTAATTTGTGTTTGGTGACTGAAGGCCAGCCATGTTACAGCCACTAAGAGGTAGAAAATCCATTATCTCAGGCAATGCCCAGGCTTGAGAAGCTGCTACAGTGGTGTGTGATGACTGGTGTTAGCATACAACAGTGATGTGTGTCAGCACATACCGAGTGACAGGTCATAAGAGGTGTATTTTTCCCAGTGCCATGCTCATGGATTGACCCACTGGGAGAAGTATCATGGCCATAGTACCTACAGAAACAGTCAGATTCTGTCAGATTCAAGACCCAACTTGACTGAGAAAGAGTACTTTAGGTGTTGTTGAGATTGGGTACAGAAGAAGGCAGCTCCCCAGGCATGTGATCCCATCTCCAGACAAAAGGGTTAATGGAGAATACACAGATGATATTTTGATCAGCGGCAGTACAGTGGACATTCCTGGAAACAGTGGAAGCCGGGAGCATCCAACAGTGATTTGATCTCCTTCCTGTGTACCAGAATGACCTCCCACACTGTATTCTCTGGAAACCACAAGAGATGATAATAATCTCTGTTGTCCCTGGCAGAGCCTCAGGAGGGTTGTGCACTGAGTTCCTATGTGTTAATCACTGAAGGTGAAAAAATGCTAAGGCATGAATCCTTGCATGTTCCTAGAGTTCCTGTGTGCAAAAGAATCTTGAAAGGGCTTCACTGCCTTACTGAAAATATCTACTGGGCACTATATCCTGCTATCAGGAGGTTATTTTTCCTGCTTTCATAGAGCTGAACCATTGAAGTCCACCATCACTAGCATAGCCGACAGTGAAGTTAAGAGACCAGCATTTCACAATGCTGTCATGTGGGAAGTGCACATGGCAGTAAATGAACTTTCTGGAAACAGTAATGCATAATTTCCAGATCAGTGGCCTGGCAGAATGCTTTAGAAACAAATGCTGAAAAAGGATTTGGGTGGGTTATAAAAAAGCTGTGTCTGATTACTGCAGTAATTTATCTTTGAATTATGGGAAATCCCATAGACCTCCATAATTTTCTTGCCATTTCAGCTGCTGCATAGTGGCAGTCCTGTGATGCATAGAGCCTGTTGAAAAAAAATGGTGAAAAACAAGTTTTTATATAATGAAGTTTTGTGGTTTTGTGTGTTTCTGACAATGGCACATTATCAAATAGACCCAAGGATGTGACAAAAATGTTCAACACAATTGGCAGAAGTATTGCAGTGTGAAATACCACTTTGCCTGGAAATTGTCTCCTGTTTGCAAGTCTCCAGTGCAGTCCTCCTCACTTTGTAAAAGCTCATGCCCCATGGAAAAGTGACTGGGGAAGTGATGGAAAGAATGGAGCCCTTGGATTCCTTCATAGATAGGGTGGTTGAGGGAGACAACCCTGGAGAGCATCAATTGGATATAATTATTACCTGCCTGAGGGAAGCAGGTGACAAGTCACTGGTCCACCTGGCTCCAGATACACACAGTTGGAGGAAAGCTTTCTTCCCATGAAGATAATGCATAATTTCAGACCTTTGCAAATTGTCAGAGCCTCAGGCGGTGCATAGAGTATACCTAAAATACAGATATTGTATGATAAAAATATTTCAGGCATCAAGACCTACAGATTCAAAGGGCCCTTCCTGAGAGAGGAATAGGCACCATCTGTGCTTCAAGTGACCGAGAGTGTCTTGTTCTAGTACCAACCCAGACAGCACAAGCCTGGTCCTGCACTGCCTCTGGTTCTGTTAGTGCTGTATTTCAATGTGATGCTTATCCAGCATTGTGAGTAGATGGGTCCCTTAAATGACTGGAGGAATAACTGCCAGTCTCAAAAGAGGTTGTTGACAGATCTTTTCATGGTTAATTCCTGCTTTTTCCTCCTTCTCTTAAGGATTGAATTGTACCTGAGTGTGAGGGGTCAATAGGTGCTTTCCAGAAGTTCGTGGTCCATGACTGAAACTTGAGCAGTATACATGGCCTAATTGTGCAATGTTGTAAGGTATTCTTAATATTTTTCATCTGGTCAGTTCAGGCTGGAGTCTGTGATGGGCCCTAATAACTAGGCTGAGTCATGAAGAATGAACAAGACACAGATAATGGAGCATACTGAATTGATAACAGTAATTGCAGTGATTGCGCTATTCTGATGGGACCCTTAGGGTACTGTGATCAAATAAATCTTCCATGTTGCTTACCTCCCCTCCACTCCAGTCCATACAATCCACACAATCTACTTTGTTTCATATAGCTATAACCTCTTGCTTTTTCTGGTGTATGTCTTCATCCCCTTTAGCCAGTTCAGACCCCTGGCTTTGGGTGCCTTCCCTCATATCTGGAATATGGCAGCTGAAACCAGCTGCTTCTACTTGCTTCATGACAAACTGTAAGCCATATATTTGGAAATTGCCCTCATGGGATGCCATTGGGATGTGCATGATCCAAAACCCCAATGAAACCTTCATTCCTGTGGTCACTAAACTCAGCACTGATCCTCAGCTTCATGACAACATGTAAACTTAGAGATCTCAGGGGCTCTGAGGCAACCATAACCACCCTACATTTGGTTCAAACTCTGCAGTAAGAGTCCCCATATATTCTTTGCAATCTTTGTCTCACAGAAGTCTGCCACAGATGTTTATATTTCAGCAGCTCTTACCCTAAAAGCTAGACATAAGCTTCATAGCCTTGTTGTTAACAGCCCTTGTAACCTTGAATTTGGTAATTATCCCTGTAGCCCCCAGCAATCTGAAATCTTGGTTTAATGTTAATTGCTGTTCTGGTCATAGGGTCAAGCCTACAGCCTAGGGACATCTGCCCATTTGGGAACATTTCATAAGATACTTCCTCATCTCCATGTTAGTCCAGCACCAATATGTGTGGTGAGCAGTGAGATTCTGTGGCATTTTGTCATGGTTGTTGTGGAATGAGTGTGTGGGGAGTTGGAGGGGAGGTTGAGAACAGGTTAAGGAGTCAGTGCAGATTTTTGATAGCAGTGTAAAGATCCCAGAGGAACCCTGTTGCCCTCTGCTTCCCCCTGCCCCTGGCAAGATTGCCCCATGTCCCACACTGGTGCAGCCTACCAGCACACAGGCAGGGGGCAGGTGTGTACTGCAGGAATGGCTGGTTGTTCCCTGGCTCCCCCAGAAACGGGGGAACAAGATCCAGTGGGGTCTTTTTGCTGCTGCCAGCTGTCTGCCACAGCATGCAGGAGACCACTCTTAAAACAAGCTCTGCTTTCCTGGGCTCTTCCATCTCATCAGAGAGTCTGATCTAATATCCTAGAGCAGACCTGATTACTTGCCTTAGGATTGATGCCAGCAGGGAATGACAGTAGTGCAGTGTTTCTCAGCACTATTTGCACTAATTGCAGCACTATTTAATAATGTTTAAAGTGTGACCAGCAGCAGCCCTGGTGCTTGTCCTGGTTTGTGTTGGGCCCCAGATACACTGTTAAGAGGCACTAGTTTCACATAAGTTTTGTTCTTAAGAGAACTGTTTTGTTTAGGGATTTTTTTCTGAGCTTAAGGATCCATGTGAACTGACCCTGTTTGGATTTGATCCTGGAAGTACAGGAGTACTTGAGAGCCAGTCGAGCAAAGCACTTCATCACTGGCTTAACCTCAATTGCTCAGCTCTCTGTTCAGTGGGAGTCCTCACGTGCCTGAGGGCTTTGCAGAGCTCTGAGCACCTCAGGGCGTCAAGCCCATTACCCAGCACTTCCCCAACTGGCTGACTGTGATTCTTGGCTCTGCTGTGGCTCTGGGAATCGAGCCAGTCATCCTTCTGGTTAGTCAATTGGCAAAGCTGCAAGTCTGCTCAGCTGCTGTCCTTTCCAGGAACTGGCATCTCTGGGGAAGAAGAGCACTAATTCTTCATTCTTCTACATTGCACTGTTAGTTTTTCCTGCTTCGTAATGTCATGACTGATTGTTCCCTCTTGATCCAGGAAACTTTGGTGGGTACAACTGTGGTGAATGCAAGTTTGGCTGGACTGGCCCCGAATGCAACAGGAGGAAGCCAGCAGTTGTCAGGAAGGACATCCACTCCCTGACAGCAGAGGAGAGAGAGCAGTTCTTTGATGCTCTAGACCGTGCCAAGACAACCATTCACCCGGACTATGTCATTGCAACTCAGCACTGGAGAAGTCTGCTTGGTCCAAGCGGACAGGAACCACAGATTGCCAACTGCAGTATCTATAACTACTTTGTTTGGCTTCATTACTACTCAGTCAGAGACACACTCTTGGGTAAGTGCTTTTCTTTTCCAATGGGCTCTGCAGGTAAAGAAAAGGATGAAAATACCACCGCTGAACAAGTGTCCCAGTAGTAGGCACAGAGCTATGGAGTGAAACAGTTGGTGTGAGAAGATGGTGGCCATCAGTACTCAAGGGAGATGTCCTTTGGACCTGCTATGGTCTGGTCCCCACACCCCGTGGCAGCTGGAGCACACCAGTTGCACTCCTGGTGCATCTTCAGTCTGACAGGGAGCAAGGCACAGTCTTCACTTGAGTGAACTGAAGTGTGGCCATGCAGTGACTGACTTCAAAAAGATGTTCCCAGTCCATAGGACAAGGTAGATGCAATGGTGGTGGGAAAGGGGGTCTGCAGTGGTGAAGCCACAGGCCATGCAGAGATATTTGGATCAGAGTCCTACTGCTTTCTCTGGCTTTCAGCAAGTCCCTAAGGATGGGATTTGCCTGACTATCCACGGTTACCTTTTAAAACCTAGCTTAGAGGTTTGGGTATCTAACCCCATGCTTCCTCCCAAATTCAGATTCCTGGGCCTCATTTATTTTCTAGACAGAAGTACCTATACCAGCCCCATTTCACAAAGCCTACTTCTTGTAGGAGGTGCACCAACCAGTGATGGCTTTTCTGCCTGCTAGTCCCCTGTGCAAGCTGAACAGCCCATGCCTATCTCCTTGCTGGAGGGCGACTGCTGCTCTGCAGTGGGTATGACTCAGTTTGCCCCTCTGGCACAGCTCCCTTTCGCAGGGCTGAAGGAAGCAGCCTCTGGCATAGTGAGAGCAAAGGTTTTTCAGGGAACAGGACGGTCATGTGGAAAGGGAAAGGGGAAACTTCTAGTGCTGCTGCAATGGTAAATAAATGCATGTGTGGGTTGAAGGTTTCTACAGTGATAAACAAATCCATGTGTGGTTTGAAGCCTCTCACCTCTCACCCAGCAAAAGCACTATACAAGAAATAACAAGCACAAATTGAAGAAATTTGGCAAAGGATTCTGGATTACTATTGGCATGGAAAATGCTAAGGTTCTCTTGATAGATACATGGTGGAAGTCTTATATGGTGTAAGTCTTGCAGCTGAGCAAGAGAATGAGGTAATGCACATATTGGTAAGGAGATAGGGTTTTAGAAAGTAAACCGGCTTTTTAAAATTAAAATCCACTAAAGTGAGAAGAAATCTTCACAATATCCAGCTTTTCAGAGAATGCGAGGTTTTGTTCAGAGGAGTTTGTTTCACTTGTCCCAAGTAAGTGATGTAGCTTCTGATGTGTTCACTTTTTTCAAAGATGCATAGTTGAAGGTTCTTGTTTAACTCCACTCCAGGCAATAAAAGGAAGTGCTGTCTTTCTCTCCAGCCTCGTTTGATGCCTAAGTGCTTGCTTTATCATCCCTTTGTAGGTCCTGGCCGCCCCTTCAAAGGCATTGATTTCTCCCACCAAGGGCCTGCCTTCGTTACTTGGCATAGGTACCACTTGCTGTGGCTGGAGAGAGAATTGCAGGTTAGTTGAACAGCCTTTCCTTTTCCTTGCACAGCTTCTCTCTTTTGCACTGTCACTTTGTTGAGCCAGCCAAGGGTAAGCTACCTCCTAGGATAGTTTCCCACCCAAACTCCCAGGAGTAACAGCTCATTGATAATTTTTTTGTTTTGTTTTAAGTGAAATTAGTGCTTTCTGAGTGCTGAGGACTGAATGGTTTCTCACCAGGAACAGTGATGTAAAGGTTATAATGGAGATTTTTTTCCCTTCATCTCCATGACAGAGGATAGAAGATGTGAAGTAACAGTATTTCTTAATAAAATTGAAGCAACACCTTCATGTTAAACTTGGTAACAGATATTGTTGGCTGATGTTGAAGATGCTGTTCCTATGAAACCAGCTCTAAATATTACTCCCTTTAAATATGACATATTATGCATTTAATACATACATATGTTTAGCAATATGCCTTTTAAACTAATATATGTTAACGTGCCCGAGAGTCAGTTGCAGAAGCATAGACTCATTTCCATTTGCATGACTTCTATATTGGCAGTGTTGCTGTATTTTAGCCTTACAGATCTCTAATGAAAATGGTTGCTTATCAAAATAGCTGCAGGATCTTGCTTGTGTGAAATTGTATCTGGCAAGCAAGCTCAATCAAATGCACTGTACTCCCCTATTAACACAAGTTCAGATTCCTCCCCAGGGCCAGTTTTCTGGAACGAAAGCCAACCACACGCACAATTTTACCCATTACCCACTTACATCACTCAAAGCCTGTTACTTGCTTAAGGCTCAATTCATCTCTGCTCCTGCTCTCCTGCCTGGTCTCTGAATTGGCAGAAAGCCTAACATGGCCAAAGGAAGTGCAATCTCACAGTAGGGAAACTAGTGACAGTGTCTTTGCTTAGACTGATTTGATGCTATAATCTTTTGGAAGGAGTTGGAGTGGCACTGTGAAATGCAGGTAGTTGAAATGCAGAACGAAAAGCTGAATATTCAGTGAAATATCCAGTCAAACAGCTTGAAGGAGTCCCTTTCTTTCTCTTCCCTTTGGAGCTGATTCCTAACTAACACATTTCTGTCCATTGCAGCGCTTGACGGGCAACGAGTCCTTTGCGCTGCCATACTGGAACTTCGCCACGGGCAGGAACGAGTGTGACATCTGCACGGACCAGCTCTTTGGGGCATCGCGGCCCGACGACCCGGGCCTGATCAACCTGAGCTCCAGGTTCTCCCGGTGGCAAGTAGTTTGTAACAGGTAGGGGAGTACCCAGGGCAAGCTCACACATGGACAAAACCTTGCTGTCATTCAGCATCGACAGCATAGGCTGCTCTCTCAGTTTGAGTGAGTGGCAGGAAAAGAGCCAAAATATCTTCTTTAAAGCTGGAAATCGCCATCAGTTTATGGGTAGATGGTTCTGTGTAAACTTTCTCATATTGTGGAAGTGTATTTTTTAAAGATGATTCTTCTAGTACAGGATTTTAGTTGATTTAGAGAATTTATGGCTGCCAAAAGTCTGAAGAGTTTCCCAATTGGCAAGTATCTTTCTAAAAAAGAAATGCCTGTGTGTTGGTTCTCTATTACATACACCCAACTGATCTCAGCAGCAGAAAAAGAAAATTGTTTTGGCATATAGGAAGCTAGAGATAGGCTGGAAAGTCTGCTACCTTGTTTTGGATGAGACTTTAACCCTGATATATTTAATGCAGTTTGGGGATTGGCTTTGAAATATCTGAGATTTCACATGAAAAACAGCACAGAGCCAGCCAGGAGCTTGGTGCCAGCTCCCTGTGGGAATGTGCTGACTCATGTGAGAGCAGGGCTTTGACAGGGGATTCACATGTGGGATCAGGGTGCTGAGACATAAAATGCTGTTGGTTACAATACCCATACATCATTCTTCTGTCAGCTCAGGGGCAGTGTGCAGTTAGTCAGACATAGGTACCAAAAGCTCAGGGTTTTTCAAAATAGTCTCTTTTTCTGGATACCTAAAGAGATATTTGAAATTCCAGCTTTAGGCACCAGCTGGCTTTAAGTCATGCCCCTATTCTTTTCTCAAAGATACATAGGGCTTTGGATTTTTTCTTGAAAACTGAAGTGACCTAACTTTTGTTTCAGCAAGGTTAAACTGAGAAGAGCTTTTGTCTACTTCAAAAGTTTCTGAAAATGCTGTTTCATTTCACACTGAATAGAACAGATTTTTTTTTTGTTTCACCCTGTTACACTGGTTTTCTTCCCTCTTTCTCTCCCTGGTATAAAGGATTTGCTCCCCATTAGTTACTGGGTAAGCCCTGCAACAGCAGGTTGTTCTCGAAGGCCCTGAAAAAAGAGGATGCAATGCATTGCTCTTGCTTTTCTTCTAAAGTGGCTGAGAGAAGGCAAGTGAAAACCTGTTTTCTGTAATTTCTTGTGTTTTCTCAGCTCACATTTCCCTTCATTTTTTGCCTTTTTGTTAAGAGTTTAAAAAATAGTCCATAATCAGGAGTGAAAGTTTGTCAATTCAAAATTGAAAACTCCATTTTACATTGCCTGACGAAAACTTCTTCCAAAGCCTTTGGGAGGAGAGAAGGCATGGTGGGAGTTGTGCTTGCTTTTTTGAAAACATCCTCTCTCTGTGGACAATGAACCTGGTAACTTTTGGTCTAAATGACTGATGGTCCACAGAGGATGCAGGGCCACAGAAAGCCATGTCGTGGTGACGGTTCTGCAATAAATTCATCTGCCAGGCTGTGAGAGGTGAACTGAGCTTCCCCAGGAGGTGTCCATCCCAAACCTCTGTTCTCTCACATGTATAGCCGAGGCCTCTTTGTACTGCATGGAAAAAAGCCAACAAACAAGTGCTCACCTTCTTCTGACTTGTGCTTCTCCCTGTTCCACGCTCAGTTTGGATGACTACAACCGCCTGGTCACGCTGTGCAATGGCACTGATGAGGGGCCGCTGCGGCGGAGGCCGCCCCGCGGCTCCAGCGAGCAGCTACCCACCGTGGAAGATGTCAGGAGGTGCCTTTCCCTGCAGGAGTTCGACAGACCCCCCTTTTTCCGCAATTCCAGTTTCAGTTTCAGGTTTGTGCTTTGGCTCCTCTAGAGCTGGCTGGGTCACTGGTTTTCTTTATGAGCACATTTGTCAGCAAAATGTGCTTACTTGATGGTGCTTTTACCCATCCGCAGGAATGCGCTGGAGGGCTTTGATAAACCAGATGGAGCCCTTGACTCGCCGATGCTGAGCCTTCATAATCTGGTTCACTCTTTCCTGAATGGGACCAGTGCTCTCCCTCACGCAGCTGCCAATGATCCCATCTTTGTGGTATGTCGCTTACCTCCAGCGTGATTAACAATGGCTGAGGCTCAAAGGCACCTTTCTCACAAGGGATTTGAAGAACAAGTAAAGTGAATTCCCTAAGAAATAGTTATTTAAATAGAAAAGGAGGAATCCCTTATCTTTTATTGAACAGTGCCACACCTGCATAAGTGTTGAATAAAAAAGAAAAAAAATCTCAGGGTAATTTGTAAAATATAAAATAAGATTCTAGGGAGAAGAGCTGCTATTCCAAGTCATGCTGCCTTGAATAATTTTATTAACTGGTATCTAAATCTAATGGCTTATATCACACAACGATAAAACCTTATTTTACAGCAACAAGGTAAGGTGAAAGTGGGGATAGTTATTTTAAAGCAGTAGGTTGAGTGGTTTGTTTCTTTGTTTTAAAATTCACAGGCTAAAAGGAAGTCCATCTAATGTCAGGGTGTCGTGGCAAATAGAAAGAAAATTATTTCAGTGGTGCATTGAAATAGTGCTGCACTGCCATGAGCAGCACAAACACCATTGTACAAATGCCATTGTGCAAAAGCCAGTAGCTAACTCTGCTTATACATCTTTCTCCCCTAGTAAATTAATGCAAATTTATTCTCCTCTTTGTTAGATTAAACCACAGTGTTTACATTACATATATAAATTCTTTATCTATTATATCTATATACATGTAGGTACATTTCTTTCTTACCCTTAAGTTTTCCACCTTTTATTTTGCAGAAATTAGTCCAAATACTTTTGCAGTGATTCTTCAGATTGTTTCTTTAATAATTCTTTAAATCCTGCATTAATTTCTTTTCTACACAGTGAAATTCATTTCATTATGCTGTAATTTTGTACATGAGATTATTTTCTATAGATTATTTTCCAAGTTTTTTCCAGGGTTATAATTAAAAAACCATGAATACATCAGAAATTAGTTTCCGACATTTGTAATAGTTGTCTAAAACAACTTTCCTGCTTTAGTTAATTTTAGATCTATAAACTCACCTGATCAAAGTCATGAGCACCTGCAGCTGTGGAGCTGGTGGCGCATGCTCTAAAATGAGCATGATGGAGTCAAATTTCCTGCAACGTTCCATACTTTTTCAGAGATGAGGAAACTTAAAATAATTTTGAAAGGCACATTCACCTGAATGAGTGGGGTGGCTCCTCACCTGTGAGGAAGACTGACCTGTCCATTTGATGTCAGCTAGTGTTAAACTGTCTGGAGAAAGATCTTATTGTGAACAAGCAGCAACAAGGGCATATAAAGCAAAAGGTCCCATGCAGAAGATCAGTTTAGTCTTCTCATGAGCTTTCCTGATTTCCAGTTCTGTAAATCCCATCTAAATTAAATTAGCCTCTTCTCTCTCTTTCAAAAGCTCCAGCCGCCTTGCTTGTTTTTCCCATATTTTAAAAGTGGTTGATTTCCGAAAGAGCTCAATAAATACACATGTCCATGCCTGGATTTGCAGGTTCTTCACTCCTTTACTGATGCCATCTTTGATGAGTGGATGAAGCGTTTCAAGCCCCCTGACAACGCTTGGCCCGAGGAGCTGGCCCCCATCGGGCACAACCGGCTGTATAACATGGTCCCCTTTTTCCCCCCGGTGACCAACGACGAGCTCTTCCAGACTGCGGAGCAGCTCGGCTACACCTATGCCATCGACCTGCCAGGTACGTCCCAGCATGCTGTTCCTGAGCAAGTGATGAGACAGCTCACATTTTTCGTGGCACAGGCAAATATAAAATAAGGAACCTTTCACAAAACACACAGGTCTATTCACCTGCTCACTTCCCAGCATTAATATTTGGGTACCTGGAAAGATGTACCTGGATGTTTTTTGTTGTAAACCCCCACTTTTAAAGATTTTCCATGTCCATAGCTGGGATCTTCCTTAGTGTTTGTCTATTCATTTGAAATTACCCTTGACACAAATCAGACAAGGACAAAATAGCAAGAAAGCAAAGTATTTATGCAGAAAACCCAAGTTTTGCAACAAGATATTAAAACATTTGTAAAAAGCAGAAGAGTAAGATCTGCATGAAAACCATGCTTCAGTTGCTTTTCCAAAGATTAAATCTGAGTAATTTCTTTCTCCATTTCAGTATTACTTTGAGAGGCATAAGGTGCTTATCTAACCTGTGTGGGCAGGAATTTCTTCTAAATGCTTACCATACATCTGTGTTTTTAATCTGTGGAGACTATTTGAAGGTCTATAGACTGCAAAAGATTGAAACCCTTGCCCTCAGGCTGCATTCATGCAGGGAGCCCTGATTTGTGGAGGCATGCTAGCTGCTTCTGCAGTGCTTTTCTCAAGGACATCCCCATAATTTCCCCTGAAAATTTAAACTTCCCCTCTTATGGAATTTAAGTTTTTCTCCCTTTGGTATTACTGACCCCCTCTCCTGCTTTGCAGATTTGCAGATGTGGATGCCCCTTTGGCATGAGGCACCCAGACAGGAACATGGATAGCTTGTGACTCTGTGGCTTCTGACTCACACTTAAATAAATTTTTAGCTCTTTGTGAAGGAGTGTATCTATCCCTGTCTGCATGGCCTATGTTCAGACAATACAGTTTTTACATTCAAACCCTTCTCTTTCAACTAAAAGAATAACTTGTTAATTGTACTTCAGGTAATCACATTGGAAATAAACATATATTAATACATTGCTGGTTCTTATTTGAAAGGTGATAAGGCAGTAAACAATCCATTTTGGGACTTTACTAATTTTTGGAATGATTACACTCAACCTTTTTGAAGACTGCAGATTGGGGCACAAGACTTTCAGTTGCTTTTATAGTCAGTGTGATATCTCCCTTAGCCATCTGTCTCCTCTAACCCATATATCTAGATAACTTTTTAATATGTACAGTCCTCTTGAGAGGTTTTTTTTTTTTCTTTTTGCTGATTGTTTAGTCAAATGTGATTATTGCCATCTCAGTATACGTAACATTCTTCAGGAAAGGAGGGCAGGCAATTTTTACTTCTGAAAGCACAGATGAAAACACAAACATTTAGTCAAGAGGAGCAGTGTTATTACAGGAATAAGCAATATTATCTTTGAAGATAATGGTTCTTCAGAAGTGGTTCAGAATCAGCAGATGAAATCTGGGACTGGTCAGCAGAAGCACACTAAGTAGTATTTTCAGTTAAAAGTTTGACAGTAGGCTGCTTTGTGGTGTTTAGGAAAATTTGAGGGTTTTCTCTTGATCAAAATAGCTTGGAAGCAGCTGTCTTGAAACGTCGCTATAGAAAGAATTTCTTAGATCATGCATAATTTTGGCCGAATTAGATGAAAGAATGGTCTTTTTGTCTTGTCAATGTTAATCTTTTCCATTCCCAACACTTAAATTTGTATGAATTGTTGAAGTTTAAATTCAGCTGTAGACTTCTCTGGCAGGAAACATCTCCATCTCTGGTATGTGTCTCAGTTATGAATTTTGCCTGTGGCCCGTAGGTCACTAAGCTGCACAAGTAATTGTAATTATCAGCATGAAGGAATTGTTGTGTCTTCCGTGTGATTTGCAAAATTGAATTTTGGGCGGTCCTCACTTCAGTTGTTTCATATTTCCAGGTTCCCTTGATGAAACCCAAGCATGGGCTGTCATGGTTGGATCCACAATTGGAGGAGCACTTATAGCTCTGGCCGTGCTTGTTCTGCTGCTTGTACTTTTCCAGCACCGAAGGCACAGAAGAGGTTTTGAGCCCCTGATGAATGTGAGCTTCAGCCCCAAGAAGTACATGGGAGAGGCCTAGTGCCTTCACTTTCTTTGCTTGCTCTTGTAGGAAGTGACCTTGATTGCCTTACTGGTATCTTAGCTGAGACTTTATCATGCACTCCTTTGACAGCTGACTAAATGGTTCTCATTCAGGTTTTTCCCGTTATCTTGTGAATTGTAATGTGTGAAGTCTCTGGGTAGGTATGAGAATGGCCCAAGTCAGGCTAGATTTTTCTCATGACTAAATGTTATCTGGAGTATGTGACACTTGTAAATCATCCTCTATAGATTTAGATCAAGACAGCTGAGAATCCAAATAGGAGAAAACCAACTTGAATAACCAAGATAATTTTTCACCTCAATGTGTTCTTGATTTAATTTAGTAGCATTAAGATGTGCTGAAAGTTATTAATTCTACATGTATAGTTGAATAATACATTATTTTACAGTTATCAATAAATATTCTGAATAACATAGTCTTGTTTTAAGGTTCGAAATGTTTCATGCAGTTTGACAAAATATTATTTGGCAAAATACTACCCTGGTTACAGTTTATTTCAGAAGCATGATCAATTTCGTATGTTATTTCCAATAAAGTTGGTGACAGCAATAGGTAAACTCCAAAACTCCCAACTCCTAACATTTAAGACCGGGAGTTCCCTGACACTAGATATACACTTTTGTTTTACATCTGTGTTAGGGACTTTGGACAGAAGTTGAAAGTGGGACTTAACTTTTTGTCTCTGATGCACTGTTCTATGAATCTAGACATAAACTTCCAAATTTCCAGAGTCTAGGATGCAGGACTCAAGGTGACAAGACTAAGATAGCTTGCATTACTCAGGTGTGCAGATGGGAAATCAGGTTTGGATGTGGCAGTTGCTAGACCCCATCCTAAACATTCCATTATACATTTCCTATATATTTCTTTATTTAGACAGAGATTTGAAGCCCATTTGTGTGGTTCTTTAGTGTTATCTTGGAACAGGTCTTTTTACATAGCAAATGACATCTTGAACAGATCCTGTCAGCTTTGGTGCTTGATATATTACATTAATGGAGTATTCAGACTTTGTGTATTGTGGCGTCTTATAAAACCTTTGCTTTTTTAGCCTTGAATAAAAAAATTCAGTTAGTAACATTTTCTGGCATTTCTTTTAGGCCTGTTAAATGCCACCTGTGTGGACTAGAAAGAAGGTGGTTTTCACATAGCTTTGAATATGCGTAACTCACAAAACTTACGTCTAAAATGCAGACTTTTTGGGTCAAACAAAGTTGCTCACCACACACTCAAATAGCCTTTGCTCCATGAGGAGGACAGCATCTGCTGCCATTTCTGCTGTTTTGTGGTGCCTTTGGAGGATCCCAGTGCACTTGTTCCTGGATTATGTCCAAGATGTCAAAGGTTGAAGCACTTTTTGTAGAGCAGCTTCTTGGATTTCTGAGGTTGAGATGACTCTGAAGTGTTAGAAAGTCTCTTTTTTCCCAGCTTTGTGACTGAAGAAGAAGTCGAGATTTTGTCGGTTCTGCCTTTTAAGGTTGTTTATTTTTTCTTACTTGTTGCATTCTTTCTTTGACTTACTGAGATCTGTTTTGCAAGTCTGGTTGTGGCACACTGCTTGCTTTTGGGGTGGTGTTTACTTTTTATACTAAGAACTGTGCATACTTCATAATAATTTTCTAATACTTATCACTTATGTTAGACATAAGTTTGTTTCTACTCTAAACTAATCAAGAAGTGTCACCATCACAGCAGAAGATGGAGGGTAAGAAGATGGAGAAGAAGGACAGGATAGGCTTAGATTCTTCCATCTGGCCTCTTGAGCCCCCATTCTAAAATGTCAAAATTCTACTTTTTCACCCTGTGACAAATTAACTATCATTCCACTTAAACTCTTGTGGCTTGTTAATCTTCACACAAAGTTGGTAATTTTTTCTATGGACTAAAATCCATAGACTTGTTTTTGACTCCATGCCAGGGTCTCTGAGCCCCTTGCCAGGGTCTTGAATCATCCAGGGCATTCAGAGAAATGTCCTGGGTCCCAACAGCTGCTCAACTCAGTACCTTAGTGTGGATGGGTGGAACATAGGAAAATAGAGATAGTGATGAAGGTAATCTCACCCCTAAGGAGTTACAGCTGTGCTAATTATCAATCATTAGGAACAGGCCTGCCCTTAATAGGCCACAGCTATAGCCAGTTAGGATGGGTATTATAAAAGAGGGTAGGTTGGCTGGTTGAGAAGTTAGATGGAGTTTGTTGGTTGTGCTGAGAAGAAGATGGAGTCAATGCTACGAGGAGCTGCCCTTGAGAAATCACCAAGAAGGTATGAAACCTTCGTAATAAGATGGCAACACCTTAGTTCCCAACTCAGGCTGCCTTTTGGGGGTTTTGTTATTTAGGGACTGGTGTTATCTGATGCTGAAGACAACAGATGAGGTCTCCAGAGATTGAGCTTACGTGTTTCACATTAGTTGACCCTGATGTATGTCAGAAGGCAGCTGGGTCTGAGATCTCCATGTGCCTTTCTCAAGATGCTGTCAGCTGTTTTCCAGCACTACAAGAGTGTTCATATAGAGTCACAGAACACTTTGGTTCTGGATCATCTAGTCCAGCTCCTCTGCAGTGAGCAGGAACATCTTTAGATTAGGTTGCTCAGAGTCCTTTAACCCAACCTTGAATGTTCACAGGGATGTGGCACCCATCGCCTCTCTGGGCAACCTGTGACGGTGTTTCACCATCCTCATTATAATAAATTTATTCTTATGCCCAGTCTAAATCTACACTCTTTTAATTTGAAACCATTACCCCTTGTCCTATTACAACAGGCTCCATTAAAAATTTTGTCCCCATCTTTCTTATAAGCCCTGTTTGAGTATTGAAAGACTGCAGCAAGGTCTCCCTGTAGCCTTCTCTTCTCCAAGCTGAACAACCTAGAACATGCACCACTTTGTGTAAAACACTAATTTAGAGAGCTGCTATTGGATGGAGATGGACAAATTTTTGTCCTTTGTGGGATCTGGATGTCAAAATTTAGGAGGCACTCTAGACTGCTATTTCTAAGGGTGGATAAGAATTTTCCTTGGGCTTAGAGGGTGCCCAGCAGCCAAACCTTGGAGGTTTGGATGCTGCTGTCCCAAGGGTTTGCTTTGCAAGCTGTCCTGGTTATGGGTATGTGACAGTGGCAGTGGGGTAGAGGAAGGAAAGAAAGAGGGAGAAATGTAAAAAATGTAGCACAGCAGCTAACTTGTTAGAACAAATTTTGCCTAACAGCCTGTGGGTAAAGCAAAGGAGAATTGTTGTTGTCTCACATGTAAACTGAGTGGAAAGGTATTTTCCTTTCCAGAAGGAAAGCAATAAGGGCATTAGATTGATGTTAAGAAGTTCTAGGATCAAAGACCCATGAATTCCTCTTTTCACTGGCTGGAGCTTAGTTTGGTAACTAGGGCTTTAAAAATGTGAGGGGACTTAACAGCTGTTTATAAAATCTGCAGCTGTATCGAGAGCACAACCTGCCCTCTCGTGGCTTACTGGAATATTACTGGTGACCCCAGAAATCTCCTTTTCTCCCTCTTAAAAAAGTACAGGATTGTTCTAGCAACCAAGAAAAGTTGTGTCTTTGTGAAGGAAAGAAGCACAGGTAATCTTTGTGTGAAATGCTTAAAAAGAAAGGAAACTGAGCATGGGCACTTGAAAGAGGATGGAGGAAATCTTGCAACAAGTCTGACTGTAAAGGTTGGTTTTACATGTTTTGATATTCCATTCATCCCAAACAACACAAGATTTTTTTTGTTGCTGTTTTATGCAGGTGTTATGAAATATCTATCATCTCTTGTTTCATAGGTTGTCCTGAGGCTACTGGGGTGGGATGAAGAGGGATGCTCAAAAGCTCCCACAGATGCCTAAACTCATGGAAAGAATGCTGAAAACATAGTATCCAAATCTCCACATAGCCCAGTACACCCTGGGATTTTCATCCTACAAATCAGTGCAAAGTATAACCTCAGCTGGTGCCCATGGACCTCCTCTGCCCTTTACTTTTCCCCTTCACATTCATAATTATACAGCCAGTCCAGCCTAGGGAGGAAAGATGAAGAATCAGCACATCTGTCTTTGTGTGCTTTTTACTCAAGGCACTTAGCTAACAGATGGGACGTGCACTGCTGAATGGCTTCAAGCTGAGATGGGTGTAATCATCACCACCCCTGCCCCCTCTAAAATAATTCCTACTGAATTGCTGCTTTCTTCTGAGAAAATGCAGACAGGAGCTACAAATGAGATGTTTGAGCTCTGGAGAAGTACTCAAAAACATCCCTTCCTCAGCCTTTTTTGTTAGCTAGACCCATGCTGCTTTCAGCTCTGTGTGTAGGGCTTTTGAGTGGATCATCTCTCTGAGGAGTTCAATGCTCTCTGGTCACTAGTTAATTGCTCTCTCACCTGGCTGTACTGGATCTGTGGGCAGCTAATGCCTCTTTCTGAGCCACTCAGTAGATTAGATGCCTTAATTTTGGCACTGTGGTGAGCTGATGAAAGCCACATCATCTCTGTCAGTCATGGCCTGTGCTTTTGTAAAAATGATTATCATGAAAATATTCTTAAGAATTAGTGAGACCCTGTTTTCTGAATGAAATTAAATCTCATTTCTGTCTGTTTAGCTAAATGCTTGAAATGGAATTTGTTCAAATTTTGTCCTGATTTAGGAAAGAAGTGATGTAAAACTACCGTGTCTTGTGGCTATTACTGTAAAATTTTAAGTGGCAATACCATCACTGACTTTCTTTTGGGGCATACACATGTCTATACTTGTGATGGCAGAAAAGAGAAAGTCTTTCAATTTGCTTCTTTTCTATCAGCTAAATTTTGTAGGGAAGGTATACACTTACAGAACTAGGCATTTAGGCTGATAGCTACCAGGAAGGAAATTCTTTTCCTGAAATACTGGCTGTGCCCTGTTCTGCACTGCATGCATCCAGTGATGTGCCCTGCACACAGGTGCCTGTGCTGAGTCAGGTTATGAACAAAGCTGTCTATGATCCTGCTCTGCTTCAGTGCTCCTGCAGTTCAGAGACAGCAGATATTCATTATCCAGGTGCTTTTTACTGAAACTAGGCTTTTCAAGACCTGGGTGGCCAGACAAAGTGGTACCAATGCTGCACATCTTTTTTACACACCAGCTGCTTCTTGTGATGGGGCATTCACCTTCTCTTCCATGGACAGCAAAAGTACCTCTACACAAATGAAGACAACATATAAACCATTGCACTGTATAGATCCAAAACCATGCTTCAAGACCAGCAGCGTGTGGATGAATCATGAAAAGAGAGCTCCAGGTATTCACCTAACTGCAGAATCTGCAGGTTATTTTGCCTGTCCTGATCTTCTTCATGAATCCTGTCTGCACTTATGATGATGTTACCATTGCCATGTGTTCCCACTTCAGAGGTCTCATTTTTCCTTGGGCCAAGACAGATGGGTTTTGTAGGATAGCGACAAAGCTCGTAAATCTGACTGTGAGAGTGAGAAACCTCAACACACCAAGCTTTTCAGTAGAGACCAAATAAGCAATCAGGTCTCTTCCACATCGCATAATCCATCCCTCTTTGTCTCTCCTCCCTTCACTGCCTTGCTCTCTCTGGCCTCTTGACAAACTGATGAACCCTGGAGCAACTTCAACAGGCAGGAGGGAAAGAAAGTATGGGTGTGCTGCAGCCATTGCCCTTGGCAGCATTCCCAAGTGCCTGAATAAAGGAGGCAGTCATGGAGTCTCCAGCCCTTATCTCTGTCCTCAGGCTTTCTCACAGATTAGATTAAAAAGATCCTTTCCAGAACCATCATTTTGCCTGTCATGGATCTCCTTCTGTGACTTCTGATTTTCTGTGACTCTGTAGCAGAGAGCTTAGCTGTCTGTTCTGGAAATGGTGAGTTGTGTTATGTGGATTTATGACTGGGAGACAAATGCTTAAATGTTTAGTGGTAAAGCCACAAAATCTCCCTTGCAGCTTCCTTCACTGGGTGATTTCATTGCTACATCCAGGCTGCTTCCAGGCCTGTTTCCCTGCCATCCGTCTCTGTTTGGTCTATTATGTCTCTTACCAGATTTTTTTTATTTCTGCCTTAGAAGAAGGTCTCCTGAGATTTCTTTCATTTTTTCCCCGCTGCATGCCTTCTACTTGAAAACATCTTTCAGTATCTTCATGTTTATGTGGAGACATTATTGTTCAAGTATCTGTAAGAGTTTCACAGTTGCCTCCTCTGCCTGAGTTAACTGAAAAGCTGCTAAACACATTAAATGCTCAGAAGCTGTTCTTGTGAAGTGTTTATTAAGCCTTCTTCATTTGGTTCTTTTTGATTTTTACCAGAGCCTTGCAAACTCCAGCCCAGTTTGTATGAGCAAATTTTTTCACTCTCTTTCATGCTGCCATCCCGTGGTCAGCAGCTGCTTGGGATGGACAGAGAGCTGCTTCCCGTGGTGCTGCTGTGGGCTGTGCAGGGCCAGGGCATTGCCAGGAGAGCCGCCGTGCTCAGCCCTTGCAGATGAACACCAAATCTGCTCCCAGTCCTCGGGACCGATGCCAACAGCTGGGTTCATGGCTGGCAGGTGCCCTCCTGCCTGGCACGCTGTGCTCTCACTGGTCCCCTTGGCATGGCTGTGAACCAACAGCTCCACTGAGAGCAGCTCCAAGGTTGTTGGGATGCGTGTCACGTCCCAGGGTGGCCGCCCTCCCCAAGGCTGGAGACGGAGCCGTGGTGAGCTGCAGAAAGCCTGTTTCCCTGCAGAGGTGTGCACCCGCTCCGCGCTCCAAACCCCACGGATTTAGAATTCAGCTCAGGGCTTTGAAAAATACCACTTGTGAAGGCAAAGCACAATCCTTCCTGGGGAAAGAAGAAGCTGGATTTTTTTAACAGGAGGCAAAGCCCTTCTTGTTTTCCTCCAACATTTTCCACATGTAATCTTAGGAGAAGCTGATTTTGCAAAAGCAATGAGAGCATTTGTTTTAATATAGAATTTTTTGTTTTTAAATCAACCCCCAAATAAAAATATTTGATCAGGGACATGAAACATATAGAGAGATTACAGAGCTCAGTGTTCATTTACACTATGTGTATCTGCTGGTAAGAAAGAAGTATACCCTGGTGGCTGTGCTAGGACAGACAAATATAAGGATAAAAGGTGTATTTCTACTTAAAATTGAAAAGAGAGGGGGAAAAAATGGTACTTTTCTTTTCAGTCTTGCCTATATCTAAATTTTTTAGCTTGGTCTGGGGATTGCTAGTTGTGCTTTTGTGATGTATACTTAATTGTGTTATTCAGACAGATAAATTTGTGTCAGCTCATCACAACAGCCTGTCTCATGGTCATTTTTGCTTTAGTTGCTGTCAGTCTCTCAATATTGGTATGGTTTTTATCTGGAAAACACATCTCTAGTAGCACTTGACAAAATTGCTCTCTCTTCTTTTCTCTAATATTCCGTGATTTATTTCATTTGGATGCAAGGTAGGGGCAGGTTTTACACAGCAAAATGCATGGCAATGGGAATTTATTGAGCAACAAAATGACTACTTGGAATATTGCCTTTGCCTGAAAAGTGTCCGTAAATTCAATTTGCAGCCAGGGAATGTCAGACTTTTTTCCTTCCACATTTCATGGAATGTGTAATGGAGCTGCTTGCCCTGGAGTAGAATCCCTTAGTTTTCAGTTGTGCCTGTGGCATGGTTAAGGAACTTTGAAATTGTTTCAGGGAGGAGTCCCTCAAATATTTTAGTATTTCAGGGAAAAACAGCTGGGGAAAGAAAAAAATCCAGTCTGAATTTCCAGCATGTTTGCATTGCAGTGCAGGGTTGTCCCAGTTCTGTTTTCTGCTGGGAGGTACCCAGAGGTTTCACTCCTGTTTGTTCCTCTAGAGACTTCTCCAGTCTCCCTGCTCTCTTCCATATTGCCTGCCTTGTCCTTTTGGTTCTGCCTTCTGCTTGTCAGATATATCTATTTCACCCTCCTCAAACTTATCCATTGATATTCATTCCAGTGGGGGAAGGTAGAATGACGCTTAAACCTAGGCTGTATTTTAAAGAAGCCTCATAAATTGAGTAGCATAAATAGTTGTCCCATGTACTAACCATTTGTATCGTGTATATTGTGCTGTTTTAAGTATAGTCAGGGCTACAGTTGAAAGATGGAAGTTTTAAACAATAAATTTTAAACACTCTAATAAAAAGTGTGTGAAAAGTTTCTGTATTTATAATTGTATTGATGTTTTGAATAATTATCTCTATAAAAACTAAATAAATACATTATTGAAGAAAATAATTAGCCAGAAAAAAGAGAAACTTCATCACAAAAATTAACATCAGAAGCCAGACTAGGCATCTTTATCTGTTTCCCTTTAAAGATATTTTTACTGATACTCCCCTCAAATCTTTCCTCTTAATTCCATTATTCTGTAGCTCTTGGACTTCTTTAATTTTACTGTCCTCTTTCTCCCATGCTCCTTATCTCATAAAATAATTTATTTGAAGTAACTATAAATATCAAAGATGTCTTGTTGCAGTAGGCTGGTCTCTTCTCCAAGCCCCTCCTATCCCTCATGCTTCCTCACTGCCCTGTCCCCAGAGCTCCTGCCTGCATGGGCTGCCCAGCCCTCTGCTCCCTCCCTGAGCTGGGCTTGGACAGGTGAAGCTGATGGCAGAAGTGAGAATCATCCACCACATGAGCTGCTCAAAAATGGGCCATCACCCCTCTCTTTATAAGACAACTTCATTCCTCATGCAGATCCCCATCCCAGGGGAAGTATTTTGCATTTACCTCATATTGCAAGAACTCGACACCTGCACATTCTTTATATTAGCTGGGAATCTGTATCTGGTGGCTCTCTGGTGTGCCTGAGCTTAGCAATGCATCAGAAAACATTTTCTTAGGCCACAGTTTTCCCTAGATTAACTTCAACAGTTGTTTGGATTTATTAATGTTGCCACAGATACTACCTGAACATTCAGGTAAATGGATATGCATTCCACAGATGCAAATGTGATATTAGTTCAATAGTGTATTACACCAGGAGATACATTTGCTAATAAATTCAACAAAGCCTCAGAATTTACTATGTCACTATAATTTCACTGCCAAGCCTGGTGTTCAAATATCATCTCTAAATTGTAAAAGAACCGACCAGAACCTTTACTTGCCATTCAAATAAAAGCATCTGTTGTTTTCAAACAGTTAGATGGTTGTATTTTCACTTCTAAAAATAGTTTCTCACTTTCCATTCTCCTTGAATTTTATTTGCATTCTGATGAGACAAAAGAATCAAAATAGACTTGCAAGTTTCATACAGTCATGAAACAAGTATCAGAAATTTGGCAGAGAAAATGGTTGTGATAGTATTTCTAGACTAAAGGATTCAGTGCTGTTTGAATAGGCAGGTAAATTTTTGTCAGTTAACAGAATCAAATCCCTATCAATTCACTTTTTCATTCTGTTCCAGCAGGATTTAAAGTGAAGTGCTATTAATTAACAGAATCTTCTCGTAGGTGCACAGGAAAGGAATAATAATTAAAAGAAGTTATTAGTTGTCAGATTTTTCCATGATTCACAGAAGACTCTATGCACTGCTTCAGGTAACATCTCTTCAAGGAAGTACCAGAATTTAAAACTGTTGATTTCACTAAACTCTTCTATGACAAGCAGTTGTTTTTACCTTGTCAGGAAACATGCACAGTAAGGTTTGTTTTGTGTTAAGTTAAAGAATACTACAAAATTATTAGAAGCTGGAAATCATTCTTCGCCTTCTTCAGAAGCTGAACACCATAAGGCATTTTTTTCCTCCCTGAAAACACAGTGTTTTGGTTTAGGAAGGGGAACACAGCACTCTGCTCTAAAGAAAGGAGTACATTTCCCAAACTTACCCAAAACATTTCTTCACGGGATCGTTTTTACAATGAGCTGGTTTCTCTCAGTTCAATGATAGACACGCCCAGAAGGTGTCAGGCTTCCCCTGTCTTGGAGAGCTGGTGTGGCTAGCCAGAGGCAGGTGACACAGTGCCGCTGGAGATGCTTAGCGTGCCCTGCACTGGCTCCAGCCACTATCCCAGGAAGCCAGGGATTTCCTGCTGCTCTGTGTGTTTGCCAGCAAAACACAGATACCTTGAATACAAGCTATGACTCAATGAGCCTCACAGAAGTGTCCACTGCTCTTTGTTATATCCTAGAATTTCCAAGACAGTGGGACTAGAAGCTGTAAACAGAGGCAGCTGAACCAAACCCTGCCATATCCAGAATCACAATGTTGCCTCTATTTAAGCAACTAAACAGTTTCTCAGGGTGAGATTTAGTTTGCCCAAATCTAGGCTTTTACCAGGTTAGAGTGGGATTCAGCTCACCTGAATTTAGGAAATTGGTTCTCTTGCCTAAATGTAGGCCTTTAGTTCCATTCAAGGTTCATGAGACCATGCCATCTGGACAACTAATTGCCAGTTTGGAAGGATGCAGGGCTCTGCAGGTCCTGTGTCATGTCTGCTGGCTCTGGGCAGATGCCTTGGCTAACTTAAAGTGTTTCAAGTGATGCCAAATAGCAATATGTAGGCATCTGAACAAACCCCTTAAACTTGAAACCTAATCAACAGAAGAATTTTAAAGAGGCTGTGCTGACAGTTTGAAAACCTAGTATGATATCTTAGACTCTGTTGAACAAATTAAAATAAGCCAAACTAAAAAGGAGATAGAGACCCCTGTAACTTGCCAGATCCTACCTTTCTTAAAGACCAAGATTGATTTACATTTTAAGACTCTCGATTCATGGGCAGTCTAATCCAAAAAAAAAAAAAAAGTGTTCAACTATTTCAATAAAATAAAATACTACCATTACATTAGCTCCTAATATGACTGACTTAGAACTAATAAGTAAGTAAAAATAACAATCAACTATAATTTTTAGAAGTATTTTATGTGTGGACATAGAAAGATCTCACCTTTCGCAAAAGAGTAAATAAAGGACTCCTGCCTGAAATTTATCTTTGGATGTCATGACTTTGGACACTTCCATGATATTTTTCACTTTTCTGACAGATTTTAGGGGAATATGACTGGCACATAAATATAGCTGAAAAATGAATGCTGTAGAATGAAGTCCTCACAAGTTATTTTAAAGATTCATTTGACCTCATGATTCTCCAATAGCTGACAATCACGGGATTAACACTGCTGGTCTGCAGAAAGCACTTTTCATTCTGCAGACAAGAAACCACAAGACATGAGGCAGGTTCTTACTTCAGATATTTATTGTAGTCCATCAGAGAATATCAAATACCTGTTTTTAAACCACCAATATACATTGCCTTCCTAGTGTGAGTGAAGGGTGATGGGAATGAGAAGAACTGATGAACATGATTTAGATTTAACAAAACTTGGATAAAAATGTATTGGACAATTTTAAGTCAGAACAGTTATAGTTTTATTCTTTATATGGGAAAGCAATCTAACAAAACCAATACCATAAAAATAACTAGAATGAATAAGGCATGTCAAAGTCTTCACTGAGGTGTCAAGTAGATATATACATACAGTACTGAATATTAAGTAACAGTGTAAAAGATAGTCCCACACTTTATTTCTGTTTTAATTATGAACTAGTAAGTGTCACCAGTGTTGTTTGAGAGATAGACACTGAGGATATAAACAGAGATTTAAATGGTTAGTATCAAACTTGTTGGATGTGCTTTTCCTGGTACTGGAGCCAATGGCAAACTCTCACTAGCTTCACTGGGAGGAGGACCAGAGAGGCTGGGGAAGGTGTTTCTGATCCTCCATTGCATAGTGCTCACACAGCATAAATTACATTGTCCAGGTTGCTGGGACGCTTCTAAACTTTGAATTTAAATGAGTTACATTGGGAAGTCTTAATCCATACACTTAGTTACCTCACCAAAAATAACTACTTCTGATCACCTATCTCTTAATACTTGGATTAATGGGCTGGGTGCAAACCGCCTCCTGTGGCATTGTGCATGTATTGAAGGGTTTCTCAGCTGAAGATAGCAATGAATCAGTCACAGAGCTTGCCATGCCATGATGCTAGACCAAGAATACCCTTTACTGTCAACAGAGAGGTCAGAGCAACATACAGTTTATGTAGTTACAGCAGCTGGAAAGAATGTGGTTCCCTGTTTCTGTCTGTTGATTGTATAGACAGTGGAAATCTCATGGCACTGGGAAGGAGAGACTACATCTTGCTACTACATCTCACAGTAGTTATACTACCTATAGGATACCTATAGATACCTACAGTTATAGTACCTATAAGATACCTATAGATGGTCTGCAAGTGACTTTGTGTGTTGCATCAATAAGACTTCCCTGATGAACAATCTGGTATTTTCTAGCTGAGCTATTCTTCTCTCTGCACAGAGAGTTAATGAACTGTGAGTTTTATATTTTAATGCTTTGCCAATTTTGGCAAGATTCATATAAAGGTCAATATATCTTGTTTAACTCAGAAAATCTATTTCTTTCTTATTATAAAGACAATTGGAAAAACTGTGTTTTCTGACAATGTTTTAGTGGAGATTCATTGATAAGGAGTTTGCTGTGATTTTGAAAAGGATATAATTTAGATCTAACAATCAAAAGTGAATTCTCATGTAATGATCAGAATTTTATATAATGGTGTCTTAACAAAAGAAAACTCTGGCTAGTAGTCAGTGGCAATCAATTAGACTTTCCAACAAGCCATTGCAAATTTAAAATATGCACATGAATAAACAATAGAATAACACTATGAGAGAAATAACTTGCCTTACACTGTCACCAATGGAAATACATATTCATTAATATATGTATACTATGAAGCAGGAAAACTAACAAGGTAAAATCTGTCTGAAAAGCATTATGTGGATAATGTTTGCAGGCAAAAGGCAGGGCAAATAAAATTAATCTTTAAGAATGCTAGTTATTGTTTCAGTCTGTTACTGAATATTACAATCCTATTCCAGCTCCCAGATGTGTTGTAAGCACGAAAAAAGGATTTTTCAGTAGGCAGCAAAAGAAGTATTGATTCAGAAAATAAAATGTGTGACTTTTTCAAATGCCTTTGTCTACTAACATATATTGCACCAGGCAAAATTGCCTTGGCTGAGCAGCAAGGTCTTCTAATGTCTATATTTCAGGAAGATGCAATACAAAAAATGAGTTTAATAGGAGGACATTCATTATCTGGTAGTAATTTTAAGCTATATGAAAGAAGCAGGTGCAGCTCTACATATATATGTATAAGTATAAATGCATGTGAATGACTGTTAATATAACCCTGCCAAGAAAATATCCCTGCAGTCAAGCTTTTCTTACTAATGAACAGAAACAGAATGGTTTATATTTTAACTGTTCTGTGATTTCCAAATATCATCTTTAACATCAAAAACTGTGAGAGAAACAAGCTTCAGAAACACAGAATTCGTTATAAATCTTGAGGGAAGAAATGGTATTTACATTACTGATCATTGTTTTGTGAAAACCACATTAGCTGTTGTGCACTGGACTTAGTAAAGACTCGGGGGGAAATGGAAAAGCAACGGGCTGAGCAGTGCTGTCTGAGATTGCCTGGAAAATGTCAAACACTTCCCTTCTTTTTATCCACAGGGAAATCTGAATGCATTTCTACTAATCAAAACTTCCTGGAGGAAAGTATGTGGAGAAGAAAGAAATTAAAAAGACCCAATTGCTGTAGGGGTAATCCGTTGGGTATTGTGTCATGTCATTCTTGGCTGATGGACAGTGGCAATACGATTATAAAGCTGTAATTTAGTTAAGGGGGGCCAGATGATATCATTAGAAGTAATAGCCACTTTCCATGCATTATGAATTCACTTTTTTAAAAAAAAAACCTCACCAACTAGGATGATGGTTTTGATCACCAGTATTTTACCCAACTAATTTTTAAAGAACATACTTCCATAAATGTAGAAAAGTCATCATTTAACAATTATTGTATTCTGAAAGGAAGGAAGTAGAGGTTCTGAAAAGCTTGGTGAGCTTCTACAGGTTTTTTTTTTTTTTTAAATAGAAACCAAGGGATAATGAAATTTGTATCACCAAAGCCCCAAAATACTAGGTTGCTGTTTTTATCTGGAGAATTGTGGGTTTTATCTGTTCCTTACCAGTAGCAGCAGATGTTGCCAAATTAAGTTCTGCATGCTCACTCTTTTACAGTTATTTCAGAAAATTTCATCAACGCTTATAGAAACACAAGGTATAAACATATTTAAAGCATAAGTTCCTGCCCGAGATTCTTCTCATTAGGTCTATGTCAAGTATTGTGGTGAATGAAGCCTTTCCAATACTCTCTTATAGCATATGTGCTTGAAATTTACTGGTCTGTGGTTGTATTTGTAGAGATACATATATGTGTGTATGTGCACACATAAATGTGCATACAGGGAGAGAGATGCCTCCTCACATGCACGATGCCATATGCCATTCTCAGAAATGCAAAAGGAAAACAAAGTGGAAGAGCAGGAGGCCTAGAATATTGGACTGAAATGGGTGCTTCACAGCTAGGGCTTTTGGTTTCTGCCACATTTCAATACCCCCAAGAAGTATTCTGGGGCATGAAAAATAATTTCCTCATTTGGACTCTCAAGAGATGGAGGGGGATACAGATGAAGCTGTGCTTAGTTCAGCTTTTAATGAGTTATTTCTGTCATACCAAGCAGCTATTTTTTAGGAGGCGTGTTATTGGTTTGTCAGCATTAACCTGTAGGTATTAACCTTGCTTTCTCTAGTGACCTCTTAGATGTGTGTTTTCCTTTCACTGATGCAGTAAGGGCTGAGACTGACAAACAACTAAGTGCATTAATGATTCAACCCAAAGGGTGTTTTTATCTCAGTTCCTCACTCTTTGAGACACTGCATTAATTTGCTTCCTGTCCTTTGGCTATGTGCATCATAATCTTTGTTAACTGTCTGAGCTGGCTTTAGCCCCCTGCACTGCTTTTACCAGCCTTGCAAAGACATCTGGGATTTCAAAAAAGACCTGTTTGAGCTCCATCCCTTGTGCATATGCTCATTGAAGGCAGTCTCCTTTCCTGTTTGAACCTAGGATATTTGACTGGTTCCAATGTCTTATTAGTAAGAATATAAACACAGAAGTGTCAGGCAGCATTCAGAACAACAAATGCATGTTGGCTGTATGAGGCCAAACACCAGGGTTGGTTTGGCCCAGAAACAAAGTCATTGTGCTGTGACTTGTCCAGGTGGAATTCTTCTCCAGGCTACGCACTCCAGCCCTGGTGTGAAGAAGAGGCATCATTGGGCCAACAAAAAAACAAAACAAAACAAAACAAAACAAAACAAACAAAAAAAAAAACAAAAAAACAAAAAAACCAAAAAACCCCACAGGAGAGGGTCTGGGTAAAGTTTGGACCTCTTGTCTCACTAGTGGCATCTACCTCCAGGCACTTAAGTGAGATTTCTCCATGACAAACCTTGTCATCCCAGGCAGCCTGTGCTGGGAATGGAGGTAAGACTCCTCCCAGGTAGAGAGGTGCCCATTTTTGCTGACTGAATAGAGATCTACAAAGACAGTGTGCTCCCTGAAGTGCTTGGTGGGATGATCTGAGGCCCTAGGTCACAGCTGATTTTCATGAAGACAGATGGCATGAGAGGTAAAAGAGTCAGTTGCAAAGGACTGAGAGAAGGTAGGCATTGCCCATCAGGAAGGTCTTGGTGCTCTTGGCACTGTCACCACTTCTTGCTTCCAGTCTCTCAGTCTACATGTGGACTGAAAGTGCATTCACAGCTAGTAAAGCAGAGCTTCCATTGTCTCTCTGTTATAGTTAGTAATCATAAGGCTGTATATCATTGCAGTGGAAAGAAAAGTCTAGTGTTGCATCCGAAGTATTTACTATAAAAGGCTATATACAGAAATAAATTCAATTGTGTTAGCCCTACATATAGTGATTTAAGGCATTTTGCACAAAAAATATCAGGTTCTGTGAAACCTATTTCACAAATGTATCAAAACAATTGTATATATTTTTCTATTTCTGTCTATTTCTGTGGTACAATACTTCTCTGAAGTTACAAAGCCATAAAGAATCTTTCCCTTTAAAGTTCAAACCCTGCCTTGATATACTGCTATATATATACACACATACACTGCCATATGCTGCTCAATATTCTATCTTTGTAAGTAGTGCTCGGAGATGGGAGAACTTGGGATTTTTCTCTAACTTTCATTTTTATTGGAAACCCCCAAATTTGAAACTACTATTTAGTTTCAGGTATGAGCTATAAACTGGTTTTGGGTTTTTGTTGTGCCAGAAGCTGAAATGTTAGAACCAGATCAGCAGAAAAGCATGTTTAAAGTTTAATAATATCTTTTCAACCCAACCCCATTTCTAAAACTAATTTTATTCTAAACTTGATTTGCATTAATATATCATCCCTATACATTCACATTTAGCTATGTTAAATACTAATCTAGAAATATAGCATAAAACCCAGAGTTAACAATTTGCATGCTTTCAAGCAATGTTCATAAAAGTTTAACAAACATGTATAAATGTTGATTGATACCCAAACCAAGAAATCTGAGCTACTTAAACAACACCCTTTCTTTGAATTTGAGAAATGTAACAAAATTGCTAATAGAAATTAAATGTTGTTGCTCATCAGCATGAAAACGTAACCTGGGGGGAGTCTGTCTATAAATGTCCATCAATTGATTTAGTTCCACTTCCCTGAACATCTGAATGTGAATTTGTAGATTTGTGTTCAGACTAGGCAGAAGTTGAAAAGAAGCATCAGAATATTTCAGAGATGCAAATGCTCCCTTCTCCCACCTCAAGTACACACACATATTCACAAGTTATTTACAAAACATTATTGGAGCCTCAAACTCAACTAACAGCATGAAACTGAAATCTGAAGACCTCTGACTACTCTTTGGGCAAATTTTTGAGACTGATCTACTGATCTGATCACTCTTAAAGAAACTCCTAAGATCAACCAACTGCTTAAAAATCTTCTGTGTGATCTAAAGACTGAAAAATTTATCTGTAGTTATATTACTTGTCTACAATGTAATATACATGTAGCCGATGTGTGAAGAAAATGAAATAAAGCCCACAACGTTAAAATAAAATAAAAAATACCCAACACCAGACCTCAAAATAATCAATTACAGAAGCAATATGAACTGTTTCCAGAAGTTGTTGCCCATTCAGTTAATCTTGCTATAGAAAATCCACAAGATCTTTGGCATTGGCCTTGCTGGCTCATCAGCATACCAGACAATAACAAAACAGAAATTTCAGGCAATAGTTATAAGAAAGAAGTAGAATTTTGCCACAGCTGAATGAATAATCCAAAATATACTCTATAAGCTCTAATTATAGATGGAAAAAATAGTCAGCAGGATTTATGTCAGATAATCCAGAGCATACATCCACACAAGTGTGTTTAGAATAGAGAATAAAAGCTAAGGTGGGGTTTGAAGGAGCCCAATAGAAACCTCCCAAATAAGTGAACCAAATCTCCCTGTTGCTACTTCCTCTGTCTGAAAATAGAAGCTGTAGTTGCTACCAAAGGCACAGAAATCTGGTGAAGGGAGATAGAAAATCTAGTGAGGTAAAAATGACAGAAAAGACAGTTCAGCCTGGAGAACAAAATTGTCATAGCCAACACTGGTGACTCAAAGACAGGACATGTGGCACATAGGAAGCATTAGTTAGAATTATTTATCATCAGGAAACACTAAGGCAAAAGTAGTTGTTTTTATTTATTTTTTTTCCTAAGGTACTGGCTGGAATTATGAAATACTTATTTTGAAATGTTTTCAAGGCCAGGATGATACTTTGAGGTGAGAAGTGAGGAGAGGAGGGATGAGAAGGAGCACTGTCCACCTGTAACCTGGTATTTGGGGTATTTAGTGGAACATGAGAGACCTCTAAGAAACTTAGAGGTTTAATGGAGTTTGGGCTTTCTCCAAAGCCTCCTCTGAGTGTTATTTTCAGGCTGGAGAAGAAAACTCACTAGATGCATAGTGAAACTGAGTAACTTTTATGAGACATGAGAACAACTTTTGTGCCTAAATAAAACTTTTAAAAAATGAAAAATGGACTACTGACACACAGAAATCTGTTTTAGGTAGTAGGCTCTTCCACAGACTCTGAAAGATACAGAATTAGACAGTCTACCAGGAAAATGAGAAGAGAGAGAGAGAGACTTTGCAGCAGACTACCAAAGCACTGCTGACTTGTGAAGCAATATTTATGCCTTTGCTATGTCCATGAGTAGATATAATCAGACTACACTGAAAATTCACAGGCAGTAGGTTGAAAAGAAGAGCTGGGCAGATGTGAAGAGCTCCAGCTGTCCCTCACCTGATTTTATTGTTAATCCCCCACAGCCATATATATCTGCTGGGTCTCACTGTTGAAGTCACTCTGCCCTGACTCATTCCTCAGTGTCTTTCTATTCATCTTGGAAAAACAAACTCCATTGTTAGCAGGGACAACTTGCTTACCCAGGAGGCTCCCTGCCTCAGACAATCTGTGTGGGGGCTCAGGAGATCCCTGGAGAGCTACAAAAGAGCTGCAGGAGATGAGAGAAGGAGAGCTGTCTAAATGGCTAGCTTCCCACTTCAGAGAAATCAAATTTCTTTCTAACTTCTTCAATGCTTGGAACTGAAAGCCACATATTCTGTATTATTTCATGGAAGAAAATCATACTGATTTATGTTTTAGTGGGAGTAGATTTGTCTTCCCTGGAAATTTGACTTTAAAGCATCTTCAGAAATGCTGACAGATGGACCTCTGCTATATCTAAGATAAATAGTCAACATTCTGTACATCTTTTTTGCTAATGATAGATGGACACACTCTTTCCCTATTCCTTCCCAAGAAAAAGACAACTCCTCTTAGTAATACAGCTGTTCTGAATTTAATAAACAAACTACACACCAGATGCTGCCAACTGCTTTAAGTATTAAGCCACACAGATTTCTTGGTGCCAGAATAAAGGAGGAAAAGGAAGACTTTCTTTTCACCAGTGTGAAACAAAAACCTTTCATGTGGGTTATATTGTTAATTATCAGTGCTACTTGATTAAATATGAAGGTGAAATAAGAGCTGACTGAAATACTGACCAAATTTCTTGAAGTTATTTGATTTAACTGTGTAGACTTTAAGCTACAGACAAACACATATGACTTTCTTGAACTGCTGGAGAGTCCAGAGACCTTGGCTGTGGGGAAACCAGGCAGAAAGACTGCAACTGCTTTGGAGAAGAGGTTGAAAACTTGCAGGTGACAATGCCACTCCTTTTATGGACAGTGTTGTTGTTTTATTAAGAGACAGAAATAAACCACACATGAACAGCTTCTGGAAAAAAATGAACTAATTTTTTTTCTCCCCAATTAGAGTCAAAATCTTTGTTAATGACAAAGCTCCCATTTGCTTTGTCATGGCACCAGGATTTCACACAGGTGCAATGCACAAGTCTGGTTACGACCTCATATGATGCACAATCAGAATCATAAACTATATACTCAGCTTAGTAGGAAAAGTGAGTAGATACTGTAAGTGAGTACTTCATGTTATGTTGGCAAATTGCCCTCAAGTGATTGGTTGTTTGTATTGGTCAGCAGATTTGAATAGGACAGACTGTTGCAAAATGTTCAGACTAAATTAATTTGAGACCATCACTCTTGTCTGATGTTGGAGCTTTATTTTAAAAATCTTTTCATTCTCCATTATGTCTCCTACATGGTTTAACAGAGGAGGAAATTGTTACTATCATAACATTTATCCTTCACACACCCTGTTACCATGGTACTCTGGTCTTTATCATTATCTTATCCAAAAAGGGTCATAATTACCCATATTAATATGATCCTCACAGTCCATCTGAGTGGTCGTAATGAAAACATTGCCATGTTCAGTGCATCGCCTGCCCTATTTTTCTTGAAAGTAGGCATTGCTGAGTCTATTATGTTTTGACAACATAATCTCAGTACTGACACTAAGACTTAGCCTTTGACTGCTGAATTTCCCTTTAAAATTATGGCTTTTTTTAATTTTATGTAACATTCCACTGTTGTTAACTCTATCCATTCTCCTCTACCAAGTTTGAACATTTATGGGTTAATATAGTAAACATAGTTTTGTGGTCTTTGAAATGTGGATTTCTTCTAAATATCCGTAATGAAATCTATAGAAACCTGCATAATTGTTGTAAAATTTTCTGTTCTCCGTTGTTTTCAGTTCTAATGGGCTATCTTTGGAAGCAAATTAAAAACAAAAACCACAACTTGCATCAGTGCTGTAATTTATTTTTTATGTTGAAATAATAAAAGTTTCAGTGAATAAGTATAGTTACATTTGATAATGTTTCAGAATCAGTTAGTAAACTGAAGGCAACTGCTGCCTGCTGAGACACTGCACATAGAGTCCACCTCCCAAGAACAGCTCCAGTTCATAGAATCACAGAATCACAAAAGGGGTCAGGTTGGAAGGGACCACAGGGGGTCATCTGGTCCAACCTCCCTGCTCAAGCAGGGTCATCCTGGAGCACATGGCACAGGATTGTGTCCAGATGGTTCTTGAATATCTCCCGTGAGGGAGACTCCACAGCCTCTCTGAGCAATCTGTGCCAGTGCTCAGTCACATGCACAGTAAAGCCATTTTGCATGGAAGCAGCTCAAATTGGTTCACACATCTATGGGAATCATTCTTCCTAAAAGTCCCACAGAACTGGGATGATTTGTCCATCTGAGACTCAGATTTTCGGAGCTTTCCATGGACAGAGGTCTGTAATGCCTCTTAGGGAACTGGGATAGATCAACCCTTACCAGAACCCTTCCTCTTCCTCTTTTGCAGGAAATCTCTATTCTCTTTTTTCAAATTTTTCTGATTGTCTTTTTTGAAATGCCTAAGTTTGGCCAGAGTTCAGGTAGTCTGCACTGCATTTACAATACTATGTACTGAGTCATCAGTAGAAAAATCTGCAGTACAATGAACATGAAAAATTTGGGGATGATGCGAAAACAACTCAGTTAATATCAAAAAGATAAAACCTCACAGGGGTCTACAGCAATGGTTATGTAATTCATTGCATCTAATTTTTTATTAGCCTCCACTTTAAAAGAACATTACATTTGAAGAACTTCTGGATTGCACAGCATAGAGGGTTTACACAATCAAAGGAATTTTCCTTAGGACTTAGCTCCTTTTTCTTGAACATGTAATTGTCTTCTTTATAATTTCTTACTTTATCTGCTGCTAACAGAAGAGAAATATTTAAATTGTGGCATACCAAAAAATTACCTCAGAAGAAGAGCTATTGGATGCAAAGGATGTGTGAATAGAATAATTGGAAATTATGTAGATTCTCACATTTATGAACATGAATGCTTTTTCTTTTCTCTCCTTCATTCCCAATTTAATTTTCTCTGTAGATTTAATAGCTCTCTTAATCTCAGAAAAATGCAATGTATGAAGAGTGTATTCAACCTTTAGGGACTATTAAAGAAATGTATACACAGTAGCTTCACGCAAAGGCATCTCCATCTCCTGACAAAATATCACCATGCATAGTAGCAAAATAAGAGGAGAAATAATAATATGGAAGACAAAAATTTCTGGCAGAACTCCCGCAAAAATCACATTTTGGCAAAGATTAAGCTGGTGTGTTGTTTGAGCAGCAGTTTATAAGATCCAGTTCAAGAAGAGCAGGGCAAGCTCCTCCAGTGATGAGCGCCTTCTGTGAACCCCTAGTTCTTTCTCACTCCTTGTCCAAAAGGATCCAACTTCTTGCTAAAAGTGCGTAGAAGCCTGCAAATAGATGCGAGCACCCTGAACACACACCTTGGTTGAACCAGCTGAAAAGAGTCATCAGATCACCTACATGTGTGCCAAGGCTAACCCAAAAACCTGTTGAGTCCATCAGCTCCTTCACTAGCAGAGTGGAGCAAGTACAACAGAGGACTTGCATCCGAGGGCTTGGACACTTTTGCCGGTCAATAAGCTTTCAGAACTAGAATAATCAGATGGAAATAAAATCAGTTACCACCGAATAAACACACAACCAGAGAAATCAAAATCAAACTTAACTTCTCCTGAAAGAAAGTTGCTGAGGACGTAGAGAGGATGTGGAGATGGGGAGATGTTTGAAGGGTTCTTCTTATAGAAAACTGCATGTGGAAGTTCAGGAAAAAAAATTAAAAGCAAAGACCTTCTGCTTGATACCTGCTGTACCAGGGCAAAAGAAAAAGCCTATGAGAATTGGCTTAAACTTCCTGGATACAGTAAATGCTCAATCAGAAGACCTGCTCCCGGGGAAACATTTGGAGAAGCGGGAAGCATTGCTATGGCCATGTAAGGCCTGTGTGATCTGCACACTTAGACAGTGACATACTAATCTGGGCCCAGAAGAACAGACCACCTGTCACGGCCAGGATGGATGGGGCCCTGAGCAACTTTGTCTGGTGAATGGCATCCCTGCCCATGGCAGGGAGGGATGCAACTAGATGATCTTTAAGGTCCCTTCCAACCCAGACCATTCCATGATTCTATGATTCTATGATGCTATCATTATAAACAAATGGGGAAAAAAGGAATTGAATACAAGTGGCTTAAAACTTATGCTTTTTGTTATTAGACATACTATATAAATAGATTGTAAATATTTTTGTTTTGGTAAAAGTGCTTAAGTATACTTTATTCTAACGTGCTGTGTGTTTTCTATTTTAATTTCATGCCTAAATCAATAGCTAATTTTAATTTGAAAGAAAAAGCGATTGCAATGGATACGATCTACCTGCTCTGCTGCTAATTGGAATGTGGTTGGCTGGCTTTACAGTGTTACCACAGTTTGTGTATACCTTTTCCAGAGTCAATGTAAGAATCAGAAATAAATTTATGATGAATTATTTCAACACCACGCAGAATTGCCCCAAAAATCCTTTGTCTGTGGTTGATAAAAAAAGGAAGATTTTGATGCCTAATTGTTGACACACATTTGTCCAGGATTTAAACAGCTTCCATCTTGGCTTTTATGACCAGATGCAAATTAGGGAAACTCTATCCCAGACCATAACCGTTTAGACAATGATTATTAAAGCAATGTATCCTTGAAGAATCTGAAGTACAATTACCATCACAATTAACATCCATGTCCTTCTCTAGGCCTATCACACAAACTCACATGCTCCCCCCTGCCCCCTCCACCAAATACACACATATGAGAGAGGTTTTCTTCACCAACCTGCAAACTTGTTAGGAAATGGACAACTGGATATGTAAAAAATTCTCTTCTTTGATTTTCATGCTCACCAGTCATTAGAGGGTTACTTTTCAGAGCAGCAAAAAAGAAGAGTTGGTTGACCAAACATTTTTTTTCTTATAAAGTGTCAACCCTGAGCTCATAATTAAGAAGTTAAAATCTGTGATTTATATATATTTATATATATAAAAATAGATGATCATACTAAGACTAAAAAAGTGAAAGAAATCTCCATGTCAGTACTATATATTTGTTTGATCTGAAATTTTGTAGAAGAAATCCTTGAGACACTGAAATTAACTGATATGAAAGATGTAGTTAGGTGTGAAACACACTATTGATCCGGTTGCTGTTAGTCTGTTAGTGAATTGCTGTCTTGGTAGGGTAATGGACATAGTAGCAAAAAGTTCTAATCGATGTCAGAACAGCAACAAAAGGAAAAAGATTACATCACAAGAGATTATTTTCTGTCTGAACCCGTTAGGGGTCAAGAGAGTTGTTTAACATTACCGTCATGGCTGGTGAGCTCACAGGGGTGAGCTAAGTGGAAAACTGTGACAATTCTATAACATGGATAAATCCTAAAGAAACTAGGTGAAATCGTGCTACTACTTATATTTTTACTGGGCATTAAGATTCAAATCCTAAGCAACTGTAACATGACATTCTGAAGCTAGTGGAGCTACTACCATACTAAAAGATAAACTTATTTTTCAGCTTCTCTACCTTCATACCAATCTGATGTGGTTGGCAGATGGAGTGCAAGACATTCACTGCTGAGACATACTTTTAGCGTTGGGGAAAAAAAAATCCAGCCTTCCTCCCTATAACAGTGATCATTCTGATGACCTGAATCATCCTACAGACGTTCCTAAAGGAAACCTGGCTGTCAGTGAAGAACAGTTGCATTTTTTTTTGTTCCTTTTTTTTTCTTTTTTTTTTTTTTTTTTTTTTTTTTTTTTTTTTGTTGATATTCTGTTGAAATGCAGCAGCCTTGAGTCAGGCTTGATTCAGAAAGAAAACTTTCTTGGTTTCTTCCCCCATCTTTTTTCTCACTGAGGAAAAACACATACTGTAAGATCTTTTTTCCCTTTTGCAGCATAAAAGGAAATGAAGCTCAGAAAGTCTCCTGTAATAAAGGATTGAGAAAGAATTCTCTCAAGAGTGGATATTGTCTTCAGAGATATCTGAAAAAAGCAGGAAGCAGTTCAGTCTGGCACCTGGTACTCTTTGGGAAAACTAAAATGGGAAGCAGGTTGCAATAACTGCCATCTTGTAGAAAACTGCAAGTGTTTGTGGCATGGTCCATTGTCCAAGAGTATAAGAAAAGAAGAAAGTAGGCTGTTTCTGTAGCTAAAACACAGTTTCTCTGACTAGATCCAGGATTATCTCCACTGTCTCTGCAGTACAAGGCTGAGGAAGATGACGAGCAATGTCTGCAGTGACCAGCCAGCCTGTGTGGCTGAAGCCTCCACTTCTCTCCTGTCCGAGTCGACAGGCGGTGCTTCGGTGGTGACAAAGTCAAACTCGGTGGGACAGATGTCGTCTGTGCAGCCGCTCCCGCTGCCTGAGCCGCTGGTTTCGTCACCTGGCACAAAGGAGTGAGGGAGACAGCGTGAGTGATATAGCTTTCAGCTTTCATCCCTTTTCTCCCTTCCATTTGGCACCCCAGTGGGGATGAACGCTTTGGGAATGAAGAAGTGTTGGTGGTGCTAAATTTCATTCAGTAAAGCTTCCAAATGAAACCCACTGTGACTTAATTAGGTGATTAAATGCTCTTCTGAAAAAGGATCAGACTGCTGGCATTATGGAAAGCCTTCAGTGTCTGGATGTATTAAACATGAAGATAAGCAAGAGAAGCAAAAGAAACAATTATATAACTGGAATTTCATGGAACAGAAAAAGACTTTTTATGTTGTCAGCAGCGCAGAGCACAAAGACCGCAGAAAGTCATGGCAACAGAGCCAATTTATAAACGGGTTCCAAAGCCACAGTTATGTAATGACAGTTAATGGTTTCTTACTCGTGTCCTGGAAGTTGACATCATTCCCATTGTACGCGTTCTTCAGTTTGTTAGTCATCACACGTAAGGCCATGATTTGCTGTCGAATGAAGGTGTCTGGCCTTGTGATGTCCACATCTACTTCTGGATTGTTGATCTGGTTGGTCAAGCCATCGTTCATAATCTCAGGCAAGTATCTGTACAGCAGAATGAGAGATTAGTTTGAGACACAGTAATTCCAGAAATAAAACGCTGCGCAGTAAATGATGTGCTAAGAAATTCAATGTGCAGTTCTTAAACAGATCCATTAAAACTGTTTTAAAAATATAGTTTTTAATTTTACTGACTCCAAAGGATGTGTTTAGTAGCACAGCTGCATGGGGAGCAGAAAGGATTTAGGTTTTTCAACCTCCTAACTCTTCATATACTCCCCAGCAAGAGCAATGACTGTGTGAACTATGGAAAAGGTTCGCAAGCCAGCAGTAAGTCAGCACATATTCATATCCTCTGCTGACATGAATGGCTGCACACTAAATTAAGCATCTAACAGTGCATTCTGCTGTTTTTATTTCTTTCTGCTTAAAAAATATGAAGTCTTTTGTTGCATATAGCATATTTGTTGTTCTGAGACTGTTTAGAAGCCTATCTTGAGGTGTTAATGGCTTTCCTAGTTTAAAAGAGCACTTAATTTTCTTCTCCAATTCTTCCTTGCATCTCTTTTTTAGACCACCATGAACAACATCTCCAGCCTACATGACATCCAGGCCCATAAAAAGCATTATAATTTTACCAAGCTCCAGTATTCTCTTTGATTTGGTTATTATTCCTTTAAACCAAGCTATGCTTTCATGTCTCATGTACTTTGTGCATAGCATTTAGGGTATGGCATTTCCTATCCATCCACAAATCTGAATCTTTTATTCAGGCTCTTACCTTATAATTTCTTGATTACTGCAGCATTCCTTTCTCTGACCTTGAATAATGCAGTCTTAGGCTGCTTGCAGGCAGCAAGTGTGCTTTTGCACATCTTTCCCCTACAAAAAGCAGCCCATGCCTCCAATCATCCTACAGTAAAAATCTCCATTACCCTTTGTTAAAGATGCACTCTTTGTCCCCTGCTGTTTTTTGTTCTCAGGAAGCTCTCCTTGTAGGCTTTTGCAAAGCTACATTTTTTCCTGCTTCGAATTTCTGTCAAAAATTATCAGTGCATTTTACAGCTGCCAGGCTGAAAAAAGGTTGACATTATTTCTCTATGCTGGCATGGCACCCTAAGAAAATAGTGCATCACAGCTTCCCTCTTCTCCCTTGTCTGTCTTTCCTACTATCTTTGTCTCATATTTAGGCTGCAAGGGATTTGGGGCAGATCTATCCTTTGTTTACATTCTTTATAAGGATATGATCTATTTTGTAATTAGTTTGCACACCAGGCTGCCCTGGTATGTTTGTGGGAGTCCTTGTGTGCTCAGACAATGACAGCACAGTCTAGCCTACTAAAGACAAACTTTCACAATGCCTGATACCAAATACAGTTTGAGAATATTTCACATCACTCTCACTTGTTCGTGCCCAGTTCTCTACCAGCACTGACATTTGGCATTGATGACAGCATTGTTCGTATTGGTCTGGAAGAAGAAATACCTCTGGAAAATAAATGTGAAAGTAAGGGAGATGAAAGGATTTTCTCTGTTGAAGTCATGGTGAAGGGAAAATAAGCTCTGCATTGCTTCTGGAGGTTCACAAGACAACAGATGCTTTGCTGCACCAAGGAAGGGCTGAGTCTTAGCATAATGGGCCCTCGCTTTGCAAGATGAGACTCATTTGCCACCAGTGGCCTTTGAAGGTTTACATGACAATAATCCTGGGGCTGTGTGAACATTGAAGAACCAAACATGATTGCCAAAATACCCAGCTTCAAGCTGCATGTCCTGTTGTTTCACTAGTACCATGGCAAGAAATAACATTGCTGTGGGGATCCCATCCAGGCTCCTGCAGTCAGATTTACTGTGGTGAGAACACAGAGCTACCTCCCCCAGTATGGAAGACTGCAGGCCATGGTGTTATGAATCACTAAAGACAGAATAGGAAATAATTCTGCAGAGCTGCCTGGAGGCAGTAGGATGGAGACCTTGGCAAGCAGAGATGCTCTGGACTGCAAAGGAACAGAATCTCCATCTGTCACATGTCTCTACAAATGAAAGGGCCACTGTAGATAAATTACTCAGCCTTAGTAGTAAATCAGCAATTTCAAGGTGCAGTTGATTAAAAAAGCAAGAATGTAAGAATCGAACTACTGCCTCAGACAGGATGATTGTCTTGCTCCATATCCTGTCCATGATGATGGCCATAGCTGTTACCAGCTACAAGTGATCTGAAATTGCTAAATATTCATGTGGATTGCTTTCCTTGTTTATGAAGGGTTAGCAGCTCTTGCAAGCTGTCCATGACACGCTAAGGACAGCTCTGAAGGGCAGCTCACAGGCTTTCTTTGACTGATTTCTGTCTGATTTCATTTTGTCTTACCATCAATAATAAAGGAAGAATGTACTGACTTAAAGCAGTTAGAGAGTGCTTTGGTGTGTGCATTTCAAGGAGGTTTGTTTTTTGCACTGTGAGTAGTGTGCATCTGATGTCCTTCTCAGGATTGTCTAACTTTACATGGGGCAGCCCATTCAGTGATTTTGTCCAGCTGCCACACACCATGCTTTATCTGCCCAGGATCTGGTGACCCCCAAAGCATTCCTGGCAAGTTTATCTCACTTAGGTGTGTAAGGGACACATACTTGATGTAGGTCACAAGAGATCCATGGCCTTAACACTGTCTAGCAGTTAGCTGGATGCTTCAATTCCCTTGGCATTTAGGACATAATAGCAAAAGAATTAGAAAGGCTGAAAATTAATCTTTAGGTTTACACACATACCAAATCTTGTGTGTTCAAATGCAAGTGTCTGTGCATAAGCAGAGTCCCACTCTTACCAGATCTACCCACCACCAGATCCAGTCACAGCTAGTCAGGAGTTTATTCATCAGTGGAGCAGGGACAGCTGTTAGAGTCCCATGTGCCTTTGGCCAAATGACTAGTTCATTATGTTTCATCTGCTGGGATTTCCTTGCATAAACATAGACAGCTGGTGCCATTTGAATGCTCTTAGTTATTCCTCCTCTTCTTGTCACTAGCTCTGAAAGGTGAGCTCTGAAAGGTGAGGCTTTCTGGATCATGTCTGCAGGATTTAAGGGGAGGGCCTGGATATCTGGGGCATCTAAAGTTATAGTGTGTGTATTAAGGCAGCTGAAATGGGTCTTGAATGCCACTTTAGCCACTAGGATGTGAGCTGCTTGGCATCATGCTGCCACTCCGGTAGGGTTTGAATATCCACTAGGTCCAGGGTCTAATTTCCCAGTTCCATGAAGGTGTCATGACTACTTAGACCATCTGACATAGCAGTAGGTAAGTGTATTCAGGCAGTGGCAAACTGCCTCTTTGAGTACACTGACAGGGTATTGGGGGTCTCTTCAGGCATCTTAACATTGGTGCATTCAAAAATGCTCAAGCAGTTTTAGCCCAGGCTCTGGTCCAGAGGGGAGGCAGTATCCTGTGTCACACTCATCCCAGATGGCCAGAGAATCTCCAATGATACTACAACTGCTTGGGCAACACACTTCTTGTTGTCCCACTCCATATTTAAGTACCTGAATTTACACATTTGAATGTGTAGCTGGATTCTGCCCTCATTACTGAGCTAATTCACCTCCTTTTTTGCAGGGGGAGAGGAAAGACAGAAAAGTCTATCTGGAATGAAGTATCTTTGAATAGTTTTCCTTTCTTTAAAGGACTGATGCAGATATGAGAACATGCAGCCCAAGGTGTTTTGTGAGTGGCAGCCTCGGAGAGGCAGCCCAGCACATGTTCTGACAAAAATATTTTGATATTTGTGTGGGGTAGGGTTAAGTCACACCGAATAAAAGCCATGTCTTGGGACCGTGGTTTGACAGAAGATTTGTTGCTGGCTGGGCAAAGTTGTTGAACACAGCTGCTTTTGCTGCAGTTCCGTAAGTTGAGACACCCTTGTGAATTTTAAGCTTTACTGCTGCTTCTGCTCTCCTTAATGATCTCTTTGCAGGCCTGGCCATTACAAGAACTGTATGCCCATTATAAATGAAGAGAAGTGCCAGCCTGAATCAGTGTCTCTTCTTTCCGTCCTCCTAGCAAAGGAAAAAAAAAAAGAAAAAAAAAAAAAGAAAAAAGAAGCAAGCTAGCCCTCTGATTATAGAGAAGCTGAACAATACTGTTTGTTTGTTTTCTGGTGTTTGCTCCTTGCTCAGCTATGTCAGGATTTTAGTGTAATTTACGTTGTTTTCTAAAATATTAATGCTTTCTGTTCCTCTTAGCCTTTCCACAGTTCTTGCTTGTCTCAGCAGACACAGCAAAGATGTCTTTTGGCACATCATAGCCAAGTACCACAAAGCCTATTTAAAACCACTTCTCTTTTCCTCCTCATATTTTTTTTAATAACCTGTTAATGTTCCATAGTGTCTGCTTCCTTTTCAAGTCTAAAAATGATTGATGAATCTTTCAAGTCACATATATAAGCCTGTAGAATTGACATCCCACCCCCACTCCCAATTAAAAAAAAAAAAAAAAGAAAAAGATGAAAAAAAGGAGAAATCTGATTTTTAAAAAGAATCTGTCTTTAAGGGCAACATTCTCCATACTTTGCTGCCACAGCAGCTGCTTACAGTACAACTGGGGCATGCCACCTAGGCAGTACTGGAGTTATTCCAGGTGCACAGGATTGTAGGCAATAGAATACAAAATACAGCAGAGGCTTACTCAGGCTGGGCTGGGTTTAGCCAGTCACATCTGGTCCAGAAAGATAAGTTCAGTGGAAAATTGGCTTGTTTGGCTAACTAGTTCACCTCAGCTGATTCTGTTTGCTCAGGAGGTAATCCCCATAGGATATTTTCAGTCTGGATTTTCCCCTCCATCTCGGAGAAAACCTTGAGCAGACACAAGGAGAGGAAGAAAATGCTTCACTGCCAGTTGAAATTGGTCTCCCTCCTTGTTTTTTGTTTTTTTTTTTTTTTTTTTTTTTTTTTTTTTAAGATATAAAAATAAACTAGAGCCATCAATTGAAATTAGGCAGTTTTCACACTTAGTGAGAAGTGGTTTATTCCCCCTTTCACTAGTGGTGCTGAACAGTTATCTATGCCTACATCCAGCTAAAGGACACTCAACTCATTGTCACTGCAAGCTTTGCTGGACAGCAGTGAGCAACTTTCTCAGGGCAAACACTGACCTGCTGAGTCTTTCTTCCCACTGAATTTCACCAGAAATTAAAAGCTCTCTGCCACAGAAGTAGACACTCCCACATGTGTGGCAGGAGAAGAAGAGAATGTCAGAACAGCTGAGAATCTATCCTGTGTTTGCTTTGGTGACATACCTTGTAGTTTTGAGCTAGATATTGAAAATTATAGCGTTAATTTTTCCTTTTATTTATTCCCCTTCTCTATGTTTTTTTCTGTTTGTTTTATTTTTCTGTCTCGTATATCCTTCTATTTCTTCTTCTGCTTGGAGGAGTGATAGGTTCCTTATGGAAAGGAATGCAAGTATCATCTATTCCATGGATTACAGCTTCTCAGAGCTAAGACATGTTAGTAAGTCTATAGCCCTGGTGAGCTTGAGCACCAGGATGATAGTTCATGAGCACAATCTCTCAGATGCTTTGGTTGGAATGAGCTGTCTGAGTTGGTTGGAGCAATTCAAGGTTATTCTCCTGAACATCAGAGGGTTCCAGATTTGGTTGCTGTTCTTACTTCAGAAGAAGTCATATATTCAAGGACTATATATATATATATATATATATATATATATATAGTTGGTTTAAGTCCTAAAGCCTGATTTTCCATCATTCTTGGGAAAATTTCTTAATTCTGAAGAATTAGTGAAGATGCCATCAGCTGTTGTTAAGAATTTAATTGCATGTAGGGAGGGAGGTAAATTTTCAAAGTTTGATCTTAATGTTGTTTTTTAGATCCTAAATAGCTTTCAGAAATCTGTCTCTGCACATCTGGTAGAAGATGTTAATTCTTTAAACATAAAATTATGTTCACGTTCTTTTGTGAATACAAATTTGATGGAGAAATCCTGCTGGGCATCTCTCTAAAGGCACTTTGTCTGAAGTAGCTATTATTATTATCTTTAATAATATGGATTTTTCAAAAAAAGAGATTCATCCATCTAATAAATATTTTCCTATTTCCACAGCACTTGGTTTCTACGTGATGTGACCTGATTAAAACCATTATTTGTACAGGATCAGCAACAAGCCAAGTGCACCCTTCCAGAACACCAAATGGATGACTCTGTTACGCCATGATTACTTGTGATTTGGCGACCTTCAGTTGGTGACCTGGTGTCACTGTAAATTAATCATGGCAGCAAAGTGATATTTAGGGAGTGTAATAACCACAAATGACCTTGGTGTAATGCCTCTCTCAGGAGAAAGCCAAGCTCTCATTCTCTGTGATCTCAGGTTTGTAACTCTCTTCCCCTGCAAAAGCAGCATCAAAAGGTGATGTGTAAAGTGAAACATAAGGCATAATATCCATCTGGCAATTCCAAGTTTCTAATTCTTTATTCCAGAACAGGATTTGTTTAAAACCCCAGCAATAATTTCCTTTCCCAATGGTTGCCAACACCATGCTGTCTTCTTACTTACAGCATTAATGTCTAGGAAGAGAGGAGGTGGCTAAGTTTCTTTTTTTTCTATCACAGGTTTTGTCATATTCTCTGGAATTCAACATGCAGCTCCTCATGTAGCACAGGGGTGCTTATGACAGCTTATGACAGTGAACACACAGACACAGACACAGACACAGACACAGACACAGACACACACGAATATATATGTATATATATATGAATACTGGCCAGATTTTGCTATGCTCATTCTTGTGAGCTAGTATTTGATATCAGATACTAATCAGTCTGATCAAGGAAACCTTAATGTTTTTCTGCTGCAGTAAAAGTATTTGTTCACCAGCCAAGAGGTGATTTTGCGTTTAAAGCTAGTTATTTTCAATATTGTTTTTAATACTATTTCATATACAGCCATGGCATTCTGGGGTGTTTCTCTGATTTATTACCATTGCCTCCACCTGAAGCATTTATTGAATTCTGTTACTAAGACCATGACTACACATTTCCTTTGTGAATGGATATTAAACAGAAACTGGGCAGAGAAGCAGTGGCTGGACTTGCTGAAATGGTATCTTCAGGTGATATTTTGAAGCTGTCACTCTACATCCAGTGAAACATCTGTGCTCAATTACCAAGGAGATTATTAACAGAGGACTGCTCAGCTCTCTCCAGAACATTAATCTCAGAAGGCATAATGAAGAAACCCAGGCTTCTCATAAGATAAATTCTGCAAAAGATGGGTGAAAAGCTGTATGCATAAAATGTACCTCCTTAACTCCCAACAAATGTGGAAGCTGTGCCAAACCCTTCAGTGCAGGAGCAGAAGAGAGCTGCCAAGTATTTGCCAGATGTGGTACACACACCAGTGTTAAGTACGATACCAGGAGGAATAGATAGATATTAAGGGATTTGACTGCTCTTTTGCAGAAAGAGCAGCATATATCTCTTACTGATGCATGCACCCTGATGTGGCTCATGGCATTTAGCTGGCATGCCTTGAAATTCTGCTTAACTGCTGGCAGTGCACAGGCCTGAGCTCATGCCTTTCAAAGCTTGATAACAAGAAAGGATAAAATAGACAAAGAGAAACCACACATTTTTGTTTCTCTTTTCACACCGTTCCTTTATGATGAGTCCTGTAATAGCCAGACACTCCTCCTAGTACTTCTCTGAATCCCCAAGGGCTTTCTCTGGATCTGGGGCTTAGCAACTAAGCAGTGGCTCATGTTTTGGACAGATTTGTTCACATGCATCCATAAGTGGATTCAAGGGGCTAACAGTATCCCAAACAGCCCCCTCCTCCTGTCTGTAAAATGAATTCCTTTGAAGGCTATGTAGTAAGGCTAGGAAAAAATGGTGTGCATTCAGTGTGAAACATCCTCCTGCAAACTGTGCTCCTTATCAAAATGATCAGATGATGACATGGTGAAGTGGGTGCAACCTAATTATGCAGCTGTCGATCCATACACCCATTTAAAATGACACTGAGCAAGTTTCTAAGTTTTTTCCCTATGTTGTCTTATTTTCACTGTTTTTATATTTTACATGCTTGTCTCATGTTTTTCTATTGTTTGTTTAACTGGTTGGTTGTTTTTTTGTTTTTGGCTCATTTTTACATTCTGTCTTCATAGGTATCTTCAGGTAAAAGGAAAATAAAGATTCCAGTCCCTGAGTGCCAGAATGTGTCACTTCTCTGGAGATTCAGCTGTCACCAGACACTCAAACCTCCCCACTTCCCATGTCTACCCAAAAGCACAAGATACTGCTGCACACTTAAACCATGCCCCTGGCATGGTCCCTGAGCCAATTCCTCCCCCTCTCAGCAGGGATAATCAGTCCTCTCCTCTGTCAGCTGATGAATCCACATTGGGACTTTTGAAGACACCTGCTCATCTGCTGGCTCCTGCTCTGCTGCAGCCAGGGCCAAGTAAATTTCAAAATTAAAACTCACAGAATACTCATCACAAACATGGGCAGATGATCACAGTTATCTCTGAAGAAGTAACATAAGGTCAAATCTTTATACAAGATAAGTAGGAGTTCTAGATTTATTCTCTGGTGGTGATTTTTCATTTTTTGCACACCCCGCCCCCCCCCCCCCCCCCCCCCCCCCCCAAGTAAATAGCCCTAAGCTTTGCCAGCCAATAGCAAGTAGAGTTGAAATTCCAATTTCTGTTTCATCCCAGTATGGTATCCCGAGAGTGCAATTGCTTCACAAGCTGTCAGTCCCAACACAGGGATGCTAAATGGACCTAAAGAGCTTTTTGAAATCTCAGTATAAATTATCCTTCTGGAGCTGAACCAATGCACATTTTCTCCCTTCGCATGCTGACCCTCTGTGCACATTTACCCTGGCTCACACTCTGGCTTTAATGGCATTCTGACAATAAGAAATCTTGGCTACAAGCAGCGTGTGGACAATGACTTGTTCTCCCCATTTCTGTTTCACCCTCACAAACAATTTTGTGAAATACCCCGTTTCATGAATGCTTCAGGCCAGATGGGGATTTGGACCGGGAGGGGTGGAGAGGGGTCCACCTCACCTCGCCTTGGTGTGGCCATTCCAGCAGTCCTCCTCGACGGACGGACCCGCTGTCACTCGCTCATCCTTGCAGATTGTGTAGGGCAATGTTGACCAGAACTTTTTAGAGAGCTTTAGCTTTTCTTTAATGTCTGTTACCTGATTAAGAGACAATGAGAGGGAAAACAGATTAAAAAACATCAGTCACACTAATGATAATGTTAAACAATACATTGCATAAATTTGTAATGGTGATGATGGTGAAGGTTAAAAAAGCTAAAGGTGCTAAAACTCAGTTTCCTTATGTTTAAAAACAAGACACCCAGCATTTGAGTTCAGAACATACAACAATCAAAGTCACCTTTTTCCACAGGCAAAACATTAATAAAAGCATGTTGCATCTTGCGCTTCCTAGTTTCTGTTTATCTAAGATTTTCTAAATATACACCTTTTTAAGAATTAATATGCCTCACAGTCTGCTGAATGTGAATTCAGTTAAATAGTGTACATCAGATAAACCCACCAGCTTGGTCATGCCTTAGAAAAATATTATATAGACAGCTACATGTGCAGGTTCTAAAAAAATGGTGCAGTGCTGAGCTGATGTTGAACTGATTTAAGATACACGGGCTGAATACATTGCAGTACATTTGGATCTCAGTTACAGTGAGAAGTCATGCAGAGACTATATTCATCTTTGCTATTATGTGTAGCTCAATATCTGTAGCTGAATACAGAATCCACATGCAAGAAATATTGGGACAGTATTGAAACAATTTCTTTACCTTATAAATTCCTTGAACAAGAATTTAATTTGGCATGATTCAGGTGGCAAGCAGGAACAAACTGAATTTCCAGCATCAACTTAATAAATAAATGCTCTGACTAAAATTTTATCAGTTCTTGTTTTGTGTATGGTATACTACAGTGGAGAAATCTACAAGAAAAGATAGAAAAACAACAAAGGACAGACTACAAAGGATGAATGCTGCCAGTGTGGGTCTTATGGAAACAGATGCATTTCACATTAAGTTGTAATAGGATTTAGGGGAGCTTGTTGAATAGCTTTTAAAGGAAATCACTAAGCTTTGTTCTTTAAAAAGCAAGAAATAAAAGCTCTCCATTCCTCCATTCAATTTTGAGGTTGTCTTTTAGTTTGTTGAGGTACAATATTGTACTCAGCTATTTATCTCTTTTATCTTTTTCCTCAGGACATGATAGCCCTCCTCACAAATGGCCTATGCTGCTTTGCCATGCTTAAACTCTGCGGAATGTCACTATATAAGCCAGGAGATAGAAACAGCTGAGGATGTTATTTCAGAAGCACTGTTTGAATTTTCATCCACAAGAAATAAGTAGGACAGTATTTTTCTGTATGGGTTGTTGACGGTGTTTCTTGCCATGATAGACATCTTATAAATCTCTTCACACCCCTTGCCAAGCCCTAGTTGCTTTGTTTTCACATGAGATACTACTGGCATTTGCAAGCCTTTAAAGTCTCAATAGGGGAGCCCTGTCAAGCCAAAAAATAAATTCCAGTTTACGGGCTGTGAGTAAGGCTTTGGCAGAAGTGGAGATGGTCTCAGGGTGCCTGGCCTGTCTGATGTCTTTGGTCCACAGGACCAGAGTTTTTGGGGAGATAGCAATCCCTCTTCTTCCCTTTCTGCCCATGCTGAGGGTAAAAACCTCAAGGTCTCTACTGGGGTACAAGCAGTGTACCCCAGTACTGTACTGGGTCTCTCACACTGTGCAAGCAACTCAGTTAAACTGCCCATTGTTCATGGTGTGTAAATTCCTGCTAGGACACAGTGAGAATAGAGGAATTCTGTAGAAAGTGTAAGGAATAAAGATTATAGGGAGGAGGATCCATTAATATAAGTTTGCTGAACACGAAAGTCAAAGGGATAGATTTTCTTATTATTGCTTTTGCCTGGATGACTATTTACACAAGTAATCTGATTGATATTGGCTGTGAGTAGTTAGCTTTCAGAGCAGTAACTTCATTGCTTGCTGGAAGTTATGCAAAGCTATTCAAAACTCATATGATTGGAGTTACATTCAGATTTTGCTCATATTCCAATTAGAGCTGGTGCTCTAGGACTTGCAGACTTCTGTTTTCAACAAGTGATTTAACACCTATTGGAAAGTGATTTTCCCCCCAGCCCTTCTTAGGGCTGTAATTTCGGGTAGAAGCCTTTCCTTTTCATAGAAGCCAGTAAAAGGATGGAGAGAGATTGTCACAGCTCACATGTTGCACATGCTCTCCAGATACTCCCTGAAAATCAAAATAAGGACTCCCATTCCCCAGTCTCTTCTGAAGATATTAAATGGTATCTGCATACTCTATATTAGATAACAAATCATTAAACTTCTTAATGGATTTTCTTTTTAATTTGTGTTAAGGAGGTACACCTGATAAAGTAAGATGGTCTTACTTTACTCAGGATCGTTGGTAAATGACAACTAATTAAATCTTAGAGGCATCCTCCTGAGGCGTTATTCCCATTTTGGAGCCTGGGGGGAAGCAGACATTGGCATGACTCACAAAAGGCAGCAATAGTAAAAATTACTACAGCTTAGGGAAATGTTGCCATTTACAGCCTCTAAAGATGCCTTCGATTCAGGTGCATTTTAAAATTTTTTATGTCCTTCGGATATTTCCCTTCACAGCTATCTCCCACCTCACACCTTCTTATTGCTTTATTTCACCATGGAGATTTACACAACTTGGTGGACTCAAGTCTCTGGAGTCTTGCCATTTCCTGCTGTCTGACCAGACCTCTGTTAATCCTCAGTTTTTGGCACTGGAGTTTGCACATCTGTCTAACTGGTTCCTTGAACCTCATCCTGAAACTTTCTGGAAGTGCCGTGTGGTGTCTGGTGGCTTTGCTAAAGGAATTCTGAACACTGATTGATTCACCTCCTATTTTAGGAAGTAGCTTGATGGCCATTTCTGTGAGATGAATATTTGGGCAGGAAATGACTTTGGAGTACTTTTAATGTAAATTTAAATGCAGAACAGAATTAGGAGATGTAATGCCTGCCATGACATGTTAAACTTTTGCCTGTGGATTTCAGAGGCTTCAGTTCTGGGATCTTGTCAAGCATGACCACAGAAATTCTCTTATTAGTCCCCATGGTTACACATGTTCCTCTGTACATTGTTTTGATCGCCACCAGCATTTAAAAGCTATGTAACAGATGTATAGACCCTTGAAAATGAGATAGAACCCACTAAGGACTCAGTTAACATTGCTTGCTTGTGATTTATGAAGTCAGACTACTCTATTCCCTAGTGACCTGTGGCCTTGTAAATGATTCCTGGGTATTTCCTATTCTTTGAATTAAAGATTAACCTTCAAGCTTGGTTAGACTTCTGTGGAAACATTTAAATATGAGACACATGCAGTTTTGATATTTTACATACTTTCTTTCCACTTGCTCTAGCAGAGATTTATAGGGATTAAGACAGCTGGATATCTTTGGCTGTAGCTAGCTTGATTTTCCCTAGTTATCTTCCTGACATAGCCCTGATACTATATTGAAATATCCTTTTTTCCAGCTACTTTGGAGGTATGAAACTTTCTCTGAATCACAATACTTTTTCATAAGAAAAAAGATATTGCGAGAAACACGCAAAAAGTAAAATTTTTAATTTATTGGGGACATAAAAAATGGATATTAAAATAGCCTTGTCTTGATCTATAATTGTGAACAGAAGAAAGGCATTAATGTGTAAGTGAGAAAAGTTAAGTATTTGCATAATTTGCAAAGAAAAACTCATATCCAGAGTTACAGTAATTGTTTAGCTCCACACCCTACACTGAGAAACACAGTTTATTTTGTATTTCTGCCACTGACTTCTTACACAAACAAGTCAGTCACATATGCCATGCAATTCCTCAGGAGAACTCGGAAGGGGCACCCATGAGCTCAGTTCCAGGCCTATCAGCATGGGCTCAGTTAAGGTAAATAAAGCTGACCTATGTTTCTGTCTTTACTCACCTTGCATGCCAAAGTCATGAAGTGATCTAAAAGCAAGCCCATCACTTTAGTAGGAATCAGATCCTAGCATTCCTTGTTTTACTTCAGGACATTTGGATAAAATGAGAATTCAAAGTAAGTTTTGAATATACCATGTAAAAATAAAAGTGTGCTGAATATCAGTTTCACTTTCATAAGGCATGAAAGATTGCAGAAAGGCCCTTGCTTGTGAATGAGGCAGACAATTGCCAATGGAATCATTTTGGCTTAATTTCTGATGGAAGAATGCATGTTTGGCAATATGATCAAAAGTAATTGGGGACAAAAAGCAAATTTTAAATGTGGAGTCCCTAAAATAAATTTTTTTAAAGTAAATTCCCTTTTTTTTTCTTTTTGTTATATTCTGTCAAATCTTCCCCTGCCGAGACCATCTCATATTCCTTCCAGATTTATCATCCCCACCCATATAATTCTAGACTATCACAAGATGCTAAAATTGTGTTCAAAGATGGCACACATATCTGACATAGGTTCAATGCAATAAATGAAATAAAATAATATGGGTTTTTACGTTAAGAAGAAATGTTTCCCATTAACCTCTTTCTTCTTCCTGATGTTTTTTGAATTGCATTTTTTCTTGTTTATTCTGCAATTTGGAAAGATTTTCCTTTTGAAGTGAAAGCAGAATATTCAGCTTGCCTTTCTGTCAACACCTTCTCCTTGTGGATGCTCAGAGATGTCTTGATGCAACATGCATTCTGAATTAAGCCTTTATGACCTGGAAAAATGTACAAATCTTTCTGGTTGTTCACTAGAAGTTGCTTCTCTGGGGTACCAGGGTGCCAGCCCAGATGTTTTCTGTGGGTTGTATGTGGCAGCAAAGACACTTGGCAGATGTTTCAAGTGGCTGCTTGTGATGGGGTGCTGTGATTTCAGGGACTTCAGGCCACGTATGTAAAGCATATTCTAACAGTGTGTCACACTGACAGAACAGCTACAGACATCGAGTGCAAAGAGGTCTGACATTTTGTTTCAGAGAGCAGACATGAAAGCAGCCATCACGAGCCATGTTCGTGTCTATTCAATTTCTTTAATCACAGACTCCTTTGCCCTTTCATTCACAAGCAACGTATAACTAATGCCACTTCTTCATGCTACATTGTTTTCCAGTGAAAAACCAGACAAGCTTTTTGTTTGCTCTGCCCTGGAACTAAGACACCCAGCCACACACTCAGCACCCTTGCTGTCTTTATTAAAAATAATGTAGACCTTGTGTAATGGTGGGCAGCTGGATAATGGATTTGTGGATATGGTGCTTGAGTACCTGAGCTGCATGTGGAATTGTGAGAGGCATGCCCTTCATCATGGGCATGGCCAGGTAGGAAGAACAAACAGTTCACCATTTCATTTGTGTTCTGCCATACCAGCAGAAAACTGCACCAGGCTTTCATACATCGATTTATGTCCATTAGGGATTTAACCTGAAAGCATTCTAAGACTAACAGCCAGCAATTTGTTTAAAAGGACTAGGCTAGCAAGCACATATTGTATACTGTTTCTAACTAAGTTGTTATGTTTATATGTCTGCTGCACCTGTGTGTCACAGTCAGGGCAAGAATCATATGTCACAAGCAGCATAGTATAGGACAGCTTGGTATTTTAACTGACACACAGTTTTCCTTGAAAAATGGGCTTAATGAAAAGCAGTTCACTAAGTTTTAGGGACTGTCCCCCAAGAAAGATATGTCTCCTGTGTGTCCTTTGTTACTTCTCTCATCTTCATATAGATATTGTGGAGGCACTAGCCATTTATGTATGAGCAACTGAAGCAGGCTCCCTCTATTCTCACCCAGCAATTTAGCTAAACAGGATCTCTCTCAGACATTTTATTAAAGGCACCTTCATTTCTCCACTGATTAGATGTAGGGAGCTTAGGCGCACATTTTTGTTTAGAACGGCTCATTAGGTGCCCAAAATTTCAATGCACACTAGGCACCTCAGTGAGGGTGACTTTCTTCGATTATAAAACAAGCGAGGCAGAACTTTATTTGCTCTATATGGAAATTTTTCTTTTCATACATTATACATTTCCATACTTTCTCACAAAATAAATTTAAATGCCAAGCAGTTGCCAAACCACCATGCACTTGACGGCGGATTATTTTCAGCTTTTTAAAAAGTGAGGCATGTGCCACATGGACTCAGCAGGATTTGAGCATCACGTTGCCCCAGCTGCCAGGGAGCACACTGGATTTGGGGGGCCCTCGAGATGGCAGTGTTGCTCAGTCTTGATGCTGCTGCCAGCCTCCCTCAGCACACCCGCTGTGTTTCCCAGAGAATAAGACCCGTAGATTGTTCCGCTGAATATAAAACTGACAACCCTGTTATTTTAAACTCGAAAGTGACAGGCTGTTATTTTAATGAGGTCTGCCAGTGCCAAGGTTAACCAAAGCTTTATTTTCCCTACAAAACATTAAGGCTGTGGTTCTAAAAAGGGGGCTGTGAAATTTTATGGTTATTGATACTTTCTCAGGGCAGAGAAGTTTTGAGAATTTCACCCAGGTCTTCTTGCTCAACAAATGCTTTTTGTTTTCCACAGGTGTTTTTTTTTTTTGCCCCCTGACTTTGTGACTTGAAATGGTCTGGAGCTTTACCAATAACTGCCTGCTTGTGATTCATGTTTCTGAATCTGCAGAAAAGCAGATGACAGCTCTTCTGATCAAGAACTAATGCAGAATTCCAGTTATAAAGCACAAATGAGTGCCTGGGTAATTTGTGAAATAAAACAAATGAGCCAGGTGACTTTACAAAGCAAGACTTTTCTCATCAGAGTATTTGAAAGTAAAACGAAAGGATTTTTTGTTGTCATTGTCTCTGACAGCTATCGCCTCTCTGACAAGAAAAAAGTTAAGGCCTTTAATAACAGTAAAGAATAGCTATTAACCTTACTGAATTCTCAGAATAACACATGTATAATTTCAGAGAGTTAGGGTGCATTCAGCTTCCACACTAATACTCCTACACTTATGTATCTACATTCATGTCACAATCCCCAGAAACCAACACAGACTCACTCAAGTTTCTAGTGCCGTTTGAGACACCTGCAGGGATCTGGGCAAGTCTCCTGTAACTTGTGATTTATATGTGACCACCCAGGGTGCTGTCTTGGATGACCTAACTGAATTTTGTTTCATTGAGCTTTGACTTGAAACAGGCATTTTAAAACAATCCAGGTTGCCTACTGCATGTTTTTCAGGAAAATAATTTGCGGGTCTGCGTGAGAGCTGACATTATCTCGCAGAAGGCTCCTTGCCATCTGTGGCCCAGAAATGCTGGTGTGTCACGCCGCAGGTTTGCTGGCTCCAGGGGCAGGTGCTATGGCTCGTGCAGGGGCTAGACAGTCACTGCTCAGAGCTGACAGCCTTGTGCTTCAAAAGAGTACAAGCAAACAGGCATGTGCCTTTGGCATTGCTACCTTTCTGAGTCTTAACTCCCACCTGGGAATCCTACCTTCAGCAGTCTCCACAGCCCTGCAGAGAGTGCAACGTTGTCTCACATCATCAAATGGACCTTTCCATTTTAATAAAACACTGACATTTTTGCTTACAGGCTGGTAAAGCCTGACACAAAACTCCTGCCACGTTCAACATTAATCTTGGCTGGGGAGAGATGAAAGGGCAGAAATCTGTCCAATGGTGGAGCAACCTGGCCCAAATATCATTTCCATAAATGTGTCCTCCTTTCCACAAATGCGTCCATTTAAACACTACACTTTGACTCCCAGTAAATCAAAACATTGCTTTTGGAAGGTAGAAGGTACTGGAAACATCCGTGCCCTGGAATGGAAATCTGTAGGACCTGAAGCAGCTTTCCCTTTCCCTGCAATACCTAGGAGCAGCGCTAAAAAAGCTGGTCTATAAATCTGATTCAAGCAAATCCAAAGCACTCGGAGGAATCAGCTTTTTATTGCAGATAAGTATTAAAGTAGCAACAGAAATATGTTGGAATCTTAAAGATAAAATGCCAGAGGCTTTTCTGTGGCAAGGCTAAGCCGTTAAGCACTGATTCTTTCTGAACAATCCTTCATCTCTCCAAGCAAAAATGTTAATAGCTAATGTAAACAAATATTAATAGAGTATTTCAAGCTAACATAGACTTTAATTTGTCCTGGAAATGTTTATCTGGTACCTGAAGTGGCTGTTTCTTCTCTTAAAACTCAAGGGTTTAAAAGAAACTGCCTGTGTTACAGCAGAAAAATAGTTGAAGCCTCCTAAGAGCTGTGAGAAGTGTACGATTTCAAAGGGCAGCAAGAGCTGGATATGTCCTTTCATTACAGAGCAAGGATAATTGTACTTCATACTTGAAGTAGCCTTACATTTAACTTCACTTCTTCTAGTAGTTACTTCTTGACATATCTCCTTTGCTTTCCAAACTGAAGAAGTTCTCAGAGGACTCTCATTGATTCAAAGCCAAACTTTTCAGGCTCTGTTATCTCAGGGGATCCCCAGGTCCCACAGACTCAGCCCGAGGGAGAGCAGCTGCAGAGAGCAAGGCATTAGAACAGTAGAGTGCTCTTCTCCACATCATAATCTAGATTTATATATTCCCATTATTGATGTTCTATGGGAACACCCCAAACTTACAGCCGTACCATGCAAACTCCTGCTTGTTCTAACATCACAATTTATTCCATCCAAATAATGCCTGGTAGATTTGCCTCCCCTAACTCTTCTAGTTGCCAGTCATTCTCTTCTGGAGGTGGAGCTTTGTTTCAATGGCCTGGATATTTTCCTTCTGGATTATTTTAATCCAAATACATACAAATCCACATTGTTACAAGTAGTGAATATATACAGTCAGGAAAAAATGAAAAGTCAGCATAGAGGCTATGTGATGTTGCAATTGCTCATTGTAGTGATATGTAGTTTTGTATTTTTTTTTTTTTTTTGCCAAATTTTTTTTTCCAGACTCTCCAAGGAAGATGCCACAATTTCATTTTCAGAGTTGTTTCAGGGATGAGAAAGATATCAACAACTTGGTGTTAAATCACATGCAATATAAATTGTTAAAACATCTATGTGAAAATCACAAAATATTGAGAATGAAAAAGGTAATGTTTTCAGAGACACAAAGTTATGTAAAAAGATATTTCTAGCAGGATGAGTAAGCTCAGCAGGGAAAGTGCTTATCAGGAAAACAATCAGAGTCAGAGAGAGCCTGGTAGTGTCAATCTGCTGTGTCAATATACTAATGGCTTTCACTGCCTTCCCACTGAGCAGGGGAGCTGAGGTGGACTTGCACTCTCTTGTCCTTTCAAGATAGGGTTAAGTACCCCAATTACCGGATCCTCACAGAACAACTGCATGCAGCTTCCTCAGGGCTGCCAGGGACCCAGGCAGATGCAGACAGGAGATGGAGAGGTTGGGTGTGGGTCCAGCTACTGCCGGTGCTAAGAATCACTCCAAGAGAGGGACAAAATTTAAGTCCAGATTGAAGTATAGCAAAATAACGGGGTGTTCTCATAAGATTTTATCCTAAATCAGCAAAAATCTTATGAGACTAATCAATTCCCTGTTTTCTGCCATGGCTGGGTAGAAAGTCATGAATTTAGATATTCTTTCAAAACTGGTGCTCAATCTACTCCTGAATCAGGAAATGGACCCCTTCTTTGGTTCTCTTTGAAGCAGATATGTATATCTGGAGTCCTCAGTGTGAGCCCTGTGACTTGGTGAGCAGTATGAATTCAAGGTGCACAGCTCACCTCTGCCATAAATTCAATACACTGCAAAACCATTTGTGAAATCTAATCTGGCCAATTTAAAGAGCAAACACTGATGGATAAGAATGAGCACAGTTTCCAGCACTTGAAGCATACTGTGTGAATTTGAATGAGCTCTCTGTCCCAAAGAGTTTTTATCCCAAATAGAAAAATGAAGAGAAGAAAGGAACATCCCATATAGATGAAAAAATAATCATATACTAAGCAAATTACTTGAAATCAGAGAGTCACTGGATAAGCAAAGCATTCCCCTACATCTCTAGTACCTTCCTTACAATGAAAACTCTATTTTCCCTTCTTGAATTCTGCATCAGGTAAAAAGTCTCCCCACTTCTCCCAACACGTCTGCCTAACAGCAGTGATAATATAGCACAATTCAGGCTATATTAAATCAAGCAGGTAAACACAGCATGCAAGTAGGCTTGGTGTTGCTGCTTGAGTATCTGTTGTGGCTCTTGGGCCACAACAGGTACTCCATCTCCCTGCCACCACAAGCATGCTGCTGGCAACAGGGAACTCTGTGTCACCACACTGCTGAGGGGGACACACAACTTTCTGGATGCTGCCAAGGGAAGAGGCCCGAGTCAAGAAGAAGCTGTGAATGTAAACTTGATTTTGTTATTTTTTTTCTTTCCACCTTTTTGTGCTTGCACCTTCCCCTTCCCTTTAGTGCAAATGCAAGAGGCCCCAGCGTCACAGAGGCTGTAGGGGGAAGACAGGCTGCATGGTTCCGCTGGGACAGGGATGCTGTCGCTGGGATATTTCCAAATACAAATAGAAAACGGGAATGCATCTCTTCTGCATCTTCTGCTGTGGGCTGTGAGGGCAGGGTGGGTGGTGAAAGGAAAGCTACAGGACTCAAAGCAATCAATTTGCAATGGATATCTAGTGAGTCACTTCACAAAGAGCAGTAAAATATTCTTGTCTCATTCTCCCCTCGAAGCCCAGGCAATCCCGCCTGTTCTTCACAGCTGTCTCTGAGAACAAACAGGTACAGCCGAGCTGCAGAGCTGCCTGTAGCTGGCAGACAGCCTCCTGACAGTTACTGCTCCTGATGGAAGCAAGTAGTTGGACAGAAGATGGATGCTTGCTCCTCGCACACAGGAGCTTAAAAGCAGCCCAGCTTCTGTGCCAGCCAGGCAGCTGTGCACTGGTTATTTGTTCGGCTTTTTTTTTTTAAGTGTCTGCCCCACCTTTGTCTGCTGATGCTTTTCAGCATCAGCAGGCGTTTGGGGATCATGGTCAGGAGTCTATCATAAAAATAACGACATTATAAAAGTAACGAGTGCTGCGGTTTATTTGCCTCCAAAATCTAGAAGCTTTGAAATCCACGTTTCAGGGAGTTTAGTAATAGTCACAAAACCTGGAAATTTAGATGTGTTTTACTATAAGAGTGGAGACTGCAGATTTTAAGAAAAGCAGTGTCAGAGGATTGGGAGTGAAAAATCTAGAAAATTTGCAATTTTGTCTACAAAAATAACTCTGGAGTTCTTCACAGTGTAGAAAAAACTCAAAATGGAAAAAAAAGAATATACACCCTAACAAACTGTAGTGTCATAAGGGAGCTAAAGATAATAATAGAAACATTCACATTTTCTGTCTATTTTAGTTATTTTCCAGTCAGGAGCTCTTCAGCAGACAGAAGAGATTACTCTCACTGAGTCAAAGCTACCATTGACACTGAATGCATAAAATATAGGCCACTGCCTGAAGAATATTTTCAAGATCCCATAAGGATTTTGAGCTTCACAAACTCTCACTTCTTATCCTCTTAATTGGAGTATTTCAAGAATGTCATTTGAAAAGCTGGGATTTGGTGACTTGGAGTAGTAAAGGATCAGGAAGGTAGTGGCACAATGTAGAAGGATCCTAGTTACCCTCTGTAGGAGCCAATACAAGTATGTGAGGAAAGGCCAAACCTTGCCATCTCTGAACTACCTGTGAGAGTAGAGACACAAACTTGACAGAAAAGAAATATGATTTTTGGCAAGGGACAGGGAAAATTTTCCCTTCTAAAATATTTTCCTCAAAGGGCTCAGAGCAGTTTGAGAAGTTAAACTATAAGGAAAAATTATGAGGATACACCTAAAGTAAAAAACTCACTTAATTGTTTTAAGTATCAAATCATTCCACGGTGGGGATTATGTTATGATTTATAACACATTTTTGAGTCACTGCAAATTTATTTCAGTACTTCCTTGAAAATTCCCTGACAGTAATTTATGCAGGCCAAAGTCATATTCTGTCAGATGTCTCAAACTATCATAGATCATCTGTCCATCAAAGCCACATCTACCCTGTGTAGACACAGGGAATTTGAAAAAGAAAAAAAGCCCAGAAAAAATATAATAGAGGAACAGAAATATTTCATAATGAATAAGATAACACTTGGGATAAAAAAGGAAAGAAACAGATGAAAATGGGTTTCAGTTCCACTGCTATTCACTGCTCTTACATTTTTGCATACAAGAACAGCAGTTTCCTAGAGGGGACCTGGTGTTTGTGGAGGAAAGGGAGCAAATGCACAATTGCTTTCAAATGTACAAATGCTCAGAGAGGAGTGGCTTGAAAAATTTAAAATCCCTGTAGAAAGAAACAGCCCAGCACCAGTTTTTCTTTATTTAATTGCTATGTATAACGGAATAAAGAACAAGAAGCAAATGCGGTGTTCAGGGGAAAAAAGAAAAGGAAAATTATTAGCATGCCTTTTATTCTGCACTGTTAACATCTTGCTGTTGTGTAAAAAGATTGCCACAAGGAAGAACAAGAAGCAGGAGAAGTACAGAATTCTAATTGAATTTTCCATGCTAAACAAAATACCAAGATGATTGCTCATTCATTTGGCATTCCTGCTCTCCCTGAGTCAGCACTCTGAATGGCAACATCCATCTGGACCTGACCTATGGGTCATTTGCCAGCAGAGCAAACAGTTGTTGACTACCCTGCCCTAAATATCAAGCAAGCAGTTTCATTCTCTCTGGTTCACATCTTGAGCCACAAATGGGCACACATGAGGAGGGGAAGTTATTCAGCAGCTATGAGAAGAGGCGATGAGGGTCAAAATATTTTTTGTCACAGTGGTAATAACTTGCACTGGAATGTAATGAAAAATTCATTACTTCTTATTTTATTGGAATATTTTTTTTTGCTTTTGATTTTTCAATTTTATCTCTATCTCATTTTCTTCTTCCTTTGTGCAGCACACCTGTCTCAGTTGCCTCTGTCTGTCCTGTGTGGTTGGGGTAACTTGGAGGTTGTGGTCTGGTAATCAGCTCCCAGGGTTGTGATAGCTCCAGCTTTGGTCTGTGAACACCTGAGGGGAACATGAGTGAACCCTTGCAGGCATGAGAGGAGGCTTAAGAGACTCTTCCTTGGCACCCCACACTACAGATCTGCCAGTGTGAGCATAGCTAAAGGGCAGGAGATTTGTTGGGTCAAAGCATGTAGAGCTGTGCAATGTAGACATGGGCTCCTGTTGGGCTGTTTTACCAAGCACACCCATTTTTTAGGACCAGCAGATCATTCCATGTGTGTACATATTCATATACTCCCCTGTACTTAACAACTGCTGCACGCTGAAGTCATCTAAATCAGATACTACAAGAAAAATTATAATTCCATCCAGTCTTCATAACCCGATTTCCTTTCCCAGAAACCAGGAATTACAAAAATTTTGGGAGGTGTATACTTGGAGGTGGTGTCAAGCCAGAGGTGTTAGATGCCCAGTGTGAGCATCCAGAGCAGATGGATGCTATTGTTTAGCCTTTTCCTGTGAAGGTTGTGTGAGGCAACTCACTTTTAGGTATGTCAAGTCAGCATGCAAGAGGTTAAAGCATATTAAACAAAGTTTCAAAAAACTTTCCCTAGAAACTAAAGTTGCCTGTAGTCATAGAGCAGATGTACTTCTTTGGAGCAGCTATAAATCCTTTGAGTACCCTAATAAATACACTGCACATTCATTGGAACAACGTGCCCAATGGATTTAAACTGCATCTTATCACTTTTTCCTGAAAATAATTATCACACCTATTAGAGGCTATATTTGGGATTTTTACCCTTATACATATATCTGCTTTCCTCTCTCTAGACAGATATTTTGCCATGAAGGATGTGTGCATTTGCAGCCTGATTTTCTCCCCAAAGAGCAGAAATAACCCTATGACTATACACTGGGGCACTGCTTACAGTTAAATCAAGGTGCCCTTGAATATGGCTGGAAGCTACAGGCACTGAAAATCCTACTTTTAAACTCTTCCAGGAGCAACGCAAACCTTAGTGCACAAAATACATTTTCTGTCTGTTTTCATATCAATCCATTGGATGATCATGCTGTAATAATGAAAAAGTAGTTGAACAAGAATTTCAGAGCAGCGTAATCTTGGTGATATTTCTGTTAACTGCTTTTCCAAAATATTTTGTTGGTCACAGCTGCTACTTTTGAATGACTCTCTGAGAATCATCTTCACTGCAAAACAAAACCCAATGAAAGCTCTGTACTTCAATATTTTTAAAGGCTTGACAAGCTAGATTCAGTGATGCTGCCTAGCCTATGGATTCAGATTCTTGGGACAGTTTGTAGATGATTTAATATTTCCTTCTAAATCAGACAACAGTCAGGTATCAGTGCTAGGATCTTTATTTTTCTCTGAAATTCAAAAGCAATTAAATAGAAAACATAAAAAAAAAAAAAAAAGACAACAGAAAAAAACCAGATTGAACAACCTCCCATAAGGATAGCACAGATTTATGAAAAATACACAGAATATCCCTACCAAAAAGAGAAACAAGATGTTATAATACTAGGGATGGGGCAAAAAATGCACAGGGCCAGTTCAAGTGAGTCCAGCAGGCAAACTGTAAATAAATTCAATTACAAAAAGAAAGATGTGCCTGATAACTCTAGGAACAGAATTAAAAATTCCTTTTGATGAATGTACAGTGGATATTTGTAATCCTATGCAATGAAGAACAAAATTATTTTTTTCAGACTAAATTCATAGCATGCTGAAATAATTCTTCCTTGCATTAATTTGACTCCAAACACCAAGAGTTGGTCTTGCTTGAATATGATGAATGGTAGCTTCCATTACAGCTCAGACCAATGTTATTTTCAACATAAACATAATCTTCCCAATACAATATTGGGAGCAAATAGTTCCGGTTGTCCTTAGGGACAACAAGCTAAGCTGCTTTCTCTCAGCAGACAGATGATTCCTAGGTGTTTACCTCAGCAAAGAAAAAACACTGTTCAAAGAAATAGTAGTAATCCATACTTGGGGATTAAAGCACCCTTGAAAACCCAAGACACATTTCCTCATAACAAGCAAAATATTCACAATGCATACTGACATCCTGCAGACATGTGTGGATGAGATGCCTCACATAGAAAAGTAATGATACTGTGAAAGGCACAAATACTCAGGTTTGTGGGAAGCTTGCAGTACAGTAGTCACAAAATGATCTGTGTATTCACTTGTAAAAAGAAAACTTGTTTACGAACAGCAAAGCCATATGAAAGCATGACTCCTCTAGCAACAGTGATATTCATGAAGTATATTTTGAGCTGATATGGAAATACATCAGATATAAATTACCTATGATTTTCAGTGTTTAAAATTTTAAAAATTACAGCAAATGTAAGGCATATTCCCCCTTCCTCCTCCCCTAAGAAGTCAAAACAAAAGTACTAATGTCTTTCTAATGAACACTGCTTTGTTTATCCAGATTCCAAATAACAACACACACAGGCTGAGAGTCAGCATAACCTACTGTGTTGCAAGAAACTTAAATCAAAACTGATATTAAATCAATGTTCTGATGATTTGCTTCCCCAGAACACTCTCACTCCCACAATAGGAAGGCTGCTGAAAATTAAAGTAATAGTGCATCATAATGCTCATTTAGATTAGCTTTATTGGAGCCAGGAACATATTTTAGCCAATATTAAGTGCTTAATTCTCACTGACTCTAGTTTTTTAGGGGCATACACGTTATCCACAGACCATCTACTCTCCATGAGATGTAGGCTACATCAGTGAGTACACCACTCTCACATATCTCAGGCAGGAGCGCTGTTGAACATGGTGCTTTATATGGTCTTCTAAGGGAGTTGTCATGCTTAGTTCCAGGAAGACTGAGCAGAATTGCTCACCCCAGTCCTTCTATTGAACCTGAACACAGTCCAGGATAAAATAATACCAAATTTCAAGCACACTGTCATTGATATTTGTCCTATATTTGAAAAGTTACAAATGTAAGTATGTTTGTATAAGCATATATTTTTAACCCTAGTATCAATAATACTAACCAGTAGCCACTGAAGCTAAATCTACATTACTTCATAAAAATAGGAAATGGCTCAAACATGGGACCTTTGGCAGCTGATGCTGCTAAATTGTTAACATGTTCCCTGGAACTGTGCTCAGTCACTCCAAGTGCTTTCTCCATTGCAATGTCCTGCTATGGCTTGGTGGAGAGTTCATTCCAGAGATGGCTCCCAGCAGGCAATGCACATGAGACTGCATATTTCTGATACCCTGTGCTCTGTACAGCTCTCTAATGCTCTCCTGGCAGGCTTTGCCTTCTCTCGCACAGCCATACATCTTCCCTGCCACATCCAAGGGTGCAGTGGCACATATGCCCAGTTCAGTGCTGCCACACGGATGGATCATGCACAGCTCACACATTATTTCACATTGTTTGAACTGCAGACGTACACAATCAGTATTTTCTAAGATTAGAGCAACACAATGCATGACCAACAGGAGGTCCAGGACCAAGAGGTGTGGTCTGTGGGTGCAGGCACTTTGCTTCTGTGGAAATGAGTCCTCACCAGTGCGAACAAGGCAGTTTACATTGCATAGCCTCAAAATGCCAGGATCATATCATAGTCTGTTCTCTCTTTAGTGGCATCGTTATACCCTTATAGGCAGCCCAGGTTGATATTTGCAGTGCATATGGAAACTCCTTTGCCTAACTTGGTGGATGTGATCCAGTTGCCCCAGTGTTGCCATTGCTGTTGGAGATGCCCCAGAGAACACTACCTGGATGTCAGCTGTGGTTTCAGAAGGGAGCGTGACTGCTATCATGCTGAAGCACTGCTGGGACACATACCTTGTGCCACATGCAGGTGTCTCACATGATCTGCATAATTTCAAATGGTAGTAGGTACCACATGTAAGCAAATGCATTGAGCTCTGACAGTGAAAAAGTTAGGTGCATTCTAAATGCTCAAATATCTGACACCTATGTATCTCATGGTTGTCTGACACTGATGAACAGCATCTGGGGAGTGCTTCTTTGCCAGTAACTCAGAAGAGATGGTCTGCAGGCTTGGTACAGACTACAGATGGACACAAGTAGAAAAGCTGGAGCTACGAAGTTCACAGAGAGTTGGAAATGGTAAATGGTAAAAAAGTCAAGCTTACTTAAAGTAAAATGGGATGAAAACTTAATTGCTGGTATATTTTAAATTGGAAAGGCTAGTGGTGAGTGGAAAGGTTATCTCTGTGAACTGAATGTATTTAGCATTTTCATTTGTACTTTGGGGTCTACAAGACCCCAAGAAACTCCAAACTGTGACTTCATGCTCTGAACACCTGCTGAATCTTCATTGTGACTCACCCAAAACCTAAGAAAATGAACGGAAATTTTTATATTGACCTCACTGAACTTAATGTTAGGCTCTAAGTTTCTTTTTCTATGTACAGTTTGATTTGTGAACATTATGCCCAGGTTTATTTTAAGAGGGTGGCTCAGTTAATGTGCTATGTCCACATTTGCACGCTTTGGATGAATGAGCAGAAGCTTCCTGCAAAATCACTGTTTTAGTCAGGGCTCAGGCCTGCTGAAAAACAAGGCCATTTTCTGAAACAGCTGAGTATAGCGTTATTAGCCTAATTGTGGGCTCTACTAAAGGAATGTGGTGTCTTGTATTAGTATGTATTCTGCACCTCCTGTTTACCTGGAACAAGAGTTTGTTAGTTTGCTCACTGATTCCAACCTCCATTAACATTACTCCAGAAAAGATGGTCCAATCTAGCTAGAATGAGTTTAAATATATAGGCAAATAAAAAGACGCTTGCTATATCCTAATACGGGTATAGTTTCATTGTCTTCAATGAAAGTGCTGTTCCAAGCACCATGAGACCCACAGAAGTTCCTGTGGCAGTACAGGCAGCCATGAAAGGGACCACACATCTGGTGTCACTGCTATAAAACAGCAGGCTGTCCTTATTGCAGAATGGCTTTTATAGTTCAAAGCTCCTCTTAGAGGGTTAAATGCTTTAAATACTTATGACTGATGCCATAATGGCAGAGTCAATAATATCTAAATGGCCTCATGTTAGTGTTCCTCAAAACTGAAGGCATTCCAAAATGACAGGTACCATAAACCTACAATTTGTCAAAAATGGACAATAAAATTTTTATGCTACACTTTTCTATCTTTTCTGCCTATCATTAGTTCTAATAGAATAGACAACACTGATGATGCATTCACAATTTAGTAATGCATTTCATCTGCCTTCCAAACCCTAACAAATAAGAAACTTTATTGGCAAGTTTTAATATTCTTTAATTACAACACTGAAACAATCAGTGTTCCACTGATAAACAGTAAAGGAAATTGGATTTGTCACTCTTGCTGTGCTGTATTTGTCCATACTTCATGTAAAAGGGGTGATAGTAAAGTATGTGTAACCTGCTTCCAAGGATTGTTCAAGTGCTCAAGCTCTCAGCTCTTACATCATGTGCAAACCAAGCTGTTGGCACAGAGACCAACAACCAAAGAACAGCTGGAAACTGAAAGGAGGGTAAGTCACCTTAAATGCTAACTAACTGGGAGGTATGGGAGATTTGTAATCACTGAACTTCACAGCCAGGCTCATTCATACTCCCACACTTTATCCCAAGACATTTCAATGCATTTCCTTCACGCTACAGAGTTCATCAAGGAGGATGTTCTTGTATTAGGATGGACGACAGGTGATGGATAAGCCCCTTTCTAGGAAGATGGGAGGTTGCAGCCTCATCAGCCAGGGAAAGGAATTAAACCTGGACTTTCCATGTGCCTGTGAATGCTGTCATAATGAGGATTTGTCACGCTTGATGTCCATTTTGGAAGACAACCTCTGCTAGTGGTTCAAGGTGATGCTATGGTGAACATATATAAATTTATGATCCAGGTTATATGTGGAGGTTCTTCCTGGTGCTGATGGGTAAAACACCAAATATGTCAAGGAAGTCAAGATCTAAAATATTAGCCTGCCCTAAGCAATGACTGGCTATTTCTAGCTAGTGGCTCTCAGATATTTTCAGCCAACAAATCACTGCTGAAGTTTGCTTTCCCATGGGTAATTTTTCTTCCTTAGAAACAAATTACTGAAAAAATTCTAAATGGAATTTTTTTATATGTTTAAAGACCAGGCTTGCAGACTGTTGGTTTAAGTCCTGGAACTTGTGTTACATCTCACAGTGAGGCACAAATCTGTCCTCAGACACAAGTAATGCTAATGCCTGACTCAAAGATTTGGATTCAGATCGGGGCTCATTCAGTGTGTCCACTGTTTTTGCATCTAGCTCTACAAGATCTGATTCAAAATTCACTGACAGATTGCTATTGGCACTGGGCCATGTCCTAATGAACAGATAGATACACATAGCCACAAAATTGTCATTCACATTATATCACTGGTGTTTACATTGAGTAGTACTGATGAGGTAAATTACAAAAAGGATAAACATTTAATTTTTGAAAATGAAGACTTTAATAGCTAATTTTTTGAGAAGAAAAGAAAGAATATAAATTGAGAGACAGAAAGGACATAACCTCAGTAAAAGAGGAGGTTCAGCCAAGAGTCAAAAGAGGGAAGTGATTTGGTTTTAAAATCTCTAAAAGGCATTGGAGCAAAGCTTAATCCTTGGACACTATGCATATATTAACCTCTACAAAGACTTTGATCAAACCCTTAAATGTCATCAGCCCCCTCTCTCTTTCTTCCGGGCCATATAACATCACACACATCACGAGAATTGACCTTTATTGTTTGCAGGCATGCCCGAGGATATTTACATCATCCACACACAGCCCAGAAATACCAGTCTCTGCTCCTTACAAGATCTAAATAACTCACAGTGCATGGAAAGCACAATTGCATACCTATACAATAATTTTGATTAAAAGGCACTCCTGGAGGTCATCTGGTTCACACCTGCCACCTCCTCTTCACATCCCCATTTGGTTCAAAGCAGAGACAACTTCAAAGATGGGTCTATCTCCAAGTCTGATCAGGTTGCTCAGGGTCTTGCCTACATCAGGTCAGTGAACCTGTTGCTACCAGGATAGAGAACCCAATTGGCTGGACATGTGAAAGAGCACAAATTCCCCACAGCAGCATTTCAATATCTAGTACAAGCAGCTTTTCCAACTCATCCATCAAAAAGAACATAGTCACGGACAAAAGCAAAACCAGAAAACCATACCCTTAATTTCATGCTGAAGCCAGTGCTTTGATATCAGTATATGCTCTAAGAGCACTCGATCAGTGATGCCCATGCTGCCTGCAGAGAACAGCAGCTGGAAATCTCCAAAAGCATTTTCTCCACAGGGCATGAATGGAAGCTCTGAATTTTGATTATTCTGTTCCTTTTTTCAGAGGTGGGGGTGTCTACCCATGAACCCCCAGTAGACAGCACAAGCAAGATGTGTCAGATTTTGCTCAGGGGCCATCAGACACAGAACACCTTTGTAATGATGGCCAGGTCAATTCATATCTTCATCCCCAGGGTTTCCATACCGCTGAGAGCTCATTCAAATTGTTTTGTCTTGAAACAAAAGGAACAAGAAACCTGCTTCACTCACTGCTCTTAGCAGCAGATGATGCTGCTGTCACTCTCTCCTGCCCAGCAGGCACTGCTGGGACACATCTCCCATGGGCAAGCAAATTTGCACCCCTGCATGCTGAGCAAAATGCACACAGAGGTACCACGTGTCAAAGACCTTCAATTACTGAACACATAAGTAACTTTCCTCTCAGTGCACCACATGATTGAGTCCTAATTGAGCATCACATTCCTCCTGGATGCAAAAGCAAACCATTATGGACAAATGAGTCAAAAAGCCAAAATAAAAATCAGTCAGATAGCTCAAGCACGCCTGACAGAGCTATTTAAAGGATTCTGACCATTAGCTATCACTTCGATTATATCACTTTTCACGCTGACATGAAAGGTGGCAGAGGAGCTATTTGCTCAGGCTCTTGCTTCTTCACAAAAGGAGACAAACATCAGGCAAAAAATATCCAGAGAAAAAAGCTAGCTGTCTTTGTTGCCATTTCATCTTCACCTGACTCTAATGTTCTTGTCTGGGGTGGGGAGAACAGCCAAATACTACTTTTAAGGCTTTCAAAGAATAGTCTGAATATGAAAAAGATAAGCCTATATATGGAGGACTATACTGGTCTTTAATGCTTGATCCCCATATATATTTTGCTGGTGCAACAAAAAGACCCAGGTATTTATATATACATGTATTTATATATGTGTATTTATACATAAATATATATATATATGGCATTTTTCAATGTTTATGTTTCATGGGTTTATGTATAGTTGTCTGCAAGGTTGTGGACATCATAGGTTTGCTGTTATCCAAAAAATTACTGTGTTTCAAACCAATGATTATCTGTGTAGTTCAAAGCCTAGTGTTATGAAAAGTTAGGGAATGAAATTTAAGGCTGGCTTTGCTTGAAATTAAGCCATTCCTCAGAGTATCTTGTTATCTATCTTCCTTCACATACAGACACACACAAAATTCCTCACAGTAATGCCTTTCCTTATAGTTAAAAAGAGGGCAGATATAAATAATAAGTCTCTCACATGTGCAACAAAATTGGTTCTCCATCCAATTAGCAATCCATTCAACAGCTGCTGTTTTCACTGCCATAGGAAAGAGGGGAGTTCTCATGCGAGCCTCCAACTAATTCTAACAGCAAGGTAGTCAGGGGGCTGGAGCACATGGCAAGACATACAAGGAAAGGAGAGAAGTATTTTTCTGGCTGAAGAGGTGGAAGCAAAGACAGAATCTTATTGCTGCCTTCAACTACCTCAAGAAAAGCTACTCAGAATATGGAGCCATATCCTCATTGTAGCTCCATGGTCAAAGAATGAGAGGCAGTGGACACAAGCAGCAGTACAGGAAAATCCAATTAGATTTTGAGAAATATTTTTTTGTTGTTTTTTTGTTGTTGTTGTTTTTGGTTTTTGTTTTTTTGGTTTTTTTGGTTTTTTTGTGCAGTGAAGGTGACTGAGTATCAGAACAGACTGTTGAGAACTTGTGGTATCTCCCTCTTTGGAGATATTCAAAACCTGATGTAGGCAAAGCCCTGAGCAACCTGATCAGACTTGGAGATAGACCCATCTTTGAAGTTGTCTCTGCTTTGAACCAAATGGGGATGTGAAGAGGAGGTGGCAGGTGTGAACCAGATGACCTCCAGGAGTGCCTTTTAATCAAAATTATTGTATAGGTATGCAATTGTGCTTTCCATGCACTGTGAGTTATTTAGATCTTGTAAGGAGCAGAGACTGGTATTTCTGGGCTGTGTGTGGATGATGTAAATATCCTCGGGCATGCCTGCAAACAATAAAGGTCAATTCTCGTGATGTGTGTGATGTTATATGGCCCGGAAGAAAGAGAGAGGGGGCTGATGACATTTAAGGGTTTGATCAAAGTCTTTGTAGAGGTTAATATATGCATAGTGTCCAAGGATTAAGCTTTGCTCCAATGCCTTTTAGAGATTTTGCACATTTTTCACTTACCATGAGGGAAAAGTTTGAAATAATCTGTTTAGTGATTGTTCATGGTCCTTACAATGACTCACTAAAACAGTTCCAAGTCTTAGGAAATACAGGCAGGTCACAAGCACCAGCTGATACAAGTGTAGATGTTATACAAATTTTTATCTATTTGAAAATATGTACCTTTGAGGACAAGAGCTCCAAACTAAACTTCCTAACCTAACAGAAGAATTACTTAGTGCTAAGTCATAATCTCAAACAGTTAAAGTATTTAGTGTCTGAAATGTAACACAGAATCCTCTCTTTGTTTCTGTGGAGAAGAGTACTAGATAGAATTGATCACAGCACCCAATGAGAAGGATATAGGTCCATTATATTCTTTTAGAGGAAAGACCACACTCTCCATGTGTGGAAACTTAAAATGGCCATGCAAGAATTAAACAAAAAAGGAATAGCTATTACCTGATATTGCTTTCTAAAATTGGATGCAAGCATACTATGGAGTGAAAACACAGGGAATGAAAAGTGTTTCTCAGAAATGTTTTGACAATTTTCTTTGACGAAATTCTGAAAGGATTCTGAGAAAAAGGAGGTTCAGTACACAAATTTAGAGTGCCAAAAAGCTGAATAACAATTAAAGACTCTATGTAGCCATGGTGATAAAAAATATGGTATGGAAGGAGTGCACTGGGTTTATATGTGCTGCTGGAGTCATACCATGCTTTAATCTTCTTTGACTTCTTTGATTATTACAGTAATAATACTGTAATAATCATCATCTTGTCTTTTGTAACTAGAAATTAAACTTGAAAAGAAATTAAAAAAAATTATTCTCTATGTTTTAACTGCATATATGATTGAAATAAATTTCATGTGTGTTGGTAATATTTTCTGGAAAATTCTATACCCAGGTGCCTTACAGACATGAAAAGTTGACAATTTTCTATTCTCTGTGTAAGCTACTTCTTGGAGGCCTTGGAAGAGTGAAGGGAATGAGTGGGCAGCATTTCTTGCAAGGATTGGAGATAGTTCTCTGAGTAGTGTTAGTGTGTCTGTGGGCTTCTAACCGGACAAGACAAGGTGTGTTAGTGCTTTAGTGACAATTGAGGTATTTAGGGGATGAAAGAGAGCCACAGCCCATGCATTTAGAAACATTGGCAGTCAGGCCAAGACAAATGCACCTTAATAGCTGCCATACCCTGCATTTAATCAGTAGGATGAGACTGTCCTTGTTAGAAGGGTTCAGATTTTGCTGCTTTTTTATTTCTCTTAAGAAGGGCAAGGGAAATTTCTCTTTTGTTGAAATGCTTATATAAAAATCCTGTTACAAATTATTCCATTCTAAAAGAACTGAAGCCCTGTGGGGGAGTTGGTGGGCAGGGATAGCTCAGCAGGGCAGTGGTTGTGGCCAGCAGATTGTACAGCAAACACAGCTGGTGACAGCAGCTATAAAAAAATAAATCCAGCTCAAATCTGCAATATTTATTCTTCTATGATGTATCTGAGAATGTCTGTCTGTGTAAGAACAGCGTTAGGACAAGGAGGGGGTAAAGAACTGGGAAAAAAAATATATCTCTGGTAGAAGAAGTCCATGTGTCCGTGCAGAAGCCTTGAAGCTATGTGTCCTGAGGAGCAGCTCAGGCAGAAGCCTCCCAAAACACTCCACTCTCTGCATGGGGGTGGTTGGACCCCAGCTGGATGGGAGTCCTCCTGCCTCTCCTGAAACGTGCTGCCAGCCTGCTGGGGAAGGAGTAACTTTGCCCTAGTTACCTGTGTATGTTACTGGCATGATGGCTCTCCACACATTGCTTGCTGTTTTTCACGACATTAAGCATTGTGCTGGGTTCTGATGACAAATCCTCAAATGAAGATCACAGAGCCTTTCTCAGGTTTACAATGATAAATGATTTGCAGCCCATTCCCTTTCTCTTAAAGCACTAATAATGGACCTTTTTTGTCAGCTTGTGTCAAATATTTTTTTTTAATTTAAAAATTACTGCTGGCAGCACCCCAAATACCTGTCACGACAAAATGTGTGATATGTGTCAGTGGTTGCTGTCACTCCCTCAAACCATTTGAATACAGAGATTACTTTCTACTTGCAGAAAAAAATCTTAATTACACTCTTTTAGCCCTCATTTTCTTTTCAGAAGACAGAGTTATGATGACCTTCTCTTCTTGCAAGGCTGCTGTATAAACCTGGAGTCTTCATTCATATTTAGCTGAAAGAATTTTCATCTAGTACTGTGCAACAAATCAAAAACCTGCAGCAACCTGAAGATATTTTATAGTCAATCTAGTAAGACTCTGCAGTTTTCATAGGGAGTAGTAATATATGACCTAGACAAGACCCAGACAAGGGCTTGTGAGAAAGACTGTGCAGCTTTAAAATTATTGCTTTGGATGTAGGAAAGAAATATGGATAATCACTGCCATCCCCTGACCCAGGGTAGTCTTCTGAGAGATAAGTATACAGCTGGAGACAAAAAACATCTGGGAGTTGGCAGCTTTTGCAGCTGGGTCATACCATTTGAAGCTGAGATTTAAGCTGATGTATATATGAATAAAACTTTTGAACACTGCCTTGAGTGGAGATGAGGGGATGACTTGTTCTCCCTCCTGGGACAAGTGATTTTACACCTTTCCAGAAGAGAAGTGTCTGAAGACAGTGTTTGCTTTTTAGGCTCCAAATGACCAAAATGGTTTAAACAGTAAACCCTTAAAAAAAATCAAGAGATGGTTTTGCATGGTTCAGAGTATGCTGTACTTGTGAGAAATGTATCTCACCTCCCAGAGGTTCTCTGTTCTCTGTTTTAGACTTTACACAGAGGAAAACTGACTCCGTGGAGTCTGTGTGACATACAGGCTGATAACCTGTCATTATCATTTGGCTGATAACCAAAATAAGCTGTGAGATATGGTACAACCAGCCTGCAGAGCTGTATGTTTTGCATTTACATCCCTTCTGAATGGAAAGTGGGCTAGATGGAAAGTGGGTCCTGGGCCTGGAGTTAGGATGTGAGGGAAAGTAATCTTCACCAAGATACTAATCTCTCTCCTATTACAGCTATCCAGAAATAATAGAATCATAGAATCACTGAGTGGTTTGGGTTGACAGGGACCTTAAAAGATCATTTTGTTCCAACCTTCTGCTGTAGGCAGGGACCCCTTCCACTAGACCAAGTTGCCCAAAGCCCCATCCACCCGGGCCTTGGATACTTCCAGGCCACAGCTGGGGTGGGACCTCCAGAGCTTCTCTGGGCAACCTCTTCCAGAGTTTCATCACCCTCACAGAATTTCTTCTTAACATCGAATCTAAATTTCTCCTCTTTTAATTTAAAACTGTTCTTCCTTATCCTATCAAAATCTGCCCATGTAAAGAATTGTTCTCCCTCTTTTTCTAAATTAAGAAATAATGCAAGACCTGCTTGAAAAGAGGCATAGTCACCCCAGACGAGCTTTTACAGGCATCAGGGTGAGAACTGTGGCTGTTTCTAGTGCACTTCAGAAAGTGAGAGAGAGATGGACTGGTTGGAGTACACAGCTCAGTAAAGCCATGTGTGTCTCAAAGGCTACCCTAAAATCCACACTGTGGAAGGTGGGGCCCCCTGAACCTAGCCAGCTAGAAATGTGGGCACAGGTGTATGTACCCCGCTCTGGAAAGCAGTGCTTGAACCATTGTTAATATATTTACAGCCATTGTTAGTATATATTATATACTGAGCTGTGTAGGTCCTATGGCAAGCTGGCACTTTTTTTCAAACAGAAACAGTGGACTCAAATGTATATGTCTCCCCTCAGAAGGCAATTTGGCTACTCCATGATTTAATCCCAGCTAGCAATGAGGTACCATGCAGCTGCTAGCTCACTTCCCCTCTGCCCTCCTCCTGGTAGGATGGGAGAGAAAATTGGAAAAAGGTAAAGCCCATGGTTTGAAATAAGAACAGTTTAATATGTGAACAATAATAAAAATAATAAAAATAATTTAAAAAATGATGATGATGAAAAGGAAAAGGAAAGAGAAATAAAACCCAAGAGAAATGAGTGATGTACAGCGCAATTGTGCACCACCCACTGGCCTATGCCCACCTCATCCCTGAGCAGTGACCAACCCCTTCCAGCCAACTCCCCCACATTCTACATACTGGACATGATGTTCTGTGGTACAGAGTAGTCCTTTGGCCAGTTCAGGCCCCCTGTCAATGCACTTTCAACACTTACTCAGTGCACATATTTTAAATCATACTTCTAAGTTTCTTTGGCTTTGTCTCCTTTTTTTTTTTTCCTCCTTGACTCATCACCAGGATCCAGCCACTTGAATGCTTGAAAGTTTGGTGTTTCTGTGACATAATTTACAAGTACCTGAATCCTCTACTGGAATCAGCCCATGGGGATCACTGAGCAAATGACTTTTTCAAATGGCCTCTGATTTTCCTGCACTTAGTTGGTATTCCTATACACCCACAACACTGCAGGCGCTTTGTATAAAATTAGATCATAAATAAAGCCTGAAAAAACATCTCTTTAATGGTGACATCATAAAGTTCTGTGGTTATTGCTTCTCAGTGGTTTCAAAATCAAATTTGCTTTCTACATAAATAAAATGGTGTGAGATTTTTAGCTAATTAGCAGCCCTCCCTTGAAATGTGAAAGTCAAGCACTTTATTTCTAACTTGGGGATTATTTCCTGCTCTGAATGAATTGCGTTACAGGCACAATAAAGAAACAACTGAGCTAGCTCAAAACAGGACTGGGGAGTTTGTGCCTGCACACAGCATGTTGATGAAACTTTCCATATCTGTCCCATTGGCTCCGGCTGGTGCAAGGAGCTAACTAATACAGAGCACCCCCATGAGCAAGGCTGCTGAAGATGATTAGCTGCCTGCAGATGTGTTACACATCACCTGAGACAACTTGGGCGAACTGCAAAGTTCAGGTGAGATGCTGATCAAATATTAGATCAGCATCAAAACTGAAGGAGTGTGACTGTGCTCTGGGAGGTGGCAGGTGGCCATTCGGGTGTGATATAAGACCTTAAGAATCTTCTGCATGCCTAGCTTGCAATCACAGCCCCAAATAATATAACCATCTTTGCCTGTAAAGGCAAACACAACCTCTCCACCTCAAAAAAAAAAAAAAAAAAAAAAAAAAAAAAAAAAAAGCCACATACCTTTGTCACCTCAAGACTGGATTATTGTAGTGTACTCTATTTAGAGTGAAATATAGAATTCACTTGAAAAATGGAGTAAGCATGGAATATAACCACAACCTCACTGCTTACTAAGCTGAATGCTATGCCAAGAATGCATTACACATTGCTTTGGTGTTTGCTGTACTTTTATACTAGCAGTGAGCAGTGACTTTTTATCAAGATCTATTCCAAATTTTATCCGTTCTGCTGGAAGGAATATTCTTTCTTTTTTGAATTAACAGCCCTGGATTTGTTACAGACAGAACACTTAACCTCTTGCAAAAGTCTTAACCTCTTGAAAAAGAACTTTCTCTCTTTGCCCTGGATTTTTCTAGAGATGAAAAAAGTCTAGAAAATGACAGAGGAAGAATATGACTCTTTCTAGAAAAGATCTCAAGAGTTTGGCCCTGATGCAAGTGGCTGAAACTCCTTGCATCTGTTTTAAACAGTACTTGGGGCAGGGTTTCCCATGGCCTGTATGGTACATACACTGAGGGGTGCCAGGTATCTGGGCAAAGTGTTCTGAGGGTACTACTGGGATAGCAGATGATAAAATGGCATTGGAAAAGGATGCTGGATTGGGAGGTCAAAGGCAGTTGGACTTTGTGCCCCACATGCTGGCTTTGGGGAATGGCTCCTGATATCCTTCAAGCTGCGTCCATGTCTTGGAGGATATTTATTGGTGTGGGCCAAAACTGTGGTGGGGATTGAATCAGCCACCATCAGCTGATGAATCAGCCATCAGTGTGAGTGACCCTTGGTCCAGCCCTTGGTCATACCCAGCCTTTTTTTGTTCAGTGATCCAAGTAGACCCATCAGTTCTATATTCAGAAAAAGACATAAATCCTCATTTACACCTCATGACTTGTATGTGCTGGCTAACCTTTCTTGCAACGGCAGGTGGACATTTCTTGCTTTTTCTTGCTGTCTCCTCAGGTCTCTTAAGCCTTTCCTTTGCAAGATAGTCTCACAATTTTTAGGTCTGGCAGGTAGTCATTGTTCCCATACACATGACCTTGTATCTGGCTCTATCAAAATATGTTTTACCTAAATGGACTAAAATCATAGGTGATTTAGTTAATTCTACTGGGCTGTCCTATTCTATCAAATATATATTATGGGACCAGTCTGTGCTACCTGTAAGCTCATATTGAATTTTACCAGCATAAACACTGAATGCTACAAGATCTAGAACGGGTTTTCACAGTTACGCAGGACCGCATGGGTATATAGAGCACAGTTGCTTGGAGAAATGGTGATTGCCTCTACTTGCTGACATCAGTAAGCCAGCTAGTCAGTCCAGATACTTCTTTTTGAAATTACAGGAAGTGCTTATACATCTTGAAAAATCTGTCTCCATTCTTAAGGTTTTTAATATATGTTTTCTGCATGTTTTTTAAAGGAAGATATTAAAGCAGGATACTGTATGTTGTCACTTAAAATAACAGGGATACTTTACTAAGCTAGATTACAGAACTGATCTTTGTGGAAAACAACAGCAGACAGAGATGTTCTGAGTTGTCATCTGCAAACTGTTGCCTCCACAGCATTGTTCTCATGTTTTTGCTTTTTTTATAGGCAGCTGTACAAGATTTTTGCATTTTCTACAAGACTGATCTTGAACCATAAGTTCTGTATAGGGATTCTGACTATCTAAGCAGCTCTATGCTTAAAAGAAATGGTGTCAAACTGTTACCATACTTATTTTCCTGAAGTAATTTCTGGTGGAACAGTAATTTCTTGTATATATTTTAAAGTCAAATCAGCCTCTGTCAATAACCCTTTTGAGTTGCTAATTTTACATGCTTAATATTGTAATTTTAGTCTCTCTTCCATGTCAATGCTATTTTTATTTCCATAATTGAGCTATCTTTTCAGAAATAATTTAATTTTATTTATTATTTTAGCAGTCAAAGCCCTTAGTTGTCTACCTTACCTTGGGAGAAAAATTTTCCATACTTTCACAAGCTCGCATTTACTTCTCTCGCTCATTGTCTGATGACCTACGGCATACTCTTCAGTTCTTTTGTATAACTGGGCTAAATCTGATTTTTCAATATCACCACATATCTGCAATTTTGTCCCTCAGTAATTTTATTTTCTAGCGAATCCTACACTATGCCCACTAGAAAGTCCATTTCTGCACTCTCCCCATTTCACTGCATATGTGGACTGAGGTCTCTGGACACTGTCTTCATCTACAGATGGTTGTTTTGTTAGATATTTTTTACTTGCTTGTTTTTTTAAGGAAAAGAAATACAGGACAGAGAAAGCATCAGTGGGTCACGAGAGGTCAAATAAAACTCTTTACCACTACTACATTCTGGGGCCTAGCCTGGTAGTTTTTAATTCAGCAAGTTAAGAGTGCCAGGAATATCCCTGGAGACACTGAAGACTGATTGTCCATACAGATAAAGTGTGAGATCAGTCGCAGGAACAGTTTTGGCATGGGCCAGCTCTCCAGACCAATTTTTTGGCATGGTTTGGGAATTGTTGTGGGCTGGGTATTATGCTGAGAAACAGTTTTCATGAGCCCATCAAGCTTGGCAAGATTTAACACCATGATTGTTCCAAGTTCTTGGCTCATTACATTTCTGCTGGGCTCTTCCTGAGTCAGGAACTCTGTGATTCCATCTCAGACTATGGAAAGAGCCACCCTGTCACTGTGATATTTTCTGAAAAGTCCCTTCGACCAGGATTTCTTCTGGGAAGCTGAGAAGCCTCAGAGAGGAATGAAAACAATAATTATCTGATAGCTTCTCCTGTTTTTGCTGCTTTGGAATGTGGTCTGGAGATTGTTTACCAACAGGTCAGTGTTTGATTGGTCTCATGTGAATTGTTTTAACTTAATGACCAATCACAGCCCAGCTGTGTCGGGATTCGAAGCAGTCACGAATTTCCATTATCATTCTTTGTAGCCTTCTGTCTGTATCTTTTCTCTATTCTTTAGTATAGTTTTAGTATAGCATTCTTTAATAATATAATATAATAAAATAATAAATTAGCCTTCTAAGAACATGGAGTCAGATTCAATCATTCTTCCTTCATCCTGGGGATCCCAGCAAATACCACACCACCCCCCTGGTGATGTCCATACCATGGGCAAGTTACCTAAGCTAATTTACAATTCACACATCTAGCTGGACACACCAAAACCAGGCCCTGCACAATACATGCTTGGGTACAGCAGTGCTGTCTAACAGAAAACATCAACAGCATCAAGTATGTTCCCCTAGGAGACACAAAAGCTATAAATGAGGAAAAAAAATCACACAGAAAACCCTTTTTTGGAGAGGATTGAATGGGAAAGAGCATGGACAAGGAGCACAGCTACATCATGGCAGTCAGAGATCCATGAAAACACCCCAACCAGGCTCATTATAGAGCTGGTGGCTGGGTGGCAGAGATGTCAATTGAATGAATTACTCCTGTGGAGAGGCAGGTCAAGAGCTGCAGAATGATGCTAAAATATCTTTTTTGCTTCCAGTGAGCTGGCAGCTTCCTATGCTGTGGCATGGTGAGTGGCAGGGTTACACCAGCTCACCCAGAGATGGCTTCTGACTTTTTAGGCTGTGTTACTGCAGAGCCCAGAGCTGACCTGTAACACATTTTTACTTGTAAAGTTCAAAACGGGAGGGAAAAGAGCAGCGATATCTCCCTGAGAGATCAGAAACCGTTACAGATTTTGCATAAAGAGAGGAGCAAAAAAAAAAAAAAAAAAAAAAAAAAAAAGACCTGAAAGAGATGGCAACTTGCCAATAGGTTACTCATGGACAGTAATAGCAAGTGGACCCACAGGTCTAAAACAGCAGCCACAGGATGAAGTCTTGTCACAGAAAGACTCTGCTTTCCTCTGATGAAACCTCAGGCATCTTCCCCTCTCCTACTCTGTTCAGGTCTATTTTCATTTCAATAAAGTATCATGGAAGTGTACTGGAAATTAGCCAGTCTCACTGTTCCCAGCTCTCCCTGTTTTACAGTACAAGGTGTTGTGCAAACTCCCGAGACACACAACTCTTCTGCTTGTTTTGTTTTGCTCCGCAGCATTTGTAAGCCTCCTGATTAGCTGGTTGCCACAGGCTCCCCCAGCCACCATTTGGGAACACACACCCTGAAGAATGACACCTGCTTCCCTCCAGAACCTAGGGCTATCCTGGTGTGTCCAGGCAAAAGCTGCTGATGCACTTTTTATGAAAGACTGTGAATTCTGAGACTCAAGCTCGGAGCTTGTGAATGCAGCGTGCTGTGGCTGAACACTGACAATGAGATGATGCACAGCTTTGGCCTTAAGTGAGATTTATAGTTAGGGCTGTTCATGATGCAAAGAATCTGTCACTGGCAAAAGAAAGAGAGAAAACAGGCTCTGTTCATTTTAAACAGTTAATTGCAGAGGTTGTTCTCACTTGAATAGAGGTACAGGAATGGGATGTTAAAAAATTTCTTTTCTGGGTGCTCAAACTTCTCTGTTTAGACTGTGAAGTTTTCAGTCTGCAAGTTCTGAAAAACTCAGCTATATGAACATATGTTGTTCTTATAGGATACAAATGTATCTGTGCTTTTATCACATGAAAACATTCAAAGACATTCCAGATGCTTTCAATGCCTTGGATTTAACCTAATATCTTTCCTAAAAATAATGCACCAGCCTAGCTGTGATGCATTGCCAATGAACAGCTTTTATAAATCTCTCAATAGCAATCTCACAGAAAAAAAATTTCAGTTTATTGATTTAAGTAGATATCAACTTAATTCTATAGGAGAGGACACATTGAATATGCTCTTTTTTGGAAAAAAAGTCCAAGAGATAACACACTTTCTAACTTGCAATAAATGTTACTTACCCATAATAGTTCACTTTTTACTCAATTCAAGTGTAAGTTCCTGGGCAAAATCCCCAATTTTTAGACAATGGTTTTGAACAAAAATGTATTTGAGGCAGTTTAAATGTAAATGTTTTGTGTGTGAGAAAATGCACATGTGTGGTAAAATGAAGCTGGATTTAACCACAGTACTTTTAGTACATCACTTATGCCAATCAGGAAATGTAGATAAAGTTCTACTAACACAGAAATACCAGCATTGCTTTTCTTCCATGACAGGCGGCACAGAAAATAAATGCTTTTGTTTACAATACGATTTGCACCATTTTCCTTTTGCACAAATCAGCTAAGGTCTGTAAATGAGAAACAACTTGGATTTTATTTTAACCAGATTCACAATCCAAAAAAGTTATGGCCACATAGCAGAGTAAGAAATCAACCTTATTCCGTGTCAGTCTGCTGCTCATACACAGAGAGATCCGCATGCAAACATACTTAAATAAGTGAAGCTACTCATAGTGTGAAACCCAGAAGCACCATGAGCTGGCAGCTGAGAAGCCTTGTGCTTCAGAAAAACAATAACAAGCAAATTTGTTGAATTTCTCAAGGTGTGTGGTGAATAACAGCACACAGTGCTTCTTTTCTTGGGAGAATACAAGTGGATTCAGAGTTGTCTTGCCCCAGCAGAGAGATAATTGCTATAATTCATTAGAGAGGCTAATTTCCATTTTTCATTACTGGAGCAAAACTTTATAAACTGTGTTGAATGGAATGGGAGCTTTTATTTCCTGAGGCTGCATATGTAATCATTTTAATTCAAACAACCCGTCGAACCAGCCTATGCTGGTCATTACATCTCCTGTCTCCCTGTCATTTTGTAGTTTAATTTCTCCATCAACTCATGCTTAGTTCTACATGTTCTTTCAATTTCTCTGTCTTGGGGCATACAGCAAAGCAAACTTATTGGTGGTCGTTGGTTTGCAGTTTCTACCGTCTCGTTTTCAGAATAGACCAGCCAACATCTAACATTGATCTTACATTATTTATGTTTCAGCAGTGTAAAGAGAATACTTTCACACTGGGAATGACTTTAAACTATGTCCTATTTTAAGACAAACCTATTTATTTTCCTTATGCCCTTGCCACATTTGCTGATCAAAGCCACTTACATCTAAACAAGTTTTGTTTCTTACAGGTGCTTTGCCTGCCTTATTTTATTCTACAGTACAACTGCTTGTGAAGCTGAATTTACAACTCAGCTACAGCATGCATGACTTCATCCTGTGATGGAAAAGGCAAAGGGATAGAACTCCACTGTAGGTTACAGAGGAAAGGAAATCTGTGTCAAGAGTTACCAAAAAAAAAACCAACAAAAACCAAAAAAACAAAAAAACCAACCAACCAAACAAAAAAACACCAAACAAAAACCAAACAAACAAACAAACAAACAAACAAAAAAAACAACCCACAAAAAAACCCAACCAAACAAAAAAAAACCCCAAACCCCAAGCCACCAATAAAGTCATTGAAGGAGCTTTAAATCATTAAAATCCAGGGGAACTTTACCATTCTGACTAAAACTTTAAGAATTACAGTATGCAAGAAGACAATTTGAAAAACAGCAGAAATAGAGAAGAACCAGAAAGCTGAAAAGGAACAGAGCAATTAGTGGACTGCTCTCAGAGCAATCCTGCAGCTGGTCTCTAAATAGGAGTGACATTCTCTGGGATTCTTGCTTGGACTATGCAGACCTACAGATGTGTTCCAGCTTCTGCAGCCCTATGCACCAAAGCAAGGAGATACCCAGTGGTGATTATTTTTTAAAGCTGCACTTTAAAGAACCACCCCAAAACCAGAGTACTTCATGTTTCTGAACCTTTGAAATCTGTAAAATATAGCTGCAATTCTACTTCAACCTCAGATAGCAATCTATGTCAGAAGCTTGCTTTACTTAATTTAGTTGCTTATTTATTTGTAGCCCTGACCAAACCCAGATAAACAGGAAACAAAAAAGAATTTTCTGCCTTACTCATATCCCCTGCCTGTTTTCAAAGAAAATGTGGTTTGATAGCTGAGGGTTGGGGTGGTTGACATCTGAATTAATTTCTGACTCAAGCTCTTGGTGCCAAAGCTATATGTTTGTACAACTTGTAGATAATAGACCCCTCTTGTCAGGAAACCTAAAAAGTATTGTATCCATAAAAACAAATAAGAAAAAAGCAGCATGATTTTTTCAATGTGCAAAATGGTTTAATTCAATGAGGTGTGGGAGAAAACGTAAAATCACTTTTCATTTTATCTGAACTGGATTACCCATCTTCTTTTTTTGCTCTTATGCTTCTTGGGTTCAATTATTTTCAGAAGATATAACTTGCCTCACATCATCCCACAGATGGCTTCCAGCCCTTTAAAAAATGTTCTATGCAAGCCAAATCTCTGTGATGTTTACACTTCCTTTCAAGGTGGTTTTAGCAATTTTTATCTCATTTATTTTCCTACTTAGGAAAACCTGGCAAACTATCAAAAGGAAAATGTGCAGATGAGTGCTCTTCATGGAAACTAGATGCATGCTTAGTAACAAGTGGACCCACAGGGATAAAACAGCAAGTTCCCAAGGTTCCCAAGCCAGGCTAACCTTAGGTTTTCTGATTAGCTTGTTGAAATTCAAATTCATCTGATGCCTGTGGATCCTTTCAGGACTAGTACCTCTTCTGATGAAGAGTGAAGTTATCTCAAGCTCTCTTGTACTATGCATCCCAAAGGCTAAAAGCCAATGACTGTGTTGGTGAAAATCACCTCTTGGCTTTTCCTCTATACTGATAATCCTACACAAGGCTCATGATTTTGGCCTCCCTCCCCTGAATTTGCTGTGCAGGGTAACAGCTTGCTGCCCTGCTAGCAGCCAGCATGGCATGCTCCACACTTAAAATTGGGGGATATGTTTACCAGGCTGCCGTGCTTCTGCTGCCATCCCTTATGGGATAGACCAGCAGGTGCAGGGCACTAAACACTGTCTTGTGCTGCCCATACTGTCATGGCCTTTCATACGTGAAGCCTACAGGCAAATTAAAAATTCTATGTACAGGAGAAAAGTAAAAACTTTACTGCATGCCCTCTTTGGCTGCTGGGAATAGGAGAGGAGCACACACTTTGTGTTTCCAAGCAAAGGTATCAAGAGTTTTAGTGTTCCCTGAACCTGTACCTGAGCATACAGCCAAATCCCAGAACTGAAATTCCTGGCCATCTTGAACCTCTTGGCCTGCACGTTCACACATGGAGAAACAGGCTCTTCCCTAGTGGCTCCCTCCTCTCTTCAGTGCACCCTTGGCAGAAAATGCAGCACCTTTCTCTGTTGTCAATAGTCCATGAAACAAGTTTTGATCCCCACACTGGCCCATGAAAATCATATTGCTTTTCTCCTTCACAAATGACCCCCCAGGCATAGACAGGTACTGTAAAAGAAAATCAGGTAGGTTCCTTCAGGTTATAAATGATGGCATATGAAAGATGACTAGGACAATTTGATTTTCTTCTGCTGGACTTCCCCCTGGAAGACTGGGTGGAGAAGAAAAATAGCTGTGACTAAGTAAATATGACAGTAGTCATATAAGGCATGGAGCAAACTGTATGGAATATCAGAACCTTATTTAAATAAACATACATTCTGAACCAGAATAATATTTGAATATTATGAATAGAAATTTAAAACACTTCTTGCTGTGCTGCATAACCCCATTTTTCTCTGTAATTCCTTTATAGCAACATAAGCCTATCTGACAGACCATTGCACCCTTGCCCTGTTTACCTCTAGCTGAACATCAATCTGACTTTTAATAGCTGCCTAAAGATCCACAGTTTGGAGTCTTTGCTCTATCTGGTTTCTGATAACAGGCAAAGCTTGATTAACTAATCCTGATAAGTTACTATGGCAACTTCCACCACTGCAGCAAGAATTAACAGGTATGTTCTTATCCTTGCTCTTTCCCCCCAACTATGCAATTTAATCCATTAAAATTAAATGGTGAATTGTGGAAATGAAGTCTGAGCCTTGGACTCCTTGCTGGAAATTAGTCATTGGTTTGGATCATAGTGTGAGTATTACATTCTTTGTTAGAAAACACTTCAGCAAGCCAACAGCTAGAGGAGTAAGATCTCAAAATCAGATGACATTGCATTCAGAAGTGCCATAAATCCTAAAGAGAACATTAATGTTAGTCCTGTTATGTGTCACTACTAATAGTGGAAAAGGATTCCCAGTTCCCATTTCCTTTAGGGAATGGCTACCTGAAAAAGTGCAAAACAAATTCAGAGGTTCTAAGCAGCAGACACTCTAGTGCTTCAAATGGGGAAAAAATATTTAGGTGTGCATCTAAACTCATCTGTGTGATCACCATGCAGCATCAGAGCCATTCCTGAAAGCCTGATAAGTTCACTTGCATTTATTGGAGAGCTTCCAGAGTGTGTGGGGGCTCCTTTCTGGATGTAAAGTTCAGCAACGGGCTTGTGTCCTTAGCATCCCCTGAGTACCTCTAGAGGATGGCTCATATCCTGTAGTGAGAGTCTGGCTTTGGTCACCCAGGTCTAGGAGGCCAGAGTTAAATTTTGGGTGGTTATAAGACATACATATCTTGCTCAGATCTTCCTTTTACAATTATGCCCTTCTAATCTCCGTTTTCTCTCTGATGAAGTGAATGGCTGAGAGCAGAGAGAGTGTTGTAGCATGGGAATGAGTGGCCTTGAAGTGATTATGGTGCCTTTGCCATGGGGACACATTAAGGAACAAATGGCATTGAAGAATATGTCCTTATATATCACTAACTATTTTCTAGATTTCTGAAAGCATGTTTGCCAGCCATATTATTTCACATTTTAGCACAGAAATAAATCAACATTACAACCTGTGGAAAATAGGATTTCTTAAAACTACTTCCACAACTAGCTTGAGAATTCCAGGGGTTTTGTCCCAGAACATTATCAAGTCAATTTTCAGCTAGTCACATTCCCAAGTGAGCTGCATGTTTTACAGGCAGTACTTTTTCTCCAATCCATCTTTCTCCTATATATCTATATCCGGCTGATTTAATGATAAAAGAGATTTTTACGGGATCTGGTTTTGCCACATTGATTTTTATCAAGCAAGGGGTGACTTGATAAAAGTATGATGAATCTAGGCTTCTCTCTGCAGACAGAAAAGAGCTGAGTTATCCATTTTCCATTTAACAGTGAAGGACTCCACCTAGGAGAAGTAAAGTTGGACTGAGAATAAGAATCTGGATGGGATTGAGAAAAGCGCTATCTTCTTTTCTTTCCCAGCTATGTAAGCATTATAATCTGGGAGACATGGGTTACAGTTAAAAACAGCCATGTCTTTCCAGTCCCATCACTACATGTGAAAATGCTCTGTACCTGACAAAGAGGAGGATATTCCCAGTCTCTGGGAGTCTTCCACCCTGGACAGAATTCCATCTCTACTGCTCTGCACTTGGAGATTGCCTGAGCATAAGTGACAAGGGGAAGACTATGTACACTTTCTCCTCTTTCTCTTGTGAGGCAAACAGGTTACAGTTCAAACTTTGTTAACTTGGGTATTGGGAATATCACACTTTACAGGGACAGCTGATTTGTTTTTCTGGATCACTCCATTCCCATAGTGCAAATGAATGATTAAAAAACATATAGAGGCAATGAGCAGTGACTGGGAATCCTGCATCTTCGACTTCAGAAGAAAAGGTCTGAAAGATAGAACTCATTAAGGTGTTCAAGACAGGAACTGAGTTTTAGTATGGGTTCAATGCCAAGCACAGTGTGACCCCTTGTTGCCAGACCAAATCAAGTAGAAATACCACCAAGGTGTGTGATAGCAATTTCCTAGTCTATCCAGACCATGAGCTCCAGAAAGAAGAATCTGTGAATGAAATTCATCTCACATGATGTCATTGTTCCTGTCTGAGCTACAAACTCTTCTTCTGCAGACAATGGTGAGAAGCAGGAACTGAAGAGTACAAGTACTACTTAATGCAACAAAGATTTTTAAAGTATCTCAGGTCAACTGTGCCCTGAAAGTGCCTATTTCTCTCAGCTGACACCAAAGGATACATTATCTGTCTGGCTCTGGGGTTAGATACCCCCATTTGGTCAACTGGATTTTGTCTGAATGAGGGAATAAGAGTTGAAAAGATTTTAATGTAAAAATGATTTCTAATATTATAAATGTTCGCTGATTTTTTAATGTAAAAATGATTTCTAATATTATAAATGTTCTCTGATTTTTAAGTTCATTAACATTCATTGTGAGATCACAGAAAAGGAAGTTTCTTGCAAGTTCATTTATTATGCAGTGACTTTTTTCCTCTAAATGACTGATGCTTTTTTCAGCAGAAGAAATACATTACTCAAATTCCTGTTATTTCTCCACATATATCACACTTTAATATAGGAGCACTGTAGGTATGTTATATTAAAAACACAATGCACTTTAAGCAATTAGCTTTTTACTTTACTTTCTCTAGCAGTTACTTAGGTAACACAGTTATTATTATGTGCTGGATATTTTTATGGCCTTGAATGTTTCAAGAGAAAAACAACTTTCATTCTGGTCTGTTTTTGTTTGCGTTCCTACACAGTATTTATGCCGTCCAAATATATAATAGGAAAGGAAAAGTCTCAGCACTTTAAAGCAAAGGCAATTATCCTAGGGACTGTTAAGAGCTGGTTGAGTATCAGCAGCGTGGTTTGCTCCCATACAAATGGGCAGTAATGTCAGCTGTCCATCAGGATCTGGCAGTGCATCAGTCCTGCCTGAATTTAACCCTATCAGTGCAGGTGTTGACATGTCAGCTGGGTGTCTAAGAACCCACCACAGATGGTGGAGACCTGGAGTGAGGTTCAGCTGCCTGCAGACAGATATTCACTGCTTTGGAAACTTTCCCTCTCTTCCAGAGCAGATGTCAAATAGGGCCTGCACCACACCTGAGACCCTCACGTGAAGCTTTTCTCTGTAAAGGCTGCGACTTCTTAGTCAGTGGCATCTAGTCAGTTATTCAAGTTGCCAGCTGTCTCATTTTGGCCTAATTTAAGATCTTATGAGTAGCTCCCAGCTCCCTCATTCAATATAGATACAAATTAATTTAATGCCATGTTGGAGTCCTCTAGAGCATCCAGAAGATGGAAGAACTTCTGTAAGGTCTTTATCACATCTCTCAGCCCTTGCAGATGCCTAGATAGTTCAGGGCATGGTCACTTATCATGACACTTGTGTTTCAGTCAATGGTTTCTGCCTGCTATTGACCCTCTTGACTAGCTCTCCACTGCTACCATGGAAGATTAACAAATCCAGCTCTACAGAGCACCTGTATTAGAGACACTGAATCAGGCAGAGTGAATTCCATTTCTTTTGTAACAGAAATAACATTTACGTGACATACATTCATTACAGAAGCAGCAAGACCCAAGAAAACCAAAAAGACATGTACATAATGGCAATTTATGATTGCTGCCACTAGATCACAAAGTCACTGGAACAGGGTGAAATTGTGAGCTTCTACTGAGTCCCCACTTGACCACATCTAAGTCCTTAATTCTAGTAGTCTTAGTCACTTTCACTTTGGTAGGGCTGTTTGGGGAGGAGTCAGGTATTGACTGCTCAGAAGGAGCTAGATTAACTCAGCTCTAGCCCTCTATAACCTAAATGTCTTGTCAAGCATAAAGTTCTTCATAGCTGACGGAGGAACACTGGCACTTCCACAGAGCTGTTCACGCAATCTCTGGCAGATATCTACATTAGATTGGGAGTTACCCTCTGAAAATTCCCGTTTTCTTAACCAGCTGTGCAAGGAGTCCATACTCCTCATTCCTAATCCTGTAGGAGGAGTTCTCTGTTACTGTGTACCTCAGTGTCCAGAAGAGGATCTGTTGAAGTGTATTGCAGGTAATCTCCCATTTTCCATGTTGAGTATCTGAATTGATAATATGCTACCTACTTACTTTGCCTTCATGTGGACCTCTGAGGTTGCTAGGGTCTACACCCAGACCTAGGATCCAGAAAATGATGCTGGGTTTGCTCAGAGACACAAAGTCTTAGGCTTGTCCTCTGTTAATGATGGATTCACACAATTTGATGTGATGAACTCATGCTTTTCCCTTCCCCAGTATTATTAATTATCTTGGCTTTCCCATCAAACATCTGTAACTATCCACTCAAGATTTGCTGTTTATGTGCAGCTGTGCATTATAGAAGCATCCTGTATTGCTATCCCAACCACCTAAACTGATACATTGATATGATTGAGGGATGGTAAATATTGAAGGATAATAAGAGCAGAAAAAAATCACAGGAAGTAATTAGTATATTAGTATATGTACTTAGATTTATTTACTAATATGTATGTTAGTATAAGTAATGTGCATATTTTCCTAATGAAAAATATTCAGTTTTGACTAAAAAAGGGTCACAAAAGGGTCACCATTTGTAATGAAGATAAACCTTCTTATTTCTTGTATTTTACTCCTCTTAAGTCACTGTAATACACATATAAGTCCATAAAGTGCCATTTTCTGTCTATTACAAACAAAGAAAAACATATGAGATGTTTAGTTTAGGTCTGCTGTTACTTACTATTTGTTCTAAGTGGAGTCCAGCACTGCACATTCCTTTTATGAGTTCAAAATATATCCATGTTCTCCAGTCTAACAAAATAAAATAATCTGCAAAGGCTGGAGAAAACTAATTGCCAGCATAAAACATATTTTTCTTTGGAAAGTGAGATTCACTATTTCCAACTAATTTATAAATTACCAAAGTTTTAATTTCTCTCTTGGTATCTACACTTGTACACAACTGGCTTTCTTGTGGAAAGACATTTTATGTTCTGTAGTCACTTGCACAAAAAAGGACCCTCTAATTCTCTAGTGGTAGATGAACAGATGATATATCACAAATCCATTTTTCATGAAAACTTAGAACGGGTTGGCTGCACTCGTCTTGGCAATGCAAGAATCCATTGCAGTGTAGCACCTTCCAGGGAGGCAGGCAGTTGTTGCTGCTACTGTCATATTACTTGGAAGCATCTAAATGAGCATGGTTTATGCACTGCAAGTGGGGACACAAGCCCTGCCAGTAATTTTTAAACAATCTTTTGTTGCTAATATGATATTGAAACACTAAATGCAGAAAACGTATATATAGTTACCATCTTTCTTTATCATGAACAAGAACATTAAGAATTGACTTTTCCTTCTGCACAGATTCATGCACAGACACGTGAAATGAAATGTGATCTGTCTTCCAGCTGAAAGAGCAGTGCAAATGTATTTCCTGCTCAGATTAATCTTCCAGAGGCTGGTAATATAAACTTTCTGTATATTGGAAAAAATCCCATGTCTTTATTGAGTAGAAGCTAAAACATCAAATGGAAGGAAGTAGATTTTAATCCAGATTTACAAGGTGAAATTTCCATTGAATAGAAGTTGTGCAGCCTTCAAATTAACAATTTTCATTTGAGTCTAGCTATCCTTCTAGGTACCTGATGATACCATGGCAATGAGTATGATTAGCAGTATGATATGAACTATGTATTGATATATCTTATAGACCAAAATCTCCTTTGTGCACATCTGATTTATAGAGCCTAGCTCCAACCCCAAGGGTTATGGTTATATTTAGGCATCTACAAACTGGATCTCTGAATTAATCTTCCAGATTCTCTTCATCCTCAGTGGGGAGAAGGGGGTAATTCAGATTCTTGTCTTCTCTAAATGAGTATTGTAAGCAAGCTCTGGAGGCGCTATGTCCATTTATTAGTAAAGGAATGAATTGACAGCTCAGACTTCAGTTGTAACACTAGAAACATGAAAAGCTAGGACAAATAAATCCCACTTCATGTTTATCTGGTTTGATAGGGCACAGGTAGGCAAACTTTAGCCTAGATATCTTGCTTTTCTTTACCCTAACAACTAAGTTCAGCAATCACACAGTTTTTCAATGTTCACCAAGTGAAAACCCATAACTGTGTCATTTCTTCATCTTACTGTTTGCTAAAAGTCTGGTGATTCAGAGTGGATTCTATCTATAGGTTTTTTACTCCCCACCTCTCGAACAGTGATCTATAGTACCATTCATGCTCCTATGACTTTCCTGGAAATGAGAGGATGACTCCCAAAGGATCTTCACACCTATCAGGTAAAGGAAGTTCAACTGGTACTAAAAAATCCATTTTAGAAGATGATCATACAGTCACTGTGTTCCATGAGGACATCACTCTTCAGGCAAGGTAGAAACTGCATGGCAGTCAAGATTTGTGCATTTTCTTTGATAACTAATTAATGTAGATATCTGTGGCTCCTGTCACTGTTGGGAGATGGCCTTTCCTTGCCCATGCTAGTCAGGGTCTGAGCAGCAGGCAGACCCATTCCACCTGAAGACAGAGGCAACCACTGTAACAAAGCTCTGTCTTAGCAACCACCTCATGCACGTTCGGAATGCAATATGTCGGATACAGCAGCATGAACAACCATTCACCTGGGGGATGGAATAATATCACCATTTTTAAAAACAGGACTCTGTCAGGTCTCCCAGGAGGGTTCTGACAGCCACCATCATTCATCCACCTTTGCCACCTGGAACTGGTATTAACCATGAGGGAAAAAATGATTGCACAGACTTAAACTTAGATATTGCTGAGAGACAGAAACTGACACTAAACAAAACTTGATACTAAGCAAACACTTATTTTGGAGAACCAATCAAAGCCTAAATCCAAATGACCACAACAAACGTGGTAAAACATATTTATTCATTTTGCATATTGCATCCAAACAGCTAATAAGAAACAGGACTCTGTCTAAACATGCAAAATGTAAAACTGAAGGAGCTGTATATTTCAGGAATCATCTGCTGATTAGCATCACACAGGGTTATCAAATCCAACAGCAAAGCATCTAAGGGTTTTGGGGTAGTAGCCCGTGGGAAGCCAGGTGGCTTCTAAAACACTTGTGTAAACCTGTCATCTTCAGCCTTAAGAGTGTGACCCAAAACTCCAGAGTTATGATGCATTGTAGAGGCTCATTGTTTGTATCTTATCCCATGGCCTCAGTATGCAGAAGATACTTGGAAAATTAATCTCAGAACTTTAAGCCCTTTAAGACTTATACCTTCTGGATTTTATTCTAGGGTCTCTTGAGGAAAAAAAAAATCTTGAGACTAAATGTCCTATCCCAGGAAAACTGTGCTATCATGGCATATATTTAACAGTTCAAGATTGTGGACCAGACAGTCTAAAAAAACTGAAATGAAAACTTCACTTTTATGAATGCCCTGGATGATTCCCTGGCCAATTCAGATCGATGTCTGATTTGTCTACAGTCTTGTTACTTTTAGTCTTCTGTAGTTAAAATGTAAAGCAGATTATATATTTTTAAGTAATATTTTCTATTTCATGTAGTTTTGGTGCAGTGGGAAAAAGTTGCTTACAACTGATTTCTTAAATTACCATCACAATTTTTCACTGTAACAAAAACCATAGCACAGTGGAATATAAAAATTAAAAAGAGACTTAAAGTACATTGGAATTTATTCCTAAAAAGGGTAGTTCAGGGTATCTTCCTCATGGAAATTGAGACTTTATCTGCTTTTACTTTAAGGAAATTAGAAGGGACTCTAAAAGGACTTTTTCCCACAAAGTGTGATACAGTATATTCCCCTCCCTGGGGTAAAGAGCCTAAAAGGTGTTCTTTCTCAGATGGGGTGCATGCTCATCCACTAATCTATGCAGCCACTGTACTGTGTGTGAATGCAAATCACCCATGAATGCCACGGCCAATTTCTCAGTTGCCTGTCTCCATAGTATGCATGTGCACTATGTATTATATGTTTAATAGTGCATCAGCTCCCTGGTGAAAAATCAAGAAAACTTTCATGTCCTCCTGAAAGAAAATGTGGAATTATTTTATACACGTCCAGCCAGGTCAGGCTGCAGTATGTTCTCGGGAGAAATTCCAGCTGAATTAAGACAGCACTGCTGTACAGTGATGTGGTGGATACAGAGGTACTTGGGGCAGCTTAAACACAGGAAGCAGCATGGCTGTATCACCATGGTGCTCTCTGTAGACTAATTAGTCCTTCTAAGAAGGTGGACTATTAAGTCCATGCTAAATGCAAATCTGTGCCTTCCCCTTGGGCTGTGCTGGATGAGCTCTGCTGAGGAAGGCTTTTCTGTCTGGAACCAGGGACCTCTAACAGCCACAAAAATGTATGAAGCTGTAAGGCAAAAGGAGATTGGCCAGCAAGAGAGGGGCGTTTTTAGGGGGAGAGCCCAGGAAGGCCTGGGAGCTCATTTTTGTTGCTCCAGGCACAGGACTCAGTGCTGAATGCTACTGCAGGCCTGCATTGCTCTACATGCCCTTGTGGGGTGTGAGGCTATGGGGATGCTTACACCAGTTATTAGTTCACTGGAGAAATACATAGCTTTTTTTTCTGGGGATGAGGCATCATCCATGAGCTGAGAGAAAAATACTGGAAGGCAGCAGCAGCTCTGGGCATGTGGCAAAATGAAATTAGAATGCAAAATTACAGAAAGAACTGCTAATATTTTAGCCTACAAGACACACACACAAAGTAAAGATGGTGAAGATGAAGCTTAAATGAGTGCTTTGTCCATCATTGTACAAAGACAAATGGCAATGAAGTGAAGAATAAGAATACCAAAGCTTACACCATGTTGCATTGTCCTCCAGATAGTCCTCTGGGAAGCAAGAGGGAAACAGATTCAGGGAACAGAAAAACAAAACAAAACAAAACAAAATAAACCACAGGTTATACCAAACAGGCAACCACATAGAAGATAACGAGTTTTTATAAGCAGTTGATTTTAAATGAGAAACTTTAGATCATGCTCTACAGAAGCAGGTGTTAAAACTATTTAATTTTTGACAATTTTTAAAATTTACTGATCTCCAGGTGTACTTGCTAGATGCTTGGACTAAGATTGCCACTTTTTGACACTTTGTTCTACAGGGATAAGGAAAGATTTCCCTGAGCTGTTCAAATATATACTTTAGGATGAGATGAATTGTTCTTTAGAAATATGTGATCTCAAATCAGTTGCCTAAACCCATGCTTAGATAATTGAGCTAAGGCCTTTATTTCTCTCTGTTAACATTAAAAATGACAGTCATCTTGGACTGAAATCAAGGTAGCTGGTTCTAGGTATCTGCACTATGGATTTTTACACTGAATAAGAAAAGTCCTCATTTTTACTACTGTTGCAGTCAGTATGAGGTGGAATACAGTTATTGAAATGTAGGCAGAGCAAGCCAATTTAGCACTTCTGAGATATTCCATTTAACTTCCAACCAGGTCTCCTGTAACCTTGCTTTCACCTTTGGACATCTTGAAGAGCACAGGCATCTCAAAGAGCGTCAGGTGACTATATTTATGTAGCTGAATTTCACATGGTGCAACCTGCAGAGAACAGCTGGGGCTCAGTTATGTTCTCCCACTTGGATGCCTCACAATGACATCCTCTAGGGTGTTCTATCCAGACTTCAGATGCCAGTCCAGGGGAGCATAAGCATCTCAAATTACTGTTCTATCTTCCAGCTCAGTTAGATGACTTAAATACTCCAAGGCATTTCAGTCTTGTCTTGTTATCTACATGTGGATATTCCAATTGAGTCTTTTATTTCCCTCTCTTTGAGTGATGTCTGTGACAGATGGGGTGAATCACTCCCCAAAGATGTGTGTCTCTCTCCATTGGCTTCAGAAAGAGCCTGACTTTTAGGCTCAGTGCTGTGAAGATGTCATTGAATTGTCTGAGCATGCATGTCTTGAACTGCTTGAGCTTCTGTAGCATACTCAAGCCTGCTCCCCTCTGCTGCTCATAGAAGTGTACTGGTCTCCTTGAGTCCTCTGCGGGTCCCATATTTCAGATACTCTAGGATGTCTCAGACGGTGCTTTTCATCCATGCTTAGACAAGTCTCTCAAGCTCTACATAGCTTCCTAAATACATCAGATGCTTTAAAACCACCTATGCTTTTGGGGGTGTCCTAGGGTGAGGTTATGATGCTTGTATCCCCAGTCGTGTGTTCTGTTACTGCTGGATATTATGCACTGTCTTCAAGACAGGCTCTGAAGAGCAAGGTTTGTTTTGGTTTGTTATCAGCCTGCTCCCCCACGGCTGGCGGGACAGAGGGACAGGACAGTACATAGTGCGGCTTTTGCTTTTTGCTTGGCTTTTTGCTGCTTTGCTTTGCTCTTACTCCTGCTTCACTCCTGCTTTGCTCCCACTCTGCTTTTGCTTTTTGCTTCTGTTAGTTTAGCTAAGTGGTCCAGATTTTTCCCTGGACTGTTTTTTCCTTCCCTTTTTGAAACCATTCAAACCTGCTCCGGACTGGGACCTGGGAAACATCGAGAGTTTACATCTTGTGGCTGCAGCAGCCATCCCCAGCGCCAGAGGGAGCAACAACAGAGTGACCACTCCCAGGAAAGACTTTCTGAATTTTTCATCCTTTTCAGCTTGGGGAAAGTGGTGTCATCTGGTATTGTTCATTTTGTATGCTGGGGGTGTTTTGCTTGTTAAATAAACAGGTTCTTTCCACTTCTCTCCGAGGAATCCTTCCCGAACTGGTGGGGGAAAGGGGCTGTGCGGGTTTGCTTTATGGGGGGGCCCCCTTTGGAGGTTTTCCCCCAGATTTGCCCTAATCCAGGACAGGGGAATATTTAGATTTTTCCACATTTGTTAGAATTAATTTTGATCTATTTCTTATTTGTTAAGCCTTACTTGTTACAGCTATGACAATAACACAGAGAAATCACTTTCCCTCCTTTTGAAGTGGAATATCTGGATTAATAGCATGAGCTCAGGCAAGGATGAAGGAGCACTTTCTCAGATGTGCTCAGTACCTGGTGATTTCAGCACAGGCTTCTTATGAGGGCTTTGTGCAACATACCTGATAAAATATGTACAACTGAATTAAGCTTATAAGTGCAGATAGCAGCAGGACTAAAACAGAATTCAGTTCAGATATGCTGCATGTTTGTATAACACTGAGATGCAGAGGAAATATTTTCTAAACTTGGTTTCTTCTGCTGTCAAAGACAGATAAAAGCAGAATGGTTTGTCACTTCTTTTGAGGTTTTTGTAATGTATGGACTTTGTGGTGACAGTTTAAAGTCAAGTGGTCTGACAGTGTTTCATGAATACACACTCAAGGACAGACTTCTAAAAGCATTAATGTAACACTGAACAGTCTTCTGAATCACAAGAAAAGACTAGTTTCTTATATCCATAATAATCAAAATGGTCTCGAGTGTTTGAAAATACCAACAAAATACTAATATTGCAGTGTATTTATATGAAGTAAGCAACAGAAAATGATCAATGTGTAGACAAGAAAACTGCTGTGCATGTTACACCCTGTTAACAATGCAAGGGTTAGGATTATCCAAATGAAGTTGGTTCTCCAAGCTGTGGCTACAGTTCATGAAGAGAGATGTCATTCAGGGAATGATTCAGCACTTGGAAAGCTGAGGTTCCAACACAGGTTAAATGGTGTTTCTGTGAGGCAGGAGTGTAGCATTTATATCCTTCTGGATAAAATTACCTAAGATGGTGTGAGATGCAGGCAGTGACCTTTCCCAAGAGCTGCTAAGGGATTACAGCTCTGAAATAAGGCCGTCTGCTCTAATCCACATAAACTACCTTTCTTAGCTCTACTGAGATCAGCAGCCATCTCTGAATTGAGAGATGGCTGGTTCCAGCCCAGAAGGAGACAACACGTTCATCATTGCCATTTGAAGATGGATTTGATACCAAAACACGTCATTAACAGACCATAAATAGCAATTATTTTAGATGCCATCAGGAGGAACAGGAAATAGGAATTTGATTTGAACATTTTTTACATGAACAGCAGCAATACTAAAGTCCTTGTTTTTTTCCTGAAATAATGCATGAACAAGACTAGTTAAATCATATGGAGATAAGTTCCCCTTTCAAAATCTAGAAGTCATAAATAATTATCTGTATTGGCAACTTTCATTAGTTTCAGTGTTTAAAGGCTGGCAGCACAGGACACATCTCTGCTTTATTCAGTGTGCTGTTCAGCATTTCAAGTTAGTATTTTAAAAAGGATATTAATGTGTTCAGAAGTATCTTTCTTATGTCAATATATAATGCATCTTAAACCTTCCTTTTTCATTACAAAAATGCTTGAACTGTCATCATCAGACTAGTGATTAGTCATCATCAGACTATGCAAGCTGAGCTGTGCTTCCAGCCCCTTCCTTTTTATGCTCTTCCTCTCATTTCAGCTGTTTGCAACCTTCAGATTTGACAAAGCATGATGGAAACCTAAAGGCTTTGGTGACCTTTCACTTCACTTTGGCCAATTCTACATTAAGATCCAGGCATCTGCATGGAGCAGTGCAGAAGGACTGGTTCTCTGAGTCTAAAGTGAAAGGGTAAAATTAAGATCCCATCAAATATAGATTGAGTATTGCTACTCAGATTTTTAGCCTGAGATGTTGCACTGCACTATGATCCTGCTATGGTTGAACCTACAATGGAGGTAAGCATCTTCTCTGCTTAACCTTTTAGGATAACCAGGCCACAATATTTCCAGAAGTGAGGAGAACTAACAAATGTTTCTTTTTGCTGCAGAGTAATCCCATGTCTTGACTAGAAATGCCATGTTATTTTTCTATTGGGTTGCCATGAAAATTGACAGAATAGAGTACATAGAGTACAACATAGACAGAAGTGATTGGAAAGACTTGGCACTGTGAAAAGCTTCCGTGACATCCCATGAATTTGATGAATGATGGCGTCAAGAAGATACTTGGGTCCTCATCTGCATTGGTATATTTGGGTATTTTCTTTGGCAAGACAGACCAGTGCTCTGCAAGTGTGCAGCAATTAGCTGAGGGCATGTGATACAGCCTTTTTTAAATCAGAAGCTCTTCAGTTTTGCTCATCAGTTTTACCTACAGATGATTGCTGGGATGGACTAACAGCTGTAGTAATTATCCCTCTATAAATCTATAGATGTATAAATAGCAGGAACACTGAGGTCTGAAATGTGAATCCAGTGATTGGTAGTAAAGAAAATAATCTTATGTTAAAGTATTTTTTCCCAAAATGATTGAATAAGTAAAGCAAGATTAATGATCACTGAAGTTTTAGCTGATTAAAGTCAATTGTTGAGATGGATGGAAATAAAGCAGTGGTAATTTTATAATTAAGTAAAGAAGTGAAACAAATTGAGGTGCCTTTGCAAGGGTGTAAGTTAAAGAACTAGGTGATAAAAATGGCCTTAATACATAACTTTTTTTATAAAATAAAAAAAAATATTGCTGTAGACCACTTTTGATACATAATTTATACTGCAAAGTACCTGCAGAGGCTTATGTGGTTTCTGGCCTGTAGGAAAGAAGTTATTCTCTTCTAAAAAGCCTAATACATAAAATCTGAGCCATACTGCTCTCCTACAATGAAATTCTATGCCATTTCCAGTGGAGAAAAAAAAGCTTGACTGAATGCTGGAACAGCTGGCAAAGAAACTATAAAGAGTGATTATAAAATTATTAAATCAGGAGATGACCACCTCCTAGTATATAGCCAAGCCTTTTTTACTAATCTGAAAATGAAATATATTTTGCCTTACCAGCCTATCCAAACTTGTGCCAGCAGCAGTTGTAGGTCTCTCCTCTGGGATATATGGTCTAAACCGGGTATTGAAGTTTTCAGGGACAGAACGGGAAGATCTCATGGCAGGTGCTGGTTTAGGTTGGCCACATCCTTGGAAAACCTGAAAAAAGACATTCTTGGTTATATGTTTGTCAAATGAGAATCATAAAAAAAGGAAAGCTGGAATTTTGTAGCCTCTTTATTCTTTTTTTGTATTCTTGAAACAAGACTTGATTGACATTTTTATACTACTGAATTGAGTGCTTGACCTGCAATAAAACTCAGGTTAATAATTTAGCATTATTAATCACTTGGTGAGAGTATGGAAACATAGAGGGACCTTAAAGCCCCCTTAATTTAAGAAGGTGATTATTATGAGAAATTAACATCTGAAAGCATCTTAATTGCTGTCTTTCCAGGAAGAAAAACACACAAAAGGATGTCCGTTGTGGCAGGACATTCTTGATAACTGTTTTCAGTTTTGTTAAAATGCAGAATCACAGGTCATCATAATCCTTACCTACAGCTCTTTGTACCTTGCAATCTTATTTGTATTCTTAGAGAAAAGGTCAATGATGAAATAGCTTTGTAACTTGGATAACTTTCTTATTCCCTACCAATCTCTCCCTAGAAAGGTGAGGCAGACTGACTGGGCAACAGAGATAATTATTTTCTGCTAGTGCGTTTGTTTTCTGGGTATAGAAAATAATGCTTGCAGTTATTAAACTTTTCATATACTTCCATCTGGAAAAAAGTTTCAGTGTTGTGTATCTGGTAGGTACTAAAGGACACAGAGGACACTTTTGACTACTGGATATCAAGCATATTTCCCAAAGGCATTTTTGCACAAACTGAACATCTGAAAAGAGGTAGAAAATCCACTGAGTTAAAATTTTGAAGTGCTCTCATGAAGTAGAATCCTAGTGTTTGCTTTCACACCAAATTTTCCAGTTTTAGAATCACCCTCCTGTTTTTGTGACTGTTTCAACATTTTCCTCCATTCAAAAGAAAAAGAATTTAATGTCAGAATTTCTCATAAGATATATAATACAAAACCCTAATGCCATACACAGACTGTTTGAATGTGGGGGTGATAACTATATAAATGCTGTGTTTTGGTTCTAGGACGAAATGACTCCTTTTTGTGTGGCTATGTTGGTTTCTGTGGCCAGGTTTTGGTAGTGGGGGGACTACAGGGGTGGTTTCTGTGAGGAGCTGCCAGCAGCTTCCCCCATGTCCGGCAGAGCCAGTGGCAGCCGGCTCCAGGACAGCTCTGCTGGCCAAGGCTGGGCCTGTCAGAAATGAGAGTAATGCCTCTGTGATAGCATGGTTAAAAGGAAAAGAAAGTCATTGTGCAGATGAAACTGTGGCCAGAGAAGAGCAGGGTGAGAACATGTGAGAGGAACAGCCCTGCAGACACCAAGATCAGTGCAGAAGGAGGTGCAGGAGGGGCTGCAGGGCCAGAGCTGAGATTCCCCTACAGCCCCTGGTGCAGCCCATGGGGAGGCAGCTGTGTCCCTGCAGCCCATGGGGAGGCAGCTGTGTCCCTGCAGCCCGTGGGGAGGCAGCTGTGTCCCTGCAGCCCATGGAGGTCCCTGGGGATACAGAGATCCACCCTCAGCCCATGGAGGACACCCACACCAGGGCAGGTGGGTGCCTGGGAGAGGACGAGACCCCGTGGGAGGCCTGTGCTGGAGCAGGGTCCTGCAGAGCCGTGGAGAGAGGAGTCCACCCTGGAGCAGGTTTGCTGGCAGGACTTGTGAGCCTGTGAAGGGACCCACACTGGAGCAGGCTGTTCCTGAAGGACTGCATCCCATGGAAAAGTGACCCAAGTCCAATGTGCAACCTCTGTTTCTTTCAGGGTACATTAAATTGGCTCTCAGGTTTCCTGATGTTAATTTATAGGCCCCAGATGATTCAAAATTTGCTGAAAGAAGCTGATTAATACTAAATGTATGTCCAGTCATCAGGTCTGCTTTGGCTCAAAGTCCAGCAAGTCAGCTGTTGTATGGCCATTGGGATTTTTAATTTATGAGTGGAATACTGTTTGTTCTGGTTTGAGAATATCTGTTTTAAGAGTTTCAAGCCTCCCTAGTCCTGAGGACTATTGGACAATGAATTAATTCAATCAACCAAGAAAATTGATTTTAGCTTGTAAAACTCTAAACCTTTTGTCAGGAAAGAATCTTATTTTTCCTTTGTAAAAAAAATTCAACTAAGATTAATATTCAAGATTTATACATGATCGTGTAGGATACAGTATAATTTTAAGGGTGAAATCTGTATGTTAAGAGCATGAATTATACTTACAAAAGTTTACTTAATTTTCTTCTGACTCGAGATAAGTTATGCACTGAAAACATAATTATTTATTTAGAGATCTATAAAATCCCATTTACTCAATTAAGCAACTGAGTATTTGCCTATGAAGCAGCTGACAATTATACAAAACATACAACTAGATTCTCAGGAGAAAGGAAAGTGAGGCAATGTCTCCTTAAAAGTCCCAGTGTGTGATTGTTAAGCTACTTGTACGGCCATGTGGTGCAACTGCAAGTCTACATAATTTATATTACATCTTTCTTATGATGTACTGAAAAAAACCCAGCAGAGACTTTGTGGCATTTATCTTCATACAAATAGTTTCAGCAAGTGGTTTTATACAAACAAATTTACATACAGTCAGACAATAATAAAGATGGAAACTAGACAGTAATATTTACATGACAGAAAAAGAAATAACTTGCTTTTTAAATAACCTAACAGAAAGCAGTAAGGATACAATATTCAGTAACTGAATTTTGAGTCAAAAGAGACATTTTAAAATTTGCATCCTGGTATTAAATGACAGAACACAAAATGTAAAGATGATAACTGATATTAACAAATGCTTCCTAAGAAGAAGCACATGAAATACTTTCTTTACAATGCTACTCAGAGGTATTGAACAATTTCTGGAAAAATACTCAGGTGTTTCATTACACATTCTGTGAATTGGTAGCATAAACCCACTCCCTAAAAATGTATATTTTATATATAATTGGTGCAGTCCATTTAATCTGAATTTAGAGAATAGATTCCATTTGAAATTAAGAAAGCTAAATTTAGTTGTCATCGTGTATGCGTCTACATTTAAGCTGTACATCTAAGCCAGGGAAGATTAAAATATTTCTTCTGTTTCTCTCTCATCAGCATCTACAGCTGTTTGGGATGTTCTGGGATATCTGAGATGCCTGTTAAGATTTTATAACACAAAACCATTCCTGGCTGAACAGCTGTTAAAGCTCAAATGGACCAAATCTCTATGGTCAGGGGTACGAACCAAGCCGTGAGAACAAGTCAACAGAGCTAGTGAAGAATTAAGTCTCTTGAGCTGAGTAAATGGAAGTATCTACTTCAGGACTAGGATGTAGATACTGTAGAAAAAAGAGCCCTTTTCCCAGGAGAATTTGACGTTTTAAATTTTTGTGGAAGATGTAGTCTGTTCTCTTGGGTCATATTGTTATTTAGCCATGTGCTAGTGCTCAATGTTTCCAGTTGATTGTCTCTATATGATTCTGCTCCATTGACTCTTCAGATAGAACAGCATTGATTTTTTTACCTGCACAGAGCTCTGGAAAGAACACAGATAAATGAAGAGGTTTTCTTAGTATGAAACTTGTGGACTATTTTAGAAAAAACCTTGGATGTAGTTCTGTGAAGATATCCTCCTTATAAATAATGCATACGTACTGTGCTATGTCATGGAACTCATTCATCCGTTTAGCTGAAGTAATTGCTGAGAAAGAACATATATTTATAGGTTAAAATGGCACATCCATCAACTTAGATAAAAGCAGATTTAAGAGTTACAAAGGGGAAACTCAGTTATGGGATAGACTGTATGAAAGTGGAAAAATATGGTCATGGCAGCCAAATGACTCTTCCAGCAGTCTAACATACTTGTATAGGACCAGACCATTGCAGAAAATAGTTCAATATGTTGTGTTTTGTGCAGCAATGGAGACATGATTATGCTGATGCAACCAGATTAGTAAATTTCTCCACTGTGAAAAAAAAGGATGTTGTAACATCTTTTGTGCTGCTTTTTGAGTTTTCCTGCACTTGTGAATGAGAAATCTCTATCGCTAGGCATGAACTAATAAACATTCATGTTTTTAACATGGAGCAGATGTAGCATTTACTTTTTGACTTGAAGCAGGAACCGAAGGTGTTGGTACTGACAGCCTTGTGGGAAAATTGTGAAGGTTCTCAAAACATGCTTGTTTTGGCCAAGATTGAAATGAGCATTTATATGTTATGACTCTGAATGTGACTACCTGAATTACCGCAGGGAGAATGACAATGAGAATAAGGTAAATGTATGCTAAGACTAAGTCTTGGATATGAGCTGAACCTTAGGAAACAATGCACAAAATGTAAAAATTTTGCCTGAGAAACAATCAACATGTTGCTGAGCACTGAATTTGGCACTATATCGTTCAAATACAAAAAAGGTGTCACTGGAGAATTATAAAGAGATTTCAATAAAGAGGACATCCTGTCTCAGCTATTATAAGCAGAAATCCAAGGTAAATCTACTGCACCATGACTTCTGCCAGAGGCAACCTTCAGGGAACATTACTCTAGTCTGGGTAGACCCAGCCTGCAAGGCCTATTCTTACAAGGTACTGATGTCTTTGGGAGGCATCTCAGGCAGCCGAGGCTGATTGTTTTGCACTCTCTGTGATGTGGTCTGTGGAAGGTACTCTGTAAAAATGGCTGCAGGTGCTAGATGATGAATTTATGGAAACTGGTTTTGATGATCAGCAGTCCTTGTCTTCTCTTGGAGAAAGGAAAGTTTGGGCATATTCAGAGCATATAGATCCTTCCAGCAGAAAGGCCTTGGGCCTTGGAGTGTGACTTTCTGTACTGTTGCTCTTTTTTGACAAGCATCTCCAGTTGTCACAGCTGTCAGGAATGGGACTTTCCCCGGGGCAAAATAAGGACCTTGTGTGGCTGTCATTAAGGGACATGACAGGTGTGCAAGGTGAGCAGCCAAGAAGCCTAGAGATTTGTGGTCAGACTTCCTGGACAGGCAGTGCTGAACATAAACTGCTTAGAAATACCAAGAAAACAGAGAAAGATTGCAGCCTCAGCAAGAATTGGAGGTTTTTAACATAAGACTAGCACATGTTTAATGTGAACTGTGCTAGAAGAATCGACCATAATCATCACAGAAACACGAAAAGCTAATGGTCTAGGAACAGAGATGCTCCATTTTATGCAGTGAGAGATACTGGAATATGTCTGAGTTTGAATGTCCTTGGTCAGTAGGACAAAGATTGAAGAGGTACATGTGGTATCTCTTTAATTCTCTGTCTCTGTATTGAAGTACAGCTATCAAAAGAGGAAGACAGAGGGTTTGTGCCTTCTAAGGAAATGAAAGACAAGAAGTGAACTCAAGCAATAAGCCTTGACTTTCTGCACTGATTAATTGTTAAGTCATTGCCTTTTCCTTGGACTTTTGGAATAGGGCAATTTTATATAACTATTTGAAACAGGAGCACTGGATTTTGGATTAAATAAGCTCTGGGTCTTCTGCCTACGAAGAGGATAAAGCAAGTGAGAACTCCTTGAGGAAAAAACCTTTTGTTTTCATTTTTTCCACTGCTTTTAAAAGAAAAAACAACATTATATAACATGGCTGAAAATTCTACTGAATACAGCATAGAGTCTTCTCCCAGACATCAACCAGGTTTTTAGATAGAAAAGTCTGCATGTCAGCAGTGAAAAACAATCTATGTGTATGTGGGTGTTGCAGGCATTACATTATTAGTGCATCACCATTTTTCCACTGTAAAAAGGCACTGACTGACTTGTGGAAAAATACCTATGATTCCTAGTCACCACATTTTTCAGTAGGTACAGTCGAATAAAAGGTACAAAATGGTCTGAAGAATGAGAAAACAGAAAAGATCATGATTCCAACACCCTGCTTGAAGCTTTCTGAGTGTCATCTCAGATTAATTGACGAGAGAGGCTTTTCTCCTACATTAGGTTTGCAGTTGCATTCCATGCACCCCACTACATCTGGTGAGGGGTCTGTCATTTCCACTGAAGGTCTAAGTGGTCAATATATATAAGGGGGAAAAATTAGATGACAGAGGATGGATCAAAGTCTGCTTGTATATCATCTCTGCAAGTCTGACCTGGCACAGAAGAGGACAGCACTATACCCAAAGCCTTTGCCTTTTTATAAAAGGGTAAAGCATTTCCATGTCACATGAAAAAAGATGGCTGTAACCTAGGAGATCAAGGAAATCACATTTCACGAGAATAATGGTTTACAGAGAATATACAAAGGTCCATCAAGGATAGAGAGCTCTGTTATCTGTGAAAATAGAATGAAATAAATTTTGCTGATATAATTTCTTTTCTGTTCTACAAGATTAAAAAAAATATTATCTAAAGTTTCTCAGAGGTAAAACTATTGCATTGCAAATGGCATTATTAATCTTTACAGCAAATAAAAGACTTGTGAGGGACAGGAGAAACAGTCTGCTCTGCTACGAACAAGTAGTGAAATGAGCTCATGCCAAAACATCATTGGACTCTGGCAGGGGATGCAGCCTTCCAGCAAATGGAAAAACTGTGAAAACCAAACAGTAAAAAGTAAAAAGGAAAAAGTAAAAAGTAAGAAGGAAAACAAAATACACCTGGGCCTGGGGTGAGTTTTAAGTGAAAATATTTTTTGTTTCTTTTTTGAGGTAAGGGCTGAGTTTGCTGAAGCTAACCTTTAATTCCCAAAATATTGAAGAGAATCTGGCTGTTAAACACCATGATCACTGGTGCCAGAATAAAGTCTCATCCTGCAGGATGTAGACTGCTTTTAAAATCCAAGGAATGTCATGTAGGTTGAAAGCAAAAGGCATATTGAAGAAAATTCTTAGCAACCTGCAGCACTGGGGCCATAAAAAGTGTCTAATTTTGGGTTGACAGGAAGAATGTAAACCTCAGGCTCCTGCTTTTTGTCCCCATTTTTTTTCCCCCTGCTACAGCAGCTTCCTTCCAGTCACTGACTTAGATGGCAGTCTGGCCAGCACCTGACTTACTACTGGGAGTTAAATGGGAGATAGAAGCTCCTAATGCAGATAGCTTGGCAAACTTGACTTCAGAATTTCAGCCACAGTGCACTGATGAATATTAAGGTGAAGCCATTAATTGTTGACTATTGGCTCAACAGCATCTGCTACTGAATTTGAAGGATCTTATTAACAGGGGGTTCGGAGGTGGTGGTGACCTGTGTATACACACACACATTAAAAATGGAAAGGAGGCAGCCGGTATCATTAGCTCAGTTTATCTTTGTGTCAGAATCCAGACAAAACTCTATCAAACTGAGGTCTGGTAATCAGAGACCGGCCAATGTAGCATTTCCCTAGAGTGGCTATTAAAGGAGGTCAAATGAAACATTTTGTGTATTCACCTCAAATACATTGTGCTCAGTCTGACCTAGATAAATCAAAATGTGTTTGGAAGTTAATATGGAGAATCACAGATGAGACACGAGTGGAAGTTACCAAGTATACTCTGCAGGATAATGCTTACAGAGTTACCATTGGTTTTCAGAACACTCTATTTTCCTTAAATCTCTTACAGCTTTTACTTTGAAGTTTAATAAATGGTAGCGTTCTCCCTTCCACTTCCTTTTGAAAAATCCAAGCTTGTTTAACTAGTTTAACGAGGAATTCAAAGCCAGTGTGGTGAACTGTTGAACAAGCAAAAGTAATTTCTGGTGGTCTGGACAATCTTTCTTAAAGTCTAGACAGAAAAATTGGTGGAGATGTTTTTCCCCCCACTTGTGACATTCAAAAACATTCAGAGAAGGCACGACTGACACAGTACCTTTGCTGACACCTGCATGCTGTTCTCTTGCATGTTCATGATGGCTTCAGAAATCTTGACATCAATGGGATCCATGACTGATTCAATGTTGAATGGTCCCTCTAATCTCTCCGCTACCAGAAGCATAGCATCTGTTAAAACACAAAGCAGCCATGCCCTTAAAGAAGGGATACCTTTGGGTTCCTCAGGCAGACAGACCAGCACTGCCAGCGTAGGTGTGGATACTGAGCACTCCTCAGCAGGAGTCTGGGGGGATGTTGGCAGCAGCACTGTGAAGTCTGCAGGGCAGCTTCCCAGCTGTCAAAAATACCTTCCCCTACTGCTGCCACCACAGAAAGAGGAATAAAGACTTTAAAAGTTAGATTAATATTAGTTGCATAACACTATCGAGCTTGGGGTAAAATTATTTTACACAGCTTCTCGAAGCAGCCAGTGCTTTGGAGTGTACTTATGTAATCTCCTTCCCAAGAAAAAGCAGGATGATAGAAATGAATCCTTGGGGTATGTTCTTAGAATTTGTGTGAGATGATGAAAATTTTTGTATGATCTATTGGGGTGTTATAATTAAAGCAGATGTTCTTTCTGACCTTAATGATCTCATTTTCTTGCAATATGAACAGCAGATGAATATAGGATTTCTGCCATAGTATATAGGTATAAACTGTGTTTGCCTTGCTACATTTTCAAAACATGGCTGTAAATTGTATGTAGAAACATATAGTGTTTGAATGTTTTGGATTAATACAAAAAAAGTTTTCTTAACTTCCAAAAGAGCTCATCTGCAAAATAATTTAATCTTTTGATGTTTATTAACAAATGAAAACCAAGCAATTGGACAGAAATTCATGGCAATAAAAAAGGTTTTGCCATGAATCAGATATATTTGTCTATACACAGACACAAATTTATCGTAATTTATGTGGCAATAGCCATGTGATAAACTGGATTTACAGTATATCCTTTGAACAGCATATGAACAGGATCCTTGTCTCCTATGTTAGATTTAAAGTTTTCAGCAACTAATTAGCTTTAAGCAGCAGATGCTTGTAACCTTAACACAATAAACAAAAATCTTCACATGCTCTCTTCTTTATATGCCAGACTTAAGCTCCAGAAAGTACCAAGCAGATTTCCTTCTGAAACAGACCCATGCCTGCTTTGCTGTTTTAAGCACCAGTCCCACAGCAGCTGTGTGGAGAAGCCATGGAGTTCTCCATACATCTGAGAGCAGTGTTTGTTAGCTTTACACTTGGCTGCAAGTCACAGAGGTTTATTCCAAGATGGACATCTTCTCCTTCCCCATAAAAGCACAAGTGCATGGAGGTATGGGGAAAAGGGGCTGGTGTCTCACTCTAGCAGTTTAGACAAACACCTCCCCGCACAGCCTCACCCAAGGACTGCATTAAGTTGTTTATATGCTGTCAGTGCATACCCAGAAATCCCACTGAAACTGGAATTGCTTGGCATGTAGCACCAAAGCGCTTTTGCAAATTTACATCTAATATTTCACAGTCCTTTTAGGCTGGAAAGGGTAATGCCAGTTATTTGGAGTGAGGTGTAAAGCACTTGTTGCTAACTGTGAGAAATGGACAGATGACGGGAAATTGGTTTCAAGCAGAGGTGTTACTTTGCCTGCACCTTATTTTAAAATTCTGCAGTTTATAGCCTTTCCAGTGGGAAGTGGTGAAAACAGGAACTACCTCTGACAGAGAAAACAGTTTTCATACACACAAAGACACACACATACACACACACCTGCACACACACAGATTACAGCAATGTTTGCAGTTTTTCCAAATTAAAAAAAAAAAAAAAAAAAAAAAAATTACAAAGAGAACTTGTAAGTGTGGATTCCTATGAAGTATTTTCTTCCTCATGTTCAGAATGACTTTTATGACTTTCAACATTTATGATTTAGTATTTGTGAGCAATGTGATCAGCTTAAATCCTAGGTGCCACGACCAGTACTAGGCCTTGTTATAGCACAGGTCCTGGTGGCTGGATTTTAGTAGTTTACTTCAGGAATAGGGTTAAGATTAGGGTTACTGCATAAAACAGTAAAAAAGTAGATTTTTTGGGTTTTTTTGTGGGTTTTCTTTTTTTTTTTTTTTTTTTTTTTGTTTTGTTTTGTTTTGTTTAGTTTTGGGTTTTTGGTAGCAGTCGACTACATTTTAAGTTAAGGACAGGTGCCTCTTTATATGAATACACTTTATTTTGGCAACTGGAAGGTTGGAAAAGTCTAGTGCTAAGCCCTAGTATGTGTTTGGGGACTGTACCAAAGCAGAGTTCCATAAATATATAATTGCTGGATATCTCTTGTGAGAATGGGTGGTGGCTACAGCCTATTTGCTGCTTCTTCTGATGGCACGGGGCAATAGTTCTGAATTAAACCTTGAAGAGAAATCTCAGCAATGGGGCAGAAAAGTGCATCACCTTTACCTGAACAAGAACCACAGTTTTAATTTAAGAACAGCCTTTCCTCAGGGAAAGTGCCTTCAACTCCAAAATGAATAACTCTAGGAGATGCAAACTAAAAATCTGTTCCTGGCTTAAACAGTTTGTATCTATAGAAAGATAACCTTTAGCTAATCAGCTTCTATTTTCTGAACCTTAAGCTTAGTCATAGATTTAGTCTTTATATATACGTATACATCTGTATCTATCTATATAATGTATCTATCTATATCTATATCTATATCTATATCTATATCTATATCTATATCCTCTATATCTATATCCAGATCTAGATCTAGATCTAGATCTTGATCTATCTATTAGTCATTGTTAAGGAAGAGGACAAAGGTTGGGGAATGTGGATAATTTCTGGCTGCCAAAGCTTTTTGTTATGTTGAGTTTTTTCTTTCATATGGTATAGTATAGGTCTGATGATGCTTTCAAAGCTGGGGTTCAAGTTAGGTTAGAGGCAAGTTTATATTTCAATCACATGGGCTATAGATTTAAGGTATTGCTCTACATAAAGGAAAGGAAGAAAAAAAGAGAAAATAAAAGAAAACAAGAGAGAAAATCAAACAGTAAATCCCTGCTTGTCCATATTCCTTAATTTCTGTCTCCTTCTCTGGCTTGGAATGAATCTGGACCACTACAGGCAGCTATTCATAACTTAAGTCTGTGGAGCAGTGAGAGGCTATAAGCCTACAGCGACATTTGACATTAAAGCCTTGTGATCTTTTATTTAATTGGATCTTAAGGATATGCCTGGGGAGCAAGGGGTTAAGGGAAAAATATAATTTGAAATATCCACACCTTTATTGATGACAGGTACATTTTTATATCAGCAGTTTGTATTTTTTTTGGAGGGGTTAGGATGTGACATAGGACTAATGCTGAAGTAGAAGCCTCTACAGGGTAGAAGAGGAAGAGTCTGAGAAATGGATTAAATGCTGTGACAAGTGATGCTTGAAGGGCTGAAGTAAAAGAGGTTCCTCCTTCAACATTATTTCTGAGGCTGACACAAGCTGTGCTTCCAGTTAACGCTCATTTTAGGGATCAGCCCAGACTAGAAGTCTTGGACAGTTTGCACAGTTCAGATGAGTTCTCGCATGAATGGAAAATGAATGTTTGAGGACTCATTTTTACCTTAGTTCCAGCAGCTTTGTGGGGCTATGGCTGACTTAGCAGTGACCAGGCTGCTGGGTTATTCTTGTCTCCTTCTGGTAGGAGTACTACAAGCTCAGTCTAGCAAAAGAGGATGAACAAGTGGCACTTCTATGAATGCCAAAATTATTTTCTTAGCCTCTGTCTGACTGGGTGCTTCCTTCTATCTTTTTTCTAACCATTATGCTGTTCCTGACTAAATCAACATATCCAGAAGATACCTGACAGCCACAGACTGAAAGAAGCCTGGAAGAACAAGGTAGTCTTATTATTGTGGATGTTCAGGCCCCTTGGGAAAAACTCACTTCTGTATTTAACTAGCTTGATACTATAAATTTTTTGAGTTAGGCCTCAGATTTAAATTAAGACTGAATTTTTCATCCATAACATTGATTTCTAGGAAGAAACACTGTACAGTGTTTAAAGGGAATTGCTGTCTTGGAAAATATTTCCTCAGGTCATTAGGTGGAATTCTGTTTTTTGGCAACCCTAACTCTCACAACAGTGATAAACTTTATTATTCACTTGTACACTTCCATATGAGCACATACATACCAGCTACCCTGTGCAATTGAGTGAAATGGAAGCTGTTAGGTTGAATACAGTGAAAATCAGATGAAATGTAATAAGCTGAGATTTATGACAGGACAGTCAAAATGCTGTAATGGTCCTCACCAGACTGTAGCTCTTCAAATCTCTAATTGTGTAATTGTGTATCAACAAACACAGCACTCCTGCCCCAAGTCCTTTTTTTTCCCTTCTAAACATGTTGTGAATATTATTATATGAGAAACTGGAAAGATTTAAATATGAAGTTCAGAAAATCTAGATGCTTTAGTCTTGAAATCCTAATTCTCAAGAAATCCTCAACCAGGATTTTGTCCGTTCAGACCCTTGAACGGACAAAAGCCTGGTTGAGTTCAGTGTCTGAGTGGGCTTAATAATTTCTCAATCATCTCAAATAGTAGATATTTGGAACTTAATTATTGTTTGTGCTATAAAAAAATCTGAAAACTGAGTGATTGACTCACTTGTTTTTTATGCTGTTAGTATATGTGGACTGTGTTGTTCAATTACATATGTTCTTGATTTTTCCTCTTTTGTATTTTTCCAAATCTGCTTTCTTAGGTTCAGTATGTGTTCTTCATGTACTACAGCATCTGGAAAAACGCTGGCTGAGGTGAGTGGATCAGGAATTTTAGATAAGTCATTCTTGTGCTGTGGGTTTGTCAGGGATCTGGAAACAATAGCTGTGACTAATTGCTCACTTGAGGACACAGGCTTGCCAATGGCCCTGAGAAAGTGCAGAGCATATGGTACACCAGGGTCACCATCAGTGCTGCTGCTCTCAGTCTCTCCTGGATGCTGAAAAGAGGGGTGGGAACCTTCCTGATGCAGTAACTCCCCCAAAGTCTACTGAAGGCCTAGGGTGTGGTCCAAGGGCCCCCACTGTGTCTGCCAGCTGAGCACAGCAGCTCTCTTTAACTGCTTTATATTCTGTTTTCCATATCAAGAAAAACCACAGGTATTTGTCAGTGGTTTTTAGAAGGACCTTGTTTCATTTTAAGCAGTATTTAAGAAAGAGAACCTGAAAAAATTTTTAGTTTGCTTTATAGTTTTTTTTTTTTTTTTTTCAGTTTCATAGGTGCCATTTTAATGAGAAACACAGGAGAAAACTGATCATCATGCTAAGTGATTTATTGTGTAACTTAAGCATTCAGAAGACCAGGTGTGCATTTCAAGATATGGAAATACTTTATGAGTCCTAGGTGTCCACAGGCAAAGTAATGGATAGACTAACAATACAAATAGACAAGAATCTGCCTCTGTTTCCTTGGAAATGCATTAAGCCACCCTCCTATAATCTTGATATCAAAAGTGATGTGTTCCTGTTTGTGTTATATTTCTTTCAGTGCAGTTTCACAGAAAACTTCCTAGTGAATTCCAGATTGAAATAAAAGGAGCAGGGAAAATGAAACTGATGTATGAGACTTCTGACAAGTTATAACTCCCTCTAAACTAGGCTGAAATACAAAGTTCTGGCAAGAACCATCAGTGCCTCCTTTTTCTTGCCCTTTTCTATCATCCAGAAAATGCAAAGAGGCTCTCATAGGGACAATTTGGGAGGCTGATAAGGAAAGGCATTTTTAGGGTCTCTGTTAATTTGGCTGTGACATCAGTTTTTCCTTTCATACATTGTTGCTCTTCTACTTCAAAATTATCAGTGCGATTCCAGCAGTGGCTGAGCTTCCCCCAGGGGAATCCAAGAGAGAATCTATGGATGAAGTCTATAATTGTTGTTCATGGAAACAAAGAATGGTAAAATACTAAATCGCATGTCCTGCACAAAACTGTAAGGTATATTTTGTTTTGGGGAGAAAAAGGAGGAAGATCTTATTTTAAATCCCCATTAAGAGTTCTCTATTTTTCTTCTAGGTATGTGGTCTTACACTTGTTTATGGAGAACTGTAAAGTGCTTGTCCCCAAAGCTGCTGGTAAACAAAAGTAAGGACAAGTTTTTATTTGTGAAATTTCAAAGGATTTGTCTATGGACAAGACCATGGATTCCAGACTGAACAGTTGTAAAAGAGAGTAAGAAACCTGTTGCTGTTGACTATGACCTTGAGAGTGACAATGACTGTTTTGGGATAGGTTATAATTGTTGATATGCTGGGCATATCAACAGCCCTACAAGGCAGAGATCATTTGGTAGCTTCCCAACCTTCTGACCAAGGGCAAGGGGAGGCAGGAGTCTGGATTGTATTTACTAGGTTGTGTAGGCAAAACTCAGTGAGTTTTCCATCATGACACTAAATATAAATAGTGGTCATAAAATCTTTAGAGCATTAGATGGTAAACTAATGAAACAAATTAAAAACTAAAAATTGAAAAGTGAAATATGGGTAAATATTGACTTTTTACAAATATAATATCAGTGAAAATACATCCCTGTAATAATCTGCCAAAACTTTTACTGCTAGATTATGATTTACTAAAAAAATTCAAGAAGAGGAAAGTAAATCTCTACCTCACATTTAAAGGAGGTGATAAGAACTCTTCTCAGGAAAACAGAATAAGGCATTACAGAGATGCCAAAACTGCTGTTTTCCTTAGGGTCCACAGTCCCTTTTTCAAATTATTATTCATATTAGAATTCTATATGGTTCTATCCTGATGAGGCTAAACTGACACATTACAGATTTCCTGTCTGAGTATCATTAAGCTCCACATACACTTCACACTATGGAATAATATTATAATTTTCTGCATCCTGCTTTATTTAATTTTTGTGGTTTTGTATGTTTTTTTGTTTGTTCATTTTTGTTTTTGGTTTTCTTTCATTTCATGGGAGAAGGCACTTTTCTTGAAATTAATGTTGCACTTGTGCAGAGGGAATCTCAATATTTTTATTTGGATATTCAGTTAACAATAATCAGTTAAGCTTCTCTCTGGAGATATGCAGGCAAATGACTTGTCAGTCCTTGCATGAGAAACTGCTGCATGTGGGGTAAGATTTTTCTGGAGGTGAAAATTGTCAGCACATGAAGCTGAAGCTGAACAAAACAGAGATCAATGGGGAAAACATATCTAGGGTGGTTTGTTTACATGGGAGAAAACAAGGACAAAGAAAGATGGATTAAGGAACATGGGACATGAGCTAAGGAACAAACATGGGAAAATAGGTGGAAGAGGGCAGATGAAAGAAGCCGTCTGGAAAAACCACTGGTCAGCAAACTTGTCAGAGGCTTGATCACTGCAGTCTGCTCTATATCCTTATTAAACGCTATTCTTAACCATTTTCTGGTTGGGAATCACAGCATGGCTGTGCAGAATATTCTGTGTGTGTGTGTGTGTGTGTGTGTGTGTGTGTGTAAGATGCTGATAGCAAGCTTCAAGCCAATGATCCTGTGAGTAGGAGACCAGCAGAGGTTTCTGCTGGACCTTTGGTTCAGTCTGGGTGCAGAGTCTGGACAGTCTCGAGGTCCAGGCTATGGTTCAAAGGAGTTGGTTCAAGATGTGTGTGTATGACTAAAGGGGGCTGCATGCAGCTCCCAAATGAACTGCCACAGGGGCAGTCTGACAGAGATCCATTCACCCTCTTATCCCTTCTGAGCCTATCATTTCTGCACAGAGAAATGGTTGAGCACGGAGTTCTTCAAAGGCATAATGCAGAAGGATGCACTCCTGGAGGTGTCTAACTGTATACAGTACAACCAAGACAAGGAAAACTCCATTTCAATTTCTTTTCCTGCTGTGAGCAGTCTCAAAATTTTAGCTGCTGGAAAAACACCTTAACCACCTCTGGTATTCTAAAGTGCCCAACAGCTCTCTTTTTAAAACTATGTCCATGGCATTCTTAGCTATTCTGGGCAGAAAGATTGATATTTAAGGCAGAATCCAGTTTTCTGGCTTGTGCTTGAAGGGTTGATGTCTGAAGGATGATGTAATGAAGTTATGTCCTAAGTTCTTTTAGGAGGGACTGGAATCCAGAATTGTCCCTGCCAGGTTAATCACCAGCTAATTAAAAGGCAAATTTAAAAATGAGTGTAGATTATCAGATCTAATTATTTATTATCTATGTTTTAATTACAAGAATGTACAGATTTAAGAATTAAAATGTGGTTTTTGATATTTCTGATCAGCTATGTAGCCATGTCAGTTTATGACAGTATCACTTATTTTTCATTCAAAATAAAAAGGAAAAAAAGAATTGCCAACAGTATGAATAAACTAAAAGGATATTTTATTATTCCTGTTGGGATTGTATCTAACTGTCTCTTAGGTAGAGCAGCTCAAGAAATTATGATATATGTATGAAGAGTTATTCACATGCAATTGTCATCTTTTTGCATCTGATAGAAACAAAATGAGTTTTGTTGGGTGAAGAGTAGTTTTTGAGTATTTCACATACCATATGTTTTTATTCCATGTATTGAAAAAAATGGCTATATAAAATTATTCTTTTTTTATGTCTTTCTATAACTTTGAGAAATTCTAAATAGTTTATACACTGTTATTAGATCATGTTTTATTTTGTTCTTGTATGCAAAAAGAAAATAACAAAGACTGGGCAAAATGGTCATCTTTGTTTACTATTCTTATTCTTCCACTACCTGTAGTAGCTGAATGCAAGACATTCTTCTGAACTGGAATTTTAGCTAACATTATTGCTAAGTGTTGAGAATTCTGTCTAAATGTTTGACATGCATCAATTAATAAAATAGAATACATTTTTAAAACCTTTGTCCTGTTGCTTTTTCCATATGCCAAGAGAGGTTTAAATGGTCTGTCACAGGAAATGTTAGTAAATAAGAGAACCCCATTGATGCATGCCTGTATGCTACCTTCCACAGTTAATTTAAATTTGTATTAACATAGACTAGTGTGCATAATTTTTTTTAAGATATGTGGAGTTTGGAACACTGAAAAAAGTCCATCTTTCTGACTCTTTTTTGATGAGATAGGCTGAAATGGTTGAAAAGAACAAACCATAGCCTGAAATTTCCTACTACATTTAAAGGTATCCTTAGTGAAAATCTCCTGGGTATAGAGTTTGCATTATCTTTATATGGTCAAAGACATTAGAAACTCAAAGATCTTTTCAACCCTTCCAAAGCCCATGCAGAGTTACAGCCCTAGATATAAATTCCTAGGTATAAAATCCCTAGAGCTCTGTGCAGAAAAATTTTAAAATAGCTTTGCTATATTCTTCTGACTTTTTTCTGTGAAAGCTATTTCACTGTCTGCCATACATCACTATCAGAATATTTGTCCAGCAATGCTTAATTTAACTCAACTATTTCTAATAAGCTGCTTCATATAACATTAAACAGTTTGATTATTTCTTTGTTAAATCCCTCAGATATATGTAGGTATTTATCATGTCTTTTCGTTTGTGCTTGGTCATATTTTCCATGTTAATTTTCTTATTCTGTTTTCATAAGTGATTTCCTCAGGTCTTTTCCTGTTTTCTTTATTTCCCTTAAAAGAATTCTCTAGTATTGTGGTGCCTAGAACTAATTAAACTTTTAGAGCTGGAGCTCATTAATGTTGTTTTGCAGAGGTCCTTTTTGCTCCATATGTCTGACTGAGAAAACTTTCTTGATTCCCTTGATGTATCTGATTTCCTTATCCCCTTCATCACAACTGATTTATAATTCATATTTCCCATGTCAGTCCTGGCACATTTTTCAAATGACTCCTTATATTCCAAATTTACAGTGAATATAATTTCTACACTCTTTTTTATTTTCTTCCCTGCTTCTAATTCTAAATTTTGTGCAGTAGAGATTTTCCCAGCCTTGGCAGAATTTATGATAACTTTTTTAACACATAATTAATGACCTGTCCATTATCTCTTCTGGAAAATTGACACATATTTTACTTTTATAAGAAGTTTGTTTCAAAAAGCATTTAGTTATTTCAAGAATAAATTCACCCTTTAATAGTATCCAATCTACACATAGCATAGAATCTTGTCTTAGCATCTTATCATAGCATGGATTGGATTGGAAGGGACATTAAAAACCATCAAATTCCAACCCCCTGCCATGGGCAGGGACATCTTTCACTTGACCAGGTTGCTCAGAGCCCCATCCAGCCTGGCCTTGAACACTCCCAGGGATGGAAAATCTACCATTTCTTTGGGCAAACTCTTTCAGTGCCTCACCACCCCCACAGGAAAGACTTTTTTCATAATATCCAATCTAAATCTATTTTCTCTCACTTTGAAGCCATTTCCCCTTGTCCTGACACTTCATGCTGTTGCAAAAAGCCACCACCTTTCATAATCTTTCATAATCTTTCTACTGCTCAGTGTGGTGGTATCTGACTTTAATGTCTTCCGCAAAAATCCAGTTTAAACCTAACAGACTGATGTTCCTATTGGCAGTTTACTGCCTTATGGAAGGGCATTGGTCATCATTCTGTTTTTTCCTCTTCTATTAATATTTTTTTCTGCTTCATAGTCTCTGTATGCCACTAAATGTAATGCATCTTCAGTGCTGCATTATCAATGAATTTTTAGCCATTTTTTGGATTAAAAGGGTCCAGTGGATGACCAGCTAGATGATGAAAATTTTGGAGATAACTTTTGCTCCAGACATATTTTTAACAGACTTCACAGGACCCCAACCTAAGACTTTCTTGTTGTTATTTTTTTAATAAAATGGGATTGGGAGTAAACAGTAAAGTGAAAATGGACACTAGTGTTACTGTTCAGGAGAGTAAATATGAAGACTGGAGTAGAAAATCTGAGAAGGACCTCATGATACTGAATGACTGCACAATAAAATAGAATCAACTGATGAGTATAAGAAAACAAAAAAAAATCCTAATATATTTTAGGCAGCAAGGGTTTTGAGATGACTATTGTCACTCAAAACCAAGCTTTTCAGTTTATGCTACTATACCATTGTAATAGCAATAATCAGAAAACCTCACACTGAATCCTTGAAGAATAACTAGAGAAGGAAGAGAGCACCGAAGAAAATAGGTTTATAGTTACAAATAAATCTACAGTAAAATAATTCATGGATAGTGCATTGCAGAAGTGATAAATGAAAGCTTTACGACATGTCACAAACCATAATCTAACATGATACAATCCTGAATTAGAAGAATTTCCAGAGGATGTAACAGTGGCCAGCCAAATTGTGGGTGACATGAGGGTGTCTTAAGGTTCAGTGCATATTCCAGTACAGGAAAAGAGATGTAGAATACAAAACTAGTGGATCACATTTTATTAATTTATTGAAGTTACAGTAATGATAATTTGTTAATTCCAAGTATATCTAGCAAATTCCTCAGTGTTGTAATCTTTTCAGAGAATAACTGGATGATCCTCCGTTTCTTTGGTAAATTCAACCTTTATTTCCTCTGAATCAAAGAAAATCATTGCCTGTGTTCCATGTGGGAAGCCACAGTTGCTATTAAAGTCTGAAATACAATCTTCCCAGGTACCAGTGCCAGGCTTTTGAATAGACATCCTACGAGTAACATCTTTCCTGCTACTTTGTCAGTAAGATGACTTTATGCCTTTCCTTGCCATAAATAAACAATCAGCCTATGACCATCTTTGCTGGCATGAATCCATCCCAATGGAGCAGCTCTTAGGGAGGTGTCACACACAGTTGCACAGACAAAATTGATTTTTGCTTTTCATTTTATTGATTAATATGGAAATGTACTGCGGATATCTCATTGCATTTAAAAGCCTGCCACTATGCATAGAATTTTGAGATGCCTAATAGCATTTTCTCCCAGCAAGTCTCAATGCAGCAAATAAAAACGGTGGGTTTTTTCCCCCACTGATAGATGTTTGAATCCCAAATGACTGCATACATCAAGGCTGTCACAAATCAATGCTGTTGGCATGACTAATCTATTTATTGTTTTGACATTCCTCTTGAAAGGAAAGAGCAATTTCTCTATGTTTGCCTAGCTGCACTAACTATAATATTGGGATGAAACAGAACTAATCAATAGGGTAGGGGCAGCATTGTAAAAACACTTGAGATCCTTAATTCTTCCAAGTTATCTGTGTCCTGGTCTTTTAGATGATTGGGAGATCAAGAGTAAAAATGTTTGTCCAGTCTAGAGAAGGTCAAAGTACTATAAAAAGTTAATGTTCATCACAAGGCCACTTGTCTGATATACTGTAATCATCATAAATATTAATAACAACAAAGAACAGTGTTTTGCAGAAAATAAAAAGTCTGTTCCCTCTAAAACTTTCACAGCAGGAAAAAAAAAATGCTTTTAATAGAGGGTGAAAAATTAAAAAATGGAACATTTTCTACAGAAAGATTGCTGTCTGGGTGTACATTGCTGAGGCTTCCAGGCCACTAGCCAGGGAACCATTGTATTAATTGTCCCTCTAAAATTTTTGATTATCTAAAATGAACATTTCCCAAAAGAAAAAAATCAACAACAAAAAATTCATTCAACAGCTCCAGTTTCATCCAATGGGGATTTATGAATATGAATTAACTCTATTTCCCCATAAGACTGCTGTATGCCATAAAAATGGATTACGAAGTCTAGGGAGGTATAGGGATGTTTTGGGACGGACTTTCTATAACTTTGAGTTTTAACCTGTTCTTTCCATTCTAAACATGTAGTAGAACCATCCTCCCTGGCTCCCTGAACAACAAATGTGGAGATGTAGTCAGCACTGGAGACATCTGGAGAGATATTCCATCCTCCCAGTTTATTTAGGGGTTGAGTTTGCTGTGAACTTTTTCCTAATGCATCCCCTTTTTAGGAGCTGCCTGGCTAAAGCAGCAGCTTTGTGCATTCAGGCCTCTGCACTGCTCTGTCCCACCCTCCTTTTCCAACTGAGCTCCTCCTCTGCCACTGGCCTGTGCTGGAGACCAGCCTTCATGAAATTCCTCATCTTTGTGTGCATCCACTGAATCTTCTTACTAGAATCACAAATGCTGATGACATTCTGCTATCTCTAACCCAGCTATAGCTCTGGGATATGAACACTGATTTAATGGCATTTCTTCTTGGTCCTTCCAGAAATAAGGAAGAACATGGTGCAGATCCAGTAGCACATTAAGGAAGAAATGTTAGGCTCTGTACCTGTGCTGTTGTACCCACAGTTTATTGCTGTAAAGAAATAACACTGACTTCAGATTTTCTGAATGTGATAGTGTAAACCCAAATACATAAATGCTTAATGCTATACATTTTAAAGAAGACATTAAGTTTATTATTAGGACTTGTATCTCCTGAGAACAGGACATGACCCAAGACCTAATAAACTCATAAAGCATCTTTTCAACAATTTGTTTTGGAGAAGACTCTTCATTCCTGTTCTCAGATTGTTATGAAAGTATCCAATTTTTTTCCAATTGGCTGAGTGTATGGAATGAAATAACTACTATTCCCATTTTTCCACTGATATCTGTGGACATTACTGTACAGAAATGAGCATGTTTTGGCATGACAGGACTAGGTGGTAATGAAGTTGATTAACAGACTTTTTTCCTGTTAAACACAATAAGCCATGCCAGTTTTGGATCTGTTCAAAATATGGGTGAAAAAAAATCAATGTTTGTCAAATGGAATAGGACAGTACCTATGGAGCAAATTGTTTTCCATGGTTTCAGAAGAGAAAAAAAAAGTGAGAAGACAGAACAAAGAACAGCAAACACTATTCTAAAAGTTGATACAGAAATGACTGCTTTCTTAAAATCCTGTTTACATGTATCATATTTTTCAAGAAAAAATTAGAAAAAATGAGATCATCTGACAGTGATATATGCTGCACTGTACACTGGATTCTATCTGCTCTCCGGGGAAATCTTTTCATAGACACTTAATGTTGCTGATATTCAGTAACTAAAAAAGCCTTTCAAAGTCAAGTGTGTTCTGCTTCATTTAAAGGAAAATTTAAGACATATTTTTTGTCCCCACTATTTCCCACGTGCTCTATACAGAAAGATAAGAGCTAACAATATAAATAATGATGATTAACTTGGTAGTCTCATGTTCCTCTGACAACCAGGAAGGAAAACCAAAAGACTTTTATAATACTTACCTCAGCCTAGCAACATCTTTTCACCTAAAGCAGCAGATACCATTTAAATATCCCATCCTTAGGTGGGGTCTCTGCACTTGTGAGTCCCAGCCTAGAGCACTGCACCCAAATCTGGGGCTCCCAACATAAGGAAGGCCTGAGCCTGTTGGGGTGGGTCCAGATGAGAGTGGTGAAGTTGAGGTTCATCTTGGAGAAGACAAGGCTACCGTCAGACCTTAGAGCAGCTTTGCAGTACCTAAAGGGGCCTGCAAGAAAGCTGGAGAGGAAATTTTCACAAGGGGATGTCATGATTGGACAAGGGGTCATGGCTTTGAACTGAACAAGAGTTGGTTTAGAATAGATATTAGGAAGAAATTTTTCCTTTTAGGAAACAAGGGTAGTGAGGCACTGGAACATGTTGCCCAGAGAAGCTATGGATGGCCCATTCCTGGAAGTGTTCAAGGGCAGGTTGGATGGGGCTCTGAGCATCCTAGTTAAGTGGGAGGTGTCCTTGCCTATGGCAGGGAAATTGGAGCTAAGCTGTCTTTAAGGTCCCTTCCAAAACAAACCATTCTATTATTCTATTATATTTTCTTTTGGAAAAGTAAGTTAGACAAGTTCCCATTTCAAAAGTGATTTGCACAAATGGAACTAGAAAACCTGTCCTTTTGGTGATATTTACTCAAACCATGGAACAGAAATATTTACTTTGATTATTTCAAACATTTCTCTCTCTCTCTATGGAAACATAATAGACAATAAATTCAACTTACCCCTTGCCCTAACTTTATTGCTTAATTTTTTTTATTTGTTTATTTTTTTCCTCAAATATTTGTGTGTTTAATGTTAGTTTGCACAAATATCTGTAGAGGAGTTCCAATTCACAAAATTATTGTGTCTGTGATTCAGAAGAGTTTGGTCAATCTTGTCACAGGTCCAAGACCACAATTTCTTGATGGAAATGAAAGAAAAAAATTTTACTAAAAACACCAGTCACTTAGGTGTAAAAAAGACAATATATAAAAAAACAGTCCTTACTGTTTTGTTTGATAAGAATGAATCTCACTAATTTAAAATGGAAAAGGGTCTGACTAAAAAAGAATATGAAAAATATCCTTACCTCTACTACACCTCTTACTACAAAGCTTTTCCTTCCTTCATTCCTATTGGAATGCTAGAATATCTAATCAAGGACTGGAAATACATTTGCTGTGAGCTAAGTGGCCAGTTACAAAAAAGAAAAAAAGCCATGCCAGACGTCTATAACTCATACTTGTGGTTTCCTTTTAGTGTGAATGGTTCAGTAGAACTGAAAATTCTCTTCTGTTTATAAAAGCTGTTCTTTGAAATGTAGTGAATAAAGATTGAAGTCACAACGTGATTGCATACTTCTGGAGAGCTGCCTGAAGGAACAACGAGGAACACAGGAGTGTTCTGTCTCCTCAGGCACTTTCTCCTGTCCTTCTGCTATCCTGGATGCATGAAACAGTCTGGATATCTACATGGTGTAGTGAAAAAGAGGACTTGGATTGTATACATGGAGGAGAAAAACTTCCAAGAGTTCAAAAATGAGAAAGCAGTGTCAGAAGACAGGCCAAATGTGCTGTTCAGCTCCGGATACAGGCATAAACCACATTTAAGTCAACTGAAAAAAGGACTTATTCTCCTCTACACCACGAGGACAAAATTTCATCCTGCTGTGTGCCAGCACTGATGTCCATGGAATAGAGACAGATTCAGGGAGGGATGGAGGTGGTTGGAAACAATCTTGGGTTCAATTTCGGCATGACGTGATCTGCTGCAGAGCAGTCAAAAAGATGATGGGAATGGGAAGAAGCTTGCCTTACAAAGGACACCTTGCATTACAGTGGCTTTTGCTGTGTTCGGAGTGGTGCTGCCATCTCTGTCAGGTTCTCAGGTGGCTCCCACCAGCCCAGGTGTTTGCAGGAAGAGGCGCCTGCAGACCTGGACCATGGGTGTACCCAGCAGCATGCTGGGGGGCGTTGGAGGGCTCTGACCATGTGAGTGCTACTGACTTCCTCTGTAGCACCAAGCACAGCTCTGGAAAAGGATGTGCATGCTGCGGGGAGAAACATTTCCAGAAGGATGTGGTGGGAACAGCATGCTGGAGAGAGGCTGCTGTGCCGAAGTTCCAATACAGAGGTTTGCCATGGTGCTGGGAACAGTAGCCAAAGCCAGAACTAGCTATATGTTATGGCAATGTGAACCAGCTGCAAAACAGGAGCCACAGCAAAGGGTTGACTGAATGGCACGAGGGCACTGTGAAAAGTTAAAAGAAAAAGTTCTAGCCTCTTTCTCCTCAGCTGGACCCTTCTGCTCATCTGATATTCTTAGACTTCTGTTTTTCTACAGTAACCACTGTGTGCTTTGAAAATGCTTAGGAAGTTTTGAATGCCTCCACAGCACAATTTAAAAAGAAAATATCAGTAAAATGACATCTTGTTATGTTAAGACAAATATATGCCTTTCAGTGAATGCTGGATGTAAAAATTATTTGGTTTAAAAAAAAAGTGCCCATAAATCTTTCTTGGTTTAAAAAACAGTCAATGATTTTTAGTTATTTTTATTTTCTGAAGAAGCAGGAAAGTACAACAATAAATGCTAATTGGAAAGGGCATAATGAGTTATGTGATAGCTTATGTTCTTTTCAGCTCCCTAACTTCATTTGCTTGAGAAAAATGGTGAGCATGTTGTGATAGTAGATTGATGGTTTCTTGTAGATGACTAAAAAAAAAAAAATTCTGCACCATAGGGGATGACTGGAGGAATCTCTATCCTGTCCACGCTAAAGAACAAAACAATTATTTATTCATGGAGACACAGGCCATTAAAGACATATTTATTCTGAACTTTTTTTTGTTGTTGTTGTTCAGTTAAAGATGGATTTTTTATCTTTATTGTCACTAATGATACATCTAAGGGTTTCTGATATGTGATTGCTTTGTAGAGCTTCATGCTGTTTGAAAGAATCTAATTTCTTAGATAAATACTGCCATTATGCAGTTATTTATCCCTTTGCCATTAGGGCATACTCCTTGGTTAGTAGTTTCATGATTTACTTACCGAAGAGATTGCACTGCGTTGTGCATGTTCTTAAGAATCAGATAAAATACCCTTGTTCACATTCAGCTTCATTGTTTCACACTCAGCTCTCCAGTTTATAAAAATCACTTCCTCACACTGTCCTGAACTCTTAGATAAGTCCTTAATTAAAAAAACAAACCCAAAACATGGGTCTTTGCGTGCTTTGTATTTCTTTCTTTTCTCTCAAAAGTACACAGTGTCAATCTCCAATTCCGTCTTACCCAAAGCACTGCTTGATGGCATGGGAAATAAGATAATGATAGCCCAGTCTGAAGTGCACAGCACCTTGTCTCTTCCTCCTGGTTTCCTGCAGCAAGCAGTGCACACATAGTTTAGGAAAAAGAAAAGTGTTTGATGGCAATTACATTTTTTACTCTTGGGTCACACACTGAACAAACCCTTAGATATTACTGGAAGATTTACAGTGCATTTAATATTGTTTCAAAATTAACAGCAATTTCCTTCACATCCCATTTCCCCCCAGATATTATGTGCAAATTGGATGAGGTCACCAGAAAGACATTTTGCTTAACAAGAGTTTATCTGAGTTTGAGGCAAGAGAATAAATACACTCTTCTTTTTTTTCCAGATGGGAGAGAAGTATAAGAGTCCACATATCCAAGGCTACTGAATTACTGGGTGAAAGTCTTTGTTTTCATAGCAAAAGAATGTCTTTCAGATGTCTTTCAGTCCTTAAGCTTTCTATAAAATGCCTCTCTACGGTGCACCACAAGGCACATGAATAGCAAATCTTTCTGTGTTGCACATACACCAGGAGAAAAGTTCATCCTGGAGAAGGAGGGAGGGCCACCCAAAGAACCACTGCAAAGTATCAGCTGCATCTCCCAGAAAAGAGTTATTCCACTCTCGCTAGAAATGTCAGCAAAGGAGCCAGGGATCTACTGGAAAATGCAGCAGACTGCAGAGAACTGCAGAGGACATGGATTAGGGCTGTGTTGTAGGGATAAATATCTTGCAGCTGTTAAGTAAAGCATGTCTCTAGCCACAGCTGATGAATCCTGCTGCACAGAACTGCAAAACAGAGGGCTTTCCCCAAATAATGATCCATCTGTCTTGTAACAGTTTTAAAAGCTTAACACCTTTGTTTTAATGATTTTCTTGTTTCATGCTGTCCATAATGCACACTCATGAGATCCTGTCTTCAGCTGTCATCATTTGTTTTAAAGAAAAAGATCAAAGAATTATAACTGCAAAGTCTGCTTTGATTCATCTGTTACTTAAAATGCACAGTGAAGGGTGATAAAATAATTTCTTCTTTATATTGACTTTGGTGAGACCTATTTTCATCATTTAGATTACTGAGGATTTGACTGTTTACAGTATTTCTATAAAGAATATTGGAGTTTTACCCACTTGGATGTAGGCACACCTGTATTTTGTAGGGCTGTGCTTTGTATGTGTACAACAGTTGACGTGTTTGTGTGCACACACACGTACATCTGCCAACATGCGCATACAAATTTTAGAATTGAAAGTGCAAGTAAATAAACCCTTTAGACACACAGATGAATATCTGGCTGCAAAACCCAGTATCTGTTTGCTAGTTGCTAGTACCAAGCTACAGCAAATAAACTCAAAAGCTACAGTACATTTTATGAATTTTCACAGAAACTTCCATTTCTGTAAAAATACTGGCTCAAAAAGCCACTTAGTGACTTTTTGTTGCTGTTTACAGTTTGGCTTGGATTTATTTAATGAAGGAAATATGATTCCATTCTTTTGTTAAATTTATAAGAGATGAAGGACAGGATGAGACAGATTTAAGATTTATCCACTTTAAATGTTGTTGGTATATTTTGTGTGTTTGCAGGGTCTGATTATTTATGCTGTTTAAAACTGACCAGCACATGAGTCCAGCAAAGAAACTGAGCAGAGAGATGGGTTTTCATCCCTGGATAATTCAAGAATCTTGCAAATATTCTTTTGGCTTGTACGTTATTATGATTTACAGCTACTACCCACAGAAAAGGGAAAACACTACAGAAAATAACGAGATGAATTATTTAAAATGGTTTCAGCTTCATAATTTGCAAAATGGAGCAATTATCTGCTCTAGTTCCACACATTACAGGATGGGGCAGTGGAAAATCTCTCCAGATGGATGGCAGAATATTCCCTTTCTCATAATGGAGAAGCCATATCTTGTCAACCCCCTGCCTAGAGCTGGGAGATCATGAGTTGCCTGATCCTGAGAACAAGCAAAAGCTGCACTGGCATTAGAATCTCTGCGTAGGTAGTCTTGCAGGCCAGGGCTGAGCCAAATAATCCATGCAAGATTAATGTGCATCCTAGAAAATGTGCATATGTCTGCATGCTTTTGTGTATTAATGAACCCAGTCCTGCACACGTAAGAGTCCCACAGAATGAAGCACATAAGCATCCAAATTGTTAAAGCTGTAAAATGGAGATGAAACCATAGAATCATATGAAAGGGACCTCAAGAATGGTCAGGTCTAACCTTTCTCGGCAGTAGCACAATCTAAACCAGATGGCCTAGCATCCTGTCCAAGTGAATCTTAAAGTGTCCTGTGCTGGGAAATCCACCACTTCCCTGGCGAGATTTTTCCTATGGCTGATTGTTCTCATTGTGAGAAACTGTCCTCTTGTGTTCACTCAGAATTTCCCCAGGAAAAATTTGTACCCATTATTCCTTGTCCTTTCCATGCAACTTTTTGTAAAAAGGGAGTCTATTTTTGTAACCATCCCGTAAATATTGGAACAAGGTGACAAGGTGTCCTCTAAGCCTTCTTTTCTCAAGGCTGAGCAAACCCAGTTCTACAAGGCTTTTCTCATATGACAGGCTTCCTACATGTGACACATCTGGTTAATTTTTTTTTTGACAAACTGGTTTGCCATAAGGGCTATTTTTGCCAAGCTTTTTGTTATTCAGTCCAGTTGGGAGCTGAACAACGCTCTCCAGCTCAATGTATAGCTCTCAAGAGACCATGTCCAAGTGTGTGTAAAAATGAAGCCATTAAGTCATTATGGATGTTAATTAATAGCCATACTGTCAGGGAAGGGAGAAGAAGTCCTCACCTAACTTCTCCTGCTCACAGACTTTTACAGAATGTAGAGTTCTGCATTTTTTCCCCTTCAGTGGATTTTCAATGTAAAAAAAAAAAAAACCACTGCAATGTAAAGGGTGAGCTGAGCAATGACAGTCCTTACAGCTGAGCTCTGATGTGTGTCAGGGCATGCAGAACTTTGGACAGATGGGTGTCCACCAAGGCTGCAGAGGGGATGCAGAGGTTGTTTTATGTCATAGAATATTAGAACCCTAACTATACAATACAACCTTGATTCAAAACTAGGTGCAGGCCTGGTATATTGGAATAATTCCAGAAATTACTTCATTATTTTTTAGAAATGTTGGGAACAAAATGTAATGCATCAATTCTGCCCATGAAAAACAATTTAGGGCCATGAGAGGGCTCAGAGAGAACAGCTTTAAGCACTGATGGATTGCTTGTGCATTATCCCTACTGATTACTGAACACTGCATCTGGATAAGTACTTTCACTTTGTTTGAAGGTTAAAGGTGCAGACTTTGATCAAAATGAATTAAATGCTTACTCTGCAACACTTTCCCTACTGCAGGCAGAAGACAGTGCAAGCAGGAAGTGGAATTGTGATCCATGTGCAATAGGAAGCAAGAGTTGAACTTGATGATATTTTCCAACCTAAATGATTTTGTGATTCTGTGAAGCCAAAAGTAAAACTGTGTAACCAACACAAATGTCAAACTGGTTCATTGGTAATAGGAGATTTATTCTATTTGCACTTTAAATTCACTAGTATTATATAAATATCAATTTTCTTCCAAGGCTGTGATGGTGTAGGCACAGAGTAAGTTTCTTTAGCCATGAAATGAGAATTAGAGTCTTAGGGCAGTACAAGCTGCTGCTGGATGTTTCTCTTTGATGTTCCACCCTAGGAGCCAAGCTCCAGAGGGGCATCCAAAAGGCATGAGCCCTGGGCATTAACTACCTCTGACTGTTGACACCCACTGATTGGAAAAGGAAGTGCCTTCCTGCTGGCAGTGGGAATGCTGTGGATAAAGTTGGATGTCTCTCTGTGGCCTCTCCCTCACTGCTCTTCCCACGTGCATGAGGGCCATGAGTGGTAGCTGTGATGCTCCTGAGCACGAGGTGCAGTGAGACCCCAGCCCTTCCCCAGCAAGTGTTCAGGAATTTCTTAGTGTTCCTCATGCTCCTCATGCATGGCTGAGCCCCAGAAGCTCAAGCCCAGAGTCCCACATGACTGGAGTGACCCTTTATTGTGTGAGGCTGTAACTCAGAGTGGCCCTGGGGCCATCACCCACCACCGAGCGTGGAGAGGCTGTGGGCAGCCTCTGCAAGTCCCCATTCCAGGATGGCTGACATGCAGTGCCTCCCTGCACATCCCTGCTGAGTCCAAACCTGTTACACCTCTTCCTCCTCCCATCTCATCTCTGCCTTTCTCTTCTGCTTTGATTTATCCTGCTCAAGCTTAGGCACTGAACTGAAGTACATGGGTTTAAAACTGGACTAAATCAGCATGTGTATTAAAAAGTCACTGACACCAATGACTGTGTGGGGTTATTTTCCTTTTATTTTAGTGGTCATCATTTTGCACTTATGCTTGGCTGTGCACATAAACCAAGTGCTATGCCTACTCGAGCTGTTAGCTAGACAGAAGTACAGCAAGACTGCTGAGAGAATGGGCTGCTCAGCAAGGCAGCGGCAAGCAGAAATTCAGCTGCCTTCTTGATTTTCCTCTGTTAAATGATCTTTTTAGGCTAATCTGTTAAGCAAACTGTCAAGTGAAACCCAAGTTTGAAAACAACTTGTGCCCTTCTTTCATCAGTTTAGTTCCCTCTTAAAAAAAATGCTTTGCTTTTTTTTATTTTTTTATTTTTTTCAGAAACAGCTGTTTCTGTGGAAAAGCTGCAGACGCTGGGCTCCCAATAACTTCAGTTTAAACTCCCATCCTTTTCCTCTGCTTCTATGATCTGTTATTTAAACATGAGCTAGGTTGAGAATAAAGGTAAAAAATGTTGCAAACTAATTTTTTATGTACCACCTTGCTTTTCTGCTACAGATTCAGCTGCTTCCTGAAACTCTTTGAAAGAGATGAAGCCTCTGCTTTTTTTGTTGTTGTCCCCATCATGAGAACAAATATCACATATGATTATCTTATAAAAGTAAAATTGGCCTTTCTTGGATATATTATTAGAATGATTGGTTTTGAAGGAGGATATAAGAAGCAGAGGCTTTGACTAGAAAAAATGGAAGTGTTGCAAGGGAATATAGTACAAGAAGGCTTCTTTTCAAAATGGGTGCAAATTGTAGGAGACAATTTCTAAAAAAATACACAAACCCACTCAGTAGTCCTTTGAAGAGTCTTAAATTTGCCCCATACTGAAATATAGAGGAGAGAGATAGTAAGGGTTGTAAGGGCTATATCCATGGTACCCAAGAACAAAGCTCTAAAATGTGCAGCAGCAAGCTTTGTTATTCATTTCAGTTGCTGTAAAATGGGTATAGAAATTGTTCCATTGCTGACTAAAGGCAATTTTATTTGATAATACTTACTACATGCAATTTTGATACTCCTTTTCTTAGGCAATGAAATAAAGGTATAAGAAAAATGCTACAAAAAGACATAAGATTATATTCTAGTAAAAGAAAAAGTAAGAAGGCAAATCTATTTAGCTCTTTTTAGTATTTGAATATTAAATTACAACAATTTTAGTTTTGAATACATACAAGAAATGCCATCCTAAGTTAGGTATCCAGTTTGAAAAGAAAATTTTGTTGTCCAGTGAAACAGTTCAAATGCAGTGGGAATGTTTATTCTGGCATTTTGGTGCAGATCAAGATGACTCCATTTAAGTACATTCCTTGCCTGTCCTCACTTTGGTTGACTTTGCAGAGTGGGCTCATGGACACACAAACTGGATCCCTTTGAAAGGCAGCAGTACGGGAAGATGTACTTCAGGATCACATTCCCTGCATTCCCAGCATCACTGGACACTGGTGCTCAGGACCAGGGCACAGCTTTGAAATGTGCATGCTTTGAACGTGAATGTCAGGCTCTCTGCACCAGCTGGTTTGCTTTGCAAAGCTCCTTTTATTGGTCCACACTTCTGGCTGATACAGAATGCACATTCCGTCACAGAATTTGATCTTCAGTCAAAGGTGAGGTGTGTCAGCAGAGGCCTCTGGAAGGAGATCTCTGCCTGCCTAAACCCAGATACCATAACCAGTCTGGCAAGATTTCTCCTGAGACATTTTCAGAATCACTATCTAGATCAGGAATAGAACTGTTTATGCCTGGAGCTAAATCAATACCTAAAGTTTGGGTGCAAGTTGCAATGGAGTTCAGCTTCCTTACTGAGTGGTGGAAGTTTTGATTTTGAACTCCCTTTAATCAATTAATTATTTTGAGCAGACATGATAATTAAAAAAATGAATATGTTGATTTGCCTACTAACTTTTCTTTGGGGCACAACAGATCAATACTACTAAAGAACAGATCTCCTTTCTAAAGAAAAAAACTCATGCACTAGAACTCCCTTTAGCACATATTGATGATCATAAAATAAAACCCTTTTCAGAGGGTTTCACATCTTACTTTTAATTCATACTTATGTTTTATCAAAAAAATTTTACATATACTGCATTTCTAAAGCTGTCCTCAGATACTATTCTTCTGTTTCTGTGGTGTCCTACTTCCCTCCCTCTCTCACTCTCTCTCTCTCTTTCTCTCTCTCTTATGTACATATAAATATTTTATGGAAAACAGATGGTCTGGTAAAGTTGCTATCCACTTAAAAAGGCAGAAGATGAAACAGAATGGATCATATTATTCCCTAACTTATGCTCATAAAATAATTCTATTAACATCAAAGAAGGCACTTGAAGCTGTAGGATTTACCCCTACATACTGAAGTGAGCTACCTACACAAAGCCTAAATCATAATTATTGTTCTAGGATGACAACTGCAGTTAACTAGGGAAACCTTGCAATAAGAAAGCAATGTGCAGCCAAATGGTGTTTATACATCATCAAAGAAATAAATATTGGCTGAAAGGGACACTCTCTCTTCCTCAACCTGTTCATCAAGAGATGGTGACCTTTTATTCTGCACATTGAAAAGTCTTTCAAGTTGGTGAATCTTTGGAGTGCAGGAAGGCAACTTTAAACTCCTGGTATTTAAATAAAAAATGATTAATCGCAATAAATGATCAAAGACCTGTTTCTTTTCTTCATAAACATTAAGTGTATCTCTCTGTTGGTTCTAATCTGAGGAGCTACCCTGAAGGTACTTTAGTGTCTCTTTTCTCTGCAAAATACCAGCTGGACATTCCCTTAAAAACCTGGAGAACTTAACAATTCAGTGTGAGAGAGTGAACACCAGTGCCCTCTGAACATAAGGCAAGCAACAAGAAATCATGGCTATAATAAATTAAGTCAATATTTATTTCATGGTCAACTCAAATGTTACTTAAATTTGAATTTTCCATCAACTGCCTGTGTAGAAGTTCATAAACAACGTGCACTGATTAAGGGAAAGGATGATTATTATTTTCCACAAATAGCTTCTCAGCAAGCCCTTACTTCAGCAAAGAGACAAATGCAAACAACGTTTTTAAAGGACTGTTTTGAGCATAGCATTAGTAGCTGAATAAACTCATTTTTCTCCTTTTAAACTTTTGGATGGAATAGTTTCTGTACTCTTGGGGGCTTTTCATGCTGACACTGGTTTTCTCCTTTCATGGGGAAAAATGTATGGGATCCTACTACTGTAACTTCTCCTAAAATGAGGGAACAAATGTTATTTGTTTGTTTTCTGAGCTATTTATTGATCCTGCAAAGTGTACACTGGCAAACTCTTTTGTTCAATATGCATCAAGACTCAGTTCAGATTTTGAAAATATATATGATGCCTATTTCAGAATTTGATTCAGATGTGCTCTTAACAATTTATAACAGTACTGGCTATACACCAATCAAACAGCTGAGACAACACTTTAATCTGGCTGCAAGTTTTTTTTGGAGTCCTCAGCAGAAGCAGTTTTTCAACTTCAAATTTTAATCTTAAAATAGGTGGTTATATGTTTTTATTTTCATTTTTTATTTTGTATTTAAAGTGTTTCTGATGAAAAAGTATCCTGAAAGCACTTTAAATTTGCTTTTTAAGAGAAAAAAAATAGTGTTTGCAATGTTTGAATCTGACTCATTTCATGCTGGTAGTTTGAATACATTGCACCAGTGGTCCTCAGACTCTTAATAAGCTGGAAGTGTATAAAAATTTTAAAACTAGGACTATTTTTCTGCAAAATACAGATTTTTGTGTCATTAAAAAATGCTTTACAAGCTCTCTGAGATTACCACTGCTGGAAGAAGTCCTGTTGTTAATCTTAATGCCAATGACAACATATTTAGAGACTCAGAGCACTGACTTCTAGGATGGAGATTGTAAATGCAGATTTATATTGGATGATGTGATGGGAATTGGTGACAATTTTGTGTGCATGTACAACACCTAGGCTGGAAACTTATTTTATTTTAGTTGGAATGCAACCAAATAAAAAGGGAGGAATTTTGCTGGTTCCTGTTATAATTTAAATTGAGGTCTTAACTAAACATTTTCTTATGAAAGAGGTTTTTGAAGGATGAATGGAGCAGTCAGTCCTCTATAAAAAAGAGACTAATTTGAAAAAAAAGCTGGTCTATCCATCCAAAGGAATCTGCCTGCACTAGAGATATTTTTCTGTCTATAAAATGATGCTGTTTGAAGTTCTTCTGCACAAACTTATTTGAACTTCTTGGCTGTAGTTCCTCTCTGTGTACTCACTCCTAAGCAAAAATAGAACTTTTTATATGCATGTAATCACATTTTTCTACTGAAATATTTGCATGTGAATGGTTTTGACTCTTTCACTTTGAAATACACTTTTAAAAGTTCTTTTTTTAATGAAAAGAAGCTTCCAAGGTCTTCTTGTTAGAACTAGCACTTTGTGAAAAGGATAGGCCAACTTGAAAAAATAATGGTGAATTTTCAATAGTAAATAGTGGCACTTCCTTTGGCATAAATAATTGCTTATAAAGTGTCAAAATGGTCGCTTATAAAGTGTCAAAATGACGAGAAGCACAATGGGATAACACCAAGAGCACAGGAGAAGAGACAAGTTTTGAACTAATATCAGAAACATGGGGAAAGGAGGGGAAGCAAAGGGCTGTTCTGCATGGCTGAAGAAGAAAAGCAGAAAGTTCTTACAACAGTTCCAGGCAGGCTATGTGAAAAGAGATCATTAATATTGGTTATGGATCTAATGAGTAGTTAAGATAGCTTGGATGGGATTTCCTAGGGTGTGAAAACAAGGAAAACCATTCTAAGGAGAGATTTGGTGGGAGTCACTTCTGACTGTGACAAGTAGTGAAGCAAGAATGGAAAAAAATGTTCAGGGGTGAGTGCTCTAACCTGTATACATTTATATGACAAACAAAGCAGCTGCACCTGTAGATATTCCTCCAGAATTAAATCTGCCTCTGTTGAAACAAATAACTAAACTTCTATTGCTTTCAAGAAAGCTGGTGTTTCATTTCTGGATAACATACACGTGCAATAAAAGTAAAGAGATTGTTATCCACAGATCATAATTAACCACAGAGGACCATTTTTATTTATTTTGTGATTCTGTGTTGTATGCCAGACAATCTAAAATAGCTCATAAAATATATTAAAAAAACCAAAAGTAAACCAGAATGTTCTTTATCCTGCAGCCCCTGCTTGTTTTATGAGACTAGAAACTACTATCTAAAACAATATAATATTTTCTTTGTCTTGCAGTTTAATTATCAAAAGATATTTAAGAATCCTTCCACTACAAATGTTAAGTAACATAACAGTATGCATTTTATAAGAGCAAGATAAGCAAAACCAAAAGATAAATGATGACACTGAGTGCAGCTTTTTAATTACCAAATGTCTTTTAAGCTGTCCTTTGTTTCTTTTAATGGGAAGTTCATAACAAAAACAAAGTAAACACTAAGACAAAAAAATCATTGCATACAGTACATTTAAAATGTATTGCTCCTATAACTTCCTTTCACATTATTTTTTTCTGTGATTTAAAAAACCCTACAACATCTTAGGTTGAAGGACAAACACTATAGACTCATATATATTAAAATAATAATAACACATTCATATATTTTTCACTAAATGTGTGCTTAAAAGCTTTTTCAAATATTCTTTTTGTAATGGCAAAACTGAAGCAGAGTATTTGTGCATTAGAACTTGAAAAATTGTTAGGTTTTTTTTCTTTTTAAATCTTGTTTTCCTGTCTCTTAAATTGTCAACTAAATCATACACATTTTAAAAGTCTTAGACTACTACTATTGAAGCTACCTGTCTCAATTATTGCCTTCTTCATATTTGACTGGAAGGTAGATATTACATTCAGAGGACACTCATGCTAATTATAGGAGAAGAGAAGAAAACAAATTTGATTTTAATAGCATCTAGGTAATTGGAAGTTGAATGTCCAATATATGTCATCGGTAGCCTGGCTAAATGAAATTTTTACGTAAGGTAAAGGTATGTTTTCTTTGAGGAAATAATTCACATTTCGATGTTAGCATGCTTGGCCAGCTGGGATACCTCCTCTTTCATATTTTCTTAGCAGATGTCATGTTAAAATGGCAGATGAAATATGGTCATAAAAAATGCAGACTCAGATATATTCTCTGTTGTTATAGAGCTCGCTTTCCTAAACTTGAGACAACTTGGTTCCACAAACTCCTCATCAAATCTTCCCTTTATAAAAACAAATGCTTTAACTGTTTTACAAAGCTGGTCTTTTTGACCATGGTAAGATTTTAAAGACAATACAGGAAATTTAGCTGAGGAATGGACAGAAGTACTAATCTTCCACTGGCTGTAAATCTGATCTGTACTTTACAGCATTTTATTTCAGTACCAAAAAACCCCAACAAACCCACATTTAAAAATATATTGTCAATATTAGAAACCCAAATGTTTTTTATATATATAGTAAAATTATAAATTAAAATAACAAAATCTGCAAAATGAACACACAAATTTCATAATGTGAGATTTAGTGTCTTTACAAATTTCTCAGCCTAAATCTTGTCTAATGTGCTTAAATTTTTACTGACAAAAATGATGTGGTCTTTACATGGGTATAAAGACATTGCCAAATAAACAAAACAAACCAAAACAAACAACCCCCCAAACAAAAAACCTAACAAACAATCCTGTTTAACTTGCATAATAGTATGAAAAAATAACAAGTCTTTCATTCCTGGTGCCCATGAAAATATATGCTCGTGCCTCCTGTCTCCTTTTCAGAGACATATCATTCAAAACTCCACAGACTTCTAATTTTTATGACTGAAAAATAAGTCTGGCATGAAATCAAAATGTTTCCCAGGTTTTGTATCTTGCTTCTGTAAGTTTGGGATTGCATCCCATGTCTGCACACCAGGATAAACCTCAAGCTTGCATTTGTTCCCCTTCTATTCACTGGTTTACATGGAAAGGAAATCAAAGATGTGATCAAATGAGGGTCATGGTGCATTGCCACAGGTCCCCAGTCTGGATGACCAAAGGTCTGAGCCATCTGTTTGCAATAGCATGGTCTGGATTTGTTGAAGGGCTGATCCACAAGGTGAAGCTGCTGTGCAGCTGCCCAGTGTGTCTGCGTGCCGCTGAAACTACCAAGAAAGTCCTTAGAGAACAAGGGAGGACATCTATTCTCCAAGAGGTATTTCAGCCAAATACCTAAAAAACAGGACTTGGGGGTTTAATTTATTTCAACACTTGCTAATGGAACTACAATGTTGTAATACTAACATGGGTGTCCATTTCATGGCACAAAGTACCAGAAAGAAACAAGAACCAGAAATATATGAAGTTCTGTATTGCTTAATAGCTTTGGAAATTGTCCAGTATAACAACAGGAGATGCAGACAAAGTCGGTATTTTGCTTCACTTTTTGTCACTTAGAAGTGCTCTCAGTTTTCAGACTAATTTGAGAACAACTCATAAAATAGATAATTTAAAAGCTCTCCTCAGTGCACTGCACTCTTGACCCACAGCAGACTTCAGTCTTCATTTCTGCCCCTGTTGTGTATCAGCTTTATGCTCCACACCAACATTCACAAGAGCACAGGCTGACATTGCTGTCATGTCTGCATGGGAAAATGGGATTTTGACCTCAGGTTTCTAGAGATGAAGAGTTAAAACACATCCCTCTGTTCCATTTGTGACTTCCTACACTGTTTCTGACATAATTTAGAAAACCTAGGTAACGCTAAATGAAATGGTGAATTCCAGCAGGACTAAATAAAACCATCATTAATATTTTATAGGTTTACTTCACAGTTTGGTAATGCCATATTATTCTTCAAAGGAATAGGCTGTGGGGGCCTATTCTATACCTGAACACAAGCATTTACATTGTTGTCTCCCACTATTGTCAATGGAAGAAATCACAGCTATTGAAATAATAAAGAAATAGGAAATTGGATGGGATATAATGGAGAAGAGTTACCAAGTTTCATGCAAATGAAAGCTGATACCAAAATATTGCTTTGCACTGTATATGACACATACATAATTGCTACATTGATTTACGTAGCACTAAATACATAAAGCAGGTGGTTTAAGTTTTGTGGATGCTAATATAGTTTTAGGAGCTGTAAATGGCTGTATCAGGTCAGACAAAGGTTTACATAATTTAATAAGCTCTGACAGTGAGTAGCAGCAGATGGCTAGGAAAACATGGAAGAGCAGGTCAGGCACATAGTGAGGAGCATATTTTTATTTCAAAGCCCTTATCTGATTTTACTTTAAGAGGTCTGCTTAACCTCTTTTCTAAACTCATGTAAACTCTGGGAACCACACCACCACCTGGCACTAAGGTCTGAGGCTCAGCCATGACATGTGTGGACAAGTACACTTCTGCTGATTTGCAATCTGCTATCTGTTGATTTAATCAGATACTTATCACCTCTTGTACTATGAAGGACAGAAATAATTTCTCTGTGCACATTCCCCTTGCTTCTAGGGGTTTTATAGGTCACTGCAGTATCTCCCTGGAGATGTTGCTATTCATCTATAAGATGAAATGTGTTGGTCCACAGAGTGATTCCTAGCATGGAAGAATTCCTATTTCCCTTTGCTCTGTTCTGTATCATATTTAGTTTTACTAAAGCTTTTTCAAGATTGGGAAGCCAAAGCTTTACAGGATATTTAACATCAGCTAGTACTTCAGCTTAGATGCAAAGCTGAGCGATAACTTACAGGCTTCTGAGCAAATATATCTGCTTTAGAATAGAGTGTGTAGAGACACAGTGCAATTATTTTTTTTTGTATTTTGCTAGCATTATAGACCCCAGGGCCAATTTATGTGAGCAGTTTGTATCTAAAACATTTTGCTGCCTGTTTGGTGAATTATATGTTTCATAAAACACATCACACCTTCAATGTGGCTTCATATTTTATACTGTTGGTGTTTTATTTAACTACATATTATCCCAAAGACTTTCTCCTGTGTGGAAGAACTCTTAGCACTGTCTGTTTATACTCTGAAAAGGTGGTGTTATCTGAGTTCAGAGGAGGGAGGTGACAGACTTGTTCAGGAAATGTATGGCTGTTACTCAGGATTTATTTTCAGACGATCTCTCATGTGACATTGGAAAACACATCTCATTTTTTGGGGCCATTCTTGAACATGAAAAGGTGACAAAAACACAACTATATTTGGTTCTCTATGCAAATCTAGGGACAGTTAGCCTGTGTGCTCTAAATAATCCCAGTGAAGGCAAGAATACCATCAATTTGAATAAACAGCTTCTCATGGCATATGAAATCCTATTTTCTTCAATGAGATGCTGAGAGATTGCTTTGCAAGTGATATGGTACCTTATGTTACACCTTAAGATTTTCTTTGTCCAGAGTTTGTCTCACCTCACCTGCAACACCAACTTGAGATTGCACTGGAGAAGAACAAAACACAAAATTATCTGGGTATGATAAAAACAGCATATGCAGGCTCACCTCTTCCATGTAAATTTAAATGGTCATCCACGCTGCAGGAGTAATATTCAGCAGGTGTGAAGTACACCACTTTCTCTCCTCTTACAGGAGCCTTCTGCTCAAACTGATTTAGATTTCAGTGCCACTCATTGACACCTTGTGTGCCCTCTGCCTCTTAGGGACTAGTGCAGCCTGAGAACAGCCAGGCCATTTAGACTGCAAACCCCTGGATTTCAGCACCAGGGAGTGGTGTCAGTGCTCAGCACACTGACAGGTCTCCGCTGACCTGAGAGCAGTGATTAGGCACAAAAGAGCTTCAGCCTGCTTACATGGGGAGGAGGAACAAGGCGGATGCATGCCACAGCCAAGCTGACCAATGTCCCAGCCCTTGAACTGACGGAAGGAACAGGTAACAACTATTTTTATTGCCTGAAGTATTGGATTAACAATAGCAGTGATGAACACCTTTGATACTCATACCTGCTTAAAAAAAAAAAAAAAAAAGAAAAGTTTAGGTCTTCTTTAGAGATTCTACTCCAAAATTGCCATGTAATAAAAAAGTGGCAATGAATTTTCAAAGTGTAATTTTTTTCAAGATGCATGTTCATCCTACATTCCTATTTATTATTCATATAAAATGAAACCTTAAAATACCATTAAATGATGCTCAGTGGTAACAGACACAATTATGATTAACTGAGAATGATTTACCACCCAAGTTCCTCAGATTCTAATGCTTCACATTACCATATTTATTTACTTAAACTGAGCATTTATCTACTTGTTCTTAGCATTCAGCTACAGAAAAGTCAGAATATAAAATTATGTTCCTTGAGTTTATGTACCAGTACAATTTATTTCTCACAATAGCTGTTTCTCATTCTGTTTGGAAGAACTAGCCATTAGTTTTACGTATGATGTTCCACCCTCCAAGCAGAGGCCATCACAAAGTGCAGTATTTGGATGCTGGTCTCAGCTGGACTGTGCTCAGGAGCACTTGAGTCAAGGCTTGAATCAGACTTATCTCCATATTATCAGGTTACTCCCTTGAAAATGAGATTCCTGCCTCCTGCCTCCATGACAGGATGTCTTGTCATTCTGATGATATTTACTAGGATCATTTTACCAATACTTTTCTTTTCATGGATGCTCTAATTTCTGGGTAATATCTGAATTTCTCCCACTTGGTGAGTTATGATCTTTCTACAAAGGCAGGATAATTATGCTTCTACATTTCACCACAGAAGCAAATGCTAAGCTTCATTAAAAGTCTCCAATAAGTAAGTGTTATTATCTTTGCATGAATTTTTAAGAGGCAGTGAGATGTATCTGTATTTATCTAAGAAAAAAAGAAAAGACAATAAAACTTCCCAGATTTGTCTCTTTTGTGTAATAAAGCACTCTTTTACCACTCCAGTGACTATACAAATTGAACAAGTGACTTTAAACAGCTCTCCCAGAGTACCATAGTAGAAGACAATGTAATTATCCTTGTCCTTCCTAAGACTCTGTACTAAATGAAAAGTCCTCATCAAGTCAGTGAAAGATAATTTTTTTCTGTCCTATGTTTGCATAAATCACAGAGAATTTGTGAAATGTTTGGGGCTCTTAAGCATCTCTGAATCACACTTGGGCTAGAAATGCAACAAAAAAGGTCCAAGAGTGGTCCTAGTAGAAGAGGTCCAGCCTATGACCTGGTTCCTTCAAAAAGAAAGAATTGTAAATCTGGCTGATTGAATGTTATACTTTGAAAATTTTCAGGATTTTGCTTAGATTAAAGTAATATTTAAGAACAAATCCTGTCAAAGTAATTTCAGCAGACCCTATCTGTGTGTCTGAAATCTTCCATTAGAATTCAGTATCCATCATTTCCCCATGATGAACAGACAGTCTAACTAACCAGAAAGAAGGATACCTTACAACCTTACTGTCAGTGAAGCTCTGCAGATGGAATTCTGACTGGCATGCTCACACCTGGTAAGATGCATGGACTCATGCTGGTATGCAATTAGCACACACCCTCTCATTTGTTATTGTCTCTTTAATACCCATTCCTTATTTTTTTTTTTTTTTAATCAAGTATTAGGAGATTTTCTCAAAGATGGAAATTTTCTCTATGCTTATTTCCCTACAGACAAGAGTAACCCCCAACAGTAACCTGTGTTTAGTTTCAGGAGAAATATGGCATTTCTAAAACATAAGTAAGATCTCCATGCTATTTTCTATCATGGAAACAGTGAAAGTACATAGGCAAAAGAAGAGAATGCTTTCATATTATTCAAGAACCATCTACCTTCCTGTCCAACTGAGTCTGGACAGCCTTGAAGAGACAGTGCATGTTCAGCAGTTGACATTTGAAGGCTTTCCCATGCTTAATATAAAATTTCACTTTTCACCCTAGAAAAAGCATTGCTTACTCTAATTTAAAAGCATTAAGTACTCCATATATATTTTTTTCTGATACATATGCATACATATATGTGAAAAAATCAGCAATTTTTTATTACAAATATTTGACATTTTATATGTCTTTGAATGACATACAAACAAATACATACAAGATGGGGGAGAATAATTACATTTATGCAGGAGAATAAGCTTTTTTATGGTTCTCACAATTATTATTTTGGGACTGTATCTTCATCTGCATTTCAAAAATCTAATCTAAATGCTTCTGTAAAAAAAAAAAAAAAAAAAAAAAAGACTAACATATCACAACTCTCATGCTTTCATTCCCTGAAAGGATATGTCTGGCACAGTGGTGTCACTGCAGAATTCACTGCCTGAATTGGAACTCTGCTCATGTATCTCATCAATAGTGTTTTTGCTTGTTATTTTATGTTTTCAGTTTTCTATTTTATGAGAATTCAGAAGACACTTTAATTGTAAAGAAAGTATATTGACATATGAATTGACTTTTTATAAGGGGTTATAGGCTCAGAACAAAATTTCCTAGCCATCTCAACAAAGATGTCTCACCTCATATGGGGGTCATTGTAGAAAAATTCTGAAATAATTCATAATCTATAAGATCCATGCAAACAATAAACTAAAATTCCTCTTTCCTCTCTTTCCCTTCAGAGGTCTACCTACATATCTTTTTTTATTCTCTCTTTCTTGTGCAGAGAGTAATTTTCAAACAGTGGAAGACAAAACTCAAGCCATGAGGATTAAAAATCTCCTGCATTCCTTAGACATACAGTTCACAAAGGAAATTTTGTGAATTTCCCAGCCACCCTTCACAAATTTCACTTGTAGTGCTGAGCTCTCAGAACATTGTGAAAACAGATATATTAAAGACAAACCCTGACAATAATATATCTCACTGCATAATTTATCTTAGAATATCAGACTTGAGCAGAATCAGCATCGAGTGAGCTGGTATGGACTAAATGTATCCAAAAAAAGCACAAGAAAACTACAAAAAATAAAATTTCGATAAGAATTGTATGAGTATTTATGCTTTCTATGAGTATTTGTATTTATACTTTCTATGAGTATTTATTTGTGCAACTGCACACATTTTAACATCAAACAGAAGATGGCTTGGTAGCAAGACAGAGTCTCTCTTTAATTGAAGTTCTATGGGACCATTTAGATTTTAAAAGCTCTCCAAGAGCTCAAATTAAACTGTTAACTCAGCACTGCCAAGTCCACCACTAAACCATGTCCCTGAGTGCCACATCTACATGTACTTTAAATACTGAAGTTTTGCCAGGGATGGTGACTCCACCGGTTCCCATGACTGCATGTCCCAATGCCTGACAGCCCTTTCAGTGGAGAATTTTTTCCTAATATCTTGAGGCCATTTCCTCTCTCCTATCACTTGTAACGTGGCAGAAGAGACTGACCCCCACCTCATTACACCCTCCTTTCAGGTAGTTGTAGAGAGTGACAAGGTTCTCCTTCAGCCTTCTTCCCTTGGTATGAAACACCCCCAGCTCCCTGAGCCACTCCTCACAGGACTTGTGCTTCAGACACTTCATCAGCTCCATTGCCTTCTCAGGGCATCCTCCAGGCACCTCAATGTCCTTCCAGTGAGTGATCCAAAACTGGATACAGGACTCAGGGATGTGACCTCACCGGTGCCAAGTACAGAGAGAGAATCACTGCCCTGGTCCTGCTGGCCACACGGTTGCTGATAGAGGCCAGGATGCCATGGCCTTCTTGGCCATCAGGGCCCACACTGGCTCATGTTTGGCCACTGTTGACCAGCACTTTAGGTCATTTTCTGCCAGGCATCTTTCCAGCCACTCTTCCCCAAGCCTATAGGGCAGCATGGAGTTGTTGTAATTCAAGGGCAGGACCTGGCACCCGGTCATGTTGAACCTCATGCAATTGGCTTGGGTCATTGACCCAGTGTGAACAGATCCCTCTGCAGAGCCTTCCTGCCCTCTATAAGCTCAACACTCCCACTTGGGGCCGTCGTCAAACTGACTGAAGGTGCCATTGATCCCCTCATCCAGATAATCACTAAGGGCATTAAACAGGGCTGGCCCTGAAACTGAGCCCTAGGGAACACCTCTGGTGACCGGCCACCTGCTGGATGTCACTCCAGTCACCACCACTCTTTGGGCCTGGCCACCCAGCCAGTTTTCAACCCAGTGAACAGTTCACCCTTTCAAACCGTGAACAGCCAGTTTCCCCAGGAGAAAGCTGTGGGAGACTGTGTCAAAGTCTTTACATGACATCCACAGCTTTTCCCCTATCCACTCAGTGGCTCATCTCGCCATAGAAGGAGATCAGGTTGGTTAAACAGGACCTGCCTTTCACATATCCATGCTGGCTGGGCCTGACCCCCTGGTCATTCTGCATGCGCCGTGTGACAGCACTTAGGACAATCTGCTCCACGATTGTCCCTGGCACTGGTTATGTTATGGTTGCAACTTTGTGGTTAACAAGTTAAAGAATAGATGCTGAGTAGGCAGAACATTTTCTTCCATATTAGTAAAGTTATAATCCCAATGAAATACAGAAAGCCACATTTTTTTTCCTACCAGCAGTTCAGTAAATTTCCTTTTCTTTCACACAGTACATAAAGCTAAATCCAAATGGACACAAGATCTAAATATTGCTGACTTTTATTTAGAATTTGGTAGAACATGAGGAAATCACCTTTTTTGAGCAGCACTTGTCATGCAGTCTCCATGAGCCCACCTACCCTGTGTTAAATGTAAAGCAGTATAGATTGTATATAACATTCATGCTGTTCCTCTTTCCATTTTCCAAAAGTGGTGCCTTATCACATAAATGATATCATTGCCCAAGTGTTTCAAGAAGTTTAATTAAATGTATCACTTCCAATAAATTCCTTGGGCAAACGGTCTACCATAGGGGCACATAAAGAACATGAACATTAATTGCATTTGAGATTAGCCTTGCTGAATTGAATTCTCACACACTGATACCCTTTCTGCTTTGGCCATAAATATCAGGTATTTCTACATCCAGCTATTGGCAGGTTTACTGTAAAGTAATATTCCCACTAGACTGAAAGTCTACACGGGAAAAGTTTACTATAGCAGAACTACCTGCTTACAAATTAGCAGTGAGGCAGACAGTACCTCTCTTTTGATACTCTTTACAAATGCAGGATCTCTTTTCAATATAATTCTATTAACAACCTCTGTATCAGAGAATTGCACATGAAAAAAAAATCTGCAGTTTTATAAACCAGCAGAAATTTCTGGGTAAAAATACCTCCGCCAACAAAAAAACAACCAAAAGAAAGCCAAAGCAAGGACACCTGGTGAAAAAAATCCAATTTGCTGATAAATTAATTAAATTCCCTACTGACCCAACCCTGACTGAACATTCCTCATGTGGGAGAGGCTTAAAAACAAATTTGATAAATAATGTTAATGCAGGGATTGGAACAATTAGAAGAACAGGTTCACAGTAGAACATCCCTCTTGCTCAGTTAGTACAAGCATGGTAACTAGATCTTCACATTTGCAAGCTATTACACACAACACAAGTAATAATATTGCAGTCCCCTTGTGGAGAAAAATGTAAAACAAGTAAGGAATAGCTGTTCTTTCTGGGTTTATATGTAATTGTGTCCCAGTATGCTGAGTATCACGGGAAAACCGTAAGGGATTAGTACTACTGTGGCACTTCAAATAGTCAAAAAAATTATCATGCCTGAACATCTTTTCAAGGCATATTCTAACAGAGACTTAACCATTTGTAACTAGTTGATTATTATAATTGCATTTCAGTGAATATAGTTGTAAAATAGAAAATTGGATAAACTCACCTGTATGGTATTACAGACTAATGAGAGATGGGAAAGCTCCACATGAATAAAATTAAAAGTGGCTGAATTCCCTTTACCAGTGCTTCCATTCACTACTGTTAATTTTTATGAGATGAAAACTGCACACATGGTGGTGACCTGCCTGACTCCTTCCTTGTTTTGATAGATCTGTTCTAAAAAATTAATTCTGGATGAAGTAAATTTCTTAGCCTACACAAGGGAATCTCACAAAATCAGTTATAATTTTATTGAGTTTATTTGATTCTATATGAAAACTAACACAGTACAAAATATGTTTGCCAGTTCCTGATGATTCTACCATTTTTATAAATTATTTCTTTAAGATTATGTATCATATATTTCTCTTTTTCCACCATGCTATCTCTTAATTACTGATCAATATGACTCTAAATATAGAGCTACTCAAATGGTAGACTACAAGGAGCCATAATGGACTACTGGATAACTAATGTCTGTTTTAACAAGTCCATAACCATGTATTTGCTATAGGAGATACTTTACTATGGCTCCAAAGGAGCTATTACAAGCTATTGACTTTGAGCACACTCCTACCCATCTAATTATGTATTAATGTTACTGCTGTTGCTGTCACAACAGAGAAAACCGAAGTGAGACAAAAAGTTAAGAAGTGAAGTAAATGCAAATTTATCTAGCATTGAAAATTCTAAATGAAATGTTTCTTTTCCACTGTTTACATGTTTCTTGGTAACAAACATAAAATTGGTGAGCAGCTGAAAGGAAGAGGGATGTCTATTAGAGCATTCAAACACTCAGTGGATTCAGTTTCCAGTAAGGTAGACAGTTGTTTTGTTTTATTCTGCATTCCTGAACAGAGGTATCACACAAATTTTTCTTTTTAATATTGAGCTAAGTGAAAGGAGCAAGTTTGTTTTCTTCTTCCATCTGTGTACTGTTGCACTGATCTTCAAACTAAGTCCTTACTGAGAAAGGAGATTAATTTCTTTTGATTTACCTGGGTTCAATTTTCAGTAATACAAGAAATTTTGAAGCAAGGGAATTTTCATTTATTCCATTTTACAGTGAAGAATTTGCACAGCTTCAGTCCTGGATGCATGTAAGAAGCAAAGAAATAGAAGAGGGACATAATAAAATCTAAAAGGGGAGCAAAGCCAAAATGAAGGAACAACTCTCTCCAGATGAGATAAGTATTCCTTCCACCTCCCCCAAAACAGCAAGACTTGAGCTATACTCTAAACTTTCCTGCATTCAGGAGTTTGACTGTATTCACTTTTATAGAAATTACAACTAGTGTCTAAGGCTGATAGTGGAAAAGACTGTGGATCTGAGAGTGTGATCAAAACCAAGCCAGAGACAGCATCATTTTGGCAGACAGCCAGTTTCTAAGTCCTTCTCTACCACATTAATATTCTCATGAGAAATCTTGTGACAGTGTGTGTGATGATGAGGCAATCCATACCTTGACTTTTCTTACTTTTCTAACACATAGCAGATGTAACCAATGAAGTGGTCAAAAGAGAATGTTTTCCTGAATTCCAGTTGAAAACTTCATCAGAAGCTTGGAATGCAGAATACTTTTTCCTTTAAATAACCACCACCAAACATATAATTCTTTCTTCAGCAGTGCATGCTGTTTTCAGTACCTCTAAATCAAGTCCTTTCTCCAAAACATGTAACAGTCCATATGCAGCACGGGAGGGAATGGAAAATAGAATTTTCCAGCAAAATTACTCCTGGACATGTTTTGCTATGGCCTCTGAACAAAGACTTCCTGAACTGAAAATGAATCACCCTGACAGTTACAAAAAACCTAAGCAATAGGGCTTAGAAATGTCCACAGAATTCTCCGAAGTTGCATGATTCTAACCATCACCCAGAATCTTAGATGGAATCTGTCTCACCTAACTTCAGGAACCTGTAACGTAGCTGTTTAGAGCTGAGCTAAACTCTTAATCTAGGCAGCATCTGCTGTCATTTGAGACAAAGAAGCACAATTCATTTGACTTATTTTAGCCATCTTTACCAGAATAATCTATATTATAATATAAATATTAAAAATAAGCCTAATGTGCCCAGTTTAGATATGTAGTAATCCACATTTAATTTGATTAATTCCTCTTCTTAAAGCAAAGTTTAAGGAGTAGAAAAGGCCACAAGTTACATATCTGAAAGAACTACACAAAGGAACAGGTAAGATAGCTTTCTAAGTCTCCCTTGACAGCATCTCGCCCTTAAGCACTAAAAGTTACAGCCCACAGATCATACTGTACAAAACCATAAAACCATAAAAACCATACTTACAAAACCATAAAACCACCCCCGATCACAGGGTCTCAGAAACATCCTGGATAGCCTGCCTTTTCCTCAAGTCTAAGAGATTTAATGAACCAAAACTCCAGAAGAAATTTCTTAATTCACGAGTTACTAGAATGTTAGTCCTCATATTAGTTGGAGTTGAAGGGGCATCTAGAGGTCATCATGGGGGGGTAACTTTGAGATACTACAGATACTACTTCAAAAGTAGCTTGGGTTGCTTATGGGCCAAGTCCAGCTGAGTTCTGAATAGCCTGTCTGGGACATCTGTTCAAGTAAAAAGTCTGCTGCATCTGCAGACATTACAAAATACAGTAAAAGAGAGATAAGACTTCTGTTAGCAACAATACCCTACAGACCTTCATTTGATAGGCAGCATTCAACATGAGAAAGAAGGTGAGGAAGTACCTCTATGAAACACCAACAACTTGTTAATATTTCCTTGGCATAGTTTAGTAAGCTACTTGGTTTGATTCAATGTGATAATATAATAAGCTTTTTCAGTTCTATTCATTAAAGGAAAAAGAGACAAAAACCACAAGAAATTCCCTTAAACTTGAGGACAAGAGATGCTACAGTCGTTTTTTGATAATTTTGCTGAAATAATGGGTGTTATGGGTACTCAATTATGCCTAATTGATAAGTAGTTAGTGATAGCTAAGAGTTCAGGCAGATAGAGTCTGATGTCCCCAGCTCAGTTTTAAACCTACTGCTGTAGCTATATTTGATCTTTATTTCACAGAAGAAAAATGCATTGCAAGTGAAAGAAGAGGAAAAAAATGAGGAATTGTGGTATAACTGCATGTCTGGAACAGCCCCAAAGAAATTACAGACACTGCAAACATAAAACCACTAACTGAATTAATTAACTAGTGAAATTTCATTTCTCATTTCCCTCCTTTTGCATTGTAATACTGCATGACCTTGAACTGCCACCTGTACTCACTCACAAGTCTTTATTGCTGGGAAAATAAAGGAATGAGACACGCAAACATGCACTTTCTATTATATATGTTATGGGTGATTCCAAATTTTGCCAAATAGTCAGAATGGGGTTGAGAAAATGCTGCAAAAGCAACACACACACAAATATATATATATATATATATATATATATATATATGTATAAAATCCAGTAGCAGAAAATGGTTTTGCAGTATCATCAGAGCTGTAACCAAGCTAGTGGGTATAGATACAGTTATATCATCATCCTCTGTGGTAGAATGGTTCATTGCCTTCCACTATGTAGCTGGAAGGGAAAATTAGGGCAGTTAGGCACGGGTGCTCTAGGGTGGGTAATATCACCAGAAACAAATCAAATCAAAAGGATTTGGCCCACATTAAGCCAACTGAACTTTGTAACTGCCCCTTTCAGAGGAGTTAAATAAGGACACCAAATAGTGGTAGATGTCCATGTGCATAATTTCTCCTCTCAGCTCACAGGAAGCAGTTTGAGCAGTTACAGCTTTATGGTGATCAGGCAGAGCAGAGCAGAGCAATCCTGCCTATGCTAGAGCCTGTGACCCCCATTACACAGGAATGTGCGTGCTGTGAATATTACTAAAGCATGCTGGGTTGCACAGCATCACCAGCAAGTGGATAGTAGATGACAAAATGAATATCCAGTCTGAGCTGAGAATCATACAGGTTTCTGTTTGAAGCAGTAGGAACTGAAAACCCCAAAAGAATTTTGAAAAAAGTTGCAGAAACTGAACTCAATAGAGGTTTAGCAAAACTATTCAAGAACTCAGCAGAAGTTCTTACAAATCAAATATTAAGGCTGCAACCACAGATTTATTTTTTAAATCCTTTCTTGTAATGCAAACCAAAGAACTCTTTAAAGGACACTTGCCTTCATATGTCTCCTTTCAAGTTCTTTTTCTGATCAAGTAAAATTCCACACTGGCGAGGATTGTGTTGTAAAGTGTCATATGGTAGTAAAGCAATTTATCAGAGTGGAATTTATAGTAAATCAAGATTGCATGGTGGTCTGTTCTTCCAGATCACCAGGATATCAGCAACAATATTGCCAGTGAGTGAAAAAGTGCTAAGAGCTGTATATAAATGATAAATTTCCCAGAGCTCATATGAATGTCATGACACCTTTGCTAGAGGAACTGCTAGGTTAAAAACAGTCCTTTCCTGGTTGTCATACTCTTTCTGAAAAGTAATTGTCTGATGAGTCAAAATGGCTTTTTCTTATTACCCCTTCATTTAATTTTGTTTGTTTTCACAGTAATATTCCATCAGTAGCAGCACTGTCTAAACATAAAGCTGCATCATGCTGATGTCTTGTACACTGAATCCAAAGGTTTTGCTTTTAGTGTCAGAATGCATAAGAAAGAGGATTTTCAATGCATTGAGTGATATTTCTTAAGGTTTGTGGCTTTGCTCATTATTGCTTTAAAATAACTGCATCTTTTGTACATTAATGCTGAATATGAAAGTGTACCTTAGGCTAGTGTTTCACTGTGGTTTTTTTCAACCCCTGCACTGAAATGCTGAGCAGTGCTTCATTTGCCAAAAACCAGCTGCTTCTTCCTGCTCCTGCTGTAGCCAAACATTTGATTCGGATGGGATTTTGCATCTGTTATACCAGTTATGGGAATTGCAGGAACTCAGCACTCAAGCCCTATGTCAGCAGACTTCCTCCGGGAAAGAGAGGAAAATGAGTGCCTCACAAATACTCCACAGCAAGAGGTTTCATCCCTTCAAAGATATCAAGACAGGTATCTGTAGTTCTGTAGCTATTTCTAAAATACCTGTGTTTTTTCTCCAGAAATGTGCTCAGATTACCTTCTGCCAATGAACAAGTCTGATCATTGACTTCATTTGGAATAGAAATATTGGAACATAAATCAGTTATTTATTTATAGGAGATCTCTTAAGGATTTGATTTACTTTAACATGAATAATCTGTCCTGCAGACATGTCAAAAATAAACTTAGAAGGCTGCTCTTCAAAGTTGCACCATATGTATTGGCAAAGCTCTACTTTTTTTTTTTTTCTTTTCTTTTTTATTGGCATCTTCACAGGACAACACCTTCACATAAGAATACATGCAACTCCTCTCCCCCTTGATAAGACTGGCTTGTTGTTAGAATGGATACTGTCCAGGAATTTCTTACAGTTGAATGTTTGTTGCAACTTCATCACTTCTTTTCAACACTGACATTTTTAACTAGCATGAAAAAATGAATAGAGGAATATATTTGTTTTCTTTAGTTTCTCCAAAATTTATTTAGGGCACAAAGGTGCTGCCATTTGGATGCTTTTATGTATAAATAACACATTTGTTGCCTGTTATGCTGAAAAAACATGTTGCGGTGCGTTTTGAGCTGGGGGCACCCCGGGGATGTCCCCGGAGGGGCCCCTAGGCTGTGAGTTGGCTGGCAGCAGCAGGCAGGCAAGGAGACTCCACACGGCTTCTGATCAGATGAAGGTTTATTTGGGGTCCCAACCCCGGGTACAGCATGGTTACTGAGGGAAAAGGGGGGAAGGGGGAGGGAGGGGGAGCCTCGGGGAGGGAAGGGGCAAGAGGAGGGGAAGAGGCTGAGAGAGAGGAAGGGCTAAGAGCCAGACTGATCTCATAGCACAGTTTAAGAGGGGAATTGAAGTGGGCGCGGAATCACATTGGGCCAATGGGATTACAGATACAGGATGGTTCAGGGCAGGACCACAGGCTTAGAATATACCATACATTTCGGAGGGGTGAGACAGAGCATACCATTTAAATAAAATGGAATACAACAAAACAGACCAAGGTCCTATGAAATGTCAGATATATTCTTAGCAACTGAGCCATTTCTCATAAAGGATCAGGGATTCCAAGCACTTTTTTTTCTTATTTATAATTAGCAGCTTTGCCTTTCCAGTCAATCCTATTCTACATGTTAACATCCCAGAAGTTTTCTTCTTTTCTCTTTGAGGTCTGTTGCTTGACACATATGAGATAATTTTTTAAAGTTTGGTGCCATATTCCCATAGAAACAGGAATTACACTGTCATTTATCAACTGTTTTTGAGAACAGTTGCCCAACCACCACCTCTTAAAAGCCAGTTGGCTAGTTATGCCACACCAAGTAGGGACTGCCAGTAGGTACTGTGAGTTCCCTGCTCTGAGATGAAGGACATTGCAAAGCACTTTAAACACACTGTTGAGAATAAATAGGACCACTGAGGAGTGAATGGTTGTTTTCATACACATGCAGAAATTACATAAGTGAGTGATTGTGTAAAGCAGCTCTGCTCAGCAGAGAAGGCTGTTCAATAATAAATCCAAGAATTATTTTCAGAACTTCAGTTGTTAAATGAGTGGCAGCATTTGGCCAGATTGTTTTTGGTTTGACAGTTGTGATAAAGAATCCATTTTATTCCAGTCCTTGGAGCAAGTTTCTTCCACTTATTCCAACCCAAGAAGCCACACAGAAAATGACCAGATATAATTCATACCATAGCCTATGAGAGCAGAGGCTTGTTTAATTTCCAAAACCATCCTGCTTCATGTATTATTCCTGCAATTTAATGTAATGACTTTCTTAATGTCTCACTTGGATTCACTTCAGTAAAATGTCCTTTATCCTCCCTCCCCCCAGTTTCCTGCTTAGAAATTGCAGATTAATGAGAATTTACACGGATGAAATGAATTCTACTCCATCAACTCTCAAGTATTTGTGAGTGGTTTACAAGTTGTGGGTTAGTTGAACTGCAGATGCAGGGACATTGAGCTGGCTTCTTGCAGAGACAACTCTGGTCTGGCAAGAAATATATGCTACCATAGCGTGCTATGGATTGGTGGTTTACAGTTTGCAGGGTCAAGCTGGCCCAGAACCAGTTTACAGAGCCTAAACTAAAATCATTTGGCCTCTCTGCACCATGCAGAGTCAACCAAACATCTCTGCATGGAGCTGGTCCAAGCCTGGCATGGCTGACTTGGAGAGGAGGTAGAGTTTGATGGGCACTGCATTGTAGCTCATAGAGTTTTATTTCTCTATGCCTCTGTGCTGCTTTCCAGCAGTGCTCCTGGTCCAAGGGATTATTGCTAAAATGGAGAAGTGGAACTGCAGTACAGAGCCAGCGTGGATCCAGTGCCATGACTGAACTGGTACACACTGCTGGAGTGGGAGTCTGGGACAGAGACACCTGAAGGGCTCTGCTAAAGTCAGCTGTGGTCTACCTGCCTTGTTGGTTACACAGACATGATAGTGACTCTCTTTTATTGTTCAATTATTTTGTATATCTCAGGTATCCTCATCGTCCTTACTTGTGGTCAGCTGATAAATTCCTTTCTGAAATAAAGCTGGGTTTTGGGGATACTTATCAACTAAAGTTTGGGGAAGAAATGCTTTTTCTGAGTAAAAACTCCAATTTTCCAGTTTCTAGAACATTGAAACAGCAGTGAGTAGGACCAGCCAGCACAGTAAGGGCTACCTCAAAGGTTTCCTTTATGCTTTTCTGCAAATTGGAAAAAAATCTGTGGACCCTCTCAGACAAACTGTGCCAAGGAATTTAATGGGAGGCTGCTTGTTACCGCAGACCAAAGGGATCCAGACTTAGTGCAATGGGCAGTGATATTTCTTGCCTAGGAATAGCTGTCTAGCACAGGGGTAACTTGAGGATGATTGTATAAAATATCTGGCTTCAGGGGAACTAGCCATTATTGGTCTGGAGTCTACAAAGGGAGCCTCCTTTTCCCTGGCTCCATAGAGGGCAGTCTGCATTCCTCTACCCCAATTATGTATCTGAAGGCTGCTCAAGAGACATTAAAATATCTCTAAATTATACTGTTAGTTTTTGAAAACAAGTTTAAAATGTTTTTGAAGAGAAGCATATGACAGGAGGTCTTTAATTTATAGTGTTTCTGGAGATAAATGGGTCATGCCAGAGCAGACCCAGAGAAAGTGGAATACAACCTGCTGCTTGCTGACTGCCAATGAGCATTACTGCCCATTTAGGAGTACAAGAACAAAAGACAAACTAAATTATTAAATGCATGTACTTGAAAAGAATCTTAAAGGTTACATCTTACTGCATCAAACTCTTTTATCAAACTCCACATCAACAGCTGTATGTTAATTCTTGAACTTTTGTGCTGGGAAGCTTCTTCTCATGCCTCACTTTTCTAATGTTGTCAGTTTTCTGATAGAGTCTTTGGTGCACTGAAATGTTGAGAGAGCATTAAAAAACACCACTTTATTCAAAACTAGGTTTGCAAAATTCAGTCACTGAATGATGGGTCCTACGTAAGCGTTGAAAAAGCTCAATGACACATGTGAAGGGGAAAGTTTATGTGAAACAAAGCCTAACATTAATTTAAATGTTATTTTACTATAACAGAGGCTGGAGTGTCTATCATATGCATCCAGGGGAACAAGAAGCTTTGGGAATCTTACATTGTAATGTTGAATTTTAGGTATTTCTGCAACACTGATCTCTCTACATATATCTTGAGAGATCTGAGATCTCAAATTTGCTGCATGACATTCTTTCTCTTTGTATGACATATATCACCATAGAAAATACCTCTCTAAGATAATCCTTTATTTTTCAATTTTTTTTTTTTTAATTTTCTAATGCATTTGTTCGTTATACATATAAAAGGCTTTCTCCTTTTTCCTTCCTGCAGGTATATCTTAACTTTCCTTTGGAGTAAAACTTATACCCATTGAAACTGATGCATCCTAGTGCAAAGAAGAGACTTCTAGAAGCATTACCCACTCCTGATTAAGCCAGTTTGTGGAATTATCTGTTCTAGATTAAAGGAATACCAGGGAAAACCCAAAATTAACAAAATGCTTTTATGACTGATTTTTCAGCCTTTTTCTTCCAGCTGTCAACAAAAAATGATTTATCCCTTCTCAGCACGTAATCCTCATGCTGACTGTGAAGAACTAGCAAGATCAAAGTGAATATCTGCTAAAGGTACTCCTAGTGAAGAGAAGGATTTGTTTGCCTGAAGCGCTGGCCAGTCTTTGTGCACTGCAAAGGGAGTACCAACATCTCTAGAAGAGTGCCAGGCCATAAATTCCAGAACCTCTTATTCTTTCAGCAAAGGTTTTCCAAAGCTATGAAGATGTGTAGCACCTTAGAGGAGAAAGTATTTATACAAGGAAAGCTGCTAGGGGAAAATAATTTAAATTAATTCAGAGAGTTTTTTGTTTTTTCCCCAAATATTTTTTGTGAGTGCTTATCATCCAGAAGAGAATCCCAGGGAAAAGATTGTTGTATTCATTTTCAATCAGACTGACAATCTTATTTTCTCTTTGTGAATATGGTAATAATATATTTTCTCCTGTCATTACAATGCTCTTTTCTAAGAAAGCAGTGGTAAACTTTATCTGAGGCATGTTAATGAAGTCCTTCAACAGAAGACAGACGTCATAGGAAATTCCCACTTCATCTGAATTCAGTTCTCAAAAACAAGAGGATGAAGAGTTATATAACCTTTTTTATTTTGTAAAGTTTTATTGTTGAATTTTGCTTTCTAAAAATATAAGAGCATGACAAATATGAAAAAAAACCCTCTGTTCCATGTGTGTAGTTCGTTCAGTTTCACCATCAGGTTTCTCTCACAAAGCAGCCCTAAAGATTTCTCTTCCTCCAAATATCCTCTTAAAACCAGTGTGATACCCCATTAGAACAACTTATAAATGATGCGCTTAACTATCTCCCATTGAAAAAATGGGGAGGAGTGAGAAGGCTGTCAGAGAGCTTAGGGGGTAGTTTTAGAAGTGTTTTTCTCTGCAGTGAGGAATAGGAATTTCCATCTTCCACAGAGACTCTAAATTGCTTTAGCCTATTTGAACTACTATAAATAGATTGAGTGCATAGAACGAAGTAGTCTAGAATGACTGGAGACAAATTACACATTTCAGAAGATTAAAGAAGATAGTTTCCATCTTCACTTTGGGGATCAGTGAGGAGAGGTGCCAGGTGTGCTATCTCAAGGAGCTTCTTGCTGCATGCTGCTGATCCTCAGCAGCTGGGAAGAGGGCTTTGGTCACACTTCAGCTGGGAAGTTTGTTCCTTTCCTCTTTTGCCTTTACGTTATATCTGGCCTGCAGTCATTGCACATACACTTAAAATATTTTAAATTAGTGGCAGTCTTCAGCAGCAGGGAGCCCAGCACATGCTGATAGTATATTTTACTTTTCTTGATGGGTGGCTCTTCCCAGGCCATTCCTATCTCTGCTACCTCAGCCAAACAGCTACCAGTGTCTGAGAAAATAGATATGAAATAGCTTAGTTAATTCCCAATTACCTGCAGATTGTGCTTCAGATTCACTGTTTATTTATCATTCTTGAAAGGAAAAGGGAGTAAAAGCAGTTTATTAATGTAAAGATATTTTCTTAAAAACTTCTTCAAACAACAAACAACAATGGACTGGAAGAGATGTGGGTCACTGAGAATTGGTATTGCAAGACTCTTACAATATAAAGCTTTTCATAAAATTATGAGGCTGCACCTTAAAAGCAATTAATTTTGTCCTCCCTATTTGAATGAAGAAGAATTCCAGAATCTCACTGCTCTAATTTTGCAGTCTTTCTTTAAGTCCCAGAAAGAAATATTGTGCCATTATCTTCCAACTTAAATTTCTATTTTTTTTTTTCCTTATTCTTGTTTCTGAGATAATGTACTAGTTGGTTCTGGCTGGGATGGAGTAAGTGTTCCCCAAAGTGGCCCATATGGTGATTTGTTTTGATTTGAGACTGAAACAGTGCTGATAACCCACCAGTGTTTTGAGTATTGCTGAACAGTGCCTGCATGGCATTTGAGCTTTCTCAGTTTCTCACGCTGCCTCCTCCAGTGAGAGGGCTGGGACAGGCAAGGGGCTGGGATGGGACACAGCTGGGACATCAAACCCCAACTGACCAGAAGAATATTCCATGGCCTGTAATGTAACACTAAGTAATAAAAGCAATAAAAGCTCAAGGAAATGAGAGGAAAGAGAGATTCATGGTTATGGCTTTTGTTTTCACAAGTAACCACTACCTATGCTGAGGGTTGGCTTTCCTGGAAATGACCAACCATCTTCCTCCTGGTGGGAAGCAGGGAATGAAGAACTTATTTTGCACTGCTTCACATGCAACTTTGCTCCACCTATTAAATTGTTTTTATCTTCCCCCCCCAAGTTTTTCAGCTTCCCTTCCAATTCTCTTTCCATGAATGAATGGGTGGATGCTCAGCTGTTGGCCAAGGTCATCCAAACACCAAGACCGACAACAAAACTTTCTTCCAGGCTTGATTTTTGTAACTCTTGTTAGAGCTGGAACATATTCAACCATTCTCTATATATTCCATTTTGGAGCCTTTTTCCTGATGAAAAACTGGATTTCTTTATTTCTTTTATTTAATTTTTTCCTAGAGAAAATATTTCTACTGATGCACCCCAGGATGCAGTTTTCTTTTTCATTGAACTATATGAATCCCACTCAGTTTCTGATCTTGTGACTGTGAATAATGCTAAGTATTTCTTTGGGCAGCACAGCTCAAAGAAAGGGAAAATGTTGATTGTTTATGTCATCAGAGGTGTGTTGACTCTACTAAAGGTCAAACAATTTACTACTGTTTTGTTTTATACTGGCATACACTTTGAAGGAAAGATTTGTGCTTGCTCACACATTTTGAAAGAACTGTACAGTGAGGTCAGAATTCAAATCTCTGACACATCAGTGGTACTTTGCAGAGAGCCAAGCATGAATTCTTCAGCCATGTGCTTCACGTTTTTAACTGTCAGATTTTGTGAAAAATAAGGGGGATAACACTAATTTTATGGTGAAGGAAAAGGTGTCGTGTGGCTACTATGAACCATTACAAACTCCAAAATGAACCATGGCTGCTTAGCCAGTGGGTCTGGACACTGGCTTGTCACAAAGAATTTGACCTGGGTGTGTTGTCTCACAAAAAATGTACACCTGAGATGCCTCTGACAAAATATAGATTTATTTTGGCATCCTTTCCCCCTCTTAGTCCGTAGAGAAAGGCACTGCTAGGGCAGAGTTCATCTCACCTAATGTAAATGATTAAAGTTGGCTCTTTTTTTTTTTCGGGATACAGGATTACTTCAATCCCAAGGTAAAACCTTGATTCAGCTCAAAATTGAGACATATATACATGTAGACACTCACATCATAGACATTTAAGTTGTCTGAATCTGGAGATCTTAATATTAGTTGGTATGAATAGTTCTTTTGGATTATTTTGCTACTTGGGAATGGTTTTCTAAAGAGCCTCTATTTCCAACTTGCTTTTTTCCTAGTTTTTATTATATAGTTTAATAAGTTTCATTTGGGGTGTTATTCAGATCTGAGGATAAATCTGATTTTTTGGACACATTAACATGAAATGGTAAAGAAAGGACCAAGAGTACCAGACTCAAAATGAAAACATAAACTCGATTCCCTCTCCTTCTTCCTCCTGCTAGGGAGATTTCTGAGTTCTTGCGTCTTGGAACATACATTTTTCTTGCCCTGTACTTTAGCTTTTTAATTACTTTTTATCAGGGATGAACAGAATTTCTGCTCAAGCCAAGATATTTTCTAACTTGGTTAAAAAAAAAAGAAAAAAAAAAAGAAGGTCATATACCTGGGAAAATTACAGAAAGACAGTTTATGGGCTGTAGCAAGTGAGAACTACTGGTGTAAAATGATTATCAATTACTCATTTTCAACCAGCTATCTCACTGGATCCATTCCACCTACCATATTGTAGTGCATTTATCAACTTAATTCAGGCAGTTAGTCATTTGATTTTCTCATTTCATTATTCTGTATAGAGAGCTATTGTGTTTTTTTTGTAATTATGGTAATAAAACTATATTTACATCTGATTTAACCTCCCACTCCTTTAGGCATCTCAGTTAAGTGTGTAAGCTGTGATCCTATTTGGTCTTCTCAGTACAGATCTTCCCTTTACACTTAGGGGAAGAAGAAATGGAGCTGTTAGGGAAATTTGGACAATAGGAGACCTCCATGAAAAACTTAAACCAGGCAGGTTTGGTTTTGGCCATGATCATTACCAGAGAAAGATGCAACTGATAGATGTTTTGAATTCTAGTTCTGGAAATTCTGGCACTTGTTGAAATTTATTTTAAATTTTCCTAGTTTTACTCCTTTTTCTAGGTTGAAACTTTGGAAGATTTTGAGCTTTCACAAATTCTGATGTTAGTCAAAGTTACATGGAAAATACATATATACAGTGAAACTCTGAGGATTTGTGTTATTTAACTGTAATTTTCTACTACTATTTTTATGAGGATGTTGGGCCCAAAACCAGGATAGAAATCAATAATTGCAAGTGGTCAATCTCCTAATAATGTACCTGCTACGTATAAATCTACCCAAAAACTGGCTGCTCAAATGGCTGAATTTACAAGAGAAATTTAGAACTAATTTTAGGATTCATACCGTCCCTTGCAGTATACTAATGAAGTATTGTAAAAAGCAAATATCAGAGTTGCAGTCCGCTAGCATGAAAATTTCTTTGAATCCAAAACATCTTTGACAGTGTTTGTTCCTTCTTTCAGTATCTTGCACTTAATATATCTCTCCCAGTAATTATTTTGTTCTTTATCTTCTGATTCCTTCCAAATGTAAGAGTTTTTTTTTTTTTTTCCTGAGATTTGTATATATTTTTAATAGAAAATGAACTCTTAAAATTTGTTGAATGTGCTATGAGCTTCATCCCTGACCTTTTGTTTTTCAGCTAAATTCATTTAATATGGTCCCTTGGCTATTGCTAGAGTGTATATTTTCAGATTAGGGCTTCTTTGTTCATCAACATTAGCCTTCTTTATTTCTGGTGTATTTTTAGCTAGATTACATGCATAACCCTTGGGCATACATTAATTTATCTTTGAATGTTTTCCATTTCCCTCTGTGTCCTTTATCTCTATTGATTTATCCTACTTGATTTCATCCTGTGCTTTTACATTCTTCTGAAACTCACTCTTTGAAATTTAAAATCCTTCTTTTTTTTTCCTTTTGTGGTTTTACCTGTGTCCTAATTACCACCCTAATTAGGTTATGAACACAATTGCAAAGAGCCCTTGCACATCTGCAACCCTTTTATATTTACCACACACAGACCTAGCCAGAGATTGATTTTTCTTCTAAATTCTTCCTTTTTCCCTACTGCATATATAGTATAGTGCTGTGCTTTAACCATAGAATTAAACATCTCTTGATTTATTTATCTTATCCAATAAGTCTGAATGCACTAATTCATAACTTTAACAATTTGCTTTAGATAATGTAGTGTTTACAAGTCCTATATATTGCTGTATGTTTTTTCAAATGACAACTATAAATATGTCTATTTTTTATTTTTTCCCCTCTGATTTCATTGTAAAATCTAATAAATTACTTCTACTGTGACATTTTTAAACATAAACTATGTTTGCACTTTTATTAACAAAAATATTACAACCATATCTCCCTTAAAATATTTCTAGTTGTTGGAGATTTTTAAAATTTTTCTTACATGGTTATTCAAAATCTGCTCTTCGTTCCAAATGACACTTGCATTAAATTTCTCTCCTCTCATCCTCCTTTGACTTCCTAATTTATCTCAGTTTTTTATATCAATCCTTTGTAGACTTTCCCATCATTCATCTGATCAATCTTTAACTAATTTTATCACATGACTTGTTTATTTGCATGCACCCAAATGTCTTTGCCGTGGAGACAATGTCAGTGTTATTGCTGTGTACAGGCAAAATTAAAAATTTTCAGGAATATTCAGGAATATTCTGTTGTGTGACTTTAAAGTAATGACTGCAGTCACTTATACCACCATACCAGTAGGTAAATCAGAACACTTCATGCTTCTATGCAAATTTATCATAGAAGCATAGAATGATTTGGGCTGGAAGAGACCTCAGAGATCATCTAGTTATGCACAGCTAGAGCATTAAAAAAACCAACCCCACAGTGTTGTGTCTTCATATTTGTTTCTGCCACCTCATTTAAGCAAGTTTCCCTTTCTTAAAGCAGATGGGTTGCACAAGCATACTGTTCTTGCTGTTCAGCTCCTTCCTGCTATTATTTCAGGCTAATGCTCTTCAACCACCCAGTTGTCAGTTCTTTTACCTATTACATCTTTGAAGACCAGAAAAGATTTAAAGAGACTGACTATTTTCTAATCTCATATCTCAATCATACTTGCGACTGTGCGTCCAGAAAATGATCCTGATTCTTAGAAAATGATCCTATTGCATTTTTCTTCAGATTACTTTTTAGCCACCAAGACCTAGAGATTCTGAGATAAATTATTGGATTGCCTTCTTCCCACGGACATCACTTTTAACCTCACAATTAAGGATGCAGTAACTTCAAAACAGTTCACCTAAAACTTCTTTGCCAACTTTACTTTGCAACAAGATTTTACTGAAGTTCAGAAAATACTAAGAATTATTTGAAATCTTGTAGTCTCTTCATTGCAAGACCCAATCCATTCCTGTAGTAAAATATTATTTTTTGTGCTTTTCAGTGACAGCCTTGTTATCTTTATTTCCCTTTATCAATTTCTGCAGTAGGACTGGGCCTGCGTGTGTGTGACTATGGCTATTCATGCCATAGGGAAGTGGGGTAACTCTGGAAGGTGAAGAGGGAAGAAAGCAGTATATACATGTGGGACTTTCTCCTTGAAATCCTGCTCAGAAAATTTGGATATACTGTCTGCCCACACCACATTAACTCACCTCATTTATGTTTTCTGTGCCTCAAGGCAGTGGCTTCTGCACCGTGTTTTAAAACATTTATATCTCTTATAATTGTGAGTTAGGCTAACAGCCATGTAACCTGCAGGCATTTTTTGGCATGAATTAGTGGTCCACATAATGTTTCTTCTTGTATACAGTTGTGCTTATTTCTAGAAGGTTTTAATTCTTTACCTCTTCAGGTTTCCTTCCCAGCAGAGCACCTCTTTGACCATCACACTGACAGGGAGTTGAAAGTTTCTATGTGGCTTGGTATCTGTTAAGATCTTTCCTCAGCATCTTCCCTCTTTTTCTGTCACTCTATCCTCTCTTACTAGCTCTAAACCCAGGAACTCTTGATCTTATTCTTACTGTTCTCATCTTTTCCACATATCTTTGCTATGAAATGGTTGTTCTAGGCACCAGGGAATGTGATAACTCAGTTCACAAGCTCAAAAAACTATACTCCTTTCAGATACTTCAGTTAATTTAGATACTGTTTATATCCATATTTTTTTTTAACTGTCTTCCTTTAGAAATCAGCATAACCTGCCCTAGTTGCAAACTTTACATTTTACTAAGTCGAAAGATAGACAGTTTGTCACATTTTACAACTCACTGGGCTGAAGTCAAAGAGGATGAACACAATATGAAGCAATCAAGGGCTTGTGAAAAGGGCCCTCATCACACCCAGTCAGACCCCTGGTGTAATCCAATTAAATTGAATAGTTCAAAGGAAACCCCAGAGGATTAAACACACTTACCCAAGCAAACCCATTTCCTACCACTTGAGGGGTATAGCTCTGAAAACATGCATCTCATTAAGTTCGTAAAATGGCAATTAAGGCTAAAAGGTTAGAGAAAGATAATAAAGCATTATAGGGATTCAGCAAACTCCACCACCCTGTACCTCCCTCTTCTCCCCAGTCAATGACAGCTGTTTTCTAATTAACCCAATGGTAGCAAGGTGTCCACAAGAGGATATCTGTTGATTAGCCAAAGAACTCTCTTTTCTCAATGCTATTAGGCCTGTGCCTCTAAAATCCCTGCTTTAGGAAAGTCTGCAGCCAGCACTAAAGTTATGTTGATGCAATATGCTACCACAGTACCTGTACACAAGCAAAGATGCCCAAATTCCACTAAAGCAATCAGCTCATGCTGGGCAGTGATAGTTATGCAACCGAGATCAAGGCAATGCATGAAAATCATCAATATTCCCTTTCCCACCCTTTTCTCAGCTTGTATCCTCTCTTCTCATTGCCCAACATGTTTTTTAATTATTTTTCCAACACTGGAGTGTCAGTTAGATTCCTTAGGGAGAAGCCCCAGGGTGTCTGAAGAGTGCCTCAGCAGCCTGTCATCATCTGTTTCCCACTCTGAGCAGAATCAGTTGTTAGGAAATAATTTGCAGATAAAAATGTTTGAAAATACAAGCCCTCCCCTGCCTTTCCATTGATTTGAGAACTGTAGAATCATTGAACAGTTTGGGTTGGAAGGGACCTTAAAGATCATCTAGTTCCAACCTCCCTGCCATGGGCAGGGACATTTTTGACTAGACCAGCTTACTCAGGGCCCCATCCAACCTGGTCTTGAACACTTCCAGCGAAGGAGCATTTTTGTAAGCTGGAGGAGCAGCCAACAGAGGGAATAGAAGTTATCCTTGCAGAGAAACAGGTACTCCAGAAAACCATTCAGCAAAGCCAAGGTCTGGACTGCTCAGTGGAAGTACCCACAGTACTTGAATTGTTAGATTCTCCCCTGAGTGGTCTACAGTTAGGAGGGACAAAGCAATTTCAGAATATGGGCATTAAATCTGTTCTATTAATGTACCTTTTAAGACTTAGGTAAAGAAAGTTCACAATTTATGTGAAAGGGAGAGAAACGGGTTTGCCTAGCCTTGGTATGTTGAGAGGCATATTGCTAAAACTAGCAATAAGATTAATTTTGCCTCTCAATATTGTTTTTATTTCTGTGTGTTTCATGTGCTAAAAGTAATTTCCTTGTGCTTTAGTAGAAGGGAACACAATCTTCAAAATTTTTTTCTTATTATTACTAGAATTGATAAGCATGTGTTAAATTTTTTTTGAGCTGACATTGGCAGATGATCTTTTATCTACAGTTTAAATAGTGAATTTGAAAGGGCATTTCTTCACCCTGTCTGTAGTCCTATCTTCTAAGATACCTTCTGAAAATCTACTCTGAAACAGAGGCAACCACTTTACAAATAATAACAGAGCTGCTTTTCTATGCTAAGTTGATTTGATTTTGTGCATTTGATTGTAACATCCCCTGAAATTTCATATGCCACTTCTCAAGTAACATCTTTTTCTTAGAATTGCTATGACAAATCCTGACCTGACATCTTTCCAAAACTCGAAAGCCAAAGCTGGTGCACATAAGTCACCTGGAAATGACAGCAATAGAGAAATCATTTAATGAAATGCTGAAACTTAGTCCTGCCATGAAATTTTCATTCACCTGACAGTGTTCAGGTGGCTGGATAGTACAGTACCTTGCGTTGCTTCAGTATACCCACAGACAGCTCTAAAGTTGAAAGGTTTATGCTGTTGTACACAAGATGTATTAAGTCAAGGTTTTGTAGCACTAAAATTAACACCACTATTAAAAACCAGTAGGGAAATCAATACACTGGTTTAAATGCAAAATTAATTAGGATGCAAGAAAGTTTGGGGTTTTTTTCTCCTTCCTAGCGATATTCATTATCTACTAATAATTTACTCTTTTCTATTTACACACAGTCAGAACTAAAACCACATGATTTCTTCTATTTCAGTGTGCAAATCAAGCTCCTGTTGCTGCTAATGACAGTTATAAATTAAACATAGATGAGAGTACATTTTTTAAAAAATAATTATTGGTGCAGTATATTAATCTCCAGATTTAAAATTCAGATGCATCAAGGCATAACTTTAGTTATGATCTCTGGTCAAGAAAGTAAAAAGCTGCACATCATAGATTACAAAGTTAGTGATAATTTACTTCAAGAGCTGCAATTTTTCAAACTTGATGCCAAACATGAATCCAGATATGTCCTTCGAGACTGTGCATTTTTGGCAATGAAAAGGTTTTGTTGCACTAGTAAGAGTCCATATAACTCAACTTCCTCCTGTGTAAAGGCATACAGTGCGCACATAATTTATTTTCTGTTCTATAAAGCCTTGTTTTAAGATTTTTCAGAGCAATTACATCCTTAAAAAGAGGAATTGCTTGTGTATATTGATTAAAGGGTCACAACCAATCTGAAAAGTTGAAATTTTGTTTTTCTAACTTCTAACTAGAAAACATTTGTAGTTTTCACAATGGAAGTTTAATAATCACAATGCTACAATACATTTTGCCTAATTTTACATATACTTCAAAATGAAAATTTTATTAAGAAATTAAAACCATTTGAACTAGAACTATAACATAAATAAGGCTATAAAAAGGATAATAAAGGAAGAAGGGAAAGAAGTAGAGAAGCAATTCAGAAACGGACAAGTCTATATAAATTTAAGCCATTTTAAAATAAGATGAAACATACAAAGAAAGGTAGTTTGAGAAATACTTCAGAGAAAATAATTGTGTGAGTGCTGCAGACCTAGTAAATAAAGAGCAAAAAGATGGAACTACAGTTTTTCAGTCAGTGCATTTATGGAGATCAAATTCAAATATTTTCTTCACGAGTCATAAGATCAGTGAAGATGGTAAACTTGAATTAAACTTATGGAGGCATTTGACTTGATGTAACATGACACTTTAATTAAAATATTATTTCAAAGCTCTGCAAAGGCTATTTTAAAATTATTAAAGATGGCTAAATGATAGGTCTCAAAATGTCAATGTAAATTGAAAGTGTTCTTATTCATCATCAAATTCTTTCACTGAACTCACTTAGGGACTGTTTCTTGGCACTTGGACATGTCATGTATTTATCGAAGATCTTTAAGAAGCTTTAAAATTATTACTGGTACTGTGGGAGGAAGACCAGAGCTGGGGTGAATGATAAAAAGGGGGAAGGCTAACTTCCAGATGAAGCAATCTGGGGCTTGTCACTCAAGCAAGAGCCACAGGACATGCTATGGCACATCCCACAGTCTTGACCTCCCAAGGCTAGGGACCTGCTCTGTCACCTGGAGAGCCTTTTCCTTCACTAAGAGCCAAGCAGCAGGAGGGGAAAATTATTTTTCCTCCTGATCTGCACAGTTAGGGTGTAAACCTACAGCTAGAATCAGGGAAAATGTCCTAAAAGACACAGTTTAAATGAAACGTATTTGTGTTTCCTCTACATTTCTCTGTAGGCTAGAATATTATTTTTCCTTTCCCAACATCTGTCCCCTATAGAAGAAGTATTAGAATTAACAGCAGCACTGGCCTGAAATAGAAGGGAAGGGAAAGAATATATAGCTTTTCGCTTTTGGGAGCAGTCTACTTAATTTCAAATGCAGATGTATTCTAAATATTATAATGGCCTATATAAGCATTTATGGCAGAACATTACTTCTGAATTTTTTTAATTTTCTCATATTTCCAGTTGTGTGATTAAATAGAAATAAATTCTAATGCTATGACTATAAATCAGCAAAGTTCAGTTTATGTGAACATCAATATTTAAAACTAGTGTTCAGTGTGTCAGTTTTATTTTTTCAGCATTATGCAAGGTTCTCAAAAAAACCCCATGACATCTTTAATGAGAAAGCATTGCAGAGTGCCATTTTTTCAGATTCTTGTATTTGCCAAATTCCCTTTAATCTCAACACAATCAATAATGTTCCGTATCTTACAAGACTTTTTTATTATTTTAAACTAAGTCAATAAATTTTGGGAAGTTAAAGACCAAAAAGGAGGCCTGATGAAAGCTGCACTTGAAAGTACCTTTGAGTGCTCAAAACCAAAGAGATATCAATTAATGTCTATGGCATTTTTTTTTCCCAAATTGCTACTGTCACTATTCCCTTCCCAGTGTTTAGGAAGTTGTTAGGGAACATACTTATCACCAGCAAACAGGAATACTGTAAGAGAGAGAGTTTGTAACTGAAAACAGAGACCACTACTGGAAATGTGACTACCACTGTAAACACTTTGATTCAACTTTATAATAGCATAAAAAAATGTGTTAAACCTTCCCTCACTGCCTGTGGGAGCCAAGAAAGATTCTGATTTCCCTGGAAAGTCAAACTGCCTGTCCCAGCCGTGCTGTCTGCCCCTGGGTGCTCTGCAGGGATTCAGATGCCCAGGGAGCAGCGGTGCTCACTCAGCCCTCTCTGATCACTCTGTGATTCTGTGGAATCAGTGTAACCAAGAGAAAGACATTAGCTAATTCACATATTGGCCACATCCCTTTCTTCTCTTATTACCAGACCCTCAAGAAATACCTCAGGTCAACTATTAAACCAGCTGATTTCTTTTCTTTTCATCACTTAGAGATGGATCTTTTTCAGTGGAAAACAGCTCTCAGGTGATACCTCAATTGTTCACAGGGCCAGCACAGCTTTGCTGCAGTGAGCACTTCACAATTCCCAACAATGAGAGCATGGTCAGGTTAAAGTTGGATGAGTATGCCCAAAAATTATGAACAAAGCTGTATTATTTGCAAGAAGTTCACAATTTTATTCTCAGGGTTAACAATTAAAGCAAACAAACAAAAAAAACAAAAGAAAACAACCCCCCCAAAAAACCTGACTAACAATTTTCTTTTAGGAAAGATATACACATGCTATGCTAGAGTAACAAATGTAAGTGTGGAATTTATCAAGCAAAATTCAGCACTCACTTATATATAAAACATTAGTTTTGGTTTAAGCTCAATATTATAAGCTTGTTGAATAGCTTTATCATTGGTAGTTTACTTTTAATTTAGAACTGTGTTACAGCAGCCTTCCAAATATTACTTATAATAAATTGACACATTTGTGTCAGGTAGAACTAGATTCTAAATAGTTTCAAAATATTTAGAATCTGCCTTTTGGATGCCAGACACTATGTGCCCAAGAAATGTAATGCTTCACATAATTGAAGAGCCTAGAATATGTACTGCATTAACAAGAACTTTGGCTGAAGTCTCCTTGTACCTAATTCTTCATTACAAGGATCACACAATAGATTAAGGCTTGGCAAATCTCAAATTTATTTTTTCAGATGAAAAATGAATTTGTAAAGTTCTGGTCTAAAAAAAACAATATCAGAATTGACTTCTTCCAAAAGACAAAATGAAACTACTACATTAAGATGTTTTGCAATTTAGACACTTTGATCCTAAAGTTCTTGATCAAGTGAAAATTCTTGCTTCTGACATATATGAGTAAAATCACTGAGTACTGCAGACAGTTTGACATGGAATAGAATTACTTGGATGCTGAAATATCCTCAAAATTGGGTTCATCTCTTGTGAAATGGAGACCAGCAGAGATTGCTATATGAAGATATATTTCAGTTACAAATGTATTGTTTTTTTCAGCTGCTGACTTTCTTTATAGGAAGAAACATCCCCAAACTCTAAGAAATACCATTAAGAATTCAGTGTTTTAAAGTCTATTTAGATGGCAAATCAACCTCCGTTCTTTTTGCTCTGAATATTTGAGATGCATTACCTGAGGGATTATTTTCTGTCTTTAGCAGCTGGATATATTTTAAAGTTATATTCATCTGTTATGAAGTGTGAATTCACACTGTTCAGAATCAGAATGCAGAAGATGATAACAAAGTGCTGCTTTAATAGATGATCCATAGGAATCCCAGTATCAACAGGCAGCTGTCACATTTGCATGCATTTCTCATACCCTGCTTGGATCTGAAATGGATAGCTGCCAAAGAGAATAAATTTGCTTTTATTCTTGTCTAAGACCTTCTCCTTGTTGGTAAATAATATATTTTCATCAGGAAAGCATGAATATGTAAAACCCCTGAAAAAGATAACATATGTATTTATATAATCACTCATAGCCAGGCCGTATTACGGCAATAAATTATACTGTTTGGTGTAATAGTGAGAATAAAATGATGATCATAATGAACAGAGAGGCTATTATTATTACTGTTCTTACTGTTCTGGCACCACAACCATATTATTCTCATTTCAGTCATATTTTTGTCAAGGCAGATGTTGTAAAAATCATAAACCTGATGATGTGTCTTGCATTTCAGAATGAACTTCAGAGAAAAAACAAGAGCAGGGGGTAATAAAACCAGCAGATGACCACTCTGCTTTCCCCTTCATACACTAGGCCACTGGTAACAGCCTGACTTGCAGGTCTCAACTGCCTTAGTGTTAAAAGTGTTATTGTAGTGACTGGGGTGACACGTCCCAGTGTCATGGAAGGACTGAGGACACCCCATATTTACAGATGTCAGCATCAAGCATGAAAATCTATATTTTTCTTTTGGATCCTTGATTAGAGTACTGCAACATTTTTCCAGGCTGTAGGAAAGACAACTTTGTTTTCACTGTTACTTTTATTACTTATTTACTACTCCTAATATTTATAAAAAAAACCCCCCACTCCACTGCTAAGCCACACTGACATTATCCACCTGAAACTGGTCACAGAGTGAGAGAACAACAGGGACTTCCAAGAGCAGAGTCATGACTCCAAGATTTCCTGAAGGTTCATGTGTACAGCTACTCTCACTGGCTTTGCTTCAGTGAGAACCAAAGGTTTGCGGTGAATTCACCTCTGAAAATTTTCAGTGAACAGCAGATATTTGACTGCATAAATTGCTCCTGATATAGTTGTTCATACATTGGTTCAATGTGAGCCTATAGTGTCACTTTGCTAAGTGACTTGTGAGCACTTTGTCATAAAAAAGATTGCCACAAGAACTTAAAAACCTGAATAAAATAGATTTGTACAGAGTTTACAATGCAAGCATCCAAATTTCCTTTACCAAGACCACCCACACATCCTATCCAAGTTCTTTTAGATGGGAGGAGCTGTGGGCATATAGCTATGAAAATGTATTTCAGGAATTTGTTATGCAGATAATAGTATGCCCAAAAAGTAATTTCAAGGTATTTACCAAGCACACAAAGCATCACACCCTTCTACTTCCTACGTAACTGGAATGTAGATCTTATATTTATTGAGGCAGGGATTGTATCTTTATCCTCTTGATCTGCATATGAAATTGCATCTATGGTCTGACTGCAAATTTGGTTGTTTTAACACCTCACAGAGCAGGGAAAGCAGAAAAGCACTGAGTATCCAACACTTATCCCAAGTCTTATCTTGTGAACAGAGAGTATCATGAGATAACTTCTGACTGCTATCCTCAGGCATAATTCCACCACTAATTATTTTTCTTATTACCAACACTTGCAATTAAAATCTTTGTAATTAGAACACCATGTTTTTCGAAAATAATTTGCATTTATTTAATTTCTCATTACTCTATTTATTATCTCTATTTTCACTCCCTCCCACAAATCACAATGAGATGATCTCAGAATGCATTTTCAGAAAAGTTTAACTGGTGCTTCACTTGAAACCTGTCCTGTTGTGCTCCCAGGTCCACAAGGACACCAATGATTTTCTTGTACCCTGTTGATGCCATCTGTTGAGTGCAGAGGTCCAGTCCATGGTAGCTGCCCATGCCATCTGCTTTGCACTCCTGACCTGCTCCATGTGACATGTTGGGCAGAGAGCAGGCTAGCAAGCTGGACTGCACTGCATGAGAATTCTTAGCTTCCCTTTTCAATATGCTTCTCATTTCAGCAATACAAATTGTCTCAGGTGGCTGCAGTCAACTGGTGAATCCCAGCAGTGACCACCGAGCAATTTAGAGTAATTGTTTTAGGACAAGTCATCACTTCTGAGATTTGCTATGAATTGAAGAGGTGTTACTTACTAAAATTGGAATATTTGGTAAAGAAGGTCATGTAAGGACTTGGGCACTTGGGCACTGTGCATTTCATGCAGGGTTAAGAAATGGCCTTACTTTGGTTTTGATATGCTGGACTTGAACTGACTTAACAGGAAGTAATTTTTTTCTTTTTAATTTATTTTTTTTTTTTTTTGCAAAATGACAGCACATATGTAGATTTTATTTTCTGTGCCTGGTTGGCACCTAAACTTCACTCAGATTTTTATTCCTCCTGGCACATGTGAATTTATTCCACTTGGATTCATAAAAGCCCACCAAGGTTCAGTGTCTCTATCCTTCATGTCATTCCTTGCAGCCCTTCACAGACCGGACACACTTTCAGTATAGAGCTGAACATTTTTTTTGCAGGACCCTACTACTGCAAAGTGCTGGCTCTTCATAGTTTTTTTACTCAAACAGTCTTGTCATTTGATGATAGAAATTTATCTTTAATACTGTCAGTTTTACTACACTTAGCAATAATGTACCATGCGACTTTCAGCAACAAACTACCAGGCTTGTGACTGTGCAGCACACTGGGTGTCTGGTCATCCAGGAATTTAAAATTAGTAGTCACTCTCTGTACCCAAACTATATCCATGTTCTCCGTGTACCAAAACAAACACAACCTGGAAACTTTGAATTCAGTGCAGATATCTCATACCAGCCCACATGGAGACTGGTTTCATTTAGGACTTTCAGGCATGAGCAGATCTGTGCACACACAGTATAGTCCAGATTGACAGCACATGCACAGATGGTTTTATGGACACTTTGGATTCCTACCATTTTCTTCATTAGAATATTGGCATGTATAAACTGTTCTTATTATGGGAAAATACAGAACATAGCTGTCATATAAAGCTTCCCTGGCTCCAACGACAAAGGATATTGAGGAAGACTTTTTTAGGGCTATCGTGTATTGTAATACTAAAAAAAAGAATCTTGGTTATAACAACTGCACAACATTTGGTGTTGTGCATATTAAACTGTTTACTCTTTCTGGAAAGATTAACTTTAATAGTCTGAAATTTGTGTCTGGTATAAAAACACCATTCTCTGCAAAAACATGAAGAATGGAGCAGAGGAGCAAGCAGTTCCAGGAGCAGATCCATCTCATCAGACTTACTCACCCATCTGTCTCCATTCACTGTAAAGGCAGGTAGACATCTTGGATAAAATATCCAGGTTTTAGATGGCTGAAGAAAATTAAGGAGATGAATTCTTCTCTAGGTGGTCATAGCCTTTGTTCAGCTCTGAGGCATAGGATGAAGAAACTAGTATCTGCCATTCAAACAGTGGGTTAATTAAAGGTCAGAGCTTTTCCCCTTGCGATATTTGTTGTCCCCAAGAGTTCCTGGACTAGAGCAGAAGTCAGACCATTGGCTGGCTCTGCAGTTGCTTTCAAAAGGTGCTATGCACCATCTCAAAGGTAAGGTTCTCTTACATAAGCACTGTGCAACTACAGTGCCTGTGCCTGTGCTCTTTTTCACATAATTAGTCTGAGTTGTTTCCTACTAGGTATATGGGAAATATACAGTGACTGACTTGTGAAGTTAATTAACTTTGCCAGTGATACCTGAAACTACCATCTTGTATTAGTTTGCCCTTCAGAAGGAGCTGCATTAGACATTTTCCTCACTTGTTTGATTAAAAAAATCCTGCTATAAAGTGTAAACTAATACCAGCTGACCATCATGAAAGAGCTATCACTTCTGGTTCTGCAGTTGTTCTTCACTATTAAAGCAACTATGCCTTTTTATCAGATAGAAATTAAGTAGACCTCTTTGTGCATTTCTTTCTGAAATGTCTGCAAAAGGCCTGTGCCATACCTTCTTAGAGAAAAACTCCACTGGACAGTTTAAACACTGTGGAGTAAACAAACAGAAAAGATATAGGTAAGTTTTATTTTTCTCCCTCTGAGATACTTCAATGACAGTAGAAATACCTTCATTTTGTGCAAGCTTTTTCTTGTCATTCAAGGGCTTTTTGATTGAACAAGTCAAAACCCTGTTGGAAAAAAATTGTTTTCAGGCTTTTTACAAAACCCACTGACTTCAAATGAAAAGACTTTCCTTAGTACATAAAACTGCTCAAACAACCAATCCCCTAAGTTACTGGAAAAAATATGCAATTTTCACAGCTAACCCAAGAAGACTGACAGCTGACAATCTTTTACAGGCCAAATACCAGATTATATCAGAGATTTATTAGGTAGGGGCTGAAAAGATGCTTCTTTTCAAAGGATCTATTCTCCTGGCATTGACTTATTGTTCTGTTTTTGCTGAGTTGGGGAACTTGAAGAGACTCACTGCTTTTCTTTCTCAGTAGGCTGTAGCTTCAAACTCCACTCCACCATCCAGAACCCGCCTGTGCCAACTCCTCGGTGTTAGGTACAGATCAGTGATCTCTGCAGTAGGCAGTGGCAGTATGAAATGGGAGGAAATGTCAATCTCTCTGTTTAGAGTTGCTCTTTTTGAAGCCAATTCATTGGGATGCATTGCTTGCTCAGATGTGAATAGACGAGCACATTTAAAGCCAGATGCCAGACATCTGTGCCTGCGCAATCCACCTGTCTCTGCTGCAGAAACAAAGATAATGGGGAAAACTACCAGACCTAGGAGCTTTTGCATTGGAAATGCAATCTCTGATGAAAAGTACTAATTAAGTTGACTTTGGCTCTAGCAGGTCTACTGGTACGGTAAAAATTATATAGCTCAGTCATGATAAAGTAAATTTGCAAGAGATTTTGAGGAAAAGCACTCACTGCCCTCTGTTTACTTGCAGGAGAGAATCTTATGCAAAGTTCTGTGGTAGGTGAGAATGTAAAAGGTGTAGAGAGCAAAGATCCAGTCTTCTCCTATTGTAACTGGGAAATGGTATAATTGCCAGATTTGCATATCTATTTTCAAATAATGACCAGTAGGGAGGCTACTGGGTGAACATGATAGCTTGCAAATCATGCTATATCAGCTTTCAAAGACCTGGTGTTTCTACACTTAGTAGGAAAGGAGTTATGCAGGCATTAGTGCAGTTCAGACAGCAGCACGAGAGATGCAGGCTGAAAAGATGTGGTTCCTGCCAGAAACTAGATTTTCCTTATTTTACATACTCCTCTTCACAAACCACATGTTCTTGGCCGTTTTTTTTCTTTCCCTGGTCAAGTAGGGCAATCAGGAATGTGGCTTGGACCAAATGAATAACGAGAGCTGGGGAGGGAGAGAAGTGAAGGCAGAAGCACATTCTGTGGCAATTGGCTCGGGAAAAAAAATGACACTGAAGGGGTGATAAATAGCTTATAGTAGTGGAGCTATCCCATGACAGGATACAAATTGAGTGATTTTTGACAGCAGGGGAGCTGGTGAGGCATAACTTCCCTCTGGGGCAAGTGCCCTGCCATTAAACTGCAGGAACAGTGCAGGGATGTGCTGAGCCTCTCCCCTCAGCTGAACAAATTTTCTCACCTGAGTGAGAAAATGCTCCCACATCAGGAAGCAAAGTGGTGGATGAACCAAGACATGAGCTATTTTCCAGGTCCAATTCTTCTCAATAAGAATGGAGAGAGAAAGAAAACAGGAAATGCTGAGCAGACATCACCTGAGGGAGACTGGAATCAGCTCCCTCTGTTGCAGAGGGACAGGAATCAGACAAAGAATGGAAACAGTTAATGCTAGTGCAGGCTGGAAATTTGTACTAATATGTGAGATGCAGCGTGAGAGAAAAACAATAAAAATGGTGGTACTGCCAGAGCTGTGGCCATTGGGAGGTGCATCTCTTGGCCACGGCTTGTAATGAAATAGCAAATGAAACCAACAGTACCTGTGTGCACTGCTGTTAATGGGTGATACTCAAAAACTGAGTCTGCTTGCAATTATGTGCCTCCCGGAGTTGTCACTAATCTGTGCTGTTTTTGCTCTGCTCAGCCCCAAGACACAAGCACTCATTGGTTTTCTATTTCTCAAGTACCTAAAAAAACACAGGCAAGCCAAAGCAATAATTTAGTTTATTATATGGCAAAGGTACACTAGTCACCTGGGTCCTCTCTAATCACCATCCTTGGCAGTATTTATCTCATTTTTGAGATATTTTCGAGATAAAAAAGATTGGATCCAAGCTATCAAAAATGTAGCACCATAGATCTTTGGGGAAAACAGATGCAGGAAGCCTTAATTTTCTTAAGTGCCCAGCAAAATGCCCTCAGATAACAGAGGTGGCAGGTGAACATTTTCCTTAGTCAAGGATAACAGTCTTGCTTTTCACACTGAACTTAGCAACTGTTCCTACCTTTTTGCATCCTTTCATCTGCCATGGTCCATTAAATGTGTACCCACCTGCCCTGCACAGACTCTTTTCCTTCAAGCAGCACTGACAGCCATATATCATCCTCAGCAGAGAAACTTGTGCAGTGCCAGGCTGGGGGATAAGGGCAGTTGATTATGGATCAGACTTAAAATCTGCTGCATTAATTTAGCATACATGTATGTATTTATCTATCCATGTAGCTACATAATAATGCACACCACTTATTTTTCTTTATGGATCCAGAACATATATTTTGTAATACATTTCTTTTTAAAGAAAGGGATTCGCAGCTAAAGTGTATTTGACAGACAGAAATGTTTGGTATATTGCACACATATGAGAGCCCTTTATAGCCCAAGTCAATCTGGTGTAATCTCAGAGCTGGCCATGCTTAGAGCAGGAGGCTGGGCAAGACCTCTTGAAGTCCTTCCCAGTCTGGGTAATGCTGGGAAAGAAGCCAGGCACAGCAGAGTTGTTCTTATCTTTCTTTCAATACCTCATTAATTTGGCAAGGATAGATTACAATTTCTGCTTTTCAGTTTTACTATATGTTGTCATTTCCTGTCTCTGAATCAATCTTCACAAACCTGAGACAACATCATCTCCAGTGAAAATGAACAAAACCACACCTTGGCAATCAAACATGTTGTTGTTCTTATCCCAAACAGAAAAAAAAATTAACTTGGGTCAATAGTTTTGTAAGTGATTTCAGTTTTCATGCAGGAGGATAAGTTTACTTAAGGACACTTTTTAAAAATTTTACTTTTTTTTATTTACAAGTATCTCAGTCTGTTTGCCACTATGTGGAAGGTGATCAACTTTCTGGGAACACGGCTCATAGGTGGAGGTGTTGGAAGCTTTTAGAGCTTGGGCCTGTTTCCACCTCACACAAAGTTAGGTACCTAATTAAAAGAAAATTGAGTTTGGCTGCCTGGATATCAAAGGGATTGGGAAGAAGCTCAGCTTGAGGTAGCAATATGGACAAAATTCTATCCTGACAGAAGGTGCTGTCACAATCACCAGCGTATCTGCTTGCCATAGATCTGAACTGAAGGTATTTTTAATGTGGCACAAGTAAGAGTAAGTAAATTTTCTCCTGAGCTACTGAAGTAAATTTAGAAACAAATTGTAAGTACATCATATAATAACACTGAATTAGTATGTTCATTTCACGGGCAGTTAACCTTTACGTCTCTTTAGTAATTGATTGCGTTAATACTTTGTTAATATTATTAGTTTCATTAGTTTATGATCTTTTTTCTTACCTTTGGTCTTTTATTACATTAGGTCTATAAATTTTCATAGAATTGATTAGTCACAAGAATGAAGTTGTTATGCTCTAACACCATTCTGTCCTTCGTGGAAAGGAAACAATTTTTTGTTACATATCTCTCTTCACAAGGATAATTGAAATACAGTGATTACTAATTAAATTAGTATAGCTATGCTGGCTCTGTCAAAATGTTATGATTTATAGTTCTGGTCAAAAACAATAGTAAAACTAAGCTAATTTTTATGCTTTGATATTAATAAATAATACTGCATTTTAATCTTTCCAGTAATGTGTCATGACCTCTAAATATCTCAAATTATGCTACTTAATCATGTAAGAAAAAAGACAACTGAATTCCATATAACATAATGTTCTAGACAAGGAAAGAGCTGGTCAGGCCAAGCATTTTATACTATATGGTTTCAAATCAGAATTTGAAAGTGAAAGAAACCCTGAAAAGTATCTGTAAGGAAGAATTAGCTGGTCCAATTAGTTTCCCAAATAAAATGTGACTTTTAAAGCATTGTGAGATATGAATTAAATATATAAAAAGAAAGGCATACTGACATCAGCAATCAGACCTATTTCAATGGTTGGTTTGTTGCTGAATTTTTTATCATTCAAGGGGTCTGACTTGTTTAGCTAAATTTGGTTAACTGCCTTGACTCATTTAACATTGCTACTGTCCAATATTGCTCCTAAATTGCAAATGAGCATGATTCCAACACCCCCTAAATTGAATGGAAACGTTCCCAGTGGCTCTGGCTGATGCTGGAGCAGTTCCATGGTTTGTATCATTTATAAGGGCATTTTGTTTGGCATCATTTGAGAAGCCTGTTTGTAAATTCACACCTTTTTTATCTGCATTAGGTTTAGTACTCCAAAATTCTGTCATTACTAAGAAGCTTTGTTAAAACCTGTAGAAACTTAGCGTTACTTGAAGATTAATAACATAACGGTCTTTAAAATATACTTGTACAACAGACCTAAATATAGAACAATCTGCTAAGAATAAAATTTCAGAGCATTTCTTATTGACCTCTTCAGTTTCAGTGGCCAATTTTCAAATCATCTTGCATGAGTAGTCACTCAGCTTTCTGCAACAACTGAGTTCAGAGTAGAATTTTGACTTGTTTGCATGTTACTACTCTATTGGAATTATAGAATCACAGAATATCCTATACTGGAAAGGATCCACAAAGACCACTGAAATCCAACTCATGGCTCTGCATTCAACAGTCCTGAGTAACACCACACACACAAAAAATACTGTTTTATTGGTCATCAGAGAATGGTCACCAATTAATATTAACTGGATTTTACTTGTTCTATATGAAATACAAATATTTTTGATGCCGGTTTTTTCTAGTCCAGTAAACAAGATGTTTTTTGGATTCTTCTGGCAAAAAAAAATCCATTATGTAATTGTACCCAGTCCAAGGAAATTTGTGCTAATGGCCAGTAAACATTGAAATATGACTGATTTAATTGCCAAAATTAAGCCTATTTCTTCCATATGTCAGTAAAAGCAGCTGCTTTAAGAAAGCCAGGTTCTATATATAACATAATGTAGACTCTGGTCCACAAAAATTAATTTTGGGAAATTTCTATACCATTAGAAAGAAAAAAGCCTGAAATGTATGCATTAAGATGTTTGGACAGTGGCCAGTGTAATGCACAGTAGCTGTCAATATATGCTGTAGTTAGGGAAAAGTCTCTCATGTTCATGATCATAGAACAATGTGTTTCACTCTGGGAGCTTAAGCAGCAATTTTACTCAGATGGGCTAAACTGCTTTATACAAAGCTTTACTTTTCCCAGACAAAAAGAGATATTAAACATTTCCAGATATTATTCTTGAAGCTTCCTTTTCTCAAATTAAAAGCTTTTCTTGTGCAGGTAAACTGATGCAATTTAGCATTAACTAATGATAAAGTGAATGTAGAGAACTGGTGACCAAAACATGTTGCAGTGTGCTTTTATACTTTGTAATACTTTGTAATAGTTCTGATTTTTGTATCCCCTTATTCTCCCCAGATGATGTACCCCGTTTTGTGCCCCCTTCCTCTACCTGTGTAACCATTCTCCTGTGTTGAGATCATCCCCCAAATCCCCGCCCTGGCTCTCTGTCAGTCACTCAGCATCCCATCCCTTCTATCTAGATCTTTCGGTCAAAGCCGTCGAGTGATTAGCCCGAAGCCAGGGGCCAGCTCCCCAAGGATGATGTTATACTCTATCCCAAATGTCCATCCCCTAAGGCTGCATCCCTGGAGGGTCTTTATTGGTCAGCAAATGTACCTACCCTCGGTTTCCTCCCCCCCTTTAAATGTAACCTTGAGATTCCTTTGTCTCACTCTGAGCACGGGGCACCCCTGAGGAGTGGGGCTCTCTGGGGAGCTCCGAATAAACCTTGGATTGGCCCCCTGTTCAGAGTCGGCCTTTTACCCTCCACCGATGTCTCCAGTGTCTCTTCTGCTGCAAAGGTGACTAGCCTAGCTGCCCTCAGTACCCTCGGGGCACCAGAGAGTGTCCCCCCGTTGTCGGTCACTTCGGGGCTGCCCCCCCGCTGTTTGCCGACCCGGGGCTGGCCGGGGTTCACTGGGAGGCACCCAGAGAGACGGAAACAAAACCAGAATTGATTTAATCTACACTTCTTGTGGCTCTTCACTGACTTCAGAAGGTTCACTTCTTGCCCGTAAATATCGGATCAAAATCAGATTCAGAAATACAGTCTGTATTTTTGCTAATTTGCTAATTTTCAAGGAATAGGCTCAGAAAGTATTGAAATAATGTTTTAACAGTAAGAAAAGCATGAAATGTTTAGACTTACATGTATGGATTTGCTTTTTTTCTCATCTCTATAAACATATAGAATAGGGTTATGGTTTTTCAAATAATTGTCAAATATGCTCCAATTTATCTATGCTGCGTCTTATAGGATGAATGCCTGTACTTAGGTCATAGTGTTTTCTGAAAGAACAAGTAAGAAAATAAAAAAAAGGAATTATTTTTTTAAGAAACAATAAAACTTTTGTGGTGAGTTTAGGAAACTATTTTTTTCATATAGTTCATTCTTAGGAGCAAGGAAGACATCTTAAACTTCCTACAGTGGCTTGGGAACAAGGCAGTTGTTGTCATTAGGAGTTGACTGGCAAGGACAGAGAAAATGAAAAGATGCTGGAGGAAATTGGGCTTTTCCAGATTAGAAATACATCTGTTAAGGCTGGGTGTGGGGAAAGGGTGACTGATTGGTGTATGAAAAATTTCCTTTCAGAATCACCTACTGCCTTGTTTGAAGATGCACCTTTCAGGCACTATTTAATTACTTGTTGATCCCTAGGGGAAAGGGCTTATAGGTTGAGGAATACATCTGGTGCAGGTAGCTGGGCTTGCAAGCTGCACGTTGAGATGCATATTGAGAGGCAGGTTGAGTTCTGGGTGGGAGCCTGAGACAAGAAGCTGGGAGCTGCCAACACTTGGGATAACAAAGGGCAGAAAGATGGGTGCTGCCAGCCAGGTGAATGGACACTGAAAGACACAGCAGGAGCCAAAGACTCAGGAAGATGAACGAGTCGAGTTATGTGTGTTTGGACTTGGACGGGATAAAAGCCCAGGGGGTCCTTTTTTCAAGGTCCCTCCTTGGAGCCACCAGCTTGGGCTGTGTCTGTGGTAGTGTGCCAGGAATAAATGGAACGAGACATCCAAGACAACATGGAAACCTGGTCTGACTCTGTGAGTGGGGTGAGTGGAGTGCCAGGCAGGGCTCCCAGCAGGTCACTGGAGCCGCCTGCTGGGAAGGGGCTTCGGTGCCAGCAGTGGAAGTCTGGACTTGGGGAGTGTGACTGGTAGGAGCCTGTGAATGGTGGGAAGTTTCCTTAGTATACAGGTGTCTGCAGAGCTTGACTAAAAACAGATAGTGAATGGCATGGAAACCTAGCCAAAAAGTGTTAGGACTGCAGAGTTACACATATGCAGGCTTGTAGATAATCAAATACCCCCAGAATCCTTGTGCCAAATCACCAGGTCCAAAACCATTAATCTAAGTGCTGCCATGAGCTCATATAGACAATAAACAGAGACCTAACGGGTGAGTGAAGCCTGTTACAATACAGTTGAGTCTTAACATTTCTAGTAGCATTTATAAATGAAAAAAAGGGGTTTTTGTCAAACATTGAGGTACATTCATAAACCAAAAATAAATTATCTGGGTTGATTTTGTATAAAAAAAAAAACCTTCTAAGAAGACAATTTAATAATGAAATCAGAAAGGTCAAAGGATATCCTGCAAAAACATTTTAAGTCTTCACCAGTAATTTGTGGCATATTGTACAAATCTTCTCTGCTGCACTGTGCATCTACACATATGTTCTGTAACATCTGGAATAAAGCAGCTTTTGCTAGGAACATATCAGCCAAGGGATTTCTGACATAGCATAGTTTTGTATCTGACTAAGTGAATAATTTCTGCTTTCCAAAGGTGAAAACTAGGTATGATATTTAGTATTAACTAATCATTAAGTCAAAGTTCTATTTTTGAGCATAATTATCAAAACCAGTAGAAAACACTCCAACCATTGCAACTACTATTTGTACCAATTTACGTATGGATATTATTTTATGATTCTGTGTTCTTGTGATTCAACTACAGAAGACCAGAGGCTTTGAGCTGACACAGAGACATTTGACTGAATTAAGGCATCCTTTATGTTGAGTGATAGATGCAAACCTCTGCATTTTATAAATTACACTTAAAAAAGCATGAGGATATCAAAGCAGAAAATACACTCTAACAAGTCTCTTATTATTCTGTACAAGGATGTATTTATTATCCTAAGGGACATTACTGGTCACAGTACATTTTAGTGGTTGCAACAGATTTTCTTTATAATAAAAAATAGATTTTTCCATTACATCACCCTATAATAAGCTCTGAAGAGCAGCTAAGCTGTGGTAACTTAAATCGAGATCCCTGTTGTCCTGGCTGTGTTATTGCTCATGATAGGCATTTATCTGATAGAGGTGTGTTCAGCTGGAAAAGCCTTTCTTGGGCCACTGAATCCTCTCCTGTTGTCCTGTGCTCCCCCAGCCCTGATTAAGATAACGCTGTAATATAACATCAACTCCATTTACCTTCTAAACCACAATATCACAACCCTTCCAAACACCCTATTATAAATCCATAAATCTACACAGTAAGAGACAGCAGAAGCCACAAGCTATAATGAGCCATAGGGGAACTCAAGGTCATCACCCATGTCTGAGAGGCCTTCAGTATGAGACACTTTGTTAGCTGACAGCACTGGATTTGGGATAAGACATACCCTAGAGAAGGCAAGAAAGGAGATGAGTTCTCATTGTCTGATATAATCTTCTTTCCTCAGTCTGTTAACCTTAAAATTGGAAATAAGGTGAGGTGGCTTCAGATCAGGCTAGATGTGAAAGGACAGAGGGCAGTGGGCTGCGAGCAGACAGATGAGCTCCACCAGCTGGAAGCCAGTCAGAAAGGAAGTGCACTGGAAAATTCATTGCTTGACAGACTGTAAATTAATTAAATAGCAATGTTGTGATCCAATTAAACCTTGTCCCTTGCATTCTGTCCAGATACTCATGTGTGCCTGGGAAAATGAATTTAAGAAAACCAGGAGAGCTGCTCATCTAAATATAAGTAAGTAAATTTTTAAAAAGTATAGATAGAAAAGATGTGAGCATGACATTTCAGCTGAAAAAGGAGTAGAAAAAGAGTATGAACCAAGTCCTGCATAATGGCTTCTCAAAGGAGAACTAGTAGGAACCATAAAAGCAACTTCTTCACCAGACTTCTTAACTGCTGTGACTGTCCAAACACTTTAGCTTGCATTTGAGAGTATTGTCTAGCTCCAGTTTGCAGCCCTCCTTCCATATATTCTTCTGTTAATGCATTCAGATTTTCCTTCAGGATTTTTTCCCCCCTTCATTATCAATACCGGTCTAAAGTTCCAAGAGTTCAAGGAAAGTTCAAGGAGAAAAAAAATGCTTGTGTATTATGGTTTTTAGCTTGGTATTTATGGGTAGGTGGTTAAACACCATACAGCCACTCACTCACTTCTGCCCCCAAAATGGACAGGGTAGAGAATGGGGACAACGACAACAACAACAACAAAAAAAAAATAAAATCTTCACGTTGAGATAATGGCAGTTTAATAGGACAGAAGCATGAGGGACAACATAACATGAACACTAACACTAATACTACAAAATAAGTGATGTACAATGCAAGCACATTGTCTGAAGAATTCCCTTGAAGAGAACTCACCACCTGATGCTCAGCCAGTTCCTGAGCAGCTGCCACTGGCCTGCTTTCCCCAAGGTTATGTACTGACAGATATGGGCTATCTCTTTGGCCAGTTTTGGACAGCTGTCCTGCTGTGTCCCCTCCCAGCTTCCTGTGCACCCCCAGCCTGCTCCCTGGTGGGGTGCAGTGGGAAACTTTCAAGTCCTACACTCTGTATAAGCACTGCTCAGCAACAGATAAAACATCCCCGTATTATCAACATTATTTCCATCCTAAATCCAAAACACAGCACTATACAGGCTGCTAGGAAGAAAATTAGCTCTGCTGCAGCTGAAACCAAGACATTGTCTCAGTTTGGGCAAGGGTGGATGTGACTTTCAGGAATATTCACACCAATCTAGTGTTCAGCCACTTTATCTTCACACTGTCTGTTCTGGAACAAAAAGATACACAAAAAAAGCCTCTTAGATAAAAAGTCCTTCTGACTCTGTAATGAAATGCCACTAAAATAGCCTGCAATCAGCACTGGTGAAAAAGGAGATCATCAATGCAGAGAAACAGAATCATGTTTCAATGATTTTCCTAAATCTGGATGCCTCAAAGCAAAGGCAGAGTCCCAGTGATGCTAAGAGAAAACCTTGTCTTAATTTCAGACAATGAGGAATGTGGATGGACGCATCTGAGCTTTCATGTTCTTCAGGGAAGAAGAGTGCAGGAGGGTACAAATGTGACAAACAACATCTGCTATTTAGATCCTGGAAAACAGTAGCAGAAACTATACAGAAGCTGTTCAGGTAGGGCTCCTGGGGGATTCTTCAGATTTTACCAGTTATTTTAGGGAATAAGTCACTTTGGATCTGATTTTAAAACCATAAACCATATTTATTTAGTCAGCCAGCTCAGGACCCTGATATATACAGTATTTGCACACACCAACAGAACTATGCTGACATAAATATCTTCCTTAACAGAGCTCTTAATCCACTAAAGCAGCAGGAATTTATTGTAACTTAAGACAAGGACCCTCTTTTCAGAACAGTTAAAGTTACGTCTACTTTGATTCACCAAATCAGAATGAAGCTTACCTTTTTTTCAACACTCTGTGATTTTTTTATATTAAAAAGTATTTGTTCACCAGAAAAAGAACATACCTCTCTATACTTTGCATTTATTGTAGGGGCTGGAAGGCGCAAACATTTTAAAGAAAATCACTTCACTGAAGTCATCTAGCCTTTTAGGAGCCAGCATAGTTTCTTATATGTGAGAGTCTTTGAAATGAAGAATAAAGTAGGGGAGAAAATAAAAATAAATGAAAGGTCAAACACTGATGTTAGATTTGAAGTGCAATTAAAGCATTTTGCAAATCTAGATTTTGTACCTAGCATGGTTCCAAGAAAAACATCAGAAAAACATTGCTCACAGGGAGGAATTAGGTAGCTGAGATGAGGAAGGGATATAATAGGTATAGTCAAAGATAGACTGAGTGTTTTATCCTAAGGGCATAAAGTTTTATAGTCTCCTAAATATCCCACTACACATTCTGATTTTCATGAGGCACTATTAAACACTATGGCAGGTGAAGACTTCTGTCAATACACGGGTTAATCTGGCCCTTGGGATGCCTGAAGAATTCCTGTGGAGGGAACTACAAAACTACTCAAACTCATAGAGTACAATTATAAAGGTTCAAACTGTAGGTTAAAGATTCTGAACTTGTTTGTTATCAGACAATAAAGTTGAAAGAGAGAATTTAAATAACAGTTTGGCAGAATACTATTCTTCCTAATCATAAACTCCAGGCAAAAATTCCCACGTAGAGGTTGAACTGAATTTCAGGGATGATGAAAAGCATAGAAGACAGACTGTTCCATAGGTAGACAGTGAGGTTTTTATAACCTCATTCATTAGTAATGACAAAATAATTCACCTTTTATAAAGGTTTATATAAAGGTATTTAACTACAGAAGAAAGAACCCCTGTCTGCCTGCACAAGAATTAAAAAGTATTTTTCCCTGGACATAAAGGTGTGCCTATAAATACATTTCTAATCTGCATGCCTCTCTTTGCTCAGTAATTATACACTAAAAGATATAGCATAGAACACAGACATAATCTGTTTAATTATAATGACCTGATCAATGGGTTCTTCAGGGGAACTTCAGGAAAACATTGTAAACTCATCACCTCAAACAAATAAGTATAAAAGTTTATTGCCACATCAGTTAGTCACACATGGTTGATATTTTACAGAAGAAAACTGAGTATTTTAAAAAGACTTCATGCTTTATGAGAAATATTCTTTCTCACTTTTCAGTCAGAAGATAGAGTGTCATTTTCAGCCCAGTAGCTTATGAATCAATGGCAGAAAAGAATACATTATTTAAAAATCACACTCTTATCAATACAAACAAAAGTGGTACTTTTTGTAAGTGTATTTGTAGCAAATGTAGAATCTATGGTTTCACAATCCCCAAACATAGCATATTCCTATTTTTAAATTATCAGAATCTTTCTTGAATGGATTCAAAATGAGTAGACGTGAAGTAGGCAGTGTGGAAACCAGGATGGTAAGCATGGCAGATCTCACATTGACAACATCTTTCCTTACATTCTTGGTCTGTACCATTCAGGCACGTTCTTGGATGCCATAGGTGGAATTTACAGAGAAGTACATGTTTACAAAGTAGACTGGCACTGATGCTATTAAAAAAAAAAAGAAAAAAAAAAAGAAAAAAAAGGGAAAAAAAAAGGAGTAGTAATTTTGTACCTCATTTTTGCAAAGCAAATGATCTTTCCACAGCACAGTTTACTTTCCTGAGTCATGTTCTCTCACTGAGAGGCTTCTCTGGCATCAAGGCTCCAGTGATGCTGCAGTGAACAGCTCACTGAGCATGGCAAATGCTGATGGAGTCAGGTCAAGGAACTGACTGCTTGCCTCTAAGCTTTATGGGATGGATAGCTTGTGGACTGAGTCGAGGAGCATTGATGTAAATTGCCCAGTGCATTGCTAAATTTGGATAGATAGATGGTTTTTCTCTCTAGCAATAGCTGTCTTTCTGTGGAGTAGAAGCACTTGCAAGTATTTTTGTTCATGTGGAAATGTTTGCTGACGTCCTCTTCTGTGCAGAGTTACCAGAGAAAAGAGAAGGAGAATAATACCAGATATGAAGAGGCCCAGATTGCTCAAAGAAGCTAGAAACTGCAGATTACCAGTACATTACATTTCTCCGTGGATTTCAGAAAAGAAAAGAAAGTCCCATATTGTGCATGAGTAGACATATTATCATAAATGCACTGTTTTTAAAAAGAACACCACTGATAATCCTAGAACAGGATGCAGTAGTTGGAATTTAGCATTGCATTGAAGCACAAATACAATTTACTAAACTCATCAGCAATAGCTATGTTTTGCTTCTTTGTAGTGAACATTTTAATGTATAGTTAAATTACTACTCACAGCCATAGAAAGAAGCTCTCTATTATTTGAATTTTTAGAGCCTTACTATAAATTGCTAGAGGTGAATTTTACACTAACACTATAAAAATAAAATGGAAAACCTCTGAAGTGCTACAATCCAGAAAATATATGCACTGTTATCACAGATCTCAAATGCAACTACAGATAATTTTAAACACATGGTAAGCTTCTCCTTAAGCACTTATATTTTAGGGAGCATAACTGCTCTAAATCTTATTGTACTCACTGAGTAATTTTGTTTTGAACTTTTCTGTAGGTAAACCTAGTGCTGCTCATGGTGATATTTACTGAAGCTGGATTGTTTTACAATTTGCAACTCATTAATTCTGTATATAATTTGAAACAAAAAAGGAGATTCTTGTGTAGCTCTTTAACTCAACAGCAATGTGTTACTATGAAATATCAGCTATCAACAGTTATTTCATGAGTAGCAGAACTAATGAGGTCAGTGTATCTGTCAGTCACTTTCTGGCATTTCTGTACACACCAGGGTGCCTTGTACTGTGTTCCACACCCTCAGTCTCTGTTTCTCTTTTCCCACCACCCCTTGTCTGCTGAATGTAATAAAATAGTCAATGGATATTTCATCCAGATACTGCCGAGGGCTGACTCTGAACTGGCAAAATCCCAGAAAGAGCCCTCAAGGGAACAAGACATCATTAAGTTAAGCCAAAGTTTGTGGGTTTTTTAAAGTCTTAATTATGTAAAGACAAATATAAAGTAGAAAGTAAGAATCAAATGACAGAACCACAGAATAGCCCAGGCTGAAAGGAACCTTGAAAGATCCCCTGGCCCAACCTTTCCTGGAAAGGGGAGCCTAGATGAGATTATCTAGCACCATCTCTAAAAATGTCTTGAAAACCTCTCTTGTAAGGTTGTTCCAATGACTGATTGTTCAAACGAAGGCAAAACCCCTTCTAGTGCAACTTGTACCCACTTCTTGTCCTCTTCATGTGACTACTCATGAAGGGAAAGTGTCTGTCCTCTTTAGGTGAAGACTTTAGTTTAAGGTTATTGTTAAATGCTTGCTTCCTCTTGTTCTCTCCATGTGACTACTCATGAAGGGAAAGTGTCTGTCCTCTTTAGGTGAAGATTTTAGTTTAAGGTTATTCTTAAATGCTTGCAGTCATTATTATTAATTTATTGCGTAGTTTTAATTTTGTTTGCAAGTTGAAGGAAACAATCCCTTTAGATCAGATTTCTGTCAGACATTCTTTCAGACTAAATGGGCAAGTTAGAGACGCTATATCCTGATTTTCAGTTTATTCTTTGAGATACAATTAAAATGTGCATGGTCAGTGAAATATGAGAGCCCTCTAATTACTTATGTGATAAAACTTTCAAATTTTTCCATGCCTGCTACCTCTTGTCTTACCCAAATCTTGATGTACAGGCTGACATATCAGTTTCCCATTCTAATATTTATTTTATTCTGAAGAATTAATTTTTTGTGCCTTCTCATAATTTTCAATATATCCTCAAATATTTCTTATTTATCCTTTATTTTTAAAGGTCAGCATGCCTCTACTATTTATATTCAGTAGCACAGGACTGTGAACTGGTCCTATCAGTTTTGAACCTGTTCAAGTATCAGGTTTCTGGCCATCCAGTCCTTACACAAGCATAATTTAATTTGCAAACTGAATAACAGAAAACAAAACCACAATTGATTGGAGACAGAAGTGAAAATTTGAGGATTATGAGTAACTCAAAGAAAGGAAAAATAATTGAATTCCAGTGAATAACTTAAAATGATTTTATTTTTAAGAATAATAATATCATGGCGCTAATTTGAATGCCAGTAATTGGAAACAAATTAAAAACTATGCAATAAATTAATAGTAATAGCAACTTCAAGACTACATGGTACAAAGAAAAAAATAGAGAAAAAAACGTCAACATGGGCTTCTTGGCTACCTTCTCTAAAGGGATTTGGTAAAGAAAATGTTGATGAAGTTAGGAGGAGAAAAATCATGCAGTCCAACTATATGTAGTATTTTGAAAGAAATATTGCTATTATTAATTTATTTTAAAAACATTTTTGAATGAGGACAATATATATAAATGGACTTCAGTCATAGACAGGGTGTGAAGTGTTAAAACTCTAAATTGATCCAATGAGAAAAAGCTGAAGAGAAATTGAGATAAACACGCAACAGGGGGTTGACTAAAAGCCACCCCTCAGCAGCAAACATCCAACATGCAGTCACACATTCTATGTGCCACTTTTCTATGCCTGGTACATGGAACAGCTCCTATCTTCTCCCAGTGGTGGAGGGTGCAGTGACACAGCTCTGAGACCAGAGCATTGTAATGTAGCCCAGGGCAGATGTCAAAAATACAAGCAGCAAAGTATTTCTACATGTCTTAATACGCTTTTCTGGGTTCAGGTCTCAATCCCTTGATTGAATCATCTTTGCCCCATAAAGTCTTCACTGGAGAGGAAACCAGTTGCTTACCAAGATGGTGAAACTAATTAGAAACGTTAAGAGAGGTGTCAGCCTGGGCTTGAGGCATCCCAGTCTTGAGGTATATGGGCCAGGTGAAGAGTAGAGTCAGAACCTTGGTGTTTAGGAGACTGAGCTTTTAGTTGTTAAAGTAATTAGTGAATGGACTGCCCTGGGAATCTGCCTGCAGAATAAAGGAGATGAGCAGAGCTGTCAGCTCTTTAAGGATATTTTTCTTAGAGCTCTCAATTCTCAAATGGAGGAAATCAGAAAAGGAAGGCAGGAGATCAGCAAGGCTGACAAAGGATCTCCTGGTCAAACTAAAGTGTAAGAAGTAGCCCTCTGGAGAAGGATTTGTGTATACTGGTGGGTGAAAAATTTGACATAAGTCAGCAATATACACTTGCAGCCCAGAAAAACTGTTGCATAAAAAGTGTGGCTAGCAGGTTAAGGAAGGTAATTTTCCTCCATTACTCTTCTCTTTTATACCCCATGTGGAGTACTCAGGGTTTTTCTTACTGTTCTATTTCATCAGAAAATGTGGTTCCCCCCAAAAAATTCCTGTGAAGAATCAGTTTGAGCAAATTCATTCACGTGATTACTTAGGTCAAGGGCAATTTTTTTTTCTTTTTTTTTTTTTTTTCTTTTTTTTTTCTTTTTCTTTTTTGTCTACAAAACCAGAGGAAAAGAGAGCTAAAGTTTTCAGGCTCTGATCAGTCTAGCTCCCTGACCTACGTGGTTATTTTGAGTTCTGCTCCGTTGCCCTCATCTCTGTCACAGCTTCTTATATTCCTTATTATGTCATCTGTGGTGTACAAACCCCTAAATTAATTTTAGTGTAAATTTGGAAGCATTTTAGAAAAATGTGAAATATTTTTAGAATTTTTTATATTATTTACTTGCATAGGAGAAACATTGTTCAAGTAATTGAAATACTGAAAACAGAAGAACAAATCATTAAAAGTATGAATAATCATGACTTTGTGCATTGCCAAATACTAATAGCTTTAGTGGCAATGACATATCTTGCATTAAACAAAAGTACAAATATATACTCAGTGGGTTCCCACTCTCAGTTGCATAATTGTGAATTGTAACATTAAACTGCATGAAAAACGAGTAGTCAAGACAGCTTTTGGGTATATTGTTTTCCAATTAAAAAAACAGAAGTGCTGCTGCTTTGTGCCTTATACTTCAAATGTCTCTTGATAAAGTACATCTCACAGATATCAGAGTAAAATTTAGCAGTAGAAACCAACCCAAAATATTTTACACTAAAAAAGCACAATAGCTCACAAGTTAAGAAAGAGAACTGTGGGGCATGGAAAAAAAAGACATTAAATTGAACAATTAATGTGAGGAATAAGTTGTAGATCATCATTAGCAAAGACTTTGGATTGTTCCTGACTGAAGGTCATTATTTACTGTCAAAGATTCAATTCAATTTTGGCAAAATCACACACTGCTAACAAAACCTGCCTCAAAATGGGAATCATTATTATCTTGGTACTTTAATTAAAGGAAAGAATGGTTAAGGTTGTTAAATACTGCATTAGTAATTTCAATTTTCTTCTGGAATTTGATGCAAGTCCTAGAATGTAAATCTTATTTGAAAAAGGGTACTATACAAATTAGAAAATGTAAAGCCTGAATCATATTCGAGTAACTGGGTATATATAAATTAGTTATTTCATAAACATTTTATAGGATCACCAAGTTTGGGAGAGAATTTTAAGATCATCAAGGCCAACCATTAACCCAGCACTACCTCTGTAGCATCTAAACCATCTAATGCTGGACCCAGACACCTCTTAAACATCTCCAGGGATGGTGACTCCAGAACCTCCTTGGGCAGCATATTCCAATGCCAGACCACCATAACAGTGAAATTTTTTTTCAAATATCTAATCTGAATGCCCCCTGTTTCAGCTTAAGGCCATTTCCTCCATTCGTCTCACTGGAGACACTTCGATAAGATTCTGTCTCACAAGTCATTCTTTGGATGAATTTTTACATCATGATGAAGTTTTTGTCTTAAATATGTGCTTCAGTTTACACAATTTCTAAGTAAAAACTACAATGCAGAACAGAAGTGCCAGCTGTGGCAATTTTGGATGCTTGAGTCTCATTTAAGAAAGCTAGTCCAAAGTTTAATGAAGGTATCTCTAGTCGGGTCAGTCCACAGATTTTTTTTTAGTTTTAAGGTGACTTTCTGTAACTTAGAGACTAGTTGAGATTTGCAAATATAATTTAAGATGGTCCCAGGTTTATTGCAACCAAATTTATGGAGTTAATTGAATTATAGCAAATTTGTAGGAACCTACTGAATTCAGGAATACAGCCTAGTGTTGTATTCCATTTGTTTAAATGGTATGCCCAGTCTCACCCCTCCGAAATGTATGGTATATTCTAAGCCTGTGGTCCTGCCCTGAACCATCCTGTACCTGTAATCCCATTGGCCCAATGTGATTCCGCGCCCACTTCAATTCCCCTCTTAAGCTGTGCTATGAGATCAGTCTGGCTCTTAGCCCTTCCTCTCTCTCAGCCTCTTCCCCTCCTCTTGCCCCTTCCCTCCCCTAGGCTCCCCCTCCTTCCCCCTTCCCCCCTTTTCTCTCAGTAGCCATGCTGTACCCGGGGTTGGGACCCTAAATAAACCTTCATCTGATCAGCACCCTCAGAAGCCGTGTGGAGACTCCTTGCCTGCCAACTCACAGCCTAGGGGGCCCTCCGGGGACATCCCCAGGGTGCCCCACCTCAAAACAAACCGCAACAGCCTGGAAACACATCTCTTCTAGAGGTGACTCTCATTTAAAAAATTTTCCTGGCTCTCCATTCAGAAGCCTCAACAGGTGTTTATTTATTTATTTATGCATAAATAAACATGTATATTTGAGATTTTGTCTGATTTCTGCTAGATAGCTCTGGAAATACAGATTTGCTAGGCACAACAGGGGTTTGCAGCGCATTTGCTAAATAAAAGTGGAAAACTGCAAGGTAAGGTAGAATGTTTGAAGATTGATTATCCTCAATTTTTGCTTCCTAAGGAAGTCTCTGATTAATTGCTATATTTGTTATTTAGCATAATTTGTCCAGATTCAAATGCCAGATCACTGCAATGGTCTACTTACTGTAAGCAGTATATGAAACATCATTTCTGAGTACAGAGGTGGTTAAGGTTCTCCAAGAGGATACACTAACTGATAGGGAAAAACACCTTCAAAACCAAAAGACAGTTGAGCACAGTATATTGGAGTGAGGGAAAGCAGCTCTTAAAAAGAAGATTGAAAACAGTAATTAACTGTGTTTGTGTTTTCATTATTATTTATACTAAAGCTAGATTATAGTACACTCTTGTAAGTATACTTCCCCCTTCAACTGGAGAGTACAGGGGAGAAAATACTGCTTGTTAAATCTGGGTTATTTCTGAGCACAACTGTTTTTGCTTTGAATAGTCAGTATTAATCATAAACCTCCAAGATTTCTGTATTCAGTAATGATATTCAGAATCCACAGACCAAAGTGAAATATGATTAATTACAAGAAAACTAAAACGCTTCAACATACTTTACAAAAAGTATGTATCTTTTTGCTTTCCTTTTGCAATGTTGCATTCTTTTATGCAAAAGCATCCTGTGTAAATAAGTCCTGGTGTTGTTTTGTTGCACAAAACACTTGAGATCTACTGCCTAACAGCATTGTGTATGTAGGCCTGCATAATCAAAAGCATAAAGAAATTAGATTGCCAGAAGCTGGACTATTTTAACACTTTGTTCCAAAACTAACACACACAATAATAAAATGGTCTAAAAACCCTGTTGAGCAATTAAAAGTCCACCAATTCCATCAACATTTTCTATTATGTCATAGCTTTGTATTCCATATTCTTTTTTGACAAAATAGTTGATCCCTCATTTTTTAAAAATGAATTTAAATGGTTGTGGCTTTTTCAAGTAATGAATCTAATCAATGGATAGAGAGCACCTGGCCTACAGTCTTGGCTCAGCTGAAGTCAAAGGGAAAAGTTCCTTTCACTCAGTAGTTTTAGGATTTTACTCACAGTTTGTAAGCAAATTATGTTTGGATTATTTCATGATACTGCCAGATATCTATTAATTCTGCTTTTTAATGTGCTGGTATGGGTGCTTCTGCTCTGGGACACAAAAAGTGGGGAGGAAGAATTTCCTTTGCAGCAAGAAGCAAGGGAAAAATCATGAGAAGGCAGATACAGAAAAGGGGAAGGAAGAAGGCTCATTTTGGGGGGCAAATGAATGAGTTGGAGTGGTTTGTGCAGGAATTGTCTCCTGTGGGAGGGACCTTGTGCTGGAGCAGGGAAACAGTGTAAGGAGTCCTCCCTCTGTGGACAAAAGAGTGGCAGAGACAATGGACAACAAACTGATCACAACCTGCATCCCCTGTACCTGTCAGGAAATTTTCTGTAGATCATTTGGAAAGGATCACTTTTCATGGGTCTCAGGGGGCCCTGCTCTGCAAAGCCTTACCTCAGCACAATGCCTTTGACAGACAGATAGCTCTGCTGCTAGCAATATGACAGCTTGTGTGGGTAAGGGTTTCAGCATCCTGTCACTGAGATTTCTATCAGGGAGCAGGTAAATCTATAAGGAATCTTTGAAAAACCTCCCAAGCACTTCCAGCATGCATAACTGAGACACAGGAAAGATTTATTTAACATGAGTGAAAATATGAAAGCTTTTTTTCATTCAAAAAAGTTGTGATAGCAATTTAAAAATTAAATAACTCTCATTCCCCAGAAAGTTTATTGCTGAATTATCCTTTTAGGATTTTGCTGGATCCTGCTGTGCCATTTCTCTCTCTAAGAAGCAATTTCTTAAAGATTTCACCATTACCTTCTTGCTGTAACAGAAATGTGTTTACTTTTTATAACTTGAAAAATGTATGTATGTGCAGAACACCTACACACAGTGTTTTTCTTCTGGGGCAGAGATTTGGAGTAGAGAGAAGGAACTCACTGCTTTCTTCCTGGCATGACATGTTTACAGACTGGTTCTGCGAAGAGCAACAGCCTTTCTCTAGGAAACAGAAGTCCTGTTTTTAGGTGCTTTCTCAAAATCTGTCCACAGATCTTGCTTTTTAGCTGAAACTGCCACACTTGCAGCACCTGGGGGATATGTGCCTGTGCTCCTTTCTTTCCTTGCTGCTGATGTTTACTCTGCCCTTCGACTGAAGCCTGTCTGTAACACCACAGAGGGTCAGGCTGGTCACCCTCCTGCAGAGGACCCATGTTTGATTCCCAATGGAATTGCTCAGGTGGATCCCAGAGGATTGCTGAGATGGACAAGCACCTCTGGACATGCCCTTGTCCAACACCTGGCTCAGAGTAGGGTCAGCTGCAGCAGGCTGACCAGCCCCTTGCCCTGATGAGTTTTGAATATATCTCCATGGAGAGAGACTACCTCTCTGGATAACCTGCACCAGTGTTTTACCATTGTCATAGTAAATTATTTTCTTCTTATTCTTAAATGACTGGGCACCAGAGGGAAGAGCCTGGCTCCAATTTCTTAACTTCCCTCACTTTAGGGATTTATATACACTGATGAGTTCTCCCCTGAGCTTTCTCTTCTACAGGTGGAACAGCCCTCTCCTCTCCTCTCCTCGACACTTAACCATCTTAGCATTCCTTTGCTCCAGTTAGTCCATGACTCCTGCACTCCACATGGCAGTCCCAGTAGCATCACGTGGGGCTGACCCACACGTGGACCAGCACAGACCCACCAGGAGCTGCCTCACTGACAGCACCTGGTGAGAGGTGTTAAACCAATCCCTCCTTCTGGTTTATTTCCCTGGAGCAGTAGCCAGGGCAAAGTTCCCACACACTATGTCTCTGATGAGTGCAAGTAATCAATCAGTCTGTCTTGCAGTGCCTTCAGTTCTCTCTTATGAGTTTTTTTTTTTTTAAGCTCAAATGGCAGCCCTTTTATATTGTTCCAAACAGCAAAGGATCTGAACTTTGAAAGCTGCCATATTCTAAGCAGAATCCAAACTACTTATCTTCAGACGTTATCTAAGGCCGTTCTTCATTTGTTTGACTTGGGTCACTGGCACATAATTTCAAGTCAAAAGCACTAAACTTTTGTTCAGCACATTGAGGGCTTATCCTGACCTAAGTAAGGCAAATTCTGAAGATTAACGGATTACACAAATTTAGTTGGAGTTTTATTAGGCATTTCTTAACACTATCCTTCTTCAGCTACTCAGATACACTTATACTCTCAGAAGATATGGTAATTTGCCCTTCTGCTCAGGCATCCTTGCTGCAGATGTTTTGAGACTGGCGAGTGCTTCTCAGTATAGTCCCTCAAGACCCTGTAGGTTTAAACTCAATCTCAAAGGTAATTTTCAGTCTCCTAATTTATATATGCTAAGTTCAAGTTCACTGTACATAATTATATTCAGCACCCTGCCACAAAAGGGCATAAACCCAGTCATACTCTGTTAACTCACATCGCTTTATGCTCAACACACAAAATATGTTTTGTGGTATTTTACAGATGCAACATCTAGAAAAGGCAGCAGGGAACACTGGAAATGCCCAGTGACCCAAAATACCCTGGAGAGCTGAAGTGCAGAAAGCACTTGCATCCTTTTATCTTGGATAAATGCTTTCCAATTTCTTTGCTTTGATGATTTGGGATTCTGCCAATGTACAAGTTATGAGATCTAGTCGTTTGTTTAATACTGCAGTAAAAAGTCTGTGGTTTTTTATTTCAATCTGTGAATGTAGAATGAAAAGTCCTTTATCACTCACAAGATTACGGACAATGATGAGTCATTAACCTTAATGATCACCTGTCTACACAGAAGACAAGGAGGTCACTTAAAGGTAGAAAAGTATTTTTTCCCCCTTTCTCCTTTTCTATAAAAGGGAACAAAAGGTAAAAAACCAAATTTTCTTTTTGGGGCAGCAAGATAAAGCAACAAAGTAGGGAACTAGAAATTATTCACAGAAGAAAAAACAAAGGAGGCTTCTGCCAAAAGTGGAGAATCTGTGCTTCATCAGCCACAAGCCTCAGCCTTGGAGAGCTTCTGGCCTGTGGAGGCCCTGGGAGAGATGCTCTGGGGCAGCACAGGGGAGCTGAGCCCAAGCAGCAAAACGCAAACAAGGTTTCTTACTTCATCCGGGCTTTTTATCACCCACCCTGTCATGCAAAAACCAGATCTGAATTCCCACTGATCTGTGAGTGGTCAGCTATGTAGAGCAAGAGGCAGAGATGTACAAAATCCTGCACCCTGGATTTCAATGTGCTTTGCCCACATGTCAAGTGTCAGTCTGAAAACAAGGGCAGAAAATCGGGCTCTGCACACTCCTAAAATGCAGTCATATGGGTGATTCCTGTCCCTTTTCATTTCAGCCTCCAGTTTAAATAAGTCAGCTCCATCTTTGGGTGAAAAGCAGAATGAACCACCCAATTAAGAAATCACGGCCCCAGAGAACATGCAATCTACAAGGTGAGAAACAAAAAACAGCACCAACAGTGCTTCTACACTTTTGTAGAAGTTCCTAGTGCTTCTCATTGCTTCACATAGTTTCCATTTTATTAAAATGGACTAATTTCATATGGCAGACACAAGAATAATTTCCAATTATTATATTTCATTTCTATTTCATACTTCTGATTTTATAAAGGCACATTATGCATTTATGCTTGATACCATTTTAATTAATAATTGTTCTATTTAATCTCCAGCTCTGTTGAAATTATTAATGGTAAAATAATTATGAATTAAAAGCCTGTGTGAAAGTAAGGAGATTTGGAGATTTACCCTAAATTTGGTTTTCTTAAGCCTGGAATTAGCATTTTTTTTATTAGATATTTATGTGGAGAATACATGGATAAGGAAAAGAGAAAAGCAGAATAAGCTAAGTGAGCATGATTTAAAGTTACGTGACAGGAAAAAAAACCAAAAAAGCCCTGCCAGAACAAATGGGGGCTTCAAATCCAAATGTTAGCTCCATATTACCACCAAAGCCAAACCACAGAGGCAAATAGTTTTTGTGCTGCCATTGCTTTACATCTAGTAAAACATGCAGCGCAAAAAACCACTCTTCCACTTAGGCCTAAATCCAAAAATGATACTGAGATGCTTGTATCTTGTTGAAATTAATGGTCCATTTAAATTGGAGGGAGGAGGAATCTCACACCTGAAGCAATGTTGAAGCACTATCCATAACGAGAGGCATCTCAGGTAGTTAAGACATTTAGCACATTGGCTGATGAGGAATATTTTTCCATGTATCTTTTCCTGTATTCTCTGTATAGGTAGTGGCATCCTGGGAGCCAGATACCTGAAAATCAAATACAATGATACTCCCTGCACTGAAGTTATTTGTGCAACTTAAATTTCATATGGTTGAGTGAAAAATATTGAGAATCCTAACCTGTGTGTTTGGTAAGACTCACTGCTAGGTTTGCAAAATATGAGGAGTAAGGCAACCTTTATGATGAAAATTAATAAAAAATTAATTAGAAAGGAAATTATCTCAAACGTGCTACTTTTCTGACTGAATACCAAGTTTGTATCAATCCTTCTAGGCACAGACATAAAGAACCCTGGAAAAAGAAAAAAAAATAGATGAGGCATAATACAGTGTTAAAATTGGAGCATTGCTTTCATACCCATGTGATTGCTTTTTCTTTAAAGTATTCCAATTATCCTGACAGTAAAAGAAAGAACAACTACATTAGTATCGTATTATTTCCATAACAGCTATCTTCAGTCACTTCTGATCTGACAAATTTGTACATATATTGTGCCTAATAAGCTTGTTTTGCTTTTTTTTGCAGCCCCCTTGATGAAGTGTAAATCACACCACAATTATTTCACTGGAGGCTTGCTATATGCATCATCCTACATGGGCTGTTGCTAAGACATAGCATGTGGTGAGGCTCCACTGTGGCAACAACTACCAGCCCGTGATGCCTTGAAATCCTCAGTTCCTCAGTGCTAAAGTTCATTGTGTCCTAAATAGGAATTCTATAATCTGAGCAAACAGAAGTCCCCTGCTCCTTCTGGTACTGGTGCAGTATCAGCAATTAGCTGCTGAGCCCCAGACTGCATCCCAGAAGATGAGAAGAACCGCTGTTTTGGCACATTAATGGCCACTGGCATTATATCTTTCTGCTTTTAATTCAGGCAGCATATTGTTCTTATTTCCCCTCCAAGAGACAGAGGAATCTACAAAAATCATCAAGAAAGTTCAGTCATCTTCACGAGTGCTTGCGAGAAGGCTTATTTTCACCTCATCAAACCCTACCAGGCATTTTCTGCAAGGAGTCTTCCCAAAGTTCCTGGTTGCTCCCCTAGAAAGCTGATTTTATTAAGATTCAGACATTGGTATTGTACATGTCACACTGTAAGAAGTCCTGGGTATATCTTCCAAAACAGTAGATTCCCAAAAGAATGACAGACAGCATCTATATGGAGTCATTATGTCAAAAGACTCTATTATTAATGAGGTAAAACTGATGTTGTGTAAAAATCAATACACACTGTTAAGGAGATCTGCCTGGGCTTTCAGTGGTTATAAATTCACTTTTTTCAGCAAATGTAAGTACAAGAGATATAAATATGCTAAGCAGTTCAAAATTCTTTGATGAAAGCTAAAACTAATTTGTGTGCTATATCATTCAGTCTTCTTGAATGCAATCTTACGAGCCGTAGCAATCTTGACCGGAGTTTAAAGGTATCCAGTCACTGAAATGTTCATTAAGCATTATCTCAAGAGGCAGTTCTGTTTGCTAGAATGATCTTTTTTAATTAGTGAATTACAGAACCGCATAAAAACCTTCAGCTGTCGTTGCCTTCTGCTTACACAACATCTTTCTGCTGCCTAAGAACTAAATTGCTCTGTAATTGTATCCTCCACTGCAAATAAGCAAAAATGTACTTCAGGAAAGCCCTAGTGGTTCTTAAGAGGGTCAAAATAAAGATGAAGAGCCAAACACCTAACAGATTAATATAACCAAGTTTTCTTTTCCATTTTTCAGAATCTCTTAATGGTAGCTTTTTGTTGAGAAAAATGATGGTTGTTGATACCACGTGAGTCCTGTGAAATCAAAGTGGCCTTCACCAAACAAAATCCCCTCCACAAAGCTACGGGTAAAAATAATGCAAAAAAACCCCAACTGTGGAAGATGGAGAAAGAGTAAATCTGGCTAGGAATTGTGCATTTCTGCCTGATCAAGCGCTGAACATAGACCTGTCCTAGTAATATATTCCAGCCAGATTTTTGGGATGTGGTAGACTTGTCTGTGGTAGACTCCTCTTTTGGCTTGATTAATCAATGCTCAGTGTCAGAATGATTGATTCTTGTATTCTTGTTGTCAGATGAGGGAAAGAAGCTGGGGATATTTTACTGGTAATTATCTATTCATCTATTTCTGCCCATTTAATAAATGGTTTAAAACTGTAAAAAAAAAAAAAAAAAAAAAAAAGAAAAAAAGAAAAAAAAGAAAGTAACTTCCAGAATAAAACTTCTGTCTGTTCTGTCTGTTGGCCATGGAAGAGACTGATGTAATCCTGTGTACATATAGGAAAATTCTGGTTTTAGAAGAGATTGTAACTAGATATGATATCTAATGGTTGTGAAAGGATGCATGAGATTTATAGGATGAGGTGAGCAACACCAGTTTAATAGGTGTAAATAGCCACTCAGTCAGTGATTGTGCAGCAAACAAGGCAGAACAAGATTTCTGGAACAGTCTTTAAATTAAGCAAGTCAGCACTCCTGACATATAGTTAGCCTGCAGATAAGTAATAGGTGCTTAGCTCAATAGGTTATCTGAATGCAAATGCCCCCCTGTAATCTTGCCTGCACTACTGACTGTATAAGGTTTGAGCAAAGCTGTGACAACATCAATACACAGATACTGTTGCATCAGAAAAACAAGTCCATGAACAAACCAACCAACCAACCCCACAACTCAGACAACCACCATTTCTTCCATCATTACCAATACACACATGCCTTCACTGAGAGGAGAGTGAAGGAAAATCATTCACACCAATTTTCTGCATTGCTTCAAAAATAAATGTACAGTGACTCCAGAAAGAAAATAAAAAAATCATCACACCACACTACAAAACAGTAAAGCTGGTGAAATCAAGTAAGAAGCTGATAAAAAAGTACATGATCCATAAAACTTCCTGAGAAAAATTATGAGGGAAGAGGGAAGCAGAGCTCTAGCAGTGTAAAGGAGGAAGCTGAAGAAGCTGGGGACCTCACACAGATTTATCATCTTGGTTTTTACTTCCTGGGACTGAGTGACAACCTAGAGTGAGAAGTAAGCCCAAGAATGCCCCACAAGGACAGCAGTGCAGAGGTAATACCACCTTGAGCAAATGGCACTTTTCTTTGCAGCTTTGAACATTCCTCTGCCAAAGATATTTTAAAAAGGAATTGTGCTTTGTTTCTGAGAAAGAAATTCAGCGACTCCTTGCAGAATCTGGCAGCACTGGGATTAGGAGAAAAGGATCTCAGCTCACCTCATCTTGTCAATACCTGGAGAAGAAACATGCTCTTCCCTCTTGTGATCATCATTTTTTCTTTCATATTTTAATGAGTAATGACTACATGAAATTTTGAGGACGAAATGTAAACGATGTTCTAATAAAAACCATGTCACAGGTCAATAGTTTCATGGACATGGGCAAAAAATAATGAATTGCTTGACTTCTAATATTTGGTTTAAACTAAATGAGGGCATTTCTGAGGTCAGTTAAAATGATGCTGCATCTTCACCTCTTGCATTTTTGAATTAGTAGTTACATAGCCTTTAGCACAAGTATTTTGAGACCAGCTCTTTTTTTTCCATCTCAGATACTGTACTGTTATGAAGGGTTATGTAAAGGAAACTTTTTTTGCCCTTCTCATCTGTCAGCAGTTGATGAAGATCCTATAGAGAAAACCACAGCTTAACAGTGCAAGTTCTCATGTACTACTACACTTTCCCCTCATTTTCAGGCCTTCAGAAATAATGAAGAAGAATGGGAAAATCAGTACATTTTCAGAATTAAAGGTTAGATGTGAAGATATTTTGTATACACATGGCCTTAACAGAGTTAGTGTGTGTTTACTGTTACAATAGTAATTGTAATATTTTGCTCCTTTGTCCCAAGCACAGTAATGGTATTATACAGGATTTCTTTTAAAACTCATTGAATGCTGGAAAAACTGTAATAACATCAGCAAATGATAAATCAGAGGAAAAGATTGCACTAGTGAACTGGACTTCAAAAAACATTTTCTTCCTCTTCTTTGTAGATCCTTTTCTGCAAATATCCATATAGTATCTCTCTAGCACAGGTTTGGTTGACATTTCCTCAAATAATCTAAATTTCACTACAGACATTATACATAATTGGAAAAAAATTATACTCCTGGGATAAAACTGGAATTTTCTTTACTGCAGAAGACAGTCCTTCTAACAGAATAAAGATGTTTAAAACAGAATAGAAGCAATAGCCTTGGTCCCTAACAATTTAGTATTATATCCTGTCCAATAAATTCTATTTAAACTCAACTCAGACTAAATAAAAAAGGTAAATAGTAGTTTAGGTCAGATATTTTAATGGAGCACTGTAATGATTAAACTTTAAAGGATCAATTATTTTTATTTTTATAGTAACAGGAATTGCATTTCTTATTTTATTACAGAAAGTAAAAAAACCCAAAAAACCCTAAGAGACAAAGACATTACTTCCAACAGCTACTGTCCTGTGTCTGGAAAGAATCAGCATCCCATTAAGGCAATTACTGTTCTCATTTGGGATCCTGATAGGCTCCTAAATAGTCTGTCATTAAGATATATACAGCACATCTCTTTAATAAGATCTCTTGATTTGATGAAGCCCTTATTAATACCATCAAAAGTCCCAGAAGAACACCTCCATTTTTTTGTGAGTGCTCTGTTCAAGATTACTCTGGTATCATTGACACTGCTCTTGGTATAATTAGGCTTGTATGCAGAGTCCTCTTTGGTTTTCAACACAGATTAGCAGTAGTATGCGTATACCAATGTGATGAAGCTCCATTTACAGGAGCAGCTTCTAGCATGAAAAGAATATACATATATTTTAATATTTCACTTTTTAAGAAAAAAAAAGTGCAGATTCTGATTAATCCATGGTTATTTAATGAGGAGAGGTTTTACATAGTGTTTTTAATAGCAAAAACATGCCACACTTTAAAAAAGTATATTCTAGAAAAAATTTTTCCAACAGCCATATCCTTTTGTTCCACCTGTTCTTCTATTACATGATGATCACACTGCAGTAATACTTTGTATTGAGAAGAATGAAATACACTATAAAATGCTCATTCATCACACTGGAGTTTGGATTAAGAACAAGTGGCTATCTCCTTTGCTGTCTGGTGTGAGACACAGATTCCATACATTGATTAAGCACTATGTCCCAGATAAAATGCTATTAGCCTGAGCTGAAAATGATTGCTTGATTTGGAGGGGAGGGCAGGAAAATGGAAAAGCTTGAATGGATAAACACATGCCATTTACAGATGGTAACAAGAGAAGGACCCCTCTGACCAGTGCCACAGCTGCCATGCACAGAAGCAGCAAGCTGTCTGAAACCTGTCAGAGGGACCTGACAAGGGCCTTGAATATTGGTCTTTCTGGAAAATCAGGCTGCTGATATAAGTACTGGATGCATGCTTTGGTAGCAAAGCAAGAACCAAAATTTGCCCAGCCCTTCCATCCACATGAACCCATCACCTCTAGAATTCCTATAATTTAATTTCATATGTCCAGAAAATCCTAAAAAGACTATTAAAAATTGCTTGCAGAGTATTGTTGAAAATCTGGCCATTTCTTTGTATATTTTAACAAGGCTGGGACTGTTCTAAATACCTCTTTACCTCTTTATATTTGCTTTGTGATTCAAACTGTTATGTTATGTAAAGCTTAAAATGCCATTAAAAACCAGGGAGACCATGTAAGAATTTATAGTACCTCCATGCATTTTGATGGCAAAATCTCTCTGGGAAAACACTAGAGAAAAAAAGTGTCCATTTTAGTATAATTGCCATGGTCCAAGAAGTTTTTATAGTAACAGTGATTTTAAAATGAATTAAAAGTTACAATGTATTCAATGCAATTTTAGACACCATTAGTCCAGACAGTATTTGTAGACTTATGCATGAAAAGGTGTTATTTTCTTATTGCTTATTATTCAGAGGTACTTTTGCATGCAATGAAAATTTTCCATATCCTTTCCTTCCATTTTTTTTTCACTTACAAAGACGTTTTCCACCAAGAAGAAAAATGCAGACTTGTGTCCAATATTTCATCAAAATACTTAACAGGAGACACTTTTCTAATTCTCTTTGACATGTGCAGGGCATTTGTTCTGTTCACTCTGCATAGTTTCCAAAATGTTAAGATTCATGCAAAAGTGAGTAGATAATTCAGAATGCAGAAAGACAACCTGCCAGTCTGACGTAAGTAATACCTGGAAGAACTGTGCAAGTGTCACAGCCAACACAGCTAACCCTCACTGTTGTAACCAAGCAAATGCACTTCCAGGGCTCAGTGGTAATATCCCATTCCCCTCAAGAGATCTTCTGGAAGACCGAGGGGAGACCTCATAGCTGTCTGCATGTTCCTCACAAGGGGGGCAGAGGGGCAGGCACTGATCTCTCCTCTGTGGTGACCAGTGACAGGACTGAGGGAGTGGACTGAAATTGTGCCAGGAGAGGTTTAGGTTGGATATCAGGAGAAGGTTTTTCATCTGAGGGTGTTTGGGCACTGGAACAGGCTCCCCAGGGAAGTGGTCACAGCAACAATCCTGTTCAAAAGCACTTGGACAACACTTTCAGGTACAATGTATGATTCTAGGGGCTGACTTGTGCTGGGTCAGGAGATGGACTTTGCAATCCTTGTGGGTCCCTTCCAACTCAGGATGTTCTATGTCTATGGTTCTATGATGCCATGATTCATAGCAAATGGATGTGATGGAAGTTTGTTTTGATTGCAAGGACAAGGACACCTGTCAACTGCCACAGCACTGTTGAAAGCACTGTGAAGGATGGATTTAGATGACTTCACTAACCTGAAGCAAGGAAATTATGTTAGATTTCCTGAGTTCCCAAAGAATGAATGCCTTAACTTGTTTTCTCAGCTCCCTAAGGCCTTCTCAAATGAAGTAAAATCCATTCAAATGCTTCATCTGGCAATCTGTTAGGGTAGCTTATTGTATATGAACTGATTCAACTTTTGTACAATTCAGCACTCTTTGTCCCCTTGAATTCTTTATTATTGCTGAGAATATTGCCACAATTTAGAAGAAAGAATGAAAAAGAGGCAAGTGATCACAACTAGTAATGGAAACAATCTTTGTGATGGAATTTTGTCTTCAGTAATTCATCTGCAAAATCTTGTACTACCTCAGGTTTGGATTACTCAGTTACTTTAAAAACCCTCAAGTGTTTTGTGCTTTCCTGGTGCTGTGCTTTGTCTGAGCGTTTGCTCTTTTGCTTTTTTGCTTCTGGGTTCTCCTTTCATTTTTACCAGCCATACTAGAACAGCATCAAAGATATGAAAAATTTGCATTTTTACATGAGGGCTCCAGTATACCTTTGCTTCCTCAATTAATGCAACATTGTAAAAAAATGTAAAGAGCACCTGTGCTAGAAAAAAATGCCACTCCAGTTGTTTTGCTGTCCAGTTTCTTTAAATTATTGTATGACTTTCCAAATTACTTAAAAATGTGTTTTACTACTGCAAGTAATGCACGGACATGAAATTATATACAATCAAAGCTTATGCAATAAAATATTTATATTGCTGCATATAGATTTCCTTTCCATTGCTGAGGCTGCAAATGGGACTGCAGGTACACTGTTCTGACTGTTTTAGCAAATTAGTAATATAGGCTGCTACCAATTAGTCTCAGAAAAAGACAGCTTTTCAAAGAAAAAAAAAAAGCAATGTAGTTAAAGTGCACAAGTGCCATCAGGAAATAGTAATAAATATATTTCTAATTTATTTAAATAGCTAAATGTTCTCAGTCCAGCTGGGACAGAGTTACCTTTCTTGGTATCAGTCTTTATGGTGCTGCATTCCCGATTTGGGACTGAAACTGTGCTGATCACAAACAACAGTTTTGGCTGTGGCTGAACAGTGCCTGCACAGTGTGAGGCTTTCTCCATTGCTCAGTGTGCCCCTCGGTGAGGAGGCTGGGGTGGGTAAGAGGCCAGGAAGCAACACAGCCAGGGCAGCTGATCTGAACTGGCCAAGGGGATATCCCATCCCATTCCTTATTAATTGTGCTCGGCAATAAAACTGAGTGTGCTTGTCTGCCGTGGTGGCCATAGCTTGGAGACATGATGGCACCAGGCTCCCTGCGGGAAGTGGGACTGATTGTCATAGCAACAATTGTGGTGGATGTTTTTCCTCTTTCCTTTACTTGTCTTTAATTCGACCCCAAAATTTTCTCCCTTTTTCTCTTCTGATTCTCTCTCCTGTCTCACTGTTGGAAAGGGAATGAGCTACTATGTGGATGCTTAGCTGCTGGCTGGGATCAAATGACAACATAAATTCATATTAAACTAGGGATTCAATAAATGAAAGTCACCATTCTAAATGGAATCATAAAATTTCTTAAGGCAATTTTTTTTTCCAAAATCATTTGATCTGTAAATTTTAGGACTCTAGCAGTAAAATAAATACAGTTAAAACTCCTTCATCTTGAGAACAGTAAAGGAAATTATAAGTTCGGGTTCAGCTTGACAAACCATTTACAACTTGCAATACAGGATCTCTGAACTCACTTTTTAAAAATTAAAATGAGCATTTCTACATTAAATAAATGCCCTACTGGGAAGAATTCATGAAGTGCTAACAGTATGCCTTTGAAAAGGATTAATTTACAGGTGAAAGGATATGTATTAGAACTAAGGAAAGAGGATCAGGGATGGAAAGAGAAGTGTTGCCAAAGCTACACTGTATTGCAATTATAGTAACCTAAGAGCTCTGTTCCCTTTAGTCCAATTCTTGGTGCTAGAGTTAGTTTATCCTTACTGGAAAAATAAGTACTACACTTTCCAGTGTTATAAGTTGGTCTCATGTTACTAGGAACTCTATAAACATTGCAGCACTTTTTAAAATTTTGGCCTGTGCTTTTAAACAAGGTTCTCCATGTTGGTAGGAGGCCCTGAGCAAGTACTAGTTTACAGTAGTGAGGCACCAAATGTTACCAGAGCTTTGATTTTGACTTCAGCAGTTTGTCAAAATACACTTTTGTTGTTGCCAATACTCCTGCTTTTCCTAGTGATAAAAAAACATTTATGACTACTGGCACTTCAAAATAATGTGCATGGTTACAGCTACAAGTTGGTTTAAGGAAAGTAGTGCTTGGCTACCAGCCTCTTTTCTAAGTTAAGAAACAAGGTTTGCTTTCAGAAAACCTAGAAGAGTCAGGGCTGCCTCCCCCAGTAGTAAAAATTTGTTTCCAGTTGGAAGTGGATTAATGCATTTTAACAAACACCCATTTTAATCTGTGATTACAGACGTTTGCAACTGAATATTAGAAACCTATTCTAAGGTCACTTGGAAAACCACAAGTGTTTTACAGACAGAGCGAGGATGGGTGAATTTTCCACCAATAAGCTTTTCTTTCTTCAGTTTTTCCAAACTGAGAGAGTCCAAGAACTTATCTTGGACAGTGCTCTTAATTTCTGTGAATATGACAGTGATTTTAGGACAGTGGTTTGCCAGTGATTTTAGGACAGTGGTTCCAAAACCCATGGTCCTTTCCAGAATTGTATTTGAAAAACATTTTACACATATTGCAGATACTAAAGGTGCACATGGAGACTGTAGTAGAACACCTGCAAGCAAAGTGAAGAGGGGGAAAAAAAGAGAGAAAGCAACCATTCTGGATAGGATAGCCAATGGAGCACTAGTAGTGATACAAAGGAGTTATGCAACATGGGTAGCATGGGACAGCAGGGTTTACAGCTTTCAAAAGGAATGAAGAAAAGTGAATTGGAGGGGCTATGTTTAAAGAAAAGAGCAGACTTATCTAACAAAACATTTCCTTAGTTTTAAACATAAAGGCCAGCTTTGTGACCTTGCTAGAAAGATATTTGTTTACTGCTCAGGTCAGAGAAAACAGCCTGGTGTAAGTTTTACTTATACCATAATTTAATTTTACCTTTCCTTCCTTATTCAGGAGGTAGTATCAAGCATCTGCAGGATATAAGACATATCTGTAGCTGTCACGTAAATAAATAAAGGTACACCATTGGCCTAAGTATGGTGTACTGACCCATGCTACCACGCTTGAAAAAAATGGTTGTTCTCCCTGCATTTACATGTGTTGATTCTAAAATCTCTCTGCAACACTCTAAAGGCATGGTTCTATGTTAATTTTCTGCTTTTATAAGAATATGTTATAAAGTATTAAAGCTGCAAAGGCAAAAACTTGAAAACCAGGAAATTTTATAATTAAAGTAACACATAAAATTTTAATTCTATTGCTGCCCTCTGTGCACATGTGGTGTGACCATTTTTAATGCCATACCCGCACATTGTTTTTCCCAAAGCAGACCTGTTTCATCTAATGTGAGCAATGGATATTGCTCAAGATACTTCCTCAGAAAGTGGTTTAATATTTTTTGTAAAATTATAAGTCAGCCTTTACAAGCTTTTCAGCCCATCACTCAAGAACCTGGAAGACTGTGACCAATCATTTAATCTCCAATATGACATTATGTATTTCACAGCTGGAGGAACAGAGACAAAGTCTTTGTGGGCAACATATGGGCTCAGCAGTAAATGAAGGGTTATAATTTAGGACCACCTGACTGCCAGGCATGTGTTCTGACATGATACATTTCTTTCAAATGTGATGAACAGAAGGATGTTCAGATCAGACTGTAAGCTTGCATCCTGTCTCTGACCTTGGGAAGCCAACAGGACAGTCTGTGAGGACAGGCAAAGGCTGTAGTTATATAAATACATAGTCTTTGTAAATATCATAACACTTTCTGGAGAATATTTCAGTCTTGAGTGATGTCTGACTCTGAGACTTCCTGATTCAGGAGTGATGGGATTTTTTTTACTTAATGGCCATCAGTTTTCTCCTATGAATTGATCCTGTGTGTTTTTTGATAACATACAATATCTCATGTCCTAGTAAAGTGAGCTGAATTTGTGTATGGTCTTTATTTCTTTTGTGGAGATATCAAAATAAGTACTTGGGATCTGAAGACACCATGTGGAAACCTGAAAAAAATGCTGGTTTACAGACTTTTTGGACAGGATAATGGGGAAATTGCCACCTGCAGATAAATGAAAATTTTCAGTGAGCTTCCAGAGCTGAATGGGAAAAAAGACCTTGGTGAAACTGAGATCAAAATCTGTATTCACCACAAAACCATGGGTGCTGAATCTTTTTTAAATCAGAAACTCAATTCACTGTTTTGGCACTTCACACAGGGAAAAGACAAATAAAGTTACTGGGATAGAAAGAAACACTTAAAAGGGGATCAACCTAGAACCTACCCTCAATTTTTTATTTGCTGTTACTGCTTTCTTCCATTTGGTGCCTCAAACTGAGGTCAGTTTGAGTCTGGATGCTAGATATTAATATTCATTCAGCAACACACCATGCTTTTTGTGGGATTATTAGCCTGGACACAACTTTACTGAATGCAAATTACCGCTATTACATGAACACACAGCTACTGCATTTGAACTTGGCTGGTTAAATCCTATCAGAACAGCTCTGATGCACCAAAATCTGTGAATTAGTGCAATTATTGCAACATTAACATACTTAGCACACCTATTAAAAATGCTTATTTCCTTTAAATTACTTACTAAGATTTATATTGTAAAGCAAATTAAGCAGGGCTGCTACAGGCTGTGCCCCACACCCTGAACAACATGAGTCTCTCCTCTGGAAAGAAGTTTGTGATGAAAAATTTTGGGAAAAATCAGATGGTGTGATCAGCTTACATTCTGATGACAAGTGGCTTGATACTTCTCATTTTGCAACTTTCTAAATATCCTTTATGCTTTTATATTTAGTTGCTTCTTTTTCAAATAAGAAAAAAAAAAAAGTGAATACAAACTCCTTCTGTTCAACCACAACAGCATTCCATAGTGTGCTCATTAAAAAGCACCTGGACTGCAAACTATGAGCAGGCAACTACTGTATTTTCAGTATTGCACACAATGACCTCCTCATCTTGTTTAACAATTTCCTTTTGTGGGAAACTGCAATATACAACAAAGTGTTTTTATTTTTGTACAATGCTTACTTTGCTGAAAAAACAAGCAATGTAATAAGGGGTGATATAACAATCACTTCCAATGGTTCCTGCCATGCGTTTTCAAACAAATGTGGTAATCCATGCTAATCTGGCTCAGTGCTTTGAAAACTATTACATGGTTTTTTTACAGCCTGTTTGGTATCCCTGCTAGTATTACAAATACCCTCCACTGCATACGTGTTTTTATTTTATTGCACCTTTAGGCAAATTTAAAGCAAATAAAAAGATATAACTATGTTTGATTAAGGTAGCTTGGTGGCATATTTGTGTCAACTAGTTCAGTGTCTATAATTCTTTGGTTTTTTTGTTTCATTGAATATGTACAAGGGATAAATAGATCTCGGAAGGTGTTGTGTACTCTGCTCTGGAGATCTACTCTGTTCAATTTAAAAGAAATGATTACAGTATTATAGAAAAAGAGGAGAGACATGCATACCTCTGGTGTGTGATTCCCCAAGACTTGAATTACTCTTTAGAGAGGCCCATCTGTCTCCATTGATTATACAGAACACTGAGGAAAACTACATGCTAAAGTAGACTCACCAGCTTTTTACCTACAGTGGCTGTAGGCATTGAGGCTGTGCTGGTGGTGGTGACAATGGTGGCTTCTGTGGAAATGTGCCCAGGGGCTGCCCCATGCCAGACACAGCTGTCTTCAACCAGCCCACTGCAGGACACAGCTGAACCCCTCAGCTATGATTGCTGAACCTCGGGTAAGGCAGATTTAGGGAGGGCTAAAAATGCCAGTTAGGCAAAGGGAAAAACAGCTCTGCAGAGGTCAAGGCCAGAAAAGGAGAATGGGAAGAATGTGCTCCAAGCATTGGGGCAAAGTCCCCTGCAGTCCATGGAGGCCACCCACACTAGAGAAGGCTTTTTCTTGAAGGGCTGTAGCTCATGAAGATTCCACACTGAAGCAGGTAAACCACATGAAAGGGAGGTTTGGGCAGAGATCAAAATTTTTACATGGAACATAGCCCCTCCCCACTCCTCCTGTGCTCCTCAGGGGTGGGGGAAGTAGAGGAGTTTGGAGTCTGGAGTGGAGCAGAATGTTGGGAAAGTGGGAAAGAAGTGTGTTGTTTAAATGTTTCTCTTTGATTCCTTTGAAACCTATTTTAATTGTCAGCAAATTAATTTAATTTTCTACATTTGAGTTTTGCCCATGATAGTAATTGATAAGCAATATGCCTGTCTTTGTCTTGACCCTTGAACTTTTGCCTCACATCCTGAGTCCTGAAAAGGAGGGGGAGTGAGAAAGAGTCTGAGTGGGGGTCTGGCTGCTGGCTGAGGTTAACCCACCACAGTCCCTAACCTTAAAGGGAATTATAACAAGTAGTAAATGGGGAAGACGAGGCATACCAGCATCCATTTTATGAAAAGTGTCTGCATAATTTTTCTCAAAAGAAAAACTCTGTGCCTAAGATGAAGGCATGCACTTAATCATTTCACTATTATTTCTGATTCAACTACAATTAGGAAATTCAGCAATTCTTTACTTCTGCTAAGGCATTATTTTCCATTAATCCTATATGTGTGACATCCCACTGAACATGAGTTATGCCACAGTCCAAAGATGCAATATGGGTGTGCACAAAATCATAAAATTAGAAGACCAACTTTATCAGTTCCTTACTGTTTTAATTTTCTTGAAAAACATGATTCTGACTAGTAGTACGTACACATGCTAGCAGAAGAAGAAATAAATGAGTTCATGGCATGGTTGGGCACGTTCTACTTAGATTACATGCTGGCCTTGAAAACTGATGGTCTAAATAACTATGACTGAGCCAGTAGGACAGCAAGGATCCCTAATCTAACCACATACTTAAATGAAGATATGAAAAGGCCAAAACAAGACGCTAGCTATAGTCTAGGTCACTATTGCTCTCCAGGTTTCCAAATCAGCTCTGTCCCTTTTCCCTTTAGTAATGATAAATTACTCTTCTACCAATATTTGTACAAGATAAAAGGCATAGAGTCTTTGGAACTGTGGTGTGTTAACAGATGCACAATTACTTTAGTCAGGTGTCTTTTCCTTAACTTTTCTTGATAACCTTGATGAAGCATATTGCTGCTGCTCCATTCCTGTGACTGCCTGTATGTACTGAGTAAGAAGTGACAGCACTAGCTAAGGTGCTTTATGGTATAAACACACAGATATTGAAACAAGCCATTTTAAGTGCTCCAGAAATGGTTATTTTCTTCACATATTCACTTTTAATTAAAGATGCATCCACTTAAAAGGACATTCATCATCATGCTACTGGCAAGGAAATCCCTCATTGTGAAAACTCTACCCTCACTAATCAGTTCCTCCTGGGACAGTTTGAGGAGAGGTAACTAGAAATGCATAGAAAATCAATTCCCCATAATGCGTAAAATTTAATTATTTCAAAAATTTGATCACTCCATATTGTGTTTGTCCTGAAATTGCATGTCACTTTTCACCAAGAAAGAAAAATAACAAAACCACAACATTATTAAGTGCCTCTACAAATGATGGACTTCAGTCCCTCATATCTGATATAGTGCTCCTGAGAGAACGCACACTGGTGAAGTTTAAAGCAAAGTCGCATCTTCCCAGAAAACATTTCTGGGAAGTTGCAATGAACTAACAAATGTTGATTAAAAAAACCAATAAAAATAATTCCATTCAGTTCTCAAATGCGTCTATGGTAAATGAGGCTCTGGAGTGCTATGAAGGACAAGATGGGGCTGCATGTGTTCTGCCACACCACAGATTCACTTTCTAGGGAAGGCAAGTTTTCTTCCTGCAGCCACTTCAGTGGCGAGGATGGAGAATCAAAGATCCTTGCTTCTCAGTATTTCCGTAAGCCAAGCTTTAGGTCAGCACTTCTAATGCCTCATGTTCCTGGGATCAGTTTTATTGTGAGAATGGAAACAGGACTGCTAACATTTGAAATATTTTATTTTAAAATATGCAATCTATCTGCAATGCCATAAGGGTTTGTAGGAGAAGCAAGAGCAGACAAAATGCTTAAGACAGTCTATCTAAATACATCACTCCATGCAAGGGCCAGACTGATCTTAGCTATTTGTACTCACCTCTTCTTCCAGCTGACTTTATAGTGTGAAACAGAAGTTTGCAGATTTGATGTTGGCAAAGTTTGTCGCCATTGTTAAGTTCCACTGATATTTGTCTCATTAAGGTTACTCAAGGCCTGTGCTTTACAGTGCACACAAGTGCAGGTATCAGCATACGGCTGGAATCAGTAATGGAGCAGAGAGCCATAAAGGTTTTACTGCCACCACGTCACCCGTGAGTTATGTAGGTCATCCCAAACAAGTGGCAAAACAACTTTTACAGCAATGTGCGCTGCTGTATTTCAGTCATGCCACCCAGAGTATATCTCAGCAATGTTAAAAGAAAAAAATTTAGCAAGCTTTTAAAATAAAATGTTGTTATTGAAACTGTTTTTATGTGACCCTCCACCTGCAAAGTGAGTTGCCTTGCTTACCCACAAATCCCAAAGATTTAGAAAACTCTCTGCCTGCGTTACGCTATGCACATATTTAGTGTACATATTTAGTGAAACTGTAATGCTGTCTACTTCTTTTTATGTTTGCTACCTTATTTTTGTTGCACAGTTTAGCTTTTAAGACATGTAATTATATATCCATGTTCAAAATGACATAAAATCCCACTTTGATTCCTCACAAATCAAAATTACTTTTTCTGACACACTGTTATTTGTAGTTAGGCTTTAAATTTCACTTGCTGCCTTGAGCTAAAATACATGTGAAAGGAGGTGCAAGGTCATCTACACAGGATATTAACATTTTTACAAAACAGGAACCATTTCTACCCATATCACACTATGCTTCCACTCCTATGGTATTAATGTACCCTGCTTACACACTGTAGTTATATCAGAACCTATTAAAATGCCAAGAATCACTTATTCAAACAGGGCTTTTATGGTTAATCAGGAAATTTAGCATTGATTATACTGCATCTGCTTTTAAATAAAGCAAGTGAAATTTGCCCACCTAAGAGGCATAATCAATCCCTTTGGGACACCGAGGGGAATTAGCATATTTAATTACCCTGCAAGGGATTCTTTCTTCACTCAGTATTTAAGACATATTGTATTACTGCAAAAGGTGACTACCTGCTTTATGAACTGCACAGGAGACCTGGTGTGGCTGTGAGGAAGGAGACTACTTTTATTTTACACAGCTACAGGTTGATGAATATTTTCTTCTACTTCTTTAAAATTAGAAAGGCAGATATGTCACCTTAAGAAGAAGCTGAGAGTCTGTGGCACAGTCTGCACATCAAGCCTGGTTTTTCATCCTGGCAGCAGTTCAGGTACTTCGTAGAAGTGGAGGTGCTTCATGGCACCACAGCTCTGTAATGTGGGAGTGTGTAGATTCAGCCCATGGCCCTGCTGCCTCTGGGTCACCCTGCACTCCCTGCTCCTCCAGAGAGCTTTCAGTGTCCAGCCCTTGGTCTTATTGCTCATTTCCCTCCTCCCAGCGGCTGATTAAAAGTGAGGGAAACTGTCTTTTCCTCATCTACCCTTTGTAAAGAATTTCTTAAACAAGGAAAAGGGATTGAAGTTTTCGCTGGTGATTATTTCTGGATTATTAATTACCTTTAATTACCATGTAACACCAAGATTAAAATGCATTCTAAAACTTGACACTTCAACCTTATTAGCTTACTACAAGAGTACGGTAGTTTCTAGCAATTCTATTTATCAAAGGTAAACCGCTTATTAAGACCTTCTAATTATTAAGGCAGTGTAATCAATCTTCAGTAAAATTCCATTAGAGAGAATAAGCCCTTGAGGAAACTGCTTGTGACTCTTATGAACTTGACCAAGTCTGAAATGTATAAGAAATCTCTTTTTCAACCAGCGTGAATTTCCTATATTCAAATCTTCTACCTTGACTCTATAGAAAGAAAGGTTTTTGCCTGATTGTTTATATGCCTTTGGAATGCTTTAATCTTCTTGTAAATGCTGCTGTTCTTATCATTCATTTTTTTGGTAAAAATTTTATTCCACAAGCAGATAATTCGATGTCAAGGAAGATAACTCATAATTGCATTAGAAAGCAAAATCTTTCCCCCACATTTTTACTGTATAAATAGTTTAGAAATAATATTCTGTCTCTGATTTGCCTCATTACTGCATCACCTGGGTATCATCCCCCTCATGCTACTTAATCTGATTGTGTTTTCAGTATACAGATAGACTTTTTTACTTAGGTCATCCACAAATTCTGTAAAAGCCTTAATTTCGTCCACATTTTGAGTTTTTCACATGTCCTGCCCTGTATGGTCTATGTTGCTGGACTGAAAATGCTTTCCATCTGCAGGTGTGTGACTTACTTGCTAGACTGGGATGGGAGGCAATCTGGGCTTGCAGCATTGCCCTCCTCACCCTCAGAGCCATGCAGAACTCTGACCTCTCCCAGGCTGCTGGGAGGTTGTCATTTGGTAGACTTTCCTATGTGAAAAGAAAGCAGCAGACTTTTGGCTCTTAAAATCTGTCTGGGAGAAGAAGCAGAAGTAACCTGTCCAGCCTAAAAAAGATGGAAATAATCAGAGTTAACTCCAATCAAAGCAGTGAGTTCCTTTATCCCAGATGAACTGTGACCTTCAGAGTCACAGCTATCCTTTTACAGATTTGTTCATCATAGTGACAAGTTATTCAACACTGAGCTAAATTGTCTGCTTTTGATTTCTGGTCTCCTATTATCCAAATCAGACTGTATTTCTTTCAGTTTACACTAACATTCACAGTCTGTCCTCATCCCTTCCTGCTAGCATTTACCAGAGCATTCTGCATTTTTCCAGCTCATCAACTTTATACCTTTCTAAACCTCATCAGAATTTTTTCACCTTCATATATGTCTCCTAATAACCTGACTCAATTTATTCCTTATAATTTATCCAACAAATGAATGTTTGTTTAGTCACCCTCAAACTAACCTTGCAACAGCTTCCTGCATACACTTCAGCATTGTTAAGAAAATAAATGTTTTGGAAAAAGTTGAATGTAAAATGATACAAGGGCATATTACTGTTTGCGCTTTCGGCAACAAATTAAACATGAAGATTATCTTTATTTTAGTGGTTCTAATATGATTTTATGGAATAAATCTCCTGCTGAAGGAAGAAATAGAAAATGACAATATCTTCTAATTCTCCACTGCAACAACTTGTGTCTTATTTTTCAGTTGACTTAAAATGCATCAGAATTTTATGCAAAAGCATTGTCTACAAAAACAACACATAGTAATCCTTTTCACTTGCTTCCATCACAGAAACCTATCGATAAAAGCTCGTTAAACATTAGAAGAGGCTGCCAATAATGGGATTGTTTTTCAGGTTCTTCAAGAGAAATTCAAATTCTACTTTATTATGGATACCTTTGGCCTGTTGAGCCCCAGACATCTGGAAAAAAATGGAATATTTTCTTACTCCCTAAGTAAATAGTACTTAGGGAGGGTATTCTGAACATAATAAAATTTTGGGATATGAAAGGAGATTTGTTTATGCTTATGTGTTTTCATAAAAAGCTTAAGATTATTTCTGCTATAGAGCTGGGCTTATCTTCCTGGTGTATATTTTTATTTAAGTTTAATTAGAAAACTAGTCTTGTAGTAGAATAGTTTTTTATATAAATGAAGTTAGTTCAAAGCAAATAAACTAAATAAGACACATATACATTAAAGACAACACAAGAATTTCTATTCTGAAATAATCATAAATGCTTTGAGTCATCCTGTGCATTTTATAACTGCATTTTACCTTCTATGGTATAGAATCTAACTACAGTGAAATCCAGCAACATTATACTGCAGATCTCATTAAGTAGGATCTCTTGGTACTGCATACAAATACCTGCTAGATTTCTGCAGAGCCTTGCTTGGTACTTCCACACCGATTGTTACAGAAAGAAGCAATTAAGAAATCAGATGTATTGAATGAGAATTTTTAGCAAGGTACAAATAGGCAATTTTTTTCCTTATTTTCCTTTTTTCACAGAAAAGCATGTGTTATAAACAAGAGTGAAAAATTTCTGGACATGTAACACAATAAAAGACCAAGGGTTATGATATTTTATCCTTTTGCATCCTCTGTCTTTATTTTATGAGCCCCAGCTGATACCTGTGTTCTTTCCCACTGACAAAGTGATGACAAAGTGATGTATTCTTTCCCCAGCATACAGACATCTTCAGCTTTGTCATTCATATAAGGTTTTCTTATAAGCCATTTTCTGCCAAGTTAATACACCAAAGCTTTAAAGGTGGAATACAAGAGCTTTTTAAAATGTTTTAGGGCATCTTCTTTCATACTGTCAAGAGTAACTGCAATCCATTTAAGTCAAATACTTCATATAAAAAGAAGCATTTACAGCAGCAGGGTTGTTACAGAAGCAGTTTATTTTCTATAATAGCTTTGGCCCAGCCCTTTAGTTTTCAAGCGTTTAACTCATAGACAGAAGTCTTAACTTTCTCCCTGCAAAGCATAAGTGACAGTTTCTCATGTAATGGTCCTCAAAGCTTGAATGACTATAAATGCTTATTCAGGCCTTGTTATTTGCTTCTTACTTGCTTGTAATGACTTGGTATTGTGAAAATGCAATTAAATGCTGTGACTTACTACAAAGTAATGGAACATACAATTGCCATGTGGCTTAATTTGACTTCAGAATACAGCCAGCGCTTGTAATGGATGCTGTTATTCAGAGACAAACGTGAATGTAAAATCACAAAGTGCAGGTAATAACTGATAGTCAGAACATCCATTCTCAGGAATCAGATCAGAGAAATATTGCTGCTATTATCCACTCAATTACATTAGGTTTTGAGCTGCTCTGCCTTGACAGGCAAGCGAGATCTAAATGCTGCCATTTTAACTGCAAGTGTATTGCTTAAATGTGAGATGCTGGAGAGTCCCTGAGGCTGTGGGGAAGCAGCCAGTCTGTGCAACATCTCCATCTGGGATGGACTGCAAATATAAAGGTCTTTTTCCTAACTTCTGACTTTCTTAGGAAGAATGAAGGCACAAAGATGTATTCTGGCACCTTGGCAGGAGGCAGAGTGCACAGAGGTGTGCTGCAGAGCACAGCTACCCACAGCACGGCCCTAGCTTTTGCCACTGCAAAAATGGGCCTGATTTGATAAAAAATTTCAGGTAGCATATTGTTTTCATCCTTCTATTTATATATAAATATTTATATATATTTATATATATTGATATATATTTATACACTTCTCTTTAAAATTTGAGTAGGATATTTGGTGAAGGGGCAGAACTGTTTAGAAATTTCATGTGGGGTACATGGTCTTGCTTTCCTTAACCCCATTTTGTGGAGTCTTCAGAAACAGCTGACAAAGCCCTGTTCTCTTGACCAAGCATTGAAAAAAAAAGTATGAATATTCTTGGGCTAAAACATAACACCTACATTTTGGAGACATTTTTGATCAAATTTCTCTCTAGATAACTCTATTCATTACTGCATACTTTGGCATTAACCTATGTCCTTTAAAATGAATTATCATTTCACCGGTTTCAAAATTTAAAAGTTTGGGTTTCATCCTCTTTCCCCAAAGACATGTCAATTCAGCTTTATGTATTTGTTTTTTTTTTTAGTAAGCTCTGAGTATATACCAGATGGGAAATGACAGATCTGCATATCTATGCATAATTCTGACATCTTTAAGTCTTTTTATAAAAACACAAAGTTATAAAGGCCTTTAAAATGAAAATATATCACTTTAGACAAAATGTTTACAGTTTGCTTATCCACATTACAACCATTTCAGAGATTCCAAAATATTTATTTTCAATATTGAACTTTTTATGGTCGATCCAGTCTCTTTCAAAGCTGTTTAGTTTGCACAACTAGTAAATTACTTTTCCATAATTGTTGTAATTACAGTCCTCCTTGTGCTCACTCTTCTCTCAGAACTCTGCTACAGTTCAACATTCTGGTAACAGAAGACCTCATGTTTATTTAGGAGGTAACACAGAACACTGTAAACTAAAATATCTAATTGGGAAGCTCTCTGTAGTTAATGAAATGTAATATTACTGCAATTTAAAAGGCTGCAGCATCATTTCAGTCGTACAAAAACCTTTTAAAGACAGTGTATGGCTCAATGAAACCTTGAAATGTTAAAAATTTTCCTATTAAAAATCAGGCTGAAATTGTGGCTCTAAAAAGTGAAGAGAAAATATGCTAATATTTTAAAATAATGTGGAAAAGGGCATCAATATAGTCTAGGTCATTCCTACAGAACATGGGCAATCCCCATTTCCTCCTTAACTATCTCTGGAGAGATTGTTAATGTAACTACTCAGGAGTGCACATTGTCTGCTTTGGCAAGAAATTGTGCTTTATCCTTCTTGGGTAATTTTCGCTGAAAATGGTAATTCCTCATGTGTACAGACTCTTGTCATTGTGTTCTAGCTCTCCCTAATATCTATGCAAAGAGCAATTCAGATCTTTAAAGCATACCTATGAGGAAATAACATTTAATTACCCAAAGTAGTAATAATATGGAAGATGGAGAGGACTTCTTTCTAAGTTATAACCTTTTTTTCTTGTGCATTTAATTACAGTTTTCATTTTCAGCTCCTTTAGCAATGCCTTCACTCAGTTTTGCTGTCAGCACCAATCATTCAAACCTGCTATTAAGGTTCTGAATTCCTTGCTAAACACCTCAAAATCACAAGAAACAAGGATTGTCTGCAGTTCTGAGATGGGATGAAGCTGCATTTCACAGAGCTTTCTGCACTGTTGACCTGTATTCACAACTATTTTTCTATTTTTTCATTGATACAATGAAATGAAAATACATTAAAAATGGCCTTATTTTCAGGATCCCAATTAAAGCTGACCATGTGTAATAAACGGACACATTAAGGAAGCACACAGACTTTGGTTGTGCATCATATTTCACCATTCCTTCTGTCTAATACCTTTTTATTCTCTGGTTTTTTTTTTTTTCCCATTTTATTTTATTACTGTTATTCATGCAGGAGCCTTCTTAAAGAGAAGAGATTTTGCCATCTCTTTCAGCTTTTCTACATATCCCTGCTTCCCAGCCCACTGTTCTAAATTGCAGAAGAAAACTTTATATGTTATCATTTTCCATTATTTTAATATCTCTTTTTCTTACCTGTTTTTTAATTATTTCCTGTTCATTAATATTGTTATAGTTAGGTCTTCAAGATATTTTGATTAAAGTTTTTAAAATATTTTTGTCCATAATATGTAGGAGGATGTAGTATACATCATATTTGCATCTTTCAGTAACGTGAGAAGTCTTTAATGAGATCACTTGAAAATTAAAATAAAACAAAATCACAATTTCTTTATACTAGAGCATGAAACAATACAAATGACAGAAATGCAAAAGCAGAAATTTATACATAACTAATTTTCTCCTTTTTAAAAGGAAGCGGTGAACTAGTTATCTAACAATTATTAAAACTAGAATAATGCAATAGTACATACAGTGAACATTTGAAGTATTTGACAGTTTATTTCCTCTAAGGAGAAAATACGCTTTTCACTATTGTGCTGCATATAATCTAATGAAGGACTAAAAGCAAACCCTTAAGATGGAGCAACAGGTAAGAGCTTCTACTACCTGGTAGTAAGAGGCTAGAAGGACATCTTACTCTCTTACCCCACACCTCATCTGGCTTCCCTGTTATGAGCACCTACATCTTTTACTTTGGCCCTACCATGCCTTGGATGGTGATCAAAGGGGGCAATAAGCCAAGACAACTCAATGAACACACTGAGAACAAAACTGATTTAAAAAAACCAAACAGAAAAAAAAAAAAAGTGGCAGGCATGATTATTTTATGCTTGGGCACTGGTCCTGTTCAGAAAAACACCTTATCAGCATGCAAACGAGTGCAAAGGAATCTGTGCAAATATGCAGCCATATAGAGTCAAAGGGATGGAGAAGAAATAAATTACAAGACACCTTTTCACCACTGGTGAACACAGTCATCTCATGTAAAGTTAGAATTTGCATTTCTACTTGAGTTGTCCACTTGAATGGATGCTGCTCTGGCTGAGAATTTCAAACAACATTTCCCCTCCTAGTTCTTTTCCTACCAGGTTAGCAGGCTGAAGAATGCTTAGGAAGCAGGTCAGCAGATTGGAAGAAGGAAGACATGGCTGGGAATGAGTTCTCTCACTTTGAAAGGTTCTAGCTCTTATACTGGATCTTCAGGACACTTCCCCTTAAGGATGTTACTTCAAAATGCACCTAAAGATCTACTGATGAAGATGAAATTCGCATTCCACTTCTTGTCCTCAATTATTTTTCTCCGGTGTAAGTTGATATAGCGGCATATGAGTTACATCAGGTAGCTGAGGGCTATCCTGGTTGAAAGCCTATCCTAGTTTTGTGGCTTGGCTAGCTTCCTGCTGGTCCTGGTCCCAGTCACTCCCCCCAGGCTGGCTGCCCCACTGCTGCTGGAAAAAGCATGGCAGAAACCTGTGACAGGGACAGAAATGTGACTGATCTGCTCACGGCAGCTGCCCATAATTTCGTATCTCTGTAGCATCAAACCAATCTCTTAAATCACAACCTGGCTCGTATTTCCATTGACATCACTGGCCTAGGGAGCTCTTTTTCTCTCCCTGACACTCTCCTCCCACCAGCTCATTCCCACCATGCTGCCTGTCCCTGTTTGTTTCTGTGGAGGATCCCACGATCAGGGCATTGTGACGGCACACTGCTACAAACACAGCTGGCGGCCATGTGGGGACTGCCTGGGCTGGCTTAAGCAGGATGGGTGCCAAATGTGAAAGCATGACCAGATAGTGATTCCCAAATGTATTTTGCTCACATACTGGCTTCACAAGACTAGAAGTGTTTTCTGTCACACTTTCCCACTCTGTGCCAGCCCATATGCTTAGCAGAAAACAAAGCACCAACCCCAGTCGCCCCTCCCATACAAGACAGTAGGACCAGCAGTGGCAGCTCCTTGCTCCTTCACCCAGCAGGAATCACAGACGGAGGCTTGCAGGCTCTCCTTGTCTCCTCTGAGGGAGCTCAGTTAGTTTCCAGGTATTGTCTTGATTACTGAGTAACAAAAGGTAACTGGGCTATGACTACACCTCATTCTAGTGAATCCCTGAGGAGGGTCTGGCTGTTGTGAGGAAAAAGGATGAAAAGTTTTAAAGTAAAAATCTAGGGAGTTTTGGTTTGCATCCAGAGGAGGGCAACTAGGTTGGTGAGGGGCTTGGAACACAAGCCCTGTGAGGAATGACTGGGAGTTGGGGTTGTTTAGCCTGGAGAAAAGGAGACTCAAAGGTGACCTTATCACTCTCTGCAGCTTCCTGAAGGGTGGCTGTAGTTAGGTGAGGGTTGGTCTCTTTCACCAGGCAGCAACTGACAGAACCACAGGACACAGTCTCAAGCTGTGCCAAGGGAAATATAGGTTGGATATTTGGAAAAAGTTTTTCACAGAAAGAGTGACAAAGTTCTGGAATGGCCTGCCAGGGGAGGTGGTGGAGTCACGATCCCTGGGTGTGTTTAAAAAAAGACTGGATCTGGCACTTGGCGCCATGGTTTAGTTGAGGTGTTGGGGCTTGGGTTGAACTCAATGATCTTGAAGGTCTCTTCCAACCCAGTGACTCTGTGAATTCTGTGAATTCTGAGAAATTAGGATGACTAATACAAAACATTGAGAACACAGAGCATTTTAGGTTGTTTTATTATTTTTGATGTCTCCTAGCTCACTGGGTCACAGGGTGAGACAAACCAGAGAACAAATTCAGCTAAGCACATTTACTGAAAAAGTAGAAAAGAAAGTATATGTTGTTTTATAGAGATCAGCTCTCTGGCCTTCAGTGCTGCGACTGGAACACAGGAAAGTGCAGGGAAGACTGTCTGTCATCACTGTTTTCTAAAACAGCATCATTAGGTCACCTAATAATGAAGCCACACTTCAGGCAACATTTAAAATTTTGCATAAAAAGCATATAAAAATGCACATCTACTCCAGTGCTTGGGTGCAATCTTCACTGGTCAGCAGCTGCCCAGACCGCCTGAGATCTGTATTGCTTGCTTACTATGCTCTTTTGGATCACTGCTACAAATATCAAGTACACAGTGAGTTTCTGCAGAGAAGAAAAGTAATTCAGCTGTCTCAGGTGAGAGCTTCCTAAAGACAAAATTACTCACAGTGATTAGAAAGTTCAGATAGTCATGATAATTTCTCTGAGTGCACATGGAAAATTATGGCCTTAAAAGCATTAATTGAATAAGCCTTTTCAGATTGAAAGTCATCGATGTACAGAGAGTCTGAATAATTCTGGGAATTTTGTGATTCCTTAGTAGCAGTTTATGAGAACATAAGCTGCGAACTGTGATAATCTCTTTCCAGGTTTATACTTGCAGGAAGTTGTAGCAGGCCCAGGGCCTGCAAGGCCTCCTTGGCGGTCAGAAGCCTGAGCTAGGAAATGCCAAGTCACGATGACTCAGGCCTTAGAAGCCCCTCTCTTCCGCCTTTTGGACCCTGCTTGTCTCTCTGTAAGCCTATAGGTCACTTTCCCCTGACCCTTACTACTGGACAATTTCCAAAACCCCTATAGGGTATAAAAACCCCTAATTCTGCCTGGTTCAGCAGAAGAGCTGTCACTGAGAACCTTCGAGGAAGACCCCAATAAAGAATCCTGCAGAACCTCATACAGCGCTTCTCCTCTCTCCCCCTGCGTCTGCTGCTGCGGTACCTAGCAAGATAAAGAGCTGAAATCACAAAGAGCTGATAATCACTGAGAGCTGAAACTGCTTAAGCTTGCTTGGCTGCCGGCAGCTGGGAGCTGCTTGGGAGTTCGGATGTTGTACTGAGCCTCCACTGAGTTATCCTGGCCACGGCAGCCCACCGGGCTTAGCCCGGCTGGAAACTGCCACAATAGGAAGTGTACATATTAGAAATCAATGGATTAAGATTGTTATTTAACATCTCTTCTTGCTGTGTGTTTCTTTCCTTAAAAAACTCAGTCTGTGTAGCAAGAAGATGCTATTCTGCTTGGAAATATCCATTCCAGCTTTATAGATAATAGATGTGGCTAGGCCATCAGTGAACTCAGGTTACAGAGCCCACTTGGGAGCTCAGGGAAATACAGATAGCAAGCTTAGGCTCAAATCTGTGCTGCCATTTTTTATTGTAGTTATTACATAAACTAGATTTCATTACCTAAACTAAATAAAACTCAAGTTGCACCTTAATTGCAGTAAAAACATGTGGTAAAGCATCCTATTAATATCTATGTTTACTGTTCTCTTAGCAATAAAGATTTTTTAAAATTTTCAACCCATGCAAACTTGTCTTTTTCAGCAAGCTTTTTTGGGAATAGACATGTGTTGATAAAACAAGGTGCCATTCTCACTAGGCAAACAATCTCCTACTTCGTGTTCATATAGTGGAAGGGATGTGCGGGTCATTATGACATTCCCAAATGACAGCAATTCACCCCACAATTTGCTGCAATAGTTAGAAAATATGTTGCTTTAATCTAATCTTGGTCTGATCATCCAGGTGACTCCATGAATGCTGTGAAAATTTTCTAGTTTACACATTAGAAAAACAGGATAAAACCTGTTGTTTTACTGACCAGTGGTCAATTAAAGAAAAAAAAAAAAAGTGATTCCCGTTAATACTGTGAACTGTGATGGCCTTTTCTTTCATTCATCTCCATTTCGTTAACTCACTAAAAGATGATACATAGTACTTGCAGTGTCAATTCATTCTTTCTTTCAAACAATAGTTTTGTAGAAAGATGTTTTGGTTGGGATGGTGCCCATTCATATTCTTGGCACTTCTCTAATACATATGAAGGCAGTTGCTCCATTTCCCCCAAATAAACAAACTACAGCTGATATTCTTCAAGCATCACCTTGCTGCCTCCACTGAAATACAGTTTTTAAACATAAGAATGGTTTAACATTTTAAAATTTTGTTACTTGAAATGTTGTGTAATGTACTTCTGGGAGTTCACTCAGCTCTCATACCCTTTCATTCACCAAATAAGAAATATAAATTAAATACATCCATGAATATGATGTGGAATAGCTCAACTGTGCACCTTTTCTCTTACCTTTCATGAGCATTACATAAATTCTTCTATTTATTCTTGAATGAGGTCACCTATAATTGTTTAAATTTGGTGAGCTTGTTTAAATGCTTCAGAGAAATATTCAGTCATCCAAAAGAAATCAAACAAAAAAAATTTTATATCTTATCTGTATCTGTTTAAAATAGAGGAATCTGACAGATAACCAAAGCTTTGAATAGCTATGGAATTCAGACTTGAAGGAGTTTCAATAGCTACCCACTTTCCATTGAAAATATTGATATTTCATAACTAACCTATTTGCCTTGAATCCTAACCATTCTGCAAGGTGTTTTGTGGCAATATAATAGTTATTTATTCTATTAATTTCAATAGAATTTTTGTATAAAGTAATGAAAAGCAGAGACTGCACATCCAGTAACTACTAATTCAGTACCATTTTTACTTTTTTTTTACACTTTATATTTTTACAAAGATTGAAAAGCAATTTGGTCTACAGGAAAATCTAATTAGTTTTTTCATATTCATATTAGGGATTTTTAATTCTTGGAATAATACTTTTGTGCCTGAAGGTCTTGCAGTCTACCCTGAGAAATACTCTGAACTGGAGGGAAATTTTTCAGAAAAATCTACCCTCTTACCCTCAAAACATCCTCTCCTGAAACACAGTAAGTCAGAGATGTGACTGTCTTTTGTCTCTTTTATAACAGCTCAGCACATATGTGTAGGATATATTGAGACTTGTTTTCCAAGAAAAAGATGTCAGCAAATAAACTGAACTGGAATACCAAAATAGCACATGAGACAAATGAAGACTCATTTTTGATGGAACTATTTATTTTGTATGGTATTCCCAGATCTCTCAAACTGTGGTGTAGATTTATGGAGAGGCATTCAAAAATTTGAACAAGAAAGACTTCTGATATCACAGAGGTTTTGTGACCAACTTAAAAGCTGAAAGATGTATTACTCTTCCTCATAAATGCTTATTATTTTCATGCATAACAAATGCAATGTTATTCAGTTTAAACATTTGTTTCAGAAGTCCACAGAGGTGAAAGTGACAATAAAATAGAATGCTTTTAGAAAAATAAGCCATGAATGGTGGCAAGTAGAAACACATTTCCTACAATGCTGATTAAGTTATACTACATGAATCCTGTGCACAACATGCTTTGCATATTTATTTAGAAGAGGTAAACAAAACAGGAAAAAACCTCACAAACACCACCAATGAAATTGAATAGCTGAATAGGAAAGGACTGCATTCTTGTCACTTACAGAGCACTATAAAGCCACAAGACTACACAATTTGGATCATTTGGGCCAAATAAGACAAGAAAACAAAATGAAAATTCAGTGTCAAATACTTTGGAAAAAAGTATTTGTAATCTCTTGCTTCACTCTGAGATGTTCATTCTCCAAAGAGTGCAAGTTACGTGGATTTGATGGTTTATCTCCCTGTAAAGAGTAGGTGTCCATTGGTTGGGCCCTGTAGCCTGTTCTGCTTGGACAAGATTGGAAGAAAAGCATCTCCACGTCAGCTCTGTCTGGACTTGTGCTTGGGTTTACCATCACCAGATTTCAAACAAATGTGAATCCAACTTGAAACATTATACAACTTGAAACATTTAACAGTATACATGCATTATATGCCCTTACCCTATGCACTGGACTTTATTCAGTAATTCTGCTTTAGATTTCATGGCCTATGTAACTAGATATTCTAAATAACAAATTTATTTTTGTAAGCGGAGAGAATTCTCCCACATCTTGAAACTGACTGACTTGATGAGGAGCTTGGAGGTGCTTTTACACAAAGAAAAATAACCTCATCTCTCAGTAACAAGTAGCTTGACAAAATGAAGTAATTTCAGAATTATTTCTTTATTGATACATTCAGTATAAGTGGAATTAGATCTTCATGTATTTTTCACTGGCATACTTCCATTAGCAGATTATTTGCATCAGTTAAAGTTCTGTCACATTGTCCTTCTGTATTTTGACCTGAGTAATTTATAATCCTTTTATTATGCTTTTATAGAAAAGTTTGATCAGAATGGAAATTTCAAAGGCTTCTTAAAATCACTTGCATGTTACCATAATTTTGCTCCTTTTTAATTTTTAAAATATTAATTTATATTTACACTCTTCAAAACACACATCAGTTGGACAACTAGGCTCTGTACATATTTTTCTAGCAGTTGCATTTGAAAAAAAACCCCACCAAACATACACTTGTATTAATGAAAGATTGAAAGATACTCTAAGAATATATTAGTAGTATATGGAGAACAAAAGCAAACTAAATGTTATGAGATGCCTCAAAACTGTATATAATTTGAAAGTGATTTATCTGGGTGCAGTCAACATAATAAAATAAGAATATCAGTCATTAATATCTAGAATAGACGATTTCCATATTACTGAAATGTCTTTTTAGCCATCAGTGTAACTTGGAGCAGCCATCTTTTATTACTTATATGGAAATATTTTCCTGACAGACAGTCTCCCAGGAAAAATGAGAAAGGAAACACAAATATCTAATTTTCTAATTTTTATGAAAAGCTAACCAAATAGTAAATGCAGTTCAAAGAGGAGAACCTGATTTAAAGTATGTTGTCAGCACTGCAGATGTTAGCAAAATTTCAGCTGACAAAATATTCATGGATTAATTTTTAGTTTGTCATAAGAAATACATAAACCACTTCTTTTGAGTGTACAAATGAAACACAAATCACAAACTGTAGCTGTGTGTGGCCAGAACTGTCACTCCTGTTCCTGGAGTAGAGAGAGTCTATATCCTGTTAATTTCCTTCTTTTCGCCAATATACAGAAATAAGGAAGCTGAAGTATAACTAAAGGCCAGTGGATGTGATTCTATTTATTAAAGGAGCTAAATCTACTGGAAGACCTTTTGTATAATTTCATTTGTGAAATCCAAGCTAGAATCTTGTGAGTGCTCTATGTTTTATTATCTCATGCTCAAGATAATTTCTTGCCTTTTGGCACTGTCCTTTCTCCATGGTTCATCATTTGTTTTAGTGATGGTTTTCATCTTATTCTACAGTTGAATTAAGTGCAAGATAGTGTTGTAACCTATACACTGAGAGGGAAGACTGTCCTTCATCTCATTTTCTGACATTACAGTGAGATGCATCATTTAGTTGAAAAATTGGACTCTCTTCTGAGGTCAGCAACAAATATTCAGCAAAACCAAAATTGTGGTTTTTATTTTTCAAGCTGCTGGTTTCTCCTTCACAGTTAAATATATTTTAAGAGTTAACAAGACAAGACAGGTAAAAAGGCTCTTTGCTGCTGTAAATTGAAGTCTGATATTATGAAGGTGAGTTCCTACTGACATGGAAAGTTCTGGTGGCTAAATGAAAAATACATGTTACGGGAGTTTAAACTCCCGTAGGTTAACTTGCAATATAAATGACATTAAAGGATGTTGAATGTTATATTACAGGGCAAGTGACACTGAGTAACACAGAAAAATAAGAAATATAAGAGTGGAGTTTTTCACATTACTTTCTGAACACATTGAAATTTCCCAAATGCATCAGAACAATTTTAGATTCCACTCTTGCAAAAATGCTCAATGAATTTTGGCCATACCAAAATACCACTGTCATAGCACTCTGCATCAAACTACCTCTCTTGACTTTGGAAATGGTAAGGTCTTCTGTTGATTAGGCAGAGATAATGGAGGGGGAAAAAAAATTCTATGTTTCTCCTAGTATTTCCTGCTTCTGATAAGACATTCTTTACAAGAAAAAATGGACGGTTAACGTATTACAAGAAGGAATTCCATAAGACCCTTATCAGAAAGAAATAATTCCTGAACCTTTTATTTTACTGAACTTTTAATCTCTCCAATGATTTCAAGTTTTTCCTCCACTAAATCTGGCACTGATATGGGCTACTACCTAGGGATCTTTATCATAGTCTCATAACTTAAATTATGAGACATTTATAGCTCAGCCAAACACTCTTCACCTTCTTCTATTAGCTTATCTTTAAAAAGTCTTTCCAAAACAAGTAAAGTGACTGAGTCTAATCAATGCCTTTGTATATATCTGTGACACTTCATTAGGAAAAAAGAGGACATTTTGTTGACATTAACGAACAAGAATATTTTACATTAATGTAAAATTTGTTTACATTAAGAACACTATTCTTGCATTAATATCACATATCATAAAATATATTCAAAATATGTATAATGTGTATTATACATACATAAAATGTAATATTGATACAAGATTATTGAGTAGGTTTTGCACATTGCTAATAATGTTTAGAGCTTTTGGCAGCTTAGGATAATATTTGCATTGCACAAAAAAGACCTGAAAAAGCAGTCTAAAAGTAAAGAAAATTAAATTATTTAGACTCAGAGTGTCTACAAATTTGAATTGTTTTAATGAGATGAGTTTTTTGTTAATTTTTCATCTACAAGAAAAATTGAAACTTTCTCTGAAATTCAAGAAGCAAAAAAGCAAAAGGAACTGATACTAAGAAGCCCCAAGACTTTTCATTTATGGAATCTGACAGAATGATTATAATCAAAAATCACTTTTTGCGTGCATGTGTTTATCTTTGTGTGTATTGTTCATTTGCAGCATTAGGGTTTATTTGTAAGGAGAAATTAAAGTTAATTGTCAGTACTACTTTATTTCTGTATTCCAAAAAGAAATTTGTGATTCTTAATGGATAATATGCTACCTAAGACATTATCATACACAGATTAGCCCTCATCAAGCAATGGCTCAAAACTATAATACAAAGCAAATCAATGTCAGTTTTGCTTTGATATCATTGTGGTAAGGGATCACTTTTTATTGATACTGTATAATAAACTCAGCAAAGTATTTTCAGATATAATCAGTTGTTTTTATAGTTACTTGAAGAACAAATTTGCTCTGAGTTACATTTATCTCTCCATTACATTTGCCTGAGTAATGGAGAATTGAATAATTTGACATTTGTTTCTAATATGAAGTTTAGAGAATCTGAAATAGTTAGTAAATCAATTTATCAGAAAAAACACATCATTCAAGATATTACATAGTTTCTAGTTTATTTTCAGCATATGAAAACTGTTTCTTATTTATGCAGTTTTCTAAAATGGATGCAGATTCCAAGATAAAATACTTTAAGTATATAAAATGGAGTCATGGTGCAAACAATACTTTCCTCAGATATATGGTTTTAAGCGCAGCTGAATACAAGCAGAAACAAAATGGAAAAACATGGACAGAGAGATAAATTTTGTTTCAACTAAAGTTGAAACAAAACCACCAGTACTCCTCTGGACGACATTCTAATTATTGCACAATTATTTTTTCCCTTAAAAATAGGGGTGCTAGCCAAAAATAGAATTCAGATTATCTCAAGTTTATCAATACTGACCAAGTCAAATGGTGATTTAACTGAAGATATATTTTTAGAAATAATATAATTTTTACCCTTGCTAGTATAATACAGCATTGCCTCAATAAAGCACAGCCAAAATAGCAAATTCAAGCCAATTAAAATGATATTTAGTCCCACCTGCTTTGGGTAAAACGAGACTCACATGTGCGTTTGGATTTGTAATCCTTAAAAAAAAGCAAAAAAGAAAAAAAAGTACAATTGCACAGAGATAGTACTTTCAGGTAACTGAACTATAAAAGCACGGCCAAGTTCTGTAGTCTGGGTGTGTGCTTCATTCACAGTTGTATGCCAGAGAGACCTGCTGCCCCAAATCCCCCAAACTAGAAGGGAAACTCGATCAGGTAAGAGGCACAATATTCTCCAGCTGGTCTCTTGCCTGTGAAACAGGGGGATCAGCACAGTGAAGTGCCTGAGGGATATCCCAACAGGTAAACAGGGATTCAGCCTTACACAAATGCAATTAATTGAGACATCAAATCCTCCACTGAAGAGAAAACTCTTTGAGGTGCTAATATGCATGGTAACCGAGGACAGAAATAGCAGCACTGTTTACTGCTCTCCTGGAAGCAAGGTGTCCTTTGGGAAGGCATAGCTATGGACGTGGAAAAGTATGAAACAACAGTCCCAGAAACACAGAGTATTTGAGCAATAAATAATGAACATATTTCCTGTTTCTAGACATATCTTATGCAACATCCCTTGGTTAATTCATAGCATTTCAAGGGCAGTGGCAAAACAGCTTCCCCAGCACTTCCCTTGAATCTAAACAGAGAGAAATTTGCTGTTCTCTGCAACTTCCAAACTGTGCCCATGCGTACTAGACAGATATTTCCTTTGATGTGAAATAATATGAAGGAGTTGGCGATGAGGAATGAAAATGGAACTAAAGAGTCATCATTTGAGTCCAATGGTTTCATTATAAAATCTTTTAAACTTTTTGACAGTACTGATCAGTCTGGCTATTTTCAAAAGAAGCTGTAGTATCTAAGTGCTGCAGTCAACATGGGGCCTGCTGAAAATGCTGAGTATGTGACTCAAATTTTTTAATCACTTCAAATTTTGAGAAGCTTTTTCCTGCATATGGAGAAATCATAGAGTTCAATAGAATTGTGTTTGCATGCCAAAGGCAGAATTCTAGAGTGGCTGAATTTGATCTTGTATTTGTAGCTGATGTATGACATAATGATGGGTGATGAGCACTAATATCTTTTGTACCTTAAAGAGGATGGCATAGTTAATCTCCATATGTGATTTCCACAAGACATGTCAAAGCTCACAGTCCCAAGAGATCTGCTGCTATCATTCAACTAAACATTTGCATTTTCAGAAATCCACAGTCCCTCTTTAGGAGCTGCAGTCTTCAGGAGTCCCTCTGAGTGAAACCACTAGCACCCTTCTAGGATGCACCCCCAATTAACAAGCTGTCAATGCTGTCACTGGCAAGATCAGGCCAGATGAGTCCCAGCTCTTTTGATCCAGTAATAGGAGCACAGTCCCCACAGTCCTCCAGGAGGGAATCTCCTTCTTCAGTGACACATCCTAAAGCAAACACACAGGGCAATGGATGCTGTGAGCTGCTTGTAAGAATCTGTATTGCCCCAGGGGGAGCATAGACATTTGGCAGGATAAGTAGAGTTTAAGCAGCAGGCAAGGACTGGTGCCTTTTTGCATTCTGCTGGCAGTCCCACAACTTCAGAAAGCTTCTCTCAGGCTGAATTCATTTCCATCTGAAGAATTACACACCCAGATGTATATCCTTTATACTTCTGAGGTAAGAAAAGCAGTGGGAAATAACAAATACTGTTCCCCTCTTCTACACATTATTTACCTTACTGAATGGTGATGTCCCCTTTATTTCAGGGGTGCTCCTGTGTACTCTAAACCATCACATCTTGGTATTGTATTTAAATTGTAGGCACTGATTATACTATTTTTGGAAAACAAGAGGAAAATATGGAATCATGAAGGTTACTGCTTACCAGAGAATTAAAAAATTATAATACTTTTAATTAGGCATTGTCAAACTGAATTCACTTTTCATTTTTACAATTACATATCTTTAACCTGAACTGACATAATTGTTAACAGGTGTTAAGCCTGTGTTTTTAATGGCACTGCAAATTCCTTCATGTTGCTACCTATGCATTATGGAAACTAATTGGCCTGAAGCACAAGAAAGGTTTTTTCATTAAAAATACTAGATTTACATCTGCAAATCTTGTTCTCAACCCATGATTAACCAGATTTGCAGTTGTATCACATATCAGAGTGCTCTACTAATTTTCCCTTGTTTTTGTCAAAATAAGTGAAAGTAGGAAAAATTATTCTGAATTAGGAATCTCATTTTTTTATATATCAACACAATGTGGCTTCACACCATTAGAGTCATCCATCAAATCCTGACACTTCATCTAAGGGAATAGGTATTGGTGTATAATAGCTACTATAGTATGTACAAAGAAGAGACTATTACTTCTGCAAACTCTGGAGGAGCTCAAGTTGTTTTAAGAAGTAAGTAGAAAAGACAAAAGACATTAGGTTAAGATAATTTTCCCTATTTTCATTCTAATGTTTGGCAAAGGTGGTTTCACTTGAACTTTGAATACTTTTAAGTACTTACTAAAATTTTAAATACTTTAAAATCATATAATAACTGAAAATAAGGTTTTATATTCTGGGTTTGAGTTTTAGGCTGTCTTGACCATGAATTCTATCAGTTTTTATATCAGCACAAGATGCAAATTACAAACATTTAACGCTTGTATTCAAGTGTCCATTCTACACTCATCAAACCAAAATTAATGAATTTCTATCAGAAATTCTGAATTTGGGATAATGGCACCTCAGGGCTGCAGGAATCTTTTGCAGTGCCTTTCCATGGAGGAAATAACATAACTTATTTTTTTCTCCCAGAGTCTTTGTGAAAGGCTAGCATATAAAAAACAGCAGAGTATACTTTCATATAATGATTAAGGAGGAGGGTGGTAGAGAAAAGATATTCAAGTTCCAGGTAACTAAAATTGATAAAAACTGATTTAGCTCTTACTTACCATGATTAAGCCAGAACAAGACTTTTGCTTATTGAGCATTACAACAGACTGCCAGCCTTTGCTCTGCACTGTGCAAAGATAAATAAAAGGGAAAGATGGAGCAGATTCTCCTGGAAACTATGTTGAATCACATGGAGAACAAAGAGGTAATTGGTAAGAGCCAGTATTGCTTTATGAAGGGGAAATCATGCCTGACAAATTGGCAACCTTCTATGACGAGGCTACAGCATAGCGCAGAGCGACTTACTTCATCTGCATGGACTCATGCAAAAGGTGGGACACTGTCCTGCATGACATCCTTGTCTCCAAATTGGACAGACATGGGTCTCATGGTTGGACCACTCGGTGGAAGAAGAACGGGCTGGATGGCCACACGCAGAGTTGTGGTCAATGCCTCATTGTCCATGTGGATCCCAGTGACGAGTGCTGTGTCTCAGGGGTCAGTACTGGGGCAGATACTGTCCAATTTCTTTGTAGGTGACAGGGACAGTGAGACTGACTGCACCCCCAGCAAGTTTGCTGATGACACCAAGCTTGTGTGTGACAATGCCAAGGACCAGTGTGGTGTGGTCAGCATGCTGGAGGGAAGGGCTGTGTCATCCAGGGGCTCAGAGGGGCCTTGACAAGCTTGGGAAGTGGGTCTGCATGAACTTAATGAAATTCAGCAAGGTCAAGCACCAGGTTCTGTACCTGGATGGTGGCAGTGCCAGACACACTTACAGATTGGCTGGAGAGGTGACTGACAGCAGCCCTGCAGAGAAGGACTTGGGTGTGCTGGTTCATGAAAACCTGAACGTGAGCCAGTGGAGCCCTGGGCTGCATTAAAAGCAGCGTGGCCGGCATGGTGAGGGTGGGGATTCTGCTCCTTCTCTCTGCTCTTCTGAGACCCTACCTGGAGTGCTGCCTCCAGCTCTGGTGTCCCCAACATGTATGTTGTATGGTTGGAGCAAATCCAGAGGACCACCTTCCCTTGTAGGGAAGGTGCTCCAGTCTTCCATAAGAAGACTGGAGCACCTTCCCTACAAGGACAGACTGAATAAGCTGAGGCTGTTCATTCTGGTGAAGAGAAGGTTGCTTTGAGACCTCATAAAATCACAAGAAAATAGTAAAGGATTATTATTAATATTACAGACTGATTTTTCTCTGAACCAAAGTGAATCGTGAAGACACAGTTATTCCTATAACAAGTCATTACAAAATCAAATCAGGGTAGCCTCTTGAAGCACTAAAAGAAAATGTTTATCCTTGCACGTGGAACAGAGAAAGCACAGAGACCCGAGGACTTTTGTAAGCAGTAAAGATAATTGATTGCATATTTTCATCACTAAAACTTTCCCTAGGAGTAAGTAGTTAAGGTTTCGTTGCGTAATTTTTCTGAAAATAATCTAGTTGCTCTAAGTGAGACTGCATGGTATACTCTTCCTCAGGAGAACTCCTAAGGTAAGTGTCTGAGTCATATTGATGGGAAGAAAAAAGGGATTCTTAAAGCACAACAAGAAGAAAGTTAATTAGTAATGCAGAGCCATTGTAATGACAGTAAGAGAAATAATTCTAACATTGGCAGGAGAATCTTTTGCTGAAGCCTCATATATATGATTTTCTCCTTTGGTGAAGCCTGGCAGGAAGGAGGCAGTAGGAGGTTCTGGCTCTCAGCTTTGCAGGTCTTGAATCCTGCAGTGTGAACACCCTGCATGCTGATCTGCCTTAGTGCACAGTAGGGCTTATCAAATATGGAATACACTCAGAGAAAAGCCACTTGCTTCCCACTCTAAGCAGAGGGGTAGCTGTGGACATAAACTCTTGGCTCCTTTTCACAGGCAGGGATGAAGTCTCTGCTACTGCACAACTTCTGAAGTGTTTTCCACAATCTCCTGCCTAATAAAACATGGGGGTATGGTTGAGGTGAGTCTGATTTATTACTGAATTATTTGTAGGGGAAAAAACCCTTTTAATTTCTGCTATTATAAATAGCGAAGCAGTGTAAAACCTTCAAGGATTGCATTTAATACACTGCTACATAGGCATTACACTGCATCACTAACTACAGCAACAAAGCATTTATCAATTACTTTGGATTTCCACCAAAAAAGCTCAGATACAGTAATTACTATGATTAAAACAACTACCTGGATTTTTGTTCTTCTGTTCTGCTGAATTACTTCTATAAGGATTATCATATTTGGCCCACAATCTTGCTAGATTTTCAGATTTAGTATCATCTATGTTTTTGTCTCAAGACAGAAGAAACTTAACTCTAAGGCTAATTGTGGAAAAAAATTCTCCAAGAAATAAATGGGTTATGGCCACTTTGCCATCCTGAACCTGTAATTAAGGCAGCTGTCAGAACGAGATGCACTTGCTTCCGTGGAAATAATCTTTTTACAACTGTTGATTCTGAACGTGAATGAGGATACCAAGAGAAAGTGTGGTGTCCACTGAGGTGGGCTCATTCCTCAGCTGACAGTCTTGCTTGAGAAAAAGAGCAGTTGAAGGGAAATAAATGACCAATTATAGGGAAAGCTAAGGTTAAGGAAAGTCAAAGAATCTCAAGATAGGAACAGTAACTTAAATACAGGTTAGTAAGAGAAAGAGGAGTAACAACAGTATTGCTAAAATTGGATGCCATTCCCTAAGATACAGGGGCTTTACATTTTTGTTAGTGGGAATAATTTTATCCATCTCGTCTGTTTCTGTGACAGAATGAACAGTGGGATGCCTGATTCTTATTGCTGTTAATTGGTATAGCTCCATGGAGAGATGAATAATTTTGACTATATCTGTTGGGCCATGAGAGAGAAAATCCCCTTTTCCCCACTCCAAAGAATCAGTCAACTCCTCCCTGAGGCAATCTCCTTCCTCAACAGTACAGTTCCTCTGCTCATGCTTTTTATCTTGCATTTGCTAACTTTGCTTGAGATGGGTGCAAAGGAGATTATGATGGGTAACTGACAGGCAAAACATCAGAAGCAAGCTTTGCAAAATACACATTTTTAAAGTCAGTGTGGCGGGTTTACTTTTAAATGCCTCTTAAATATTTTATATAGATACCTGGAAGGAGCATTTTTTCATTACAGTTTTATAATTATAATATGATATTAAAGACTGCCTTTCTTTCTCAGGCAAAATTCTGAGTTGCAGATGATCTGCTAGAATGAGATATGCAACACTTGGATTTTATCACACAGTAATATAGGCAACAAAATACAAAAAGCCTATAATGAAATGTTACAGAAAAAGGACACAGACTTTAAGGTGGCAAACCAGGAAATATATAATAAGCCATGTTTCATGCTGCTGCAGCTGTTTCACCTCCTACCAATTTTCACAGTCTATAAAATCTTGGAAAGCACCAGATGTTTAGGGGAAGTTGTCCCACTCTCCCTAGCTTTGAAAGTAGAGGCAAGATTTATTAGCACTATATATATGTGATTTCAGTCCTGACTTCTATATTTATAAACTAGGTGAAACATGCAGCACATCTTGTTGTCAAACAGCTCATTTACTTTCCTCTGTTCCTCATGTGCAGATCTTGCCTGTTGCTGGACCACTGCTGTAACTACAGAACAATATCAGGATGTGCAGTCCAAACCACAGGATTTACTTAGTTACTGACAAACATATCTGAGAGTTTTCTCCTAGTACCAACTTCTGTCAAAACAACCTTGCAATGCACAAACTATGAACTAAGGAAAACTATTTTGCAATGCACAGATTATGAGCTAAGCAAAACTATCTTGTGTATGAATATGCAATAACATTTGGGATTCCTGCCTAGGCAGAGACTGTTAATGCACAAAATTATCTTTTTTTTTTTTTCACTAGTGCATGGTTCCTAGTATTAGAACAGGGATAAAAACTGCTCATGCGTAATTTCCAATCTTTCATAGCTCAGCGATGCTGTAAAATGCTGCTGTTCGCTTTAATTCAGTGAGTAGAAGTTTTGTTGTGCTTACCACTAAGGGAATTGCATGTGTTATTAGAAAGCCTCTGACAGCTGTCAGAGACAGAGACAACTTGCCTCATTTCAGTCTTTCATAAAGGAAGGACCCTCATCTTCAGCAAAGCTGTCAGAGGCCTGAAAAATGGGATAAAAGAGAATACCTTTTCCAAACACATGAAAATCTTTGTATCTCCTCTATTTTCTTCCCCATACAGAGGGAAAGTTGTATAGTTAGAAGAAAGAGGAAATATGAATTCATGTATTTGTACTGTATACTGCCTTATCATCACTGACCTGCAGGGATAATTGCACAGTAGCCTGCCTGACATGGCATTTAATAAATTAGCACTATGTTTTAACATAACATATAAGCTTTCATGCAGTTTTTATTTTCTAAGAGCAAGAACAATCAAAACCAAAGAGACGTTGATGCAGACAAGGGCTTTGCAGCAAAGATTCTGAAAGTCTGAATCTGTAAGCATTTCCACGCTTTCCAACACATCTCACCATGCCCAGCACTCTCACTGAATTTAAACCAGAAAAGGAAATCTTAACAGCTCAAACCTTAACTTCCAGCTTTTGATTTAAACTGATGCTTGTCTTAATAAAAACTCTGTTGTTTATTTTAGTTCAAATGTTTTGAGTTTCTTTTCTTAAAAGCGTACTCTTTTTTTTATGCAGTTTTTATTTTCTAAGAGCAAGAACAATCAAAACCAAAGAGACGTTGATGCAGACAAGGGCTTTGCAGCAAAGATTCTGAAAGTCTGAATCTGTAAGCATTTCCACGCTTTCCAACACATCTCACCATGCCCAGCACTCTCACTGAATTTAAACCAGAAAAGGAAATCTTAACAGCTCAAACCTTAACTTCCAGCTTTTGATTTAAACTGATGCTTGTCTTAATAAAAACTCTGTTGTTTATTTTAGTTCAAATGTTTTGAGTTTCTTTTCTTAAAAAGTGCCTCTTTTTTTTTTTTTTTTTTTTTTTTTTTTTTTTTTTTTTTTTATCAGAATTAGTGACTTTTCAGCACTTGCTTATCATTCAGCAGCAGGGGAAGTAGCTTATGCAATGTCCTTAACAGGTTAGAATTTTTTTCCCATCAGCTCCTACTTAGCTTTCTGAGGATGTTTAGATTCTCCTTTTTACTCCAGCAATCCCATGAGTATCCCTACATACAGCACTGTTTCTGATGTCAACTCCTCCAACCAGCACAAGAGACCTGGGAAAGCAAATGAATCTGCATCATTTGTTTAATACTGTTGTTTGCATGCTATTTTTATAGCACGCTCAATGCTCGTTTTCACTTTTCATAATCTGATTCATTTTTCATCCTGTTTTCTTCTCCCTATCCATCTTGCACTGCTGAGTAAAGCAAAAATCCATGAATGAGTCAGAGTCAAATTTTCAAAGTCACATTGGTCAGTGGGCTTTGAAATTAAGCAGAATGAGATTGCTTATGTTTTATCTTTCCAAAAATAGAAAATAAATTTCCTTTCTTCAGCTGCAATAAAGAAAGTGTTATCCCATTTTTTCCAGCTGCATTTATTTTTCCAAAATCCAGTCTAGACAATGACACTCATTAGTGTCTAGGCTAACTAGCTGTTCCATTCCTTCCATATTATCATCAGCCTTGTCTAATTGTCATCCTATCCTATCACCAAAAGCAACTTAAAAGTAGTATTTCTTGTTATATGTTACTCTCCTGAGAGTTTTTTTTTTTTTTTTTGTGGGTTTTGGGCTTTTTTTAATGGTTGGTTTTTTGTTTTGTTTTCTTTTGCTACAGGATAGCTGAATGGCTCTTTAAAGGACAATTCTTTCTTTTTTATGCTTAGTTTATTTGAGTGAAGAATTATGTAAATAAATTGTGGGAGTAGTTTTTCTTAAATATATATGCTATGCCCCATTCTGTCACTGGGTTGCATGTTTGGTATTTTCTACTCCAGTATACTGGAAGGGAGAAGCATATTTGAAGCAAGAATAAGGAATTAATAATTTCTCATATATGTAACTTTTAAAGGTTTTTGACTGTGTACCACAAGAATTAAGAATAACAGCTGTTGTGATTTATGTTGGATGTTATACAATTATGTTGGCTGGATGTTATACAATGTTATTATCTTCTCAGCTTGCAAGAGCCTGGTTTTCAGTTGTAATACACACTATTTCTGCCATGTTAAGCTTGTTATCAAATCCTCAACCAAATCTTTCTCAACATTTCAAATAGCATGTAATAATTCAGCTCAGGAGCTGTAACTCCACACCGTTTCTTTGGAAACATGAAATGTGACACGTGACTGGCTTAGGGCATGGCGAGCAGTCATTTCTTACTGCAAGCCATGAAGTTCAATTAGAAAGCGAGCTGCATCTGCAGTTGCTTCATTCTGAATATTGACCAACAGCGTCCTCTAACCTCACAGAACCCTGCAGAGATTTGATATTACCAGAGTTTCCTTCCACTAATATTTAAACTCTTCTTACCTATGAACAGATTCCACTCAGTATCCAAATCAGCCTGATTTGCTAGGCAGCCCTTCATTACATTGAGGCAATAGTTGTTGCAAGGTTTCACAGTGGGAAGTCCTCTGCAGTAAGGGCAGTACAACATCTTCATTAACGCCCGGATGCACCCTGGGGTGGGACTGACCTGCAGAGTTTAAGGCAGGGAAAGAAAAAGAAAAAGGAGGAAATCAATCTCCTGTTCTGTGAATTTCGGGATGGCTGAGATTATGCCTCTCAAGCAGTAAGTGCAGAAGGGGCAATTTGTGAAAAGAGCTCAACCCTTAAGAACACCCTCCTAGAAAGCTAATCGATTCCTGCCAATTATCTTCATTTACTACAGCAGTGACTTTCAGGAATGCAAAAATCAACACTCCCCTACTGACAGCAGTGCTTGCCTCCCCAGCCCTCCCACACAAAATCTCCTGGAAAAGCAAAGGAAAAACATCCAGGGAATCAGCTGAGTAGTAACTGACTGATCCTAGCATGGAGGATCCTGAGGAGGCTTCTCATTCTTCCTATGTAAACTAGAACTGTCAGTCACACCAGCACTGGATTAAAATCCCCTCTTTATTAAAGCACAGTAAATCCAGGATAATCTTGATGGTTTCTATAAATTTATTCTGAACTACACGATGACAAAGGGTTATTATTCTGTTTTCAGACAAAAATACCCTTTTTTCTTCTCAGACAAATTCATAAAGAGATCAGACAGGGTTTGTTTGCGGTTTTTCTTTTTTTTTTTTTGGTATGCTTTTGACATCTCAAGGGACAAAAAGCATTGTAGACAATCTAATGCATTTCAATTTTCACATCAGCATGGCACATGTCAGCATGTGTGAACTTCTCTTCTGTATTTAATTTTCTAATCTCAGACTTTAAAAGTCATATGTACTAGTAAAATATATATTTTCAGGCCAGAGTTTCTAACTTGGATTAAAAATGCACACTAGTTACTACTCACATTAGCATCTTGCCATGGTGCAGTGGAGCACAAGTATCTCATGCTGGACTGACAATCTAGAGCAATGACAAAGAGCTGCATGTTCCTCAGGGATTTCAAAATTCCTGGATGTGGGATTGCAAAGCAATGGCTCTCCTTTCACTCAACCTGTTGCTTTATGAAAAAATGCAACTCTACTGAAATGAATTTGAAGGGATTAATCTATTTTTCCATAATAATGGTAACTTGTGCTGAAAGCATGAATCTAACTTTTCACTGCAGTGGTACAGGCTGAGCTGATTGTTGTCACTCATATTATCAGGATTGTACTAAAATTATGTTTCTTTTCTTTTTCTCTGGAATTTTTTCTCCCTTTTTGATGTTAAATCATTGACTTTTAGAGAACTATACAGAACATAGTCTTTACACAGAACATTTTTAAATTAAAATGGTTCTGAGATATAGCACATGCTTCTGAATATGCTCAGAAGGGATTTTTGCTCTAGTTTCCTAGGGACTAACTTCTGCACTTTACTAGCAGAACACTGATGGTATGTGTGAAGGTATATTTATCCATCCTTTTCCAATAGCTTTTGAACCATCAGCCAGTTTCAATCAAATTTAACTGAGCACTTCAGGTCTCAGAGCATTAAGATCCTACATGTTTTTTCTTTTAAATAGACAGCTGAGAGAAAAAGAGGAGAGAGGCTCTATTATTGCCTTTACTGGGTGAAACATGAGGTCAGTTCCTCATAGATATAAAAGACTCCACATTGAAAATGATGCCATGAATGACACATTGGTTAGAAAAAACACAAGGGGAAACTTCCTTATTGAACACCTTTTTGAACAGCAGAAAATCCAAATTCAAAAAAACGTGGACTTTATTATTTTCACTGCCCAGAACTACTTTTCAGAGTCACTTATTCAACTGCTGTATACCTCCAAACCTAGAACAGGTCAATTTTTTCCAAAAAGACTAGCACCACAGAAGGAAGAAAGCAGAATACTCATATTTACGGTCAACAACAGAATCTTCAAATTTATATTGAAATTGCTGCTTAAAGCCAGAGATATTTCCATTTGTGAGTACTGAGAGTTTTATCAGTTAGGTTCCTTTCATGCCTAAAGTCATGCTTCTTCCCTGTTCCAGTAGTCTTGTCAATGCCAAGTTATCAGCACCTATTTGACCCCTAAATTCAGCTGGAATCTACATGTCTTCCCATCCACACCTTCCAAAATCCACTTTGGTTCTTGTGCTGACATATACCTATGAGATCTTCATCTTACACAAAAACTTCCTGTCAATCTAATTCTTGAAAAACGTATGTAAAAGAGAGAAGACAGTCCCTGTATTTATATTATATATTACCTTTCTTATATTGTCTTTATATAGAGCAGATGCCATCAATATTTATGTGAGCCTTATTTTATAACAAGAGGAATCTGAGAGGAAACTAGCCATCGTGTTTTACTCTGCCAGAGATCCAGATCATGTCCCAGATTTGCTAGGACAGGACCCTAAAGGCCAGTTAGAGTATCCATTTACACAGGCCCTGTGAATCTGAAATTCTTGTCACATTACACAAGTCCTTTAACAGAGTACTTCTGGTCACACCCCACTGTGAAGAAGTCAGGATAACTTCCAACCACTCAAAAAGAATGAGCAGGACCCAGGTGTCTCATATCTTGCCTAAGTGTCTTCATATCTCATACAAAATGGTGGCATCATTAACAGCATTTTACAAGAAAGCAGGTCCTCTGCTTATGTTAGGAGTGAAGTAATACCTTTTTTAAGAGAAGAAGCCAAGAGGTGGGTCCAAGCAAAGAACTGATGGAGGAGGTTTCTACAGAAGCCTCTGTCATATTATTTATATCTGCATCTGACTTATCTATGTCATCCTCTGACAAAGACTAGCACAAGCAGATCCTTGCTGATCAAGTTGTATGTTGCAGAACTTTGGTTTCAGAATATGCTACACTGCTGACATAAAATACAAGCATAGGTGAATTGCTGTGCCTGCTGGCTTGCATTCCCTTCCTTACTGCTCACACCTTCTGCTCCAAGCTGGCCAAATCCCATACTACCACATCGTATTGGCACTACACCTCCCCTGGGTTCCACTTAGGGCCTGAGTGATTAAAATACACAATTATTATTTTGAGTGGTTATTGTTCAGCTCAATTATTGTTCTGACTAATAGGAGTCAGTAGTGCAGGCAATGGGAGTAAAAGGAAGCTAAATATAATGTTGTGTGTTTTGAAGTGAGACCAGAGGTTTCGTAGGGCTTAGACTATACTCTGTTCAGCATTGAAAGAAGGGAGGGGGCCACAACAAAACAGAAACCTGCTTCATACACGTTTCTGGAGACAGTGTCTATCCTGCTAAAGGTATATTGCATGGAGAGACAGGTGGAGAGGTCCAAATCACATCTGTGAAGAGGGCCAACAATTAAGCTGTGACTCAAGCAAGGGATGAGTCCCCTTCTCAATCCTGCTCCTTATTCACTTGCCACTTAGCAGTACTGATGTGCCTTTAGGTATACAAACTGTGGCTCAGGGAAATATTACCAATAGCACAGATACTTTAGAAGTCTGGAGGCTAAAAGTTAAATGCTGTATTACAGCAGTTAAGTGCTTTTCTGAACCTAGTCTTCAGTGAGCAGCCAGATTTCAGTTCTCAGCTTCAGCTGTTTTTTCTGTGCCTTTGTTTTCAAAGAATACAGTTAGATCTTTTTCTTCCCTCAACAACAACTGACTTATCTCTCATGCAAAAAATAGTCAAATTCTAGTCTAAGATTCTGAAATCTTGGTAAGAACCAAAATATAAAAGGAATCCAACTTAGAGTGTGAGTAAGAAAGCCATGGCTTTTAGAATGCCATGAACTCCTTAAATCTAGAGATTATTGCAAAAAGTTGATTTTCTTGCTGCTGGAAAATGCTATGAAATGCATTTTGAAAGACCATTTCTCATTTCCATCTTAAAAGAAAATAATATTCAGTGTCTCTCACACTTAAGTGCTTTACTGCAGACCTGCCAAAAAGCAGATATTAATTTCATTCAGAGGTATTCAAAACCTCAAAACCTGCATTTCCTGGGGGGAGCTGTTTCTTAGCTCAGGACTTTCAGCGTTTTTTTCTGTAAGTAATATTTTTGGATGGGTTAAACTTTGTTTTTGTTTTTTTCTTTTTTGCTTTTTCAAACATGTTGCAATTGGCTCTACAATAATTGCAGGAGAGAAATTTGCATAGACTTCAAAGTTTAGAAATAACTGGTTCATGCGTAAATCATATAAATCAGTTGGATCACACTGAATGACATAACTGGGGAAACTGCTACAGAGGAGGCATTAACGACAGCAAGCTGACTCCCTGACTGACTAGGACAGCTTCATTTTAGAATAAGTGTACGTGGAACACAGCACATCAGAAAAGTGCCTTTCTGAGCTTTGATTGAGCCTAGTAGCTTCAGGACATTTTACATTACTGCATTTTGTAACATTTTCTGACAGCTTCAGCTTTATCTAAATGCATGTTTTTGCATACATGCAAAACCCCCCAAAAGCAATATTCTTAAGGGCTTCATTACTGAACACTTGTTTTCCCCCTTCAGAAAGTCTAGGAGGAATATTATTTCATCTAAAAGACAGATATTGCAATGGTGAACTTGCAAATATAAATAATTGAGGAGAGAACTTATTTGGGTAAAAGCCAGGAAACTTTACTTTCTTGTAACACTGTATTTGCAGACTGCTTTGTAATATATTTGACCTGTTTTTATAATCAAAATCCTTGGCTTTGTCAAGTATACAAACATAAATCTTCTCTTCTGATACAAAAAATCAGAGACAGTTATTAAACAACTGGTTACCTTTAGAAGGATCAAATATGTTGAGACACTGTTTCTCTTTTATTTATAGGAGATTTCTTACCAAAGTAGCTGGTATATGTTGTCTGGTAATAAGGTATGGGTATTCTTCCAAAGTTATATTGAATGTACCTAAACTCACAGAGTAAGTCCATACACCATACTTAGGTCCAAGCCCTGTCATTTCTTGGCATGAAATAAAATTTGTCAAATATGAACAAAATGAATCGCTACTGAGATCACATCAGGGAACACACATACCTCCTAAGTTTCCTGTGCACCCAAAGGGACTCCTCCCATTTGAAATCACGGAGTCACTCTTTAGCATGAAGACCTTGTACGGGAAACTGCTGGGAGGAACCAGCCAGTCTAGCCAATTGGCCACAGAAATGGATACACTTTAAAAATGCCTCTACAACAGCCCATTGCTTGAAGGAGAAGAGGATTAGATTTTATTCTTCACAAGCTTTACAAATGCATTGACATTCAAACTGCTGGATTAAAACTGGAGATTTCTACTTCTTTCCCATTTGGTGTTCAAGATGAGGGTGAGGTGTATTCCTGCAATCCCAAGTAAACAGTCCATAAGTGGAGAGAATTTTGAAAAGAATCAATGTCTTTAACACTTGAGTGTTGGCTAAATCACGCAGCTTTCAACTCAGCAAGCTGATGTATGTCCAGCAAAGGAATGGTGCACACTGCCTGAGAAACTGAGGTACTGGCATCCTTAAATTATTTTTGGATCTCTGTATAGTCCATCTACTTAATGATAGAAAAATGAATAAGTTTCCCAATCATTATCTTATTTATGGCATAATTATCTCAAGAGTTTATATAGGAGTAGAGTCACAGAATCATAGAATATGCTGAGTTGGAAAGGACCTATCAGGATTATTGAGCCCAACTCCTGGCCGTGCACAGCACCACCCCCAAGAGTCACTCCTAAGAGCAGTGTCCAAAAGCTTCTTGAGCCCTGTCAGGCTGATGCAGTGACCACTGCCCTGGGGAGCCTGCTCGAGTGCCCAAACACCCTCTGGGGGAAGAACCTTTTCCTAATATCCAACCCGAACTTCCCCTGACACAACTCCAGGCCATTCCCTCAGTCCTGTCTCTGGTCATGAGAGAGAAGAGATCAGTGTCTGCCCCTTCTCTTCCCCTCATGAGGAAGCTGTAACTGCAGTCAGGTCTCCCCTCAGTCTCCTCCAGGCTGAACAGACCAAGTGACCTCAGCGGCTCCTCATGTGGCTTCCCCTCTAGGTCCTTCACCATCATTGCACAATAAAATGCTTATGTATGTGGCCACGTCATAGTTTTTAACTTGCATACATTAGAATGTCTTGAATAACTTCAAGAAAGTTTTTTCACTTTTACCAGAAAGTTAATCTGTAGAGAACTCTGTGGTACAATTCTAAGGATTCCTGTCCCAAAATCCTCCACAGTTTAATTCTAGCATTCCTATCAAATATTCTATTTAAAGATCAAAGGGGACAAAAGGATTAGTTGTTCATGCTGGTGATTTCAGAAGAAAAGGAAGAAAAAAAAAATCTTTAATTAAGAATTGCATTCAATGGGCTAGTACTGAGGAAATTTCTCCTAAGCACAAAACCCGCAATTTCTGACCACCCATCATAACAATGATGTAGCCAGGGTCAGACTGAGATGTATCACAAAGCACACTTTATAGGGCACACAAGATTATTAGAAAACTTTGGATCACACATCCTAAGAGCTTTTTCTTTAATTTAATCTTTAATTAACTTCAGGACAATGACTAAACTTCAGTGCAATCAGTGACTATTTTTTGCCATATACCTTTGAAATTATCTTCTCCACATGTTACAATTACTCCTTATTGATTTTTTTTGTTGTTTGTTTTTATTACTGGGAAAAGCAGGTAAAGTTTAGCTGGTAATCATGGTTTTGCTCCTTTTGTTCTTTCTTTTCTTCAGAAAAGATTTGCTCACTGTTGGATCCAAGTAATTAAATTTTCTTTTTGTCCATATTTTGGCTGTTTTCATGAACAATGTGTTATTGCTGATTTAATTTAACAGTCAAGGTATCAAGAAAGTTCTTTTCAGTGGATTTCAGCTGAAATTATGCCTGTATGTATCCAATTATAACTACATAGAAATATTAATAAGATTTTGAATGCTCTATTGAAGTACTTCTCATTGCTTCAGACTGGCTCATAGAAGCTAAGACCTCAGTTCACTGCTTTTATAGCACAATCTGATATAAAAATAGAAGTATTGCATCAGCCATACCTAATTAGGAATTTATGTTGTAGAAGGTAAAATTGAGAATATTTGCTTATATCAACCAAAAGTCTAGTCTAATACTAACCTCCTAAAGACAAAAATAGCTGTCTTTTTAACAATTTCATCCCAGCTGACTGAAAGCTAGAAGAGCTGGTTTAAGTACTGCAGCTTTGTATTAGTGCCTATGACTTTGTGCTTGAATCATATCAAACTGAAAATAAAAAACTACAACCCTTTAAGCAGCTGCAAGATTCTCACAATCCCTGGATAGTATATCTCATTAATATAATGGGACAAAATATGGTAATTTAAATTTTTATATATTAATATCTCAGAAAATATTTTTCTAGCAAATGCATAATGTATAGTACAAGATGTTCATTTAATAATTAGAAAAATTTTAGGTCAATATAGTTGAACCCTAGATAAGTTTTATAATGTAACAATAAAAATGACACATTCAGTACTTAATAACAAACCATGCAGCACTAAGAAAGAAGAGAAAATTTTAGCTATTGTTCTTGTCCAACTGAGATGTCCTTTGCCAGTGTCCATGACTTTGAAATCAAGAGAAACATGGCAACTATTTTTCTTTTTAATGCCTATAAAAATTTGAGGCATTTTTCTTACTTATTTTGTCACCTCAGTTGTGTTCCAGTATGTGCATAATTCTGGAAGGTGTACTAATATTGCCCCTCTATTTAGCAGATGAGAAACCATGAAATATTACAAGGAATAAAGGAATTCCTTTATAAAGGGATTTAAGTATATAAACCCCTAAAATTTAAGCATCAGAATTTTTGAACACTGCCTATGGCATCACTCTTATCTATAATTTGCCTAAGTTATCACAACATGTAATTGTGAAAGTGGCCATATGAAAATAATGGCTGGAAGTCTCTAAGAGATTACAGCAGGAGGTTGAACATCAAACATTAAATAACTGTTGGAGAGGTGAGTTGTGGAATTTCACAATTTCCCTACAGAAGTCAAGAGCAAAAAAAGACAAGGACAAAATGCTCAGATGTTTACTTGGGTGAGACCAAAGCTCTATTTACAGAGAAAAAGAATAGCCTCTCCTATTTTTAGGAAACTAGGAAAATTACTTATCAGATGATCTGAATGCAGAAAATCGAAATTTAGAAAACCACTTGAAAAGCGGCAGTCACAAGATATTTTGTGTAAAGCTTATTTTTTAATCTCTTGATTCACTTCTGAATGACACTTTAAAGAATTTTTTTTACAAAATAAAATGTTTGAACACTCAGATATAAATATTAAAATACTCTTAAATCCTGGTTTACCTGTCAGAAACATAATTAAATTCAAACAAACTGGGTGGAAGTGAAAATTTATTTGACTTACAAACACGCAAGCTGAGAAAATACTCCAGGATATACGGATTTACATCCTATGAGATATCACTGAGCTGAAAAATCTGCCCTGCAAATTTTGTGCAAGAATATTTATCTTTCTCATCTGTTTTTAGAGTAATCCCACATTAAACAGAATTTAAGGTACAGATTCCATCTGTTATTTTCCTAGAATTTTGAGGACAGCACTAAGGTGAAAAATCTCTGAAATAATTTCTTCCATCCACTCCCAGAGGATGAAAAGTTTTCCAAAACACAGAAACAAAGAAGGAATCTCACAGCTGTTAGGCTTTCAAAACCTATAATTTCTTCTGGAACGTAAACTTTTAAACACCCTCTTAATAAAAAGTAGCTACTCTGCTTTCTTCTCAGAGCAAAAAATCTAAACTGCCTCTCATTTAAAAGAGTGGGCTCATTTCTTTCAGATTCGTGCTCCCTGTGAGGAAAAAAAACCCTAGAGAAGTAGGTTAAGTATTGCCCAGGTACAGATCATAAATAGAAAGGGAAGTCCTTGATAATCTGGAAATCAAACTCCCATATAAGCAGAAGGAAAAACTCTGAGAGAAAGAGAACTGTCACAGCAGGAGATAATGATCAAATCGTGCACTTAGGCGTTTTGTGCAGCAGTATCTGGATAAGAAAGTGATGTGAAGAATGGTCAAAGTCATCCTACTTGCAACGCCCACGAAGTTTGAAATGCAGACTATATACCTGAGAGCATTCTTGCTGATTGCCTATGATTCACCATGCCAACCAAAAAAAACACCTGCGAAGAAAAGCAGCTCTCAGAGAGAGAGAGAGAGCGCGAGGCAAAACTGCTCTGATCACTCACAAGTACTCACAAGCACCTCTCCTTCTCTGTCTACTGATGTGTGAATTGTTCCACTGACTTAAAAAGGGCATGAATCAGAGGGTGGAAAGGGCTGTGGGATATCTTATTTGTGCGGTGTCAGCAACAACACACTCATGAGAAAGAAACAAATGCATACATAATATTGGCAGTCTTGCCTGATGATACGTTATGCAATAATTCGAGGTGACAAGTGACAACAGATTGACCCAACTTGTTCCCGCTCCCTCCTGCTCTAAGAAACATGGAGTCAAGATGCAAAAGACACTTAAAAATTTATAGTAAGGAGATCACTAAACAGTAATGTGATTATTATCAGAATTAGTTGACAATGGCAATCTCCTAGAAACAGCAAGTAAGGATGTGTAGATTCCTTCCAGCTGTTTTCCCGAGTAATTGGTGAATTGTCTGGACTGCATGTTCAGTGACAAAAGGGAGGAACTGGGTAGATCAGTACTAAAAGGAGGGTATTTTTACTAGAGAAAGAAATAAAATAGTAGGAGTAATAAAGCAGGAAAGTCCAAGTTTGATGGCTTTGGCTACTTGTTAAGCCTCATCATATTCCTATATTGCACATTTTTCAGGTAAATTCAAATGGTAAAATTTCATTACTAGCCCTGGGATAATGGGGAAAAAAGGCTAAGGAATATCCGTAGAAATCAAACAAGATTTTTCAAGTTGCTCATGTTCTTGATCCTTCTCCATGAAAATCGAAAGACCAAATAAAGAGTGCCCAGTTTTGAAACAAAACATTCACTCTGATTATTCCCAACAAGCTGGTCACATCGTGTCAGAGACAGGTTAGGTACAACACACATGCATCAAGGCACTAAGGAATGGGAAGCCTGCTTTAAAGAGGGACTGTTTTCTGAAGACCCTGCAGCCCAGTAAAAAGTAAGATGTCAATTTTCTGGGACCAAATAAAATATAATATTTTGCTTATTCTCCTTTTTAATGTCATGATGGGAATTAAGCACAAGATGGACCACAACAGACAGGATGGGAAAACAAATTCTGTGTGAATCATATGCAAGTACAGACATATTTACAGATATGCAGAAATATTAAATGATTTCCTTGAGTTCTAAAGAGAAGAAGGATGTCAGATCTTGAAGGTATCCCAGCAAGGATCTAGTCAGATACATTGCTGGGTTCCAATAATCAATCACAAAGTCTTGGTAATATATTCAGTGTAGCACAGAAACAGAGTGATACTTTAAAAATAGTTCACCATCTATTTATAGGATCCATAAATGCCCACCGCATTACGTGGGCCCAAGTCATGTGAGATCACCCTACAGCTCCATGTTAACATTTCCTGCTTTATGGTCTTTCTAATATGCTAGCTTTTCAAAGAGCTACTTGTAAATATAAGTACCATATATGAAATATTTAGCAGATGCTCAAGTGCACCTTAGGATGGTGACTATGGTCTGGAATGACCTGTTTATGGGATGTGTGCTCACATTTCTGCTGAGTATCGCACTTGCAGTTTTTAGAACTGCATAGCTGAGAGTAAAACCTCATATCATAATTTTATTTTCTTATATTTCTCTTTTAATCCCTTCCTCTTAACTCCTTACCTATAGACACAAAACATAAAAACAGAGGGATTCTCCCTAGTATCTGTGTGTCCTGCTTCCAAGACACTACAACAGAAACATGGGGAGGTGATTAAAACAACAATATTTAGCAGAATAAATGTTTCTATGAACAAGGATTCTTCTCAGCATTTTGTCTCTGAGTTGTACACTAAAAAAAAAACATGGTCCAAAGTACTAACACTGGTTGACACCTGATATGAAGTCAAGTATATAATTTCCCAGAGAATGTTTTACATATTAAAAAAGCTAGCCCTGTGTAAAAGATTCAACTTTCTTCCTTCTTCACACTCAGATCCACACAAACATAAGAAAACCTGAAATTATGTATGAAAAAACTAAAATTAGACACATTGTATTTTCCCTGATAGCAGAATGGTGAACTGCAGCAGCCATTGCTTTTATGATACCTAGTATTATAATAATATACTTTGGGTGCTGTAATTTTTGGGAAATAATTCCGATGGAAAGTAAGGATATTATAGCATCAGTTTGAAAGAAGCAAGTACAAAATAAAAGACAATTTGTCAAGTTTAAACTGGTTATTTGTTTATGCCTGCAGGAAGCAGATCAAATCTAATCTATTGAAATATATCTGACAATCAGATATACTTTTTCTTTTATTTAGAGATGGAATGTATGTGAAATTTGTGACTAAATCTTCATTTAACCTACCCTGAAATCTAGGTTGATGTACAAACCAGAAATAGTGTCTACAACCATATGAAAATATTTTTAATATCTTCTTCCTCATAAATTCTCAGCAGGTAAGATGTTATTCAGATTACTTTTTCCTTTACCCAAAACTGAGCAAGAAAATTCATTTTGTGTAGGGCTGACTAGTATCTAAGAGGTGGAAATGAGAAAATAAATGAGAAAAATAAAAGAAGATATTAAGGAGGTAAACAATATAGCTAATTTTTTTTTCCTCAGAAATTTTGCCAGAGTAATTTAAACCCCCGCAATTTCAGTTATCTCTATGAACTACTGTAATTGTATTGATTTACAGTTCTTACTTTCTCAGGAGAAGAAATCACTCTTTTATGTGTCATCTTTTAGATCTGTCAACAACCCTTGGAAGTGCTGATCCTATATCTTTCTCAGTGGGCAGAAGTGCTCTGCAGAATGCACTGAAGCCCCTGTCCCAGATGCACACTTCCCAGCTGTTGGCTAAGATCAAGTGCATCATCTTTTCTTATCACTTTATTATCTGATACATCCCCAGCTTAAAGATTTTATATTAAATGGATTTGGAAGACATGGGAAGAAGTAATCACTTCCTCCATCCAATCCATGCATCAACCCAAAAGTGCAGTGCTTCCAGCTATTGCGGTCACATAGTGACTGCCTGTGAGGAGGTGATATTTGCGCAGAAAACCACCCTGTGTGCTTTCATCTTTTTTTTAGGTGGATTCTGGATCTGTCATGCTTCCACAGCTCCCCTGGTGATGCAGTCAATGGCCACGACACCAACCCTTGACTGAGGCCCTGATGCAGCCGCTGCAGCTATGCTTTTCATGGAGAACTCCTGAAATCTCAGCCTGAGACACAGTGAAAAAGGGGGAAGGTTTGTACCTGGGACTGCCCTTGGCCCTGCTGGTGTCATTATTCCTGACTGACTGTCACAGTCTTTCTAAAAAAAAATAAATAGGGCAGTCTTGATTGTGTTATGAATAAAAAGTTATCTATTTTTTTTAAGGTTGCAGAGTTAAAACAAGTTGAACCAGTTGCTGTTTAATTGAAAGTCATCTTCATGTTGCAGTCACCTTTTGCTGAGAGTTCTTCTACAATTACCTGTTAATGGTTGGTGATCAGCCATTGTCCCCCCAGCTGCTTGCCAGGGAGTGACACCAAACCCTGCAGGTAGCAAGGGAAGGGTGTGACATCAGAGCTGGTATGGAGATGAGAACGCATTTCACCAGATTTTGCAATTTTCCAGGAAAAAAAAAAAACCCTAAAAACAACGAGCCAAAGTGGAATTAAGAACCTAAGTGATGTCTAAAGGTGAGGAACTTAATCCAGTATCTGCCAAGATCCTTTTTACTTCTCACCCTAACCTCAAAAGATGTTAACTAGAAAGAGGACCTGGAATGTTAGCCCAAAAAAGCGGAATCTCCTAATCTCTCATGAGGACAGAAGCCCCAGCTCTTCCTGCAGACCAGCGGACACAGCTGCATCATCCTCCTCCTCCGTGCCACTCCTGGGAGCAGCGGCAGCGTGGGCGTGACCCGTCGGTTTCTCCGCACTTGAGCTGATTCTTTTTAGTAAAGGCATTAAAAAGGAGAAAGATCTCCTGCCCTATTTATTTCAGATTGTACTGTTGACTGCACTGGTCCTTAACACACCTGCAACCAGACCAAGGAAAGGATTTTTGTATTTCTTCCTCAGCACACCAAGTTCTCCTTTAAGGAAGTGAAAGAAGTTCTGCAGCTTGTAATATAAGATGTCAGTCCTTGCTGGATAAAAAAAAAAACAAAAACAAAACCTATTCATCTTGAATCTCAAAAGACCACACAGATTGGACTAAATGACAATTTGACCATGTCTCTAAGTGAAAAATGACTGAAATTATTGCTGGTAAGTCAGAAAACCCAGTAAAAGGAAAATATATCTAATACTTTTTAATGGCTACCTGGTAGTAAATTTGTATTTAAGCTATTCCATTGCCATTTGTCTTTATTTGATTAAGCCACCTGATTTATTAAACATGCTGGAATACAATTTATGTACAGCAATATAATCCACCTAGTGGTCTGGTTTCCAGAACCACAGGGATAAACACTCTCAAACCACAAAGGCACTCTCAGCACCAGATATCCATTTATAATGCCTGCAGAATGATGTCTCATCCTTATCATCTCCGGTATGGATGAGCTGTCAGCTCCTCTACCACAACCTCTTTCCAAACCTTTTAAAAGTAAGGAAAGTCTGTTGTGTCCAAAACACAAAGGTATTTCACAAGATGGGAGAGATGTAATATTATTCAGTGCAGCAATATTATTCACCTTGAGTGAAGAAGACAACAGGAATACCACTGTGAAATCAGCACTGCTTTAAAAAGACAGCTTTGGCAAATAACATTGGAACAAAAATGTACAAAATAATGTTGCCAAAATGCTCCCTTGTACAAGATGACTCCAGGAAGTGGGTTCTTACTATAATCAGCCCTTTACAACCCATATATCTCATTCTCATTCCCATGTCTTGTTCTACCTATAAGACTCCTGACTGGTGTGTAGACACACTTACAAAATGGTGAGATCAGTGACATTGCTGCTGCTAGAGATGGAACAAAAATACTGCTGGGCACCTATTATAATGAAAAAAAGTTAAAGAAACGAAAAAAAAAAAAAAGACAAAAGAAAACACACTTAGCCAAGACTGAGATTCTGAAGCACAGGAATCAGCCTCTCTTCCCACTCCTCTCTCTCACCCTACAGTTATCAAGGGCACTGGAAGACAAGCTGAACCAGAAAAATTACACTGTAGCTGGATTTCTTCATTCAGAGGAAAAGCATGAACAAAATGCTTTACATACTATCACTCCAATTAAAATCTACATATTCTCTCTGTAGTAGTTGAAAATGTGAAAATTTTAACACTATTACTTATGAACATAGGTGCACAAGAGAGAAAAGAAATTTCTTCAATATTATGGGTTTTAACATGATCTTGCTATATTATCATTTAATGGCTAATCACATGCTACTGAAGGAGCAAGCAAACTCCTTATGCACTGCATTTTATTTGTTTAGTTTTTTGATGCCTAAATACCAAGCAATAACTAGGGATGGTTATTAAAGGAAACTGTTTCATTACTTACTCATCTAAGAAGTTGATTTTCCTCTTTCTCTCTCATAAGAGAAGTTTATAATGAGGATAATGTTCCAAGCAGGAAAGTCCACAATATGAGCTAAGTAACAGTTAGATATCTTAGAGTACAGTACAGTCTTGCAGAGGCTGGGTTTGTTTCGTTACATGTTTATCTTTTATGCTCTGTAAAAGATACAGGTTTATATTCTTTTATTTAAAAAGAAAATAATACAATGTACAAAACAAAAAAATGTGTTGTAGAAATGAAGCTTTTGTAAATATGGTGGGATACAATGAAAAGCAGATTAAATTCTGCAGATTGATTTTACTCATTGCTTTAATCAAAACTAAAAAGTTAATTTTGCTCCCTTTATCTGCTTAATTGGAATTACCAGCTAGTCAAGGGAGGAGATTGTTCTGCTGTAGTCTTAGTTGGTGCAGCCTCTCCTCAAATCCTGTGTGCAGTCCTGGGCACCACAATAAAAGAAAGATATAGAGTTATTAAAGGGTGGCCAAAGAAGGTATCACAAAGACGGTGAAGGGCCTAGAGGGGAAGCCACATGAGGAGCGGCTGAGGTCACTTGGTCTGTTCAGCCTGGAGGAGACTGGGGGGAGACCTGACTGCAGTTACAGCTTCCTCATGAGGGGAAGAGAAGGGGCAAACACTGATCTCTTCTCTCTCATGACCAGAGACAGGACTGAGGGAATGGCCTGGAGTTGTGTCAGGGGAAGTTCAGGTTGGATATTAGGAAAAGGTTCATTCCCCAGAGGATGGTTGGGCACTGGAACAGGCTCCCCAGGGCAGTGGTCACAGCACCAGCCTGACAGAGCTCAAGAGGTTTTTGAAAAATGCTCTCAGGCACATTGTGTGATTCCTGGAGTGGTCCTATGTGAGACCACATGCTGTGTCCTTTTGGGTCACTTTCAACTCAATATTCTATGATTCTAAATCTCTCACTGACTTTTTATGAAACTTTATTCCACTGAGCTGAGATTTTTTTTTCCCTCAAAATTGCTATTTATTTAAGATTCTTGTTCCGAGCAAGACTTTGTTTTCACTGCATTATAGAAGCACAAAAGTAGATACTTCCATGTTCTAAAAATGACAAACATAATCCTGCATTTAAAATGTGAATTCTTCCTATTTTCACATGCTGCTTTTCAAACAGTAGCATTACAATGACAACCAGTCACATTTTCATGGCATCATATGGTTGGAAAAAATGTCTAAGAGTCCAACTATTAACATAGAACCACTGCAATTATTTTTCTCAATTGCTGGGTCTTCAAATCTGTGTAATTTGATAAAAATATGGCGCTTGGTCCACAAGACAAATTACACCCGAAGTAATTACAAGTTTTTATTAGTAACAAATTTGCCAAACAGATCTGATTCAGTATAAAGAGAATCAAATATAAATATTTGGTATGGATAATTGATAATATAAAATAGGAAAACAATGCAATTTTGACTGTTCAGTGAATGTTGCTGATATTTTGTGGGTGCTTGAACTTCCCCATATTTATTTCTATAGCAAAGCCCTTGCTATTGTATCTTAAGTCCCAATAAAGCAGTTATTAGCTTCTTCTAGGTCCCAGTTACTTCTTTTAGTATGAGCAGTAAGCTTAGTCTACTTCAAGAGACAGTAAAATATTTTAAATCATCCAAGAAGAAAAGGAAAACCCTTCAAATACTGATTTTTTATAATCAAATCTAGAGATATTTTAGTTTCACAATCTTCAGAGGCTTCTGTACACAGAATTATTTGATATCACAAACTGTTCCAAATGGAAGAATCAAAACACTGGGAAAATGACAGCATGTGAAGCACAATAAATGAAAATTTTGTGGAGCACTTATATTCATTCTCTACTTATTTATGGAAGGAAAAGTGAAGATGGAGTTGCACACATCAAAATCAAGTGCAGTCTATTCTGGGAACAATTTATAGTGTAAGTAAAAGTATAACTAAATAATGACTTCATTTCAGCATGATCCCCTAATAAGAATCAATAGTCAGGCCACTGATCTTGCATTCATTTGGCCTTACATTGTCACTAAATCTTGTCACAGCCACACTTTCATGACATCCTGAATTAACCTCGACTATAACCTTCCCTTTAAAATAGAAGGGTTTTTACCTTCCCCTTTCCAAAGGCTTCAATGGCTGCTTCCTGGGATTAATGGTATTCAACAGAATTCACATATAAAAGATATGATATTCCACTTTAAAAGTGTAACAGATGTAACAATCCTTGCCCAAAAGTATCTTCCGTATAAAACCATTAAATGAAACTCTTACATATTTAACTTATCTGAGCCTTTGCTGGAATACAATTTCATTTTACTTTAAGCCTTGCGTATTCCTTGGAAGTAAATACTGCATTTTGATTGCAGTCATAAATCCAAAAAAGTACTATTAAGAAAAAAATATACAGAGACACAGAGAAAATAAACTGAACATGACTAACATGCTGCAATATTACTTTCAAACTTGTGGCCCTGCTGGTGATGTGTATTTTTTTTTTCATGTGCAAAGAAACTTCTGATCTTCTCCCAGTTAACAACCAGCACCTGCAATACATTTTCCTTTTGCTTAGATTGTACTTGCTGCTTGAGATTTTCTGCTCTTGCAAATACAAAAGGCTTCCCACTCCTTTCAACTCTTTACAGATTTACTAAAAAAATTAAACGCTTCAAAATTTTTGTGGATACTATTTTATAGCTTTAAAACCATATGAATGCATACATAAAGCAGCTCCCCGTCCAAATTATACAGTAGGATTTATAGAGAGACATTGTTTTCACTTCAGGGTTTGTTAGGAAATGTGAAGCTGCAATGAATCCTTACCATTCTGGAAATACAAAATGTGCTCTTTCAATCTTGTCTAAAGATTTCATATTATGTAATTTCTTTTCTGGTGATACCTCATTAAATCATACAGAATACTCATTGTCTGCCCTCTCTGAAAAAGTCAATACAATAACTGGATCTTTTCATAAAAAGAATCAGTTTCACATTCTTTGCTTTCCTGGAGGATTAAAAGCCCTCTGGCTTTTGAAGCTCAGTGTGTCCTTGCTGCCTTCTTGTTCCAATATCCAAGGATATCTTATCCTGCATGTTACAGCTCACCTTTAGCCTGGTGCCAGAACTGTTCTCTCTTAGATACTGGATTTTTTTCTGTCTTTGACTAAGCAATGGCATGGCCAGCTGACTACCAGAAAGGTGCCTTAGTTTTCAGACTCAGCATTGTCCCTGAAGCTCAGCATTCAGACTCTGAGGGCAGCAGCAATAGAGCAGAGACAGAGCTTTGTATTTAATTGCTCTTTTATGTTCCCATATCTACATGTTGTGAAACACCCAAGTGCAAAACCTGCTGATGTAGTTTTTCACATCATAATATCCATATCAAGGAACTCTTGAGTTTTTTTCAATGGCTTGGTTTGGATGGGACCTTTGGATGGGATCATCTATTTCCAAACTCCCTGCCATGGGCAGGACACCTTTCACTACACCGGGTTGTTTAAAGCCCCATCCAGGCTTGCCTTGAACACTTTCAGTGATGTGGCACCCAGAAGTTCTCTGGCAAGCTCTCTGTTCCAGTGATTCACCACCCCCACAGTTCTCCCTTAGGTGTAATCTAAACCTATCCTTTTTCAGTTTAAATCAGTTTAAAGCCCATTCCCTTGTGCTATCACAGGTCCTTGGAAAAAGGCTCTTTCCAGCTTTTCTGTGAGTCCCTGGAAGGCTGCCCTAAGTTCTCTTGGAGCCTTCTCTCCTCTGGAGTGAGCAGCCTGCTCTAATATGGGAGGTGCTCCATATTATGTGCATATATGTGCTCCATATATGATCACGTATATTGTGATCCCTGTGATCACCTACCTGGCCCTCCTCTGGACTTGCCTGAGCAGGTCCACATCCTTCCTGTGTTAGGACCCCAAAACTGGACACAATACTCCAGGTGGGGTCTCAAGGAACAGAGTAGAGGGCGAAAATTACCTCCATTAATCTGCTGATCTCTTGTCTGTGGTGAGAAGGACCTGAGGAAATGGCTTTAAACTCTGTTAGGGGAAGTTTACGTTGGATATCAGGAAAAGGTTTTCCATTTGATTCTTTTGATGCAGCCCAGAATGTGTTCGGCTTTCTGGGCTGTGAACCCACATGGCTGGCTCATATTGATCTTCTTATCCACAAACACTCTGTGTTCTTTTCAGCAGGGCTGTTCTTGATCCATTCTCTGCCTAGCCTGTATTTGTGCTTGGGATTGCCCCAAGCCAGGTGCAGGACCTTTAATCTGGCCTTTCTGAACTTCATGAAGTTCACACAGGCCCACTTCTCGAGCCTGTCAAGGTCCATCTGAATGCCATTCTTTCTCTCCAGCAGGCTGACTGCACCACTGTCTGGTGTTTTAATGCAACCTTCTAATTAGTAGTACTATATTCCTTGTTAATTATATGCTTTGCTTTCCTGGATTCAAGATCACTCAGATATGAGAGGAAGAAACAGCTCAACCAGAAACTATACAAAATACATGGCATTCTTCTTTTTTTAAAGAAAATCAGTGACAGACAAATCTGCACTTATTTCTGTCTTAATATTCATTCATATGGATTAATGCTTGGGTTTTTATGACCAAAGAAAAGGTTTATCCTTGTTACTTAACTGGACAATGATTCTATAATATTCAGTTTTAGAGGTTCAATAAAAGCATAATGGTGAGTAGTAAAGCTTAATCTACTCTACAGTATTATCTAACATCCATATAAAAACATAAGAAAGCTTTAGGGAGAGTTCGAGTTGACAAGTGAGCTTTACAATGTGCTTTGTCCCTTTTCTCATTGCCAGACATCCAGAAAAGGGCAGGTTTTCTCAGTACTTAGCTGACATTCCATTCTTATAACAGACCAGACAGGGCAACTAAATAAAGCAAAACTAGATGATATTGACATAATGTTGATAAACTAGAAGGCAATCTAGCAGCATTTTCATCTTCACAGCAGTCAGGGTATCCAGTAGCGCCATGAAGAACCAAGCAAGAACAAAATGGATTTATCGCCACTAAAGAGGTACCACAAGAGTGTTCCAGAAGGTGCATTGAATCTCATTTTCTTTTTAGTTTTGATGTTATTGTATGGTAGAGAAGATAGAGACGGGGAGTATTCTTGTACACAGAACTGCACTAAGACTTAGAGAAAAATACTCCATGTTCCACAGTGGCAAACTAACTACTTTTTTTTTCTAAGTTAATGAGACAAAGCTAATTTCTGCTTGTCCTTCATCCCGTAATACACTTATTATAAAACCACTATTCAAATTACAGTCACATCTTATTAGACAACAGATGGTCTTATCTAAATTGGTTGGTTAATTCAGGTTCATGATTTTGTATTAATAAAGTCACAACAATGAATCAAACCCTCCTAAAACTCTTCATGAAGTCAGCCATGTGTGGCAGCCAGTGGCTGCTATTCAGCAAGAAACAACAAACTTGCAGAAAGGCCACTTGTACCAAATGTGTTACTTCAATTCCTTAGGAATTCTCCTTATTGTGCCCTTCAAATGCATTTCTTCTACCACTGATAGCTGCCAGACTGTTTCCCCATTGTTAGGTATACACTAACTCCATGAAAAGCAGAAAAAAAGTAATTATAGTAGGAAAACACGTGAAACTGCCATGATGTTTGAATTTTGTTTTATAGAGAAGCTTTATGCTCAATAAAGGTTTCATGTCAAACAAGATTTTCTAAATATAGAATAATCTTTCTGCTGTAAACTTTCAGTTAACAAAATATTTTTAAAAAGATAAACAACAGACACCTTACTACAATAAACTTCTGATTGTCATATGTGGAAGTTAGAAGTTTTTGCAACATGTTTTTATTTTTAATCTGAGCATTTATGTGAAATTGAGCACACCACCTTATGCCTCATAAACTCTATTTTAAAATTCACATTCTTTTCTCCATTATCCTTATTCTGCAGATACAAAACAGAACAATTCACTGAGGACAATATAGTGTAAATCTGCCCTTTTTCTGGTAACATTAAGGAAGGGCCAAATTTCCAGTGTCTGCAATTTCCAGTGTCTCCTTCCTGCAATGCCTTTTAGCTTGTGGTCTGAAGGTCAGGTTCTGAAATAGTTGTACCGGTCTCTTCACAGGGCTTACATACCTCTGGGGTCCCTTATGAGAGCAAGAGCCCTCCTGCAAGCTGACATGCAGTTTCCAGTGCCTGGAAGCTATTTAGGGAGAGGTTTCCCTCTGAAGCAAATACAGTAGCTGTATAAGCAGGCTAACCCATCACAACCACAGCTTTAAAAAAGCTGCAAACCCATGATAGAAAACCGAAGGCGAATGCTGCCAGACAATGAAATGCCCCAAATGCACAGCTTTGTATGCACCAGCCAGTGTCTGGTTTATGGCATGAATTTTATGGCCGTGCTCAAATAAGATCAGCAGTAAGCCTGGACTTTTTGCACCTGAAGAAAAAAAGAAAAAAGAAAAAGAGCAAGAAAAAAAGAAGGCTAGTTCTTAATACAAGTCAATATCGTATTTGTGCTTAGGGAGATCCCAGACAGTTACAAATTGCTGGACAGATTGCTCACCCAGACAGACTGTGCTCAGAACAATCTGCCCTGACTGAGGTCTCCCTGTGGAATTGTCAGAAGCTTGCTCTGATGTCAATGGACTACTGTATTGAGGGAGCCCTTTACCTAGGTTTAACATAACCTGTTGCTGAAAGCTTGAAGTTGAACATACACAGAAGTTAATGGCAAGAGTGGTGATGCAACAGTCTTCATTGGGTTGGGAAAATAAAAAAAGATGTGATTGAAATCACACCTTCAACATCCAGTAATATTTCTTGATTCAGAGATAAGCAACCTGGAAGCAAATGCAAAAATAATTGAGAAATGCTAAGAGGAGAATTAGAAAAATGCGTCACAGTTGATCCCCCCAGAACTTCTGAGGACTAGAAGTATTAGAATCCCAAATAACAATATCTTCCAAGCCATTAAACATAACTGTTTTGCTATACACATATACCAAAAATTGCATCTCATAAGCATCCTGTGCAGAACAGAAACAGCTGTAGTGGAAGGGGATGCAGGTTTTGAAAGAGAACCGCAACCCTGCTGGTAACACTTGCATGCTACAGGTGTAACAGGAAGTCCTCACACTCACAGAAGATGTGAGCCACCAAAAGAACCAAAGAGGTTCTAAGAATGAAATCCTGACCTATTGCAGGTCCAGAGCCTGCAAGGTCTCCTTGGAGGTGAGAAGCCTGAGCTAGGAAGTGCCATGGTGACTGGGCCTTAGAAGCCCCTCTCTGCCGCCTTTCAGACCCTGCTTATCTCTCTGTAAGCCTATAGGTCACTTTCCCCTGACCCCTACTACTGGACAATTTCCAAAACCTCTGTAGGGTATAAAAACCCCTAATTCTGCCTGGTTCAGCAGAAGAGCTGTCACTGAGAACCTTCGTGGAAGACCCTCATAAAGAATCCTGCAGAACCTCATACAGCGCTTCTCCTCTCTCCCCCTGCGTCTGCTGCTGCAGTACCTAGCAAGATAAAGAGCTGAAATCACAAAGAGCTGATAATCACTGAGAGCTGAAACTGCTTAAGCTTGCTTGGCTGCCGGCAGCTGGGAGCTGCTTGGGAGTTCGGACCTGTTCTGAGCCTCCACTGAGTTATCCTGGCCACGGCACCCCACCGGGCTTAGCCCGGCTGGAACCTGCCTTGATACTGACCCATGTGAATTTGAGAGGAAGACATCACCTGGCCTCAAGGGCCAGACTGCCAGGTCCATTTGGAAATTCACCTAAGCTTTAAAAAAGAGCTCTGCAGTTAAATAATTAAAGCAGAAGTCCCTCTTGAGACAAATGGGAATAGACCCTGAGTACTGAAAGAAGAAGTACTTTTATTTCTTAAACTCACAAAGATGCACATCCTAACCACCTACACCACCCGCACCACTTCTTTTTTCTTTTTTTTTTTTTTTTGTGCAGATTATTGGTTTTCATTGACATGATGATTTATTTGCATTAGATTTCAGAAGCAAAGATGTCATGTGCATGAAAGAAAAAGGAATTTTGAGCCCACATGGTACAATTTTTCATTTACATTAGATAACGCATATGACACCTAATAAAGAAGATAAAAAGGCACATCTCTTTGTTGAAGTAAAATACACTTACATTTCAAAGAGGAGAAAAAGGATTTGCAAATTTTGCACTTTGTCTGGAGGGTGCTACTGTATATATTTAGTTCATCTCATTTTACAGGCCCAGTTTTTTTTTTTCATTCTGGCATGATAACAATTCCCCTCTAGTGTTATTTAATTTAAATTTGATTTTCTTTACACTTGATGCCAAGTTTTGTGCTTTTTTGATTATCATCTGTAAATGATAAGGACAAGGTGGGTGTTAAGAGGAACAGATGATAAATTATAAGCTCTCCATAAAATTGCAACTCCTAATTTATGTGAAAATTGAGATAGGTATGTAGACCCAGGTTTAAAAAACAACCAACAAAATAACTGTGAACTTGGAACAAAGTTGAGTTTTTTACTAATTTCAAACTGACCAGGCATCTAACAAATACTACTAAGTAGCATGGAACAGACAGCTTAATCTTTGTGAAATCTAGGAAATTAAACTTAGGAATCCAAATTTGTGGTTAAAACCATCAGTCTCATATAATAAAACAGGAAACACATGAACAACCCCAACATTTTCCAGTAAGCAATATTTATCCATTGGAAAAGACAGTGACTGGTCGATAGAATTAAAAACAGGACTATCATTTAAAAGTGTGAGGAAATCAAAGAATGACACATAGAAACCCCTCTAGATAACTGAGAAAACACTTCATAGAAGTACCACATAAAGTTAGAGAAAGACTACTTTAGTGTCTGCTGGTTTATCCTGTAAGTGTACTGTGTCCAATGCAATAGGCAAATGCAGCTTTAACAGAATTAACAGCCTTGAAAGCTTTTATGCTTTTAGAGTGCAATGAGCTGTAGTATAAAACAGGCTCCAATAATGCACACGGGTGAAATGTTTTTGAGAGATACAACCATTTATGGTGCCGCAAATTTCATAAAAATTCCCAGAAAAATGAGAGAAATAGAGCAGTAGAAGAAGTGATTGCATATATAGGGGGTAAGTGATCAATGACAGTAGTATGGTTATGTCCCTGGAAGGAAAAAAGTAGTTTCAGAGAAGTGAAACTGTTCCAGAGTTGTAGGGGTGAGTAGTACAGCTGCAGTGCATGCAGGCCTATGGAGTTGGCTGTTTTTGTCCAGAACCTCTTCTCATTTTGTCCAAATTAAAGAACCCCACCCCCTCACCTACCCAACTCCCTGAAACCAAGGGGACCTCCTGTGAAAAGCCCTCCTCAGGTTCTCCAGTGGAACCAAGACTTCCAAATGCTCTTTTTGACTGCTCTTTCCTTGCTGTTTGCACACCTCTGTTACACACATAAGAAACTTTTGGGGTGAGGCATAGTGGTCTTTATGTTTTAAGGTGGTAGTGGGCCCTTTAGGCACCAGGCCTTAATCTATAAACATTTTTAGAATTATTTTCAAACAGCTAAAACAAGTGTATGAAAACTTTTCCCGAGCACAACTAAATTAAACCCACATGACAAAATTGTTGCAAACAGCTTTCTTTATATTTTGAATCCATCCTCTGATGCCACAATATCTCCTACCAAGCTTCTCTTATACTGATTATTTTACATTGCATCTTCGCTTTTGTTACATGATTTTCCTACCCTTTTTAGAATTTCCTCATTCCTGCCATTACCTCATGAAAATAAGCCACTTAATCAACTTTCTTAACTTCAAAGAATTCAATTTTTTTAACATGTGTTTATCGTAATGCAATTTTCATAAACTGTAATTTAATTTTTTAATTCAATACTGGAAATATCTGTGATAACTGACTCAACATACATCACAACATGATGTCATTATTAATTTGAGGACAAAAGCAGAATGGTTGATCCATAACCTCCTTTCTTCCTCCATCTTTACAACATTATTGGATGAAAAGCAACTAATCTTCAAATAAATGCATATAACTTCATATATGCCACATGATAATAAAAAATAATATTGAAACATCCAATGAAAATCCTCTGCCATCATTTCTTATTCTTGTCCTCTACCCTGAAGTTCTATGATTTTATTATCCTTCCTCTAAAAGTGAAGATTTTAGAATTAAAGATGAAGCAATTAAATGAAATTAGGAATATTATAGTAATTAAAAATAAGGTAACAATGTAAAAATAATATGGAATGAACTCTCTCTTTCCCTTTTTCATGAGTTACAAAAGACTGGTATGTCTTATTTGATACTCCTCCTTAACAAAAGAGGAGTATTAGCTTGACAAAATTCTCCAAACATTGGTCGTTTTAAAGACTAACACAGTGATCAACTTCTTTTTTTTCTCATTCTTGTGTGATTTACAAGAAGCAAACAAAATCTTCCTACAAGCAGCCCTGACATCTTGTGTCACTATAGAATACGAAATAATACGATGCAAATATGCTGCTGTTCTCAAGGTAGAAAAGGGAAGTTTATTTTCTGACTCTAATATTTATAGATTTCTAAAGGTGAAAGGGGATTGGAGGGTGAAAGTGCCACCTCTCCAATGACACTGGGCAAACCAACAGTCTATCAAATTTCTCCTTCTCTATAAAATAATACAAAATAATAAGTTGTTTATAGAAAGTGTGTGAGAAAGTTTGCTACAAGAATGCAAACATCAGAAGGCTTAGCAAATCTTAAAAAATTGGGGTAACAATCTTGGGCTTGAGTAAGAAAATAAATACTATGTCATTTTCAGTCTCCAGTGGGAAGGCAGACTAATAATGGCCATGTTATGGTCCTGGTCCTGCAAAGCCTTTCCCCATGCAGACATCATTGCAGGATCCTGGCTGGTGGTCACACCATCTGATGGCTGTTGGGTGGCCAGAGTGAGACAACCAGACAAGCTAGTGAGTTCTGTCCCTCACACCACCACCAAGTTTTGCACTAAGTGGGGTTCTGGCTGGCAAACTAGCCTGAAAAGTCCTATAGTGGATGCTGAATCTGTCTGTTACCCATACCAACCTCCAGAAAAAAAAAACCCAAACAGGCAGATATAAAGACTTTCACTGCTGCCTTCATTCTTTGGCTAAAGAGAGCATTTATTTCACTGTGGTATTAACATTGGCAAAATTTGTAACTGTGTAGTTCTCTAAATGCTTATAAAAGCTTTGTTAAAATGGCATTGGTTGATCTTAGCCAAAAATGGAAACAAACACAAGGTATATTCCATTCTTGGGGAAGAGTTATGCTGCACTGCAAACTCTGACACTAAGTAATTCTGAAGGGTTTTGCCTTTCTGTCCAAGAAGACAGACCGATGAGCTCTCTTCCACAACAGGAATGTAAGTCTGAATTGCACTGCATGAAATTACACTTGCCTAAGCTTATCGGAGAAACCACCTGAAAATGACTTACAACTCAATTTGCTGGGATAAAATGGCAAAAAATTCTGGGATGCTGAAATGAATCTTTTCTGCTTTGAAGTTTCTGGATAGTTTTTTTACAATAACCAAAAATAGAATAAAATAAACTACAGATCAATCGTCTTTGTAGAGATTTACAGATAGATGGTTGTTTTCTACTATTTCCAAATTACAAATTATAAAATATATATTTAGGATAATTTATTGAAAATATATTTTTCAAGAAATCTTCTAAAGCTGAGGACCAAAAACTCTTGGCCATCTAGCCCATGTTCTTGAGAATCCATATTTTTTTTCTCAGTCCTAATCCACTCTCCTGCAGGAGTCAATTCTTCTTTCCCGCAGAAGAATTAACTTCTTCATGAAGAAGTTAATTCTTCACCATGTGTGGACGGTTAGTATAAAGCTAGGTAGGAAGTTTCAGTTAAAGTGTGGAGCAAAGTTTTCTTTTCTCAGTTATGTTTCCTACCTAGTTTTTATACCCTTTTGACAATTACTAAATAACTCGTATTTCTGCTTGAAATTTAGCTCTTTACATTAGACATTTTTGTCTAACATATAGAGTAAACTCATGTTCATTAGCTTGTTCATTTTTAAAAAATAAATATTATTTTATATAATTTTATTGTTTATGAAATGGCTTTAATTTTAACATTTTTTTTGCCAGGGAATTTGATTTATTTTTTTTGTGTGATTGCTCATTTTCCTTATGAACCCTTAGAAAATGACTTTTTGGCTATGTTTTCAATCACTTTCTATTAGCTCTAAGTATTTCTCAACCTTTCTCCCAGGCTAAGACACCTACACATTTCACTAAGTGTTAACTCTGTCTCTGAGATACTTTTGTAATAGAAGTGACTTGATTATCATAATAGTGTCCTCTGAAACATGAATGATTTTACCTGAATTTGCTCCTCCTTTTTCCTGTGCTCTTTCAGGAGAACACAATATTATGATGGTGGTTTTCATGTCCCTTGAACTTTTAACCACCAATTATATATAGTTCCTACTGCACAAAATTTATTGGAAGCCTCATTTTAGGAGCTCAGAGATAAAGGAAGTTTCCAGAATGATCCCTATAGTCAAATTCCTCCTTTCCTTCAACTTTCCTTTAGTCAAATTCCTCCTTTCCTTCCTCCTTTCCTCGAAAGAGGGGAAGAAAATTTCACTGTTTTTTTGAGCAGACAGCAGCATTTTGGGACATTTTTTTCTTTGCTGTCATTGCGAGGGTATATGTGTGCATTTTGTTTGCAGACAAAAGCACCTCACTGAATTTTACTCACTTCCTATGAAGAAAAAAGAGACAAAATGAATCCCCAAGGACTGGGTATTTCCAAGACACAGTCTGTTGGACTATGGGCCAGTGGATCATATCACTGTTATGATTAATGCCCTTAGCTAAGGCAAAAAGAATCCAAATTGATAGTTTCAGGTAAATAATTTCACTTTCACCAAGTGAAGTGATGATGATGAAAATGTGAAATGCCACATCCACCATGGTGTCCATGCCAAGACTGTGGGGACAAGTCTGGAATATTGGAAAAGGTCTGTTTGATGTTCATGAATTCCCAGCTAAGCCACAGGCACCAGAACATACAGAGAGAAATAACTGAGATGTTTTGATGGCATGTCATGTAAAATAACTAGATAATAACAATCACTACCTTTTCCACATGAAAGAAATCAGTGTTTTCGTGGCAGTCTTTGTTTCCCTCTTATTTAGCCATATTTTATTGGAATAGAACACTAGCTATGCAATTAAGATAACTTGTTTTATCCATCAAAGCCTTTGTCCTTTTAACTCAAACTAACACAACTGAAAAAGTTTAAATAAGAATCACAAGAAAAAAAAAAATCAGCTGCTGCTCTCTGCAAAATAAAATAGATATATTTGGATAAAAAATGTTTCTTCCCTACAGTGCAAAGCTACAAATGGCAAAGTCAGATTGAATTGCAGAAAGAAAATGCTTCTTTGCAAAAAAACTCCAAACCAAACCCTAACTGAACCAAGTTAAATAAAAAAATAAAACTGAAGGCAAGAAAAGGAAGCTTTATTTTTATCAAATATCAACACTTGTTGCAGCAGCCTGGGCTTTCTTTTTGTGACACTGAAACCAAGACCTTTTGCCCGTGCACACAACAATTTTGCAGGCTGGTACATCATCACTGCCCCATATGAATTCTTCCCTGATACAGACATGGCCTTGTGCTCCAAAGCTGCCATCTTCTGAAAGCAAATCATTCACTGCCTCCTTAAGGAACATCATGAGCTGTGAAAATCAAATCAGACATAAAAAATGTGTATATTTTCATTGCTCTAAACTGGAATGTGTTCTGCCACCTGTAATGTGAGTTGCTGGGCTTGCATCACAGGATGAGGAAACCTGCATGTTGTTGTTTGGCAAAGCAAAACAGAGAGAGACTGGCAGAAGTAATAGCAAAGCAGTTAGGCATGACAATATCACCTGCTTTTTGTACTAATTGTAGTAGAACTGCCAATTAAAACAATGCAAAGTAATGTTTAGATGTTGATACTAATTAGTGGCAGAAGAACTGAAAAGGACCCTCTTGTTATAAAGGTCAGTGTTATTGATGTTTTGTTTTCATCTTCCAAGGGTCAGAAGTTTCTTGACAGTAGTACAGCATGGAGAATATTACACGCTGTTCTTAAGGCAACAATTTCTCATCCTATTTTTTCTATGTTAACCACAGAAGCAGTGAAATTCACTACTACACTGTATCTAGAAGGTTGAAATGTTTACTTAGTAACAGAAACTTTGATTCTGTAGGACCTCAACTTTGGTCATGCTTTATGACCTTTAGAATGACTTTTAAAATTTTTTCTTCCTTTTCCTAATCACGGTTGCCCTTCCAAAACAGAATCAGGTTATAAGAAAAGTCAAGCAATATTAAACATGGTACGCTTAAGGGAAAATTTTTATAAACAAATTCTATTAATATCTTGAAAGGAAAAAAAAAATCTAATAGTTTCTAATTTGTTTGCCTCCACATAGAACAACCATTCACATTCTTATTTTGTCTTTGAAAAATCCAACTCACCCTTCAGACCATTCCAAATCAGAATGTAATCACATTAAATTTCTATTGATAAACCAAAGGAATTGCCAGCTTATACAACTTCGACTGCAAGGCTGCCATGGAAAGGAGGAAAAAAAATGAATTTCTATACTTAATGATGTTTAAATGACAATGAAGAAAAAGCTAACTAGGCTTCAATCAGGAGCAGTAATCCTAAGAGGGCCACCTGATGGTTACATTTAATATGCTAATGCTATTACAGTGCATGAAATTTTCTATTCTTCCCATAAAAGTCTTGTTAACAGTAATTAAATGTTAAGACATTCAACCCCATAAAGAAAAGAGATATAGTGAATTTATTATCACTAGAATCAGTAGAAAACTTTTTAAAATTAGTATTTGAATAGCAAAAGATTGAATTCTCACTACTCAGGGACAACAAAGCTGATCAGGTCTCTGTTAAATTGCAGGCAATCATACCTTCTTCATCAGAACTGCAAACTTCAATATAAACCACTGGTTTTGCTATACAGCAGATGACAGGAGTTGATGCTTTTCCACAGATGGAAGGAGTTCATACCAGCACTCACCCCTTCCTACCCTCAGCATGTTTTACACCCAAGAGCAGAGTGGTCTGTGCTACTAACTTTGGAGATCTGTGCCTCAGCCACTAGTGCTGGCCATCAGGAGGTCTCTTGACGGGGAGATCACCTGGAATTACATGAGCAGTAGGTCTTAAATGCTGAGAAAGCACTTCTTGAGTAGCCAAAAAGGTGACACACTGCAGAGTGTCCGCTGCTGTGGCAGGTTGGTCTGCATGAGATACAGGGCCTGACTGTCCTCAGTGTTACAACCCTGGCTCTTCCTCTCAAACTGTGACAGTTCATGGTTTTCAGTCCTGGAGGTCAAAATGACAGGCATCATATTCATGCAAACAGCTCTCCAGTTGTAGAAAGAATATTTTGATAACCTCTTGCAAGTACTTATTTTTTTTTTTTTAATAGTTGAAGTAAATTCTTTACCAAGAACAAGCACTGGAATTACACAGCATGGTTTCCAATAAAGAATAATTGGATTCAGTCCATAAAACTAATTAAGATTGCCACAGCCTCTTTAGGATCCTAATGCTGGTTTTAATACTTGCTCATAGGATCTCAGAAAACATTCATTTGCAAAGACATTTATTTGCATATACACATGTATACCAGCTAATTTAAACACAGAAAGAAAAATGAGGTCCACTTATTACTTAAACTAGGTAGAAACTTAAAAGCAAATTCATTCAGTTTAATATTTAATGAAGTCCTAAATCAAAACTGATGGGATAGGAATATAACTAGGAATAATAACCCATAAAGCGTGTCAAAGATTGTTATTCCTTAAAGTCTCAGCCCCAGTTCCATAGCATTTACCATTGTACAGAAGTACTTGTGAAATATTTGAAACGAAACTCCAAGAAATTACAAAGTGCTAGATAAAAACTGCAAATCTTCAGGTTTGCTGTGTAGCAGCTCAAAAGCTCAAAATTTCAAATTCTGGTGATAGGAGACAATTGTATTAAATAATGGATAGTGATACAGAGTTTCAGTTGTAAAAAGGAGAAGGATATACCATGGGAAAACTGATGAACATTAACTATATGGTAGTTCTTTATGCATTTAACCCTTCTAACTTTGGCCAGTGACACAGTTTCTCTTCTGTGAAGATGAACAACAGGAAGTTTTGGTCCACAGTTAAAAATGGGTTTGTTCCTTGCTTCCTCAAGCATTTCCAACTTTCAATATGGTAATAAAATTATTATACTTGGGAACAGAGAAAAATGAACCTACACTAGTAAATTTTTGTGAATCAGTAAATAAATTTCATCAAACACATCTTTTAATCAAATGTGAACCAGTGTGAGTGATTACCACTAAAATACAATTTCTTCATCTGACTTCCAATTAGTAATGATAATCAAGAACTAATGAAACAAATGACAGTCAGTTTCATTCTAAAATGATCTGAAATACTCAGTAACTTTATTTAAAAAGAGAAATTAAATATCATTAGTGCAATGATGGGAGAGAAACCTTTCCTTGCCTTCCTTCCCACCCCGTCTTATCTTTCAACATTTAAACCTGGACAAAAAACTATGGCTGCTGTAACTAAAGCTCAGTTTGCAACCAGAAAAGAAAATGAGATAAAATATTTACCAAGATTTTACAATATATGTTCCTTCCACTCCCATAACAATTTCTGTATTCTTTTTTCTCATCTGTTTGCCAGACTCCAATATTCCATACCTGCAGTTATGCCACCTCAGGTGTTATCAGTGCCACCTGATACCACCTTTAACCAGGAACTTGGCTAAATCTTGAGTGAAAGGAGGTGCATTATGTAATTTGCTAATGTTTTCAAAGAGAGCAGCTGCAGACCTGTGGAACATGCTAAGCTTGCTATGATGTATTTCAATCAATTTTTTATTTCAGGTTGGTAGAGATTTGATGGGAAAGGATTTAGAAACACTAAACCAGCACTTTTAGGTTAGCTGACTAGAAGTTATGGAGCAAGGTAGGAAAGCTGTCTCATTTTCGAGTTGGAGTTAAAATATGACCATGTATAACACAATTTAAGGATGATTAATCATGAAAAGCCCCGTGACGCTGATACGTCTCTTAACATTAAATGCCTTCTTGTTCACCTTCACCAAATGTTTTGTAGTAGTAGTCTCATCTGTGGAAAATGGAGAGGATTTTAATCACCTTTAGTTTTAGCACTTCTATCACCATAGAACATGTTTCTGGAAAAATATCACACAAATAGCATTCTGTACAATTTCTGGACAGAGCTTTACCAGAGTTACTTCAAGAATCTCTAAGCAGAACATAAGGAAAAAAAGATTATTTCATCTAGACTGAGGCAGAAAATCTTGCACATGCTCTACAGCTTCCCATTTTTCTAGGGCATTGAGAACTGCTCACTCTTCATGGAAAACCCAAGGAAAATAATTATTTTCCAATAGCAAGGAGCCTAAAAAAGGAAGGAGTGCAATTTACGCTGCCAGTTTCTGGAAATGGTTTCCATATACAGCCTAACAAACCTTGCAAAGTTAGCTGATGATGAATCTTGTGCCATTTGAAATAACCAGTCTCACCCGGATTGTTATAATGCTGCTGAGGAGGTGGGTGATGGGAAAGCCAGCAAGTTATTTCTTATGTCTCAGCTTTCAAGTCCGGAAGGAAACGTACACATGTACATTTTGTACAAAACATGATAATTTAGAGGCTGCTAAACTTGTTTTAAAGGAAGTATTTTCTTCTGGCTCAATTCACATATTTGCTGACATGGAGATCTAGCATTCCTGTTTGCCTCTAAATCCAGTATTTTGACTGTGTTCCAGGTCCAATACTAACACAACATTCTTTTAAGTGGAGATGAATGGAGCTAGAAGAGAAGGAGAACTAAAATTTTCCTTTTTAAGTGAATCCAGGCTGCCATATATATTGGAAAAATACTGACTTAATTCTGTCTTGTGCCTCTGATCTTAGACCAAACTGATCCACACCACAGGAAATAACTGCTATATAGATGATGCACTTACTAACAGCAAAAAAAAAAGCTTTTTTTTTTATTTCATAATTTGTTTCACAATCTCCAAGCTAATAAATGAGACAGTAATTCCTCTCCTCTTTACATTTTTAATATGAAATAACAACCTTCTGACCAACATCCTACCCACAAAAAAATTGACCTGTGATTATAACCCATTGGCTACTCAAAAGTACTACATCAGTCTCCACAAATTGTGATACTTTTAACACCACTGTGTAATATAAAAATTCAGGCCACATTTCCTTTTATGTTTTTTTTCTCCCTAAAACCAAGGGAAATAGGAAATGCAAAAGAAAGCTTCAGTCAGAATGATCAACATTTTGATGTCCTTAGAAAACCCAACTGATGTTTGAAAATAAATTTGAAAAACACCCTGAAGCTGCTGTAGTCAATAACTCAAAATTTGTACAGGAGTTCTTCAGACATCTGAGAGATTTCTTAAGCAGGTTTTATTAAAAATACATGAGTAGTTTAAAATAAACACCAAGAAATTTGAAAAATCCTCAAATTTGGAAATTACACTAATGCAAATGGTGTGTTCTCAGAAAAATTACTACCTCTCACATTTGTAGTAAAATGTGATTTCTCACAGACTACCTGCATAGCATAATGTTCATGAAAATTTTTGTTATTTGAAGAGCTAATAAAACTTCTGTTCAGTTAAATCCCTCATTCAGACACAGTTTTATCTGTGGTAAGTTAGATTGAATTAAATGTTCAGCTTTTCTTGAAAGGCAGTCCTGAAGACAGCAAATACTGAAAAACCACAAGGTTTCACCTACAGCTAAGCAACTCTTGTAGCTGACAACAAAATGCATGCTGAAGTTTTTATATATTAAAATTTAAATTTAAATATGGGTAAGAAATTGTTGATTTTCCATATAACAGTCATCACGCTAAGGTTGTGTGGCATTTCCAGTGCTGGAGAGTTTCTGCCTTATCATCACATCTGGTTTATTTTTAAATTATAACCTTAAGATTTAGACCACCTTTTCCCCTTGGTTTTCATGTGTACAGGTTCATTTAGTTACACACCCATAAAAGTGCTCTCAACTTATTGTGCTGTAAATTGGTTTGGAAAGAAAAATCTAGAAGAAATTTTTCTTTGATGCATTCTTTGACTCTTAATATCACATATATCTGTTGGTGACATCCCTACCACTGATTCAGTCAAATGACTTCCTGTTGAGGTTAGCCAACCCTTGGCACCATAAACATATTTCTGGATTTAAAGACCCTCAAAAGCAGTCTTTTATATACTTCTACTGCTTGCATATAGTATCTGAAATCTGGAAGAGTTTAGAAAAATATCCGTGGTTATCTTTGGGAAAATCTGTTTGGATTTGACTGAGCTGCAAAAAGGGCAATGTTGTCATTAATTCTCCTCAGCAGTGAACTTGCTAAACTACTGGGGTAGACACTGTGAACATTCTGTCTGAACGAAATGGGTTTCAGTCTCATTTAGGCTTCTGTTGCCATACATGATTCATGTAACATATAAACTTTATCACAGCAAGAGCCTGGATGTCTGAGCCAAAACTCTCTGCTGTACTGTAAAAAGGATTGATATGCACCATAATTTTATCGCATACTGAAACCCTGGGAAAATGAAGCAGACATATTTGAAAATTACCTGAGAATTTGGTCACCAATCATATTCTGTTACTTTGGAAAAAATAGATGGATATATGCTAATCCTACAGATAATGGGGTCTATCTTTCTTTTAAGGAAAAGGGAGAACATAATAAAACACCCTAATATTAACATTGGATAAGTAATTTGCTGACTTGCTGATGTGTATTGATGCTCAACCTTTTATGGCTTTTTTTTTTTTTTTTTTTTTTTTTGGGTATTCAAGTGGGTTTGAGACAAAAGCAAAATCAATCAATTTTGACAGTATCAGTTCTGAGCCAGATTCTGTTACCCTGGGTGCAGGTGGAATGGTGCCCTTTGTAGCAAGTGATGCAATTGATTTTAATGGTATTAGTTGCCAAACAAGAAGCTCTTCAGGCTAAATGGGATATCAGAAGTCACCTTCCATAATTGAAAACAAAACAAAAAAAATTGATGACTACCAGACATTCCATATATGCTGAAATACAAAACTAAGGTTTTTAAAAGACATAAATGCTCTTGTGTAAAGACAAACCTATTTTTTTAAGAGCTGTCTTTTAGTAATTTTATTGCTTTATGCGTTTTGAGCACTTCAATAAGCATGGATGAAATGACTTTTCAAAGAGATACAATGGGGGAAAAAAAGGGAAAACCAAACCCTACAATTCATAGTCTTAAATGAGGATACACTTAAAGCACATTTTTTTTGAATCAGCATTAAAAAAAAAAAAAACAACAACAAAAAAAAAACAACAAAAAAAAAAACCCAAAAAAACAAAACAAAAAACTTTGTTTTTGGCTGGGAAAGTCCCTAATTTTTTTCTTTTATTCCTTAAAGAGATGTTTCTTGGAGAGGAATTGCTTTCAATGGTGTTATTACCAAAAATAACGTCTCTGTAAACTGGCATCAGAGTGTGAACCAATTAGCACTATGAGATGCTGTGGAAGTTTAAAACCAAATGTGGCAATTACCATCTGGGTAGACAAAATATTCTTTTTACCTGCAGGTCCTTGAACATGGCAATAAACATATGGCAGAGAGTGCTGCGCTTGTTCAGTGCATTTCTAATAAAAATCTAGGTGACAGAAATATGCCATGATAGGTGTCATAGAAACTAGTATAATGACCTTTCACATCTGGATGCCTCATTTCTAATTAGGAATGAATAAGATATAACAAGGTCAGGTGACACTGTCTAACACAGCATATTAGTTGTGTATGGATGAGGCATTTTGATGAAAAACTTCCAAAGCATTTTTGCCCATTATCTTACCTAACTTTGTGTGACAGCAGACTGTGTCCCCTTTAAAGAGGTTCCAGATGTGAAAGCTCAGAACTTTTATCCTAGAGTATGCAGCTTATTCTTTTCCCAGATCTTTGTTACCTCTATGTTAATGTCAAATGAAATCCAAATTTGTTCCCTCCACTTTACAAACCTTTTGAAATGCTGCTTTCAAAACACGACACTTGTTCAAGCTGTTTACACCTCTCCAACAGCATGAGCACGTTTCACCAGCCATAACACCAGATGGCCACATCCTGGCTCTCTTATTCTGAGCCTATTTGTGCAGTCAGTCTCACTGAAACAATATTTTATCATAATCAACTTCCTTAGTCTACTTCCTGAGTTTATAATCTCCCCAAAAATTTACAAGGAAAAAAGGGCATTTCTAGACTTTTGCAAACCACCTGAATGGTCTGACCCCCATGAAGAGAAGGAAATTCTGCAACACCACACACTTAAATCAAGGAGCTTAGCTCTACCTGCTGGACCAAGCTCAAGCATGGTAAAGGGAACAGTTTTGCTTCTTTGCAAAATCTGACACCCAGGAGGCCAGCCCTGGCTGTAGGGAGTGGGTTTGGGCTACCTGAGGCAGCTCCTAGTAGCCAGCACTCATCCCCCACAGTGATGCTTGTGGAGCGGGAGGGTAAAAGAGGAATGTCTGTGACAGGCAATTGCCAGTGGTGCCTGGTTTCATGTCACGCTCCATTCCTGGGGTCTTTGGGGACATATTGGTGTTTGATCTCTTGAGGGAACATAGGTGCTACCAAGCAAGTGCTGCATGAGCTGCTCCCTCTGATTTGGTGTCACCTGCAACTGTCTGGATTTTATGGATCTCTTGCACTGGGAAGTTTCTGAGCAGTCTTCAGTCACTTTTTACTGTGAGATGCCAATTAAAAAAAATAGACAGAAAGAAAAAAAAAAAAAAAAAGAGGCAGAGGGATGGAAATGGTGCTTTCAGTTTTACTGTGAGATGCCAATTAAAAAAAATAGACAGAAAGAAAAGAAAAAAAAAAAGAGTCAGAGAGATGGAAATGGTGCTTTCACCAACACACCAGTTTGCCTTAAAGGTCACTCAAACAAGGTTATTATTGACAGAAAATGATAATTCTTGCATTTTCCAGGCACATATAGATTTAAACAAATCAGAATATTGGCATGCACAACTCTACCTGACCTCCTATTCTGACTCATTTCTCACATGCTTTTATTACAGTTTAAGATCAAACACAAGTCACCTTAAGACACACCTGAAAGGTAAATACATTTTGGCAGCAAAAGAAATAACAGGAGAGGCGAAAGATTATGGGATACATCGAAACCCACAGCATGTTCATGATAGCATGCAAAGGTTCATGGTTTTAGTGAAACCATTCTGGTGAGATATACCAGGAATTTTTCAGGCCCTTCTGGCTACCAGGGCACTGCTGACTCATATTCAGCTTGCCACTGACCACAGGGACCCTTCAGCTAGAAGATAAACTCTGGTACTGGGAGCATAATGCTGTCAGCTCAGCTAAATAACCTTTTGTTATAAGTGTACCAGACAGCTTCAGGTGACACCAAACCACAAGAAACAGATCATGCAGCCCTCCCCTGATAGCACTTATGTTCCCACTTGAGGACAAACACCAAGGAAAATGTAATATATTGTGGAGCTCTCTGCACGATATTTACACACACCTACAATATAAGAAGTGTAGAACTGGGATACCTCTCTTTTTAAATATTCAGTTTTATGAGTGAGCTTATGCACAGAAATATTGAGCCACTAAGGCAGGTGTTTTTAAATAAGTCATGTTTTTTTTTAAGGACATCCTGCTTTTTTAAAACTTCCAATATGAAGTTAAGGCTTTGGGAAAAATACCCACTGATGCATCCTTGTTTCCTTTACATCCCTTACTGCCACACTTCTGCCTACCTGTTTTTACTGTGTAATAGCTAAAATTTGTTTCACTGTTTTACAGGACCAGTGATTATAATAATGAGAACAGTGAAGTGTCTGGCATATCACATGCACTCCAAAAATAGTAATAACTGCAATAACTAGCATTCTGTGTTAAAATCCTATTTTATTTTAAGTTCGCAGTCAGTGCAAAACTGCATTTTGCATATTTCTTTAACACATCTCTATCTGCATTTCTTCTAAATTTTCAGATTTGAGATGCAATGATGCTGCTGACATGGTTATCCTTCAAATGAGTCTGCGAGTCTCAAAAGATTTGCCTGCCCTGACTACATAAATACAGATTAGTAAAGAACTAGAAAAAGGCAGATAAGTTCACTGCCCCTGGCATTGGCAAATATGTCCCCTTGGTACATCCATTAAGTGAAATGTTATCTTTACAAAGTAAACTCGTGTTATAGGCACACAGCAAAAGATGGAAATACCACAGGTCAGACTTGAGCCTCCATCTGTGGTGAGGCCCAAAGGTCAATCAGGAGTGAGTGAAAGTTCTTCCCTCCCTGTCACCAATGCTTTGACCTATTTCACTTTGTTCTGAGCAATGACAGTTACTTCAAGGATTAACCAACAAGGGGAGACTTCTAATTTCACACAGTCAGCACCCTGAGGAGGAGAGGTCATGATCCAGTCACTTTCCTCCTCCCAGCTCTACCATGTAGGCAAAAAGTGTCCTCAGCTGCTCTCAGACCATAATCTCTATTATGAAGAATTTCCTTCCAATGTAAACGATATTCACGAGACCAAACACGATGTTTGCCTTAACTCTATTTTTCTATTATCTTCTGCCATATTTGTATTGCCTTGCCATTAAATGACCATGATCATGAAGAAGATACAAGATGAAGTTAAAAAAAGTAATTCAAAAGCTATAAATATAAATATAGTCAACAATTGCTCTTTTCTGATGAAGAGAACAATGAAAAGGAAAAAGAAAATTAATAAATGAAGCCTGATGATTTCCTGCAGAATTTAAAAGAAGGATGTTAAAAATATTTATTTCTTCATAGATGAAAAAAACACAGACTTTTCTCCATGCTTCACGAGACCAGAACAGCAGGTTCCGTGAGTCACAGTGATTCACATAAATCTTTCTCTGTTTCTAATAATGGTTAAAGCTTTCAAAATGCCACAAAACTGTAGTTCTAGTCCTTGAGCTCCTGCAAGGCTCCACCCTCACTGCAATTGTTATTAAATTGTTATTAATGGCCTGTCTGTGATGTTTCTGTCTACATGGACCAAGAGGGTGATGCACAAGAAATAAAAACGGGAGAAAATGTTTGAAAATATCCAATGAAAAATTCTACAAAAGCATTCAGAAAATTCTAAATAAAAGTAATTTAGGAATTTAAAACCTATTCATTTTTGAGAGATTAAGCTTCAAGTCACGGGAACATTTTTGGAAATTTTATTCAATTCCCAAATGTACCAGGCTATTGCTGGATTCTCCACAGAGCTAATGGTGAAACACAGCACAAAGAGCATGAAACTCCAGTGCTGAGTCTGCCCTTCCTTTGGCTTTTGGAAGTTCTTTGAGACAAGGATAATAATGCTGCACATGGTGCCACCTGTGACTGTAATACATGCCTAATCTGAGTTAAATTCAAGACTACTTTTTAACACAAACCTGTTCTTATCCATGTTTAAAAATATAATAATATTTCATTTCAAACATTTTAATCAGTACATCTGACATGTTTCAAATTCCATTTTCCAATTAATACCATAAAAAGAGGGAAGGATACTGTATATGTAAAGAGTTAAGACCCTTATTTTGGATCACAATAAATATTTCAGACTAATTTTTCCTAATTTAATCTTTCATTTTCCCCCTGAATTTTGTTAGTATGCTGCTCCAAGCTGACTGTCATCACATGACCTAGTCATGATCAGATTTACTGCAGTTGACCAGAAGATGTTGTACAGAAAATGGTACACTGTAATGATATTTAGAGATCACAGACTACTGTAAAGGATATTTTTTGATGTTACCCCTTGTGCTGTAGAAAGGCAAGTACCAGATCTGCTTTAAATCTCCATTTGCATTTTATGTATAAAACTGTTATTTTACATAGTAATAAATTGTCAGCTGTGAGGACAAGCTTTTTATTTTTTTATATAAATTTGTTTATATAAATTATACACATATCAAACAAGTTCATACTCATTTTTACTGCTAATGTAGATGGTCAATTTCTCTATGTACCTACATTTGTTTCAGATTCCCTTACATCATTTGAGTGCAGAACACTGACATTTAAATCCACTAGCTTTTCCATAGCATACTTTTTACCTCAGTCAAATTTGTCAACATCACTTTTTGTTTTCTCTAAAAATTTGCATTCAGTTTTCACTGCTGCAAAAAGGTGTATCTGTCAAAATACCTCAAAGAACAGGTTACTGCTATGGCTGTGAAATAGAAATGGCTATTCAGCCCTTAACCTCTCTGTAGAATGTGACAACAAATGTACCTACCAGTGTAACTTCTGATCTTGATGTTTTTGCACTGATATCTGGATGGACAGCAGAATAATTATAGCTTACCAGAAAGGATTCACAGAAATACTTACTGACTTTACTAAATAAATTTAAAAAAAAATCGTGAATACAGCGGTCTCTTTTCAAAAGTAAACTCATTGGGCAAAGAATTCAAGCAACACTTCAGGCTTCAGGCTGGTGTTTGGATTATTTTACCCACCACCCTGAAATCTTAATACAACATGGGTGGAGAAAAAAAGAAAGAAAAGCTCTGTTCTATTTCCAATATATGGATCCCACTTCATACTTTGGAATGGCTTACTGATTAATTAATAGTACTTTATGTGTGGGGTTTCAGTTGATTTATATCCTTTCAGTCATTTAAAGATGCTGTTGTGAATTTGCACATTCACACAGAGCATTGATGACTCTTGATTTCACCCTGAAAAAGACCTGGAGAATTCAGCAGTTGTACAACACTACACAGAGTAGCTGAGTCTGTAAGAAACTGAAGAGCAGTTTCAGAGTCTGAAAGGCTAAGTTTCAAATCCCAAATGACCATCAGTTTTATGAAGTAAGGGTGTTTTTGCCTCTGCCTAATGACTTTTTAATCTTCCTTATAAAATAGAAGAGCTACAAAGCTAAGAAGCAGTGAATGTATTGCAAATCTCTTATTCAGGCAGTGGACAGTGAAATTTTGGTGCCTGTGAGTTCCGATTCAGACACAGCAGGAATCTGTATTATTCTTCAAAGTTACAGCTATTCTTCAAAGAAGCCATCCATCCTTTTGGATTCTGTGCCTTACCTTGTGTAAAGATTTTCAGCAAAATCTTTGTTAAAATCAGTTCCGTTAGGGGAAAAGAGGAAAAAGTTTCACAAAAAAAATTTCTCATCATGGGTCTCCAAATACATATACAAAAATACCTTTACATAGAAATACTTTGTGGAGTGAGCAAAACAGCTTCTCTCACAAAGCCTATTTACTGTATTTCATTAGATGCCATAACCAGACTGCATTCCTAAAGATCTCTCTTTGGCATTTTTCTAGTGTGGAACTCTACCACAACATATGTTGGGTATATTTGGTCTTGCTGTTCCCAGTTTTACTTTTGTTAACAGCACAACATAGGAAAATTCTCTCCTAAAGCTTCGTTTCCTTCACATTTTGATGCTAGATTTGAAGTTCCTATGCTCATGATTTGCTTATTGTATTTCTTTATTTCCAGCTGGGGATCAGGAAACACTTGGTAATAATAATTTGCAAAACATACCAAAGAGAGTAGCATACAGCAAAAATTAAAAAAAAAAAAAGAAAAAAAAAGAAAAAAAAAAAAAAGAAAAATGCAAGGCATAGAGAAGGATGAAAAATTGATAATGTGCCATCTAAAATGATCAAGTTGTCAAGGATGACACTGATATAAATTCCCCTGTTATTGCAGATGAACCATTATAATACCATGGGACTAAACATGAGCCAGATTTGATTTGTCAACTTGTTGCTATTATTTTGACAACATTTCAGCAAAATTGTCACATCTGTCGAAATTCTGTTAGAAAATTAGATGTAGCAAAGAACACCAAGCAGCCTTATTTTCTCCTACTGGGTGTGCTGGGATTTTCCTTTGGTGAGTCATCAGCCGGCAGCAACAATGAAGTGTCACAACAGTCACAACGACACCATCTGGTTAAGGGAGATGATCCAAGAGCAAACATGCATCTCCCTAAACATAAAATTTAACAGCATAAAAAAAATAAACACACACACAAGTGTGTGGCTTTGCATCTATCTATCTATCTATCTATCTATCTATCTATCTATCTATCTAATCTATCTAATCTGTCATCTATCTATAATCTAACTAATCTATCTAATCTATCTATCTATTATCTGTCTAATCTATCTATCTATCTATCTATCTATCTATCTATCTATCTATCTCTCTATCCATCTATCTCTCTCAGCAATTCTTGCAATACTATCAAAACACCAAGATGGTAACAATTACAAAATTTCCTGTATGGATTTCTATCATCAGCCAAAGCCACAGATGATATTACTTGAACTTTGTACCATGAGAGCTCATGACATTTGGAAATATGGGATATGTTTTTCATCACATGGTGCCTGTCACACCTGGTGCTTGCAGAAATCAGGCTTCAATAATTAGAATGCTTCATTTTTTTTCAAAGTACTTTTAACAAATACAGGCACAATGCACAGCTCTGTCTTGCCAAAAAGTCCTCCAGAGAGCTAACAGACTACAGGATGATTAGTGCACTAGTACTTATCCAGATGACCTTTATTTTTTTTTCCTTTTCCCTTACTCTGTATGTGGAAGTTCTTGTTGCCTTTGAAAGTAAACTGTTAAGAAAATCTAGTTCTCCTTGCCAGATCTGGAAGTAATAATGAATGTCCAAAAATGTAAAATTTTGATCAGTGAGGTTCTAGAGTGATAGAAAAATATTTCTGAAGCATTTTCTATATTATTTTCTATAGCATTTTCTATATTGACAAGGATAAGATAATTACTGAAGAGGTAAAAATATAGATTATCAATACAGCTCCCTCAGTTTTGTTTAAAACAAATTTAATTGTGTATGAATGAACAGCAATGCAAGTTTAGACAGAAACTTTAAATTATTTTTCTTTCATTTATACAATCCAGATATTTTAAAAGTAGCATAATAAAAAATAATGGTCATTAGGTGACAAATAGTGCATTGTTTCTAGCACATACTCCATGCACTATCCATAATAAATTAGCACAACAGACCTCTTGAAGTAATTCCAGAAGCACTGTAGGAATTTGCCTTCTCTGACTAAAATGTATCTTTCATGTCTATTCTTTTGCCTTCCTTTAGAAGGTAAAATGTGACTTGGGGAATGCACCTGTAGAGCCAAAAGGAGTTCCTCCAAAAGCAAAAATACCAGGAAGAGTGGTTTAATGACAATGCAATAATTGTAAATATTTAATTTATTTAATCTCTGTGCTTTGTGCTTAGATTTAAACAAAAGGCTTAGATATGAACAAGACCAAGGCTAATAAACTTTTGCCTAAATATTTACTGTGTTTTCCTGGTGATTGTCTAATACAGCAGGAAAAAAATGCTACTGTTTTTTGTTAAAATTGTTTAAAATATATGCAGTTTTTCTATCTGTCTTTCATCTAGCATTCAAGTGATCTGTGGCACAGGAGTGGAAAAATTATACTGGCCTTCACTTGGATATAAAGTGAAATATAAACATGTCCTCACACGGGCATATAGCATACAGCTGAAATTTATTGAAGCCTCACCGCCCATCCTCCTCAAAAAAAACCCCAAAAACCCAAAAAACAAACCCAAACCAAAACCACCCAAGACATCAACTTATTGCAAAGGCATTTTCCTACTGATATTGATTGATAGTAATGCAATTTTAAATTTGGGACTACACCTGATGATTTTACTAAGATTAGAAGAATTTTCCCCACATTAATTAAGAAAAAAAAAAAAAGAAGAAAAGAGCCTTCCCTTTGAGTCTGACTCTTAACACATGTCCTGTGAACTATGTACTATGAACATATAGTAAAATTTAAGCCTGTTTAGGGTACCTAATGGTACTTAAGCCCCACTTGTTCTTGCTGAATTCTCTGCAAAGGTTGCTACAGAAAATATTTATGATTGTGGTAATGTTAGTGTCCTAAAAGGAAATTATCTTCACTGATGAGAAATTTAGCAGTATTTATCAGTCAGATAGTGCACTGATAGGTAGGTAGGTCAGTTTCTATCTCTTGCTCTCTGCCACATGCACACAAACATGCAGCTACACAAATATGTTCTGTTTTGAAAATTTGAAAATCAGTCCTAAGAGTCTAGGTATAAAGGGGAAATAGTCACAGATATGAGGAAATATATAACAATTCCTTCACATACATACAGTTACTTCAACAATAGGGTACAACTTTAACATTCACCTGTCATAAATAAACAACCATCAAAGCCAAAAACCCATCAAAGTGTAGTCTTTAAGTAAGCACACTGGAAATGAAAAACATTTAGAAAAACCCATATTTTAAAATGGAATGCAAATCATGTTTTCAAATGTGTTTCATTACTGGAGCTAGATGAGGCATAACTGATGACAGAACTTAGTTTTCTGTATTCAGTTATCAGAACTATGGCATTATGTCTGTCTCCTCATTGAGAGTGAAGACGAGTGTGGAATGAAAACAAAGCTTCAGATCAAAATGAAAGAGAAGTGATATCACACAGATAAACTTGTCTTGGACATGTCAGCACTTGCTATTTCATTTCTCTGAAATGAAGGATGGATGAAGTAAAACCAATTTTGGTTGTCAAGTGCTGCCACAAAATGGAAAGAAACAAGATGAACAACAAAAAGATGTCAAAAATAGGTCTATCAATAACACTAACTTATTTTACACATACACAGTAAAACCCTATCCAGCTTCCAATTTCACATAAGTAAAACACCATTTCATTTCTGGTGGTCACTGTAGTTGCTGAAGATATGTACTGCTTCATCCTCCTTCTCAAACTACAAGAATCACCTATTTCAGTGTCTTAACATTCAAATACCACATCTGTACAGTCTTGAAATTTTTAATAACTTGTAGTAAAACATTCTTCAGCTAGGACCCAGATGACAGGTTTTTTGCACAAAGCTGCTGTTGAAGGCAATAGAAACTTTGTCTGCTTAGCATCTTTGAAAGCCTGTTCATATAATTTTATCATTCATTTAAATGTAAGTCCTGCAAAAAATAAGAAGACTGTCCAGGCAAGAATATAAATAATTGGAACAAAATTTTACAGGGCTTAGGATTTTATAGAAAATACATTTAAATTTAACACAAAATATGAAATATAGCCATAAATACTGAAGACAACCCTGAACTGAGCTGTAAGAATGAGTGAAGTTGTGATAGAAGAAAAATTAAAGAGCTTGTAAGAGAAAAAATGGGAATGTAGGGAAACAAAGAAAACCCTTACTATGTGGAAAATCTGAAATGCTGAAACACTGTTTCTATAAAAATTCTAGTCTAATAAAATACCATCCTTTACCTTCATAGTAAATCTTATTTTGAAAAAAGTATAAGAAAGTTGTTATTGTATAGGCCAAGACTCTCTTTAATTATTGTTTCATTGATAACTAAGTAATACCAAATTGATTCATGAATTAGATCTATATGAAATGGGTCTTTAATGTATGTAAAACACCTTACAAGTTACAACAGAGAGCACAATAAAAACTGAAAGAGCAAGGAGTGTGGAAAAGAGCACGTGATTTAAACTGAATTGCAATAAAACCAACTGAAATGGCAGAGACAGCCACAGGCAATCAATTCGAACTTCTGCCTCCCTATACTATGTGTTCCATGTGTTCATACTGATTTTCTCAGCAAAAGGAGTATTAACAGCTCCAATTAGTACCTGCCAACATGATTCTGCTAAGAGTTGAATCCTTGCCCACAGTGGTTTGATCCAGTCGAGTTGGTAGCAGTGACAGACAGCCTGGCATTCTCCTTCTATGACATGCTACAGAAAACTAAGCAACTCTTTCAAAGGCTTTGCTTTTCCTGGTTGATAAGATGTTTTCTTCAGAAAATGAAAGTAAGTATGTTAGATGAACTGCTCTCAGAAGAGATACAGCATATGACTATATATCAAAAGCAAATTCACATGTAATAAGGGAGCTCAACCTGGAAACTCTCATGATTTTGAAAAAAAAAAATCATTCTTACACAGAAAATGGGTGTCCTTTCAACACAGGAATATAACATAAGAGATATATCTAAAAGGATAAGACTTCATATCGTCCTTGAGGATCATGAAGTGAAGCTGCTTCAAAATGTAACTACTACAATGGGAATAAATTACAGAAATATATACTGAATCACTGATGCTGTTTGCTCATTTTTAGTTATAATGTGTGTATCCATCCCGTTTCCCTAAAGAAATTAAATTAACAAGTTCCCTTTCCATGTGAATGAGCAAGAAAGTGTTTTCTCTTTCTTTTCTACAAGGAGAATGACTACTGCTCCAGAGACCAAATAAAGCAGAGCTGTTGGAAAAGTGTTTCTTATTCCAACAATTACAATGTTGTGGCCTGGTAGCTGCCTCATCTTTCATTAGGTCATGCAAGGAAATTCAAAAGGCAGCAAGTGCAGCCCTTCAAATTTGAAGGCATAAGAACTTACCATGATAGGATATTTGGAAAAGGTTTAGAAGCTTAAGGTAGCATAAAAAGCTATTAGGACCATTTTGTTCAACTTTTTTTCCAATTTTCTTGAAATAAGGTTGTCTAATAACTGTCACATTCCACCTAAATTGCAGGATCAAATATGAATCTTTAACACGTGAATAGGCACAACAGTCTTGGATTTTTTTCTGCGTTATCATAAGCTGCAATCTTATTTTCCTTCCACTGTCTTGTTCAGGCAAATGGAGAAAATACAAGGACAGATGAAAAATGTCATTCTTGAAGAAACACAATTTGGAATGGAATTACTAAATTGGACAACACTAGCTTTAATCTGAATCTTGATTAATCCTCTCTGTCCTTGTGTGTCTCCCTTTGCCCAGATATTATCTCTTTCACTCTTTGCATTTATCCATTTTCAGCTAAAATATTCTCAACACCGAGTGTTTTAGGCACACTGTATCAATGTTTCTTTTTGCCAACAAAGTTTCACACAATAATCAAAAACAATTTAAAAGCATTTCCTGTTGACATTTAGTTTAGGAAAATACAATGGCTGTTCTCAGAAAACAAGTTGGAGGAGATGTTGAAATAGATAATAGTATTTCAGGGTAGACAGATTAAATGGAAATGAGGCTGCTTCATGGGACAACAAAGCAGAACCAATTTGAATTTCACTTTGTAAAATCAGTGTGCTGAAACTGCACCAGAACTCAAAGCGTTAACTCAGGCACCAGAAACCATCTAAATGCCAAATGAAAGAGATGGACATGTCCAGGTTTGATACATCAGTCAGGTATTAGGACATCTAAATCAACTGAGGGAAAAATCTCAAGAACCACCTCCAGGCTAAACATAGCAATTTGTTTGGATCTATGTTTTAGGATTTAGAAGTATTTGAAAACATATCTTAGTTTTTATTGTTGTGTTAGTATATTTCATTAGCCCAATGATAAAAATCTAGCTTGGGAAGGAAGTCACCATGGATCACAGCTTTCATCTCAGAGGCACCACACTATTTTGGAAAATAGCTTAAAAAAGGAACACCACTTAAAAATACCTTTAGATAGAGAAACATCATAAATATGGAAGTGATTCCTTTCTACTGAATTTTAATTGGACTGAGACCTTACCAAGTTGCTGGGGAATGTTTGGAGATCTTACTCAAATTTGGGATTTTTTCCAGCAAACTAACTTTTCCATTGGGAAATGCTGAGTTATCAAAATTGAGATATCTTGCTTTACATGATTATAGTGGATCTGGCTGGGATGACGCTAAAATTCTTCACAGTGGCCCATGTAGTGCTGCATTTTGGATTTGAGACCAAAACAGTGTTGATAATACACCAGTTTCAGCTATTGCTGAGCAGTGCCAACACAGCATTGAGACTTTTTTGTTTCTCATGCTGCCTCACCATTAAGTAGCCCAGGTATAGTCAGGAGGCTGGGAGAGGACACAGACAGGACAGCTGACCTCAGAGATATTCAGAGACTGGCTATTCCTCAGTTTGCCTGTGGCATGGGATTGATTGTCTTTTCAATCTCTATGTTTGGTTGGGTATTCTTTTAATATTTCCATCACTATTAAATTGTCTTTATCTTGATCCAAAAGCATTCTTGCTTTTGCTCTTCAAACTGTTGTCCCCATTCTGATTGAGGACTAGTGGATGAGGGACTGAGCGGGTGGTGAGTTAATGGCCAGGGTTAACCCACCACACTGATAAAATAGTTATAGCAAGGACATTTTGAGGGCAAAGATTAGGTTTTGTAGTAAAATAAAAGCAAGGGATTATTCCTTTTCCACTCAGTTCTGACAATCTCTCTCTTGCTGGTTTTTTTTTTTTTTCTAGTTCAGCTACACACCTATTAGTGCAGCGAAAACATAGGATAAATTAATTGTAACTCTCAGAACTTAGAGAGTTATCTTGAATTGTAGATGTAAACACTCAAAAACCATTTCAAAGAAAGGGTTCATTACTTATCCAAGGCGGAATAGTTCCAATGGGAGAGGTTGCAGTTTCCTTTCCTCCCTGGTTATGGATTTCATTTGGAATGAAGAAGGCATAGACTAAAGTACATGGATTACAAATCAGCCTTTCTCATTCATATAAATTCACCGGTCACTAATCTACTGAGAGGATAAGACTGGAGAAAGTTTTTTACATCTTGAAACTTTGACTTGGCAGAGAGCTATTTGCTCTCCAGCTATACTCTGTTATCCTTCAGCAAAATATCTCCCAGTTCCTTTGTAGGGATATTGAAGCTTCATGGGATTCTTTAGAAAGAAAGGTATTATAAAACAAAATAATTACATAATTATCTGAACATAAAATACTCTTACTCAATTCTTATTCAATTGAATTTTGAAAAGTGCAAAGGACAAAAATGTGGATGTCCTTGGACCTGCATGGTCCTTGCACTGAAAATTCAATTTTCTTTGAAGGTCTTTCTTTTTCCTCAATGTCCATCTACTCAAAGTTAATTTAAGACATACCCTGCTGAAATGCAATGGTACAATTAATATCTCTAATGGTGCCTTTGAAAGTTATGAAATGCTGCATAGCCCTCAGCAGTCTTCTGTAAATCTATTTTACTGGTCCTCGTAAGATTTATCATGCTTCACTTTGTCTAAATAGGTATATGAGGAGCTGAAACACACATACACAGAAGTGCTCAAAAATTTTGCACCTCCTGCAATCAAAATGTTCAATGGTGATAATCCAGGCAAGTACACGGAGTTTGCTTGACATAGCTAAGTAAATAATTTAGACTAAAAACAAATCAACAAAAGTGAGACATTTTTTACTGGATCTCACAGAATCAAAACTTTTATATTGGGAATAAAACTCTACTAAGGAGACAAGCTTACACATATGGGTACAAAATATTTTTTGTATATGGTTAAATATAGGTAAGTCTTAAGAAAGAGGAATATGTCACAGAATCACAGACTATGCTGAGCTGGATGGGACCTAAAAGGATCATTGATTACTAAGTCTGTTTAATGCAATCTGTATAAATTAGAAGTAAAATGAATGCGTGTCTTTAGAGATTCATAGATACGCTATCCCCACTTAGACCATATTCATGCTTTGGTGATACAAATGTTCAATCCTGAATACCATCATTTTTAAGAGTAGAAAAGATCTGAGCTGATATTTAATGAAAATGCAACATGAGACAGGCAACAATTTAAAAGTGATCTGGATAATATTTTGATCTTCACAAACAAGCACCTGACAGTCAGGCCTTGGACAGAGATTAAATAGTCAGAGCTTTCTGAGTTTAATATTTATATAAAACATGCTGAGAATATCTAGGTTGTCTCTTGGGTTTGCATGCTATCTCAATCTTTGCTGCACCAAAAATATTCAGACTCAAAGTTTTATCTGATTGGACCCCAGATTGTTCCACTTTGTTTTTTTCTCTTGTCAGGCATTGTGTCTTGTCAAAAGAGAAAATAAATGTCACAAATTATATCAGATATTAGTATTGAAGTTATTGTCAATACATAGAAATATTTTACCTTGATAAGGTATGTATTGCATAACACACGTGAAATACTTTGGGAAGAACATTGAATTACATTTAAAGGGCCTGAGAACAACACTTGTAACAATGGGGAATTATCATTGCCAAAAATCTAATGTAGTGATATCATTTCTTCATTAAAACATATGATTTATATTAAAATATCAACTAGTTTGAAATAAAACTACAGAGATTAAGAGATAATTTTGGTACAGTTTAGGTTTTATTATGTGAAAATATTTATGATACTTTCCTTAATGTTATTTTCTCATCACTTTTTTTGATCCACAACCACCTTTGCAGAGCTATTTACACAGGAAAGGGAAACACTGCTCTTTTAAGTTGAAATCAAAGTATTGTAAAGTAACTAGCTGTGTTTCTGACTGCATGTTGTCCCATCCCTTTAGTACAAACAGTATCCTACTGTAGAGGTTCTAAATGAGCCCTTGGCTGGAAAAGGATGTCCAAGGGTCTGATGTGAAGGCAACTGAATGAAGCAACAGCTTTTGGGGCTCCTGATGAGTAAAGAGCATTGTATTATAGCACCAGCTTCAAGACCCAAGGCATATTTTATTCATACACTTGGACAGAAATGCAAAACAGCATCTGCTACCTCGTTTCTGTCCTTTCCCTCTTCCTTCTCGACTTGAGGAAACAATAAACTGCAATTCCTGGGCAAAAATATGCTGGGCCTTTATTCAGCTTCTGCAAGGGAGAAAATGAAGGTAAAAGACTTCTGTTTTTCCACATTGCTCCAATTGTGGATGGGGAAAAAGCAGAGTTAGATAACGCATTACAGAAGAGATGCTCCCCTGACTCTCTCTGTAAAGGGCTCTGTTGAATACAGCTGTGGGTTTGTGGATGTCTATGACGAAGCACCGCCAAGAGATTTTTGCTACCCTCAGTGCTGATATGTACTTAGTAAAACTGCATGCACAGATAATGCCCTTGAATTGCTATTCAAGATGCCAATGTTAATACAAATCTGGAATATTTCTAAAGGGTAATAAAATGTAAAATGAAATAATTCAGCAGACTTCAGGTGACATCTCTGTCCTGTGCAATTTACCACAGGAAATAAATCAATGAGACAGAAAACATATGCAGTGGCAAAACATGGGCACTTGTCACATCAGTTCAGCATCAATCCATATCTGTCTAATTAATTCAGGCTTATATTCGCTTTTCTTCACTGCAAACTTTCTTTCTGTTGAAGAATTTTATGGATTTTTCAGAGCCCATAAAAAGCTTTATATTTTGAATAACAAAATTGGTAGATATCTTGTTTATCTAGTAACATGAGAATATCTTATTGTTTCCTAAATATGTAAAAAATCTTAATGCTTTAGGCTATAAAGTTACCTATAAAATTATACATGTGGCTTTTAAAGTACACCATGTTGTCTGGAGCATAGAGATACTACTGAGACAGCACTGGAGGAGCATTCAAGTGAAAATTTGCTTCAGACTTCTATTGACTGTGAACACACTTAGGCAGTGCTTTCTCCCTGATGGCTTTTTCATGATTTCCCCACTGAATTTTTTTCTTAATACACTGGGATTAGTAAATAAGCCATTTCATTTTTATTTTCCCTTCCGTGAAATGCTTCCCAAGTAACTTGATTAATGTTCAAAACCAATATTTGAGCAGCCACATAATGTAATTAAAATTTCATAAAATAGCTATAATCATCCTAGCTTGGTAATAAGCAACCTTATTTATCACACAAATGATTTCTTTGAATTTTCAACAAGCACTTATTTAGCTAACTAAATAATTTTTTTCTGCAGGAGGCTTGTGTTTTAAAGCAGACAATTGAAGTCACAGCCATAATGCCTTGCTGTACAAACCTAATATTTAATCACAGGAGGTTTCAGCTATGTGCACATTGAAGTTAACCTGATTCATCCAGGAAAGTTGCTTGACTGAGTTCCATTTAAAACCTGTCTGCCCAAACTGCTTTTTTTATCTCGAAGTGATACTAAGTGCACAATGATCCAGTATAAAGGTAGAATCTTATGTGAATAGAATTTTTTTTTTGAGCAATGTGCAGCACTGTATGGGTATCTTTAACACCATATGGGCCTTTGTTGCCAATAACAGTGACTGTGATATCTGCTATGTGCTGGAGAACCTTAGAGCTGAAGAGAAAGGCATTTTAACTTTTTTTTAGTGCTCTTTACATAATCTCTATCTCCATACTGTCCCTACAGTGTAGTTCTATTTGACACTGAACAATTTAAAGTGCAGTCCTACTTTAAAAGTGCTTTTGCAAAAAATGGTTGCATAAAGCTATCTATTTGTTATACCCCAATGATTTCCAGATCAAATTTTCCTAGCTTGCTGACTGAAACGTCATATTTTTCTATGCATCTGTTCTACAAAACTTTCAGGAGTCTGGAAAGTAAACTATTGTTTCATATATGCACAATACAATCTGAAAACCCTTCTGCTGGGCAAATGCTTCCTTCTGGTACAACTGTGAATGACAAAGCATTGCTTTCAAATCCTGTCCTCATTTACCTTCCTCCATGTATTCTAGGGTCCACAGTGGGTCTGGAAAGGAACTTAGTACTTGCTTGAAGCTATAACAGAGAGGACGCTACACATTTAACTGTTCATACTTACGCTGATGACATAAACAGTAGAAAACTGTCTCACTTTTCTACAGCTGAACACATTCAGTTCTGTAAGGATGACAGGATTGGAAAGATGATTTTAAAAATAGTCAATTTACCAGAAGTATAACTAGAAAAAGCTGTTTGTAGAGTGAAATGGTCCCTGAACACTATCAGTTTTTAGGGAAGAGTTAAATATTATTCCTCAGTTCAGTATTACCACCAGGAAGCTTTTCCTTTGTGAAAACACCAGTTGCAGCAGCTGATGATTTGTGACATTGTGCTGTAATCCAGGAGGAACTTGGAATATGACCAAAGGGCGTTACTAGTATTCTGCATGACTAATTATTGAACCTTTCTCTGGGTTCAAACTTCCCAGTGTTTGCACAGATGATGCCTTTGTTCATCCATCATTTAAAATATCTTGTAGCTGGAAAGCCAACAACATTCATAAAAGACCATTCATAAAGCCTGCTGGTGGCGGGGGAGGTGGAGTGACAGTTTGCATTTTTCTGGTCTTTTAACTTCTTTGCTGCTGACCATGATTACAAACACCATGTAGCTACAGCCACTGGGAAAGTCATATTTTTTAGACAGAGAAGCTCAAATACATTACATTAAGGTAACAGTCAACAGACAAACCTAGTTCTGCTAAAGAAAACCAGCTCTTGTCAAGCTAGAATTTGTTGGATCACATTGCTGCTTTCACCAGGTCTTTATAAATGGAAACTGGAAAGTTAGGAAATGGATGAAGAAGGGAAACTTGTCCAAAATTTAACTTGACATAAAGCTGGGATGCAGACTAGGTGTGCAGAGTTGGAAGCTGCTGGGTTCTGTCCTCCAGCTTTATTTTCACTGATTACCACAGCATCAAGGAAAAAATTAAATTTGGAGGCACTTCTGGAAGGTAATCTCAAAAAAATGTCCTGCTATATGTAGAAAGGAGAGGCTGAACAAGATTATCCATCACAACATGTAAGTTCTGCAGAAGTTTGACTCCAGGACCAGTGTCCATTGATCTCAGTGGCTCCTTCTCATTCTGACCTCATGAATTGCCTATATCCTCTTGAATTAGTAAATAAGAATTCCTAATATTTTCCAGGTCTTATGCAAAGCTCCTGGAAAAAGGAGACTAAATTTAAGGATTGGTCTTAAACTTCATAAAACATTCATAGTTTCAACAGTTGCAATAATCCCTATAGTTTGAAGTATGTCACTACAACAAAAGCATGATATCAAGAAAATTATTTGAAATGTCAGTATTTATTTTCATAGAGTTTGCTTTGTAGAGAATCTTGGACATCAAGCTCAAAGCTCCAAGAAGAATATTCCCTTCAGAAAAAGAGGAGGCACTAAATTTCCTATCTTCTTTCACAATGCCTTTCTTCTACACTCAATTTCCTTTCCTTTTTCAGCAGCATTCTGATTAGCATTTCTCTGCAGAAAATCAATACTTATTTCATAAGAATGAAACTGACTTTGAATTTTATATGGAAATTGAACCTTACAAACCTTTGATTCTTCAAATATGCATCTGTTAAATGGACCCCAAAATGGACTCCCAAAATGCCTCTTTCTTCCCCTATTTAAAGAATGATGTGCACAAAAACATAGAAAGAAGTTACTGGAGAACTCACACACTTGCAGAGTAGATGAGAATTATCCATGAGCAAATTCTGGGAAAAGCCTAATGCTGTGTTAAAAAAAGAGGTAATTATTGAACCACATCCCTCCTGATGTTCTTTTCTGTTTCTTATTTGAATGACAAAAAAAATTGTATGCAGTGTGCGTGGTGTGTGTTAAATGCATATATGCATGCCTGCGTAAGTGCACAGGTGTCTGCACCCGTCACATGGGGAGTCTTTATGACTTCTATCTTGAAATTCTGTTTCTGAAAAGAGAAAAGAATAGCGTGCTAAAAATAAAATACTGCTCAATGAAAGACAGATACTAGACACACGATTTGGTGATATCTGTGCAGCTATCTCAAAATGTTTGCTAATTTTGCAAATGCAGGTGCTGACTGTAGGAGCTGAATACATGATTTTCACTGGCTGCAGGAAAATGAATTTTAGGATTTAATTCTACCATCTGAAGATCAAACGCAATCAGTGGTGCACAGTCCTTGCTCCTGCATACAACCTATTTGTCAAATGTTATTTACAAGTCAAGGCAAAAAGCCCCCAGCCCATGTTTATTATGTTTTTAGTAACTGGATATTGTGAAGCAGAAATTGCAGGGGATTGAACTGCTTCATTAAAAGAACAGAAACAACACAGCCCCTCTTCATATTGACTATACGATTATGATGTGTTTCATTAAGCTTTTCCTTTCATAATTTTTTTCCTTGGAATGCAAGTATGATCTCATCTCTTGACATACGATCACAGAATCACAGAAGCATTTTGGTTAGAAAATACTTAAAATATCATCAAGTCCAACCCTTGATTGAATGCCACCGTATCAACTAGACCAGTGTACTAAGTGCCACATCAGGTCATTTCTTGAATACTTCCAGGGACGGTGACTCCACCACTTCCCTGGATACAACTTTCAAATGTTTTGGAGCAAATAATTTTAGCCTCCATAGCTCCAGGAAAGCTGTTTTTTCTGCTGGAGAGGAAATCTGTATATACCCAGATCCTCCTTACAGCCTTTCTTGTAGATGGGTGTTACATTAACTAACCTCCAGTCAACTGGGGCCCCCCTGGTTTGTCAGAATTGCCAGTAAATGATGAAAATTAGCCCAGTGAGTCCTTCTGCTAGGTCCCTCAGTACTCTCGGGCAGATCCCATCCAGCCCCTTAGACTTTTGTGTGTCTGAGTGGTGTAACAGGCTGCTGACCATTTTCCCTTGGATTAGGGGGTCATCATTCTGCTCCTCACCATTGTCTTCCAGCCCAGGGGGCTGGGTACCCTGAGAACTACTGATCTTACTATTAAAGACTGAGGTATAGAAGGCATTAAGTACCCCAGCCTCTTCCTCATCCTCTGCCACTATATTTCCCCATCTCAGCTGGAAGAGAGAATCACCCAGTGCAACTGCCTGACCATCTCAGGCTGACTAAAAGTTAAAGTGTATTACTAAGGGCCTTGTCCAAATGTCTCTCAACCATTGACAGCTTTGGGCCATCGACCAGCTCTCTAGGAAGCCTCTCTGGTTCCAGGTCTGACCACCCTCTTGGTACATGCGAAGTCCTGCCTGTAAGAAGGAATAACCTCAGACAGGTTACACTGGGGACTAAAAGGTGGAAAGCAGCTTTGCAAAGAAGGCCCTGTGGGCCAAGCTGGATAGGAAACAGTACTGTGTTCCCAGGGCAAAGATGGTCAGCAGAATTCTGGGCTTCACTAGGAAAATCATGGCCAGTAGGACAAGGGACATGAACCTTCCCCTTTAATTTTACCTTACCTGTCTACCCCTAATTTGATGAAAAATAATATAAATTAGTCGAGGGAAGTAAATATTGGCAACTTCACTTTCCTTCTCAATTTTGATTGTAAATAAGTTTATTCTGTGCCTTCTTCTTATGTATTTTTTATATCTAACTGAAATATTAGACATTTTTCTTATTTCTATCACATTTCCTAAACAAGCAAAATTTAAACTATAATATTGAATGTATTATCTCCTTCACCTTCCTCACATATGTATAAATGCCTATTAGTTCCTCAAACACCTCTTTGTCCTTTTGGTTCTGATTAAACTGTTTTCTTCTGTACTAAAATATGGGTGACAGTACCTAAGAAGTAAATAGAAAACCTGTCAGAGAGCCATGGAGTCATACATCACTAGTGATATAATCATCAGTCTTTTGATAATTCTAATACAGAAATCTATGTGTTCACTTGTGCCCAAGTGAAAAACACATGCCTTGGTCTAAGCAATTTGACAGTTTCTGACCTGCAGATGTTAAAAACCATGTATGAACCAATAAATCTGGCTATTATAAAGAAAAAAAGCTGAAGTGAAGCTGGGATTTTATTACTTCACTGAATCAGATCATTAAAGTTGAGTTATAGCCCATAACAAACCAAAAGGATGAAATTATGAAACACTGGTTCTTTGCCAAAAAAAATTAAAGCACGATGGGTTTATTTTTATCTCAGAAAGTCAATGCTCGTTCACTTAGCAGCTTTAACAGATGCAATGAAAATTTAAATGGAAAGCTCTAGGCAGTATTATTAAATGATTTCCTCACTCTTTGACAGAGAAACATGCAGAACACAGCTATCTTAATACAGAATATGTATAGATAATGCACCCACATAACCTCAGTGGGATAGAAATGGGCTGCAGTGAGGAGAAACAGATAGTTGTCAGTTACAAGAAACTTGGTTTCTGTCTGTCATTCCAGCTTTTGAAAGAAAACAGAGGAAACTGTGTATGTGAATCCTGTCTATAGTTAGCTTCTGTTTTTTGAAAACAGACTAAAATCTATCACTTGTCCTTCATGATTTTAGTGGGACTTCTCTAGTGAGACTTTAATCTCTAAATCCTGCTAAGTATCACAGGATCTTCAAACATATATGAGAAAATGCACATGATCAGATAAGGCAAGGAATAATTTTTCTTCTTGATGAATCCTACAGTCTCCTGTTAGACAGTTTTACTGCACTGGTGCATAGGACACACTGTAGAAGGGAGAGCAGATAGGAAGCTACAGAAACTCGCCCTTGAACAAACAGCATCTAGTATCCCTCAAGACTTAATTTGAAAAAGAAATTTCTCATATATTGTTGTGGTGCACCAGTTTCATTATATAGACTTCTGACTCCAGTGTTATCTAGCAGAGTATGACTTAAAAGTAATAGAATAGACTTTCCAGCAATCTTTTTAAGACAATACCAATAACAGTGAACTTGGGCCTAAAAATCCTCTTCATTGTAAAGGGAACTGCTACACCAGTCAACCTGGTGTAAAGGTCATATCATGCAGAACGTTTTCAATTCATGCTCAAAATCAGGACGGAAGCTGTACCCCAACCTCAGTCATAAGGTCCCAAGGTCCGCTTCCATGCACTCAAGCTGGAAAGTGTAGTGATTGTCCATATTGACAAGAGAATATAAATAATGAGCTGTGAAGTACCTGTACAGTTCATGGGAATGATTTACACTAGCAATACCTGTTTTGTCAGTGTTTTTTCTAAAATTAATGTATAATGTCCTGTAAATTAGTGAAACAAAAAATCTGAAAGGGAGAGGAGAGGAGAGGAGAGGAGAGGAGAGGAGAGGAGTGTTGTCTTATCTGTACAAGCATTCTTTCTTTGCAGCTCATGTGTGGATTGTAGTTTAGTCCTGTGCATGTCCCAATAGACATTGGCCCAAGGTACATTTTTAAAAATACTTGTATGTCAAAGATTCAAAGCAACTGCACAGAACACATGTACCTTACTCCTTAATGCATCAGCCAACAAAATTTAGAGGTAAAACAGTACCACTGAGAGGACTGCAAAATATTTTAGCAAATCTCACATGCTTGTACATTGCAGAAATTCTATTCCCTTGTTCAAAACTGAAGGCTTCATTTCCACATATTCACTCTTTTAAATTCCAAAGGAAAAAAAATCCTCTACTAGAGAAATAAAAATAAATCTGTCAAAACAAGGGCAGAAAAAGCAAAGAGTTTTTTTTCTTCTTTAATTGACAAGTCTGTAACACAGACATTTTCTGTTTCATTTATCTTTGGCTGCGCTATGAAAAAGCATTTCAAAGTGTTTTCAGTGACCTGTAAGAATAGGATTGTAGAGTTTAATAGTCACAGCATTTCAGGACCACATAATACTCTGTCACCCAGCAGGGTAATGTCAGAAAGGGACAGCTGTCCTTATTCTTATGGAAGGTATAGCAACTGTGATAATTCCTCCTTAAAATGGTTTCAGTTCCCATGATTGTTTGATCCCTGGGCAAGATAGCTGGCAGAAACATTACATTAGCCTCCTATATGCTTGTACTAAATTCCAAAAGTTACTTTTTTTTATTAGGAGATACGTCTGTGAATAATTTTTAATAGGTTCTTACTTTCTATGCATGCTATTTAGTAAATAGTACCAATAGTCCAGGTATATTATGAAAAGAGTTTAGAAAATTTTAAATTTTGTGGTTTCTTCTGCATCTTAGCACAGGTTTTTTTTTTTTTCTTTAATTTTAAATTCATTGAAAAATAAATATCTTGAATATCTTTTTGTTATAAAGTCTGCATCTTAGCACAGGTTTTTTTTTTTTTCTTTAATTTTAAATTCATTGAAAAATAAATACCTTGAATATCTTTTTGTTATAAATAAAAAAAAAAAAACTCTGAAAGGAATTAATAAGAAGAATCAGTTTGAATTAAAACTGGGTGTTTTTTCTTTTGGCTTGGTTGCTTAATTTTTTCCCCTACAACATCTGGCTATAAATATGAACAAAATCATCTTAAAACTATCCAACCCAGCCCATAAAGCAGAGAAATGTTCTTGAATATTTGGTGTTGCTAGCAATAGTTAGCTATTATGGTACAAATTGCAGAACTCAAGTATGGACCACTCAATTTGAAACATGTCTCTCTTTGGGAAAGAAAAGGACAGAACACATCCATTCCTCAGAATTACTTTTTCACTGCTTTTGCTGGTTTGTGGTTTAACATTTCCATGCATCTTTAAAAACCACAGGCATAAGACTCAGGCAAACTAAACACACAGAACATACCAAAGTCAATGTTTTGTGATTTCCCGCTTGCTTTCAGGGTATTGGAAGTAATTAAACCTGAAGCTTCTCTGAGTGATTATTCTACCCCAAAGTTAAGTACTCTATTTTTGTATTTGCTTGGAATAGTCCTCCCAACACATTTGCTTGTTATGTTTGCAATGAGCTAACCTGTCAGTCAGAAGACAGGTCATACTCCTGGTGTTTCACAGGCCCAGAGCAGTAGAAAAACACAAAGTATATGGGAAGCCTCCTAAATTGTTTATGCATCAAAAGTGCAAAACTGCTATCCCTGCAGTTCTTCACACTTCATTTGCTATCCCCATTTCCACCTTACACCATGAAACTCCCGGAAAATATTTCCCTGTTCCTGCAAAGCTGGTCAGCTGTGCCACAAGAGCAGAAAGGCAGAGACCTGAGCTCTCTGGCTGCTGAAGTAAAAGAGGGCTAGGGATTGATGTTCCACAAGGCTTGTGGCTTCAGCTATCTTCCCAGCTCACTGACAAGAACTTTACTCAGGACGAGTATCTCTGGCAGACCAGCCTGCATCTGGGAAACTGGGAAGCTAGGGAAGTCAGGAGGGAAATACTGGAATATAGTGTCTGCAGGAATATAGCCTTTATCACACCTGCTGCTCATTTGGATTTTGGTGCTAGCTCATTGTGAACATTTAGGTGGCTGAGCAAGTGCAATTGCTATAAAGCACTTGTATTGATATGTTAGAAAATGGTGATCTAGAGTCATGCATTGGGCATACGCTACCAATGAGAATTTAATTTTGCACATGAATATTAAACTCAATCTTCCTCCTAGAGAATGTAGCCTCACATGTGGGGTTTTTGTTGCATGTTCGTTTGGGGTTTTTTGTTTGCTTTTTTGTTGGTTTGTTTTCTTCTTCTTTTTTCAGGAGGTTGGTTCTGCTTTGTTTTTCTTAAGGAATCTTCAGATTTAAGAGAGGGGTGAGTGCAAAGAGATCTTTAGATGGGCAAGCAAAATGGTTATAGCAGGGAATTTAACTAACCAAACAGTGCAGTAGGGAAATGACAAGAGTTATTTAAATGACATCTCTTTTTCTAAAATACTAAATTAGACATTGCATTATTCTGATTGTGAGATATGAGTTTACATAAACAAGACTACAGAATAAATGTAGTATATATAAAAAAGACATAAAATAGTCTGCAAAATTTAATTTAGACCATGACTAAATCAGTTACTTTTTGCCTAGATTTGGAGAATTGCCTGCCTTCAGTCTGAATATGCTAGAATTATTGTTCATAGGCAGTTTAGGAAATAAATGAATTAGCTTGTTTTTCCTTCTTCCAAGGCCCTCTGAATTCTGTTGTTTAACAACTTGACTCCAATTCAAAGTGACTTTTCATGAGTACTAAAAATGCCTGATGAAAAAAAAATATTAGGAAGGCAAAGGAATTCTAACAAAATGATAATACAGTAAAAAGATCTTGTAGGTAGACATCTACTTGTTTAAAAGTAGGAAAAAAACCCCAAAAATTGAAGTTAAATTATGCTTTTAAATCAGATGTAGAGAGAAAGAGTTTGTCCATTCCAAGAAATGATCAAACTACTATCAGAGTATCTAACTCTCAAAGGTTTATGTGCCAAAACTTCAAATTAGTTTCACAGCTTCCTTCCAAATTTTGGGAGCAAAAACCCCTCTCTAATTTGATGGAGTAGCCCATTGCTGTAAAGTAGAAGTAGCTTCAATTATGGAACCCTTCTCTGTGCTTCACAGGATGTAAGATTTTCTGATTTATATCTTCACCCTATACAAATAATTTGAAATTAGTCAGTACTGTTATCCTGAAGAAATAAACCATGCAACTGGTAAGATTGCATTGTTATGAAAATCCCTTTATAAGCACATTATAAGAGTGATTGTATAGCTTGCACTGATTTTCACATCTGAGCAATTCAAATATTGAGAAACATATTTCTCATCTATATGGACTATTGGGTTTATGCTTCCTTTTCCAAAGTTTTGATTTAATAAGCATGGTTGCTGAATTCTGTTATTGAAGAATGGTAATTCAGAAATAACTCTTTTTTTGACTGGAGGAGTTCTTGCTGCACTATATAGGACTGCACACAGAAAATATTCAAGTTATAATAAATACAACACAACACAGCTGAGCTGTATAGAATAATATTCTGAATCCACTGTCAACCAGCCAGAGTGGATACTGCCACTTCAGGAACTATGAGGGTTGGGACAAACTTGTCATGTTGAAAGGAATATATGATCACTTTTAACCCTCCATGTTCATTTTCAAGGTTATGAATCTGCATACACTCCTTTCCTCATTATTCTATTTTTTTTGATAGTAAAATTTTTCAACAGAATTTTTCTTTGAGAAAAATGAAACTACAATATTGCAACATCATTTAAATATTCCTTGGCCATCAAAAGTAAAAAAAAATAAGTTTTTATGTAAAATAACTACAACTAGTTTCTAGTCCCACCTTGTTAACAGTGTATCAATTTATATTGCACCAAACTCTGTAGTTGTTCGCTATTTTTCATTCTTTTTATTAATATTACTACCATGAACTCTAATTATAAGTCAAGACTGATTAAAAAAAAAAAGACTGGGAGAAAAAAACAGGAGAAAAGAAATTAAAGAAATTATACAGATTGAACATTATAGAAGAATGGAGACAAGCTGTTATTCAGAAGAAGAGAAACTAAAATTGGGAAGAATAATAGACAATAGAAATATGTAGCACATGAATAGCACAGATGATGACAATTTTGCTGTTTCTTTGTGGATGTAATTTCAGCAAAATGATGAAAGAGGTTTGCTTTAGGATGCTTCTAATAAGAATTAAGATCAAGAACAATGATGGAGGCTGGTTGTGAGACAGTTGTCTGTTTGAAATTATGAGAAGAGGGATAAGCTATGAAGTTAACAGAAAGCTTATTTTAATTTCATAAAAAGGGAGATCCAATGGATAGACACAAATGGAAACTTAAAAACCTCAAAAATAGAGGAAAAACAATCCTTACAGCATTCTGAAAACATTAGCAAGACTGCTGAGCAGAACTAAGAAAAGGATGACACATGATGCTGGGAGCCTGGGTAAAAGTATGCCAATGCAAGAAAAAAGAGGTTTATTTGGTATAATGTACAATTAGTCTATAATATTTGGATGTAGTCTGGAAGAAATTGCAAACAGAGACTGATATCTGTAGTTCATACAACACCTTCTAAAAGGAGAGATGCTGCTGCAGAGATAGGTAATGCAGGTAAACTTTAGAACAGATCATGTTCTTACCTGGAGGTATCAGAAAAACAAGGTTTTAGCTTGAGTGGAAGGAAACAGGATTGGTATTGATAGTAAATTACACACCTTCCCAGTAGAAAAAGAAATGGTACACTGGATTGCTGTTAGATGAAATTACCCTGAGGTATGGCATAGCGGAAGAAGGGAATGGACAGACTCTACAGACCCTAGAGGATCTTCAGCTAAAACTAGTACAGTGGAAGGGAAATAACAAAGCAAAGAATAAGAAAAGAACATAGATCTGGGAGCAGAGATTGAAAAGATTTCAAGAAGAAGGAGATAGAAGTGTTAAGAGTGAGGAAAAGATAGGAGGTAAAAACTAATCCTTATAGCATAATTCAGCTTGGAAAAATCATTCTCATGAGGGCTGTTTCATTACAGTGGGATAGGAGTTATAGGAAAGAACAAGGCAATTGCCATGCATGTACTCTCTGATCTTACTTTACTGTCAGCATTAAGTGAGATTCAGCTGCTCAAAAATTAGACATCTAATTGTGAGCAACTTACCTTAGGCTCTCTTTCTAGATAATTTATCAGATCTATTTTAAGAGATAATGAATCACACTCTGGAAGGAGCTTCAATTGACTTGAAGTGGAACATAGACACAGAGCAATTATATGCACAAATTAAGGCAGAAGTCCTGCCTCAAAGATCTGTGTAAATCTGGCTTCAGTTTATTGTTCTCTCCTTTTCCATGTTATTCCATGAGCTGGCTTTGACTATAATGTCTCTGGGAAGTGGACTAAGGAGTCTGAATTTTTTCCAGTATTAGAAATTTGTTGTTTTTTTTTTTTTTTACTAGCTTAAGCACAGATTTCAATAGCTACATTTTTTGTTTCTATGCCCTTGGTCTGCCTCTCCTAATATTTTTTACCTGCCTTTCCTCTTCATATAAGGAGTGGTTATAGGGCAGAGGGACGAAATACCTATTGTGCATGAGAAAAAAATATCTTTCATTATCAAAAACAGTGATAGCAATAAAAGAGAATTTGTAACAATATCTACATTAAGCTATTACTATATTTTATTTTAAAAACTACCTGACCACCTGCTGCTGCAAAATTCATCCAGGTCTACTTGGGGTGCCCTGAACTGATTCATTTTGGACACCAAAGCACCCTTACTGTGCACAGCAAACTGAACAGTAGCTGTTGCAGTGCCTGCAAATTTTATGAGCACTTAAGGGGCTGTTTCCTACATTATTTTTTCATTATATTCCGTTTTTGTACAGAACTGCAATGATTTTAACTGCGAAGCAGTGATTTTCCTAGCACAGCACAAGTCTGACACTTGAGTACCATCGTATCAGCATCGGTCCGCTGCACAAAACATCAACTTCTATTATTATCTGAAACTGTCATATCTGTTTTGCTTTTATCTCTGCCTGATCTGCACCTGTACTAAAAGAAAGAAATATGCTCAAACGTTGCCCGTGTTGCAAATGAAGGGCTAAGCTTCAGTGTTCCTCTCACAGTTCTGCTGAAGGGGTGGTCCACATGACAATGAGAAGACATTCAAAGATTTGCAGCTTTTTAAAAGCTAGGATATTTCTAACCAGTATGTGTTTAGTTCAAAAATTTTTGGTTTTTATGGTCTAATACATTCCTATTATTTTGTTCATGGCACCAGGTCTTCATTCAACTAAACTTTTTTTTTTGCTTGTCTTAGAAAATCTAGAATTTTCAAAACTAAATTAAACAAAAAAATAATTTACTTAAGGTTGCTACAGTTGCCATGCATGCTTGCAATTACTTGAATCCAGTGAGCAAGAAACCATTGCATTGGTATTTTTCCAGAAATCAACATGTTTAGTCAGAAAGAGAATAAATATATAAAAAAATAACAGCAGTGTTAAGTTTCACTGATGTAACTACTCATTGATATCAGTTTATGTTTTCAAGTTTTTGAAACAATCTTACTTCTATGAAAATTTTCAGAGTACCAGTACTTTGAAGTGTGAAGGTTTTAAAAATGTAGGTGACGTACATCTTCAAACCTCTGACTGAACTATGCAGCGTTTACAGTCAAGTATGTCTTTTTCATTATGACTGTACCTTTTGGTAAAGATGTAGAGAATCTCAATTTTTTGGCTTTTAAATTCCATATGCAGATCTTTTTCATAGTGTTCTCCTAAGGTAATTTTTTTCTTTCAGCAATATAAACAAAATTTCAGATTTTGTCTTCTGTGTCTACAAATACACTTTCAGTGACAGAATAACAACGTATTTCAGATGATTTTATGTTGCATTTGTAAGAACTCCATTTTGAATGAAGAACTATCAAATTCTCTGCAGCTGATATATAAACGAAAAGAGCACTATTTTCTAAAATGATGTAATTGCCTAGGTTTTACTGACAGAGAAAGGAAATTGAGCATCTGAACTAAATAATAGTAGAAAGGAAATACTTTCCTTCTGTGCCTTTGATTTCAAAAACCTCTTGCCAAAGTAATCTCTGACTAATCTCAGCCTCACTGTACTGCATGCACAATGTATGCACACACAAATCTGGCTGAGGACCATTCAAGAACAGCTTCATGAAGCAAGTTTCTCTTTGAGAGACTGAGAACATGTATTGTAAAGCTCAAACTTGTAACAGAAAACCACAGGGTTACTATCAGTGCTTCCAGAAAACTAAAGAAACTCAGTAGGTAAGCGACAAAAAAGGTGCTGATTATACTCACAGTGAGTATGCCTACTCATTGATGGCTGGCCTACAAGATTGATTAGTAAGAAGGAATCACATTATTTTAAACCAGTCTTTAGATGGTAAGTTTTTATCCACATACACACTATTATGACACATTTCTAATGTGAAACAGTAAGAGGCCCTGGCGAGCAGTTACTTCATCTTTACTTTCTAAAACCCTATAAGCTTTAACCAAACTTTAACTGAAGAGGAGTTTCTCTCACAGCAATCTCTGTGGTGTCACAGTTGCACATCTCCAGAGAACAAACCTTTATGACACCATGTAAAGGTGACTTTAGTTGTGTTTTTCTGCCAAATCATGAAATGCTTTGGGGAATACAGGTGGTTATGCACCCAGGCAGCTGGCTGGAAGAAAGACAATGTTGACTCAAATGTTGAGTCAGCTTCTCTCGTGCATTTCTACAATACACCCATGTGCTCAAAAAGGCAAAAAGCCTCAGGGAAAGATTCCTTGGGATATATATATTTTTTTTTTTTTTTTTTTGTGGTGATGGTGAGTAAAGTGCAGTTTGAACCCTGAAATCCCATATATAGTGAATCACATATATGAGCACAGCACCACAGCAAACTGACAGCTTGCGTGTTCATTTGCAACTATTCCAAGGGACAATCAACACTACAGCAAAAATATTATCTAAGGATGAGGATCTTTATTTAGGACACACCAAGCCATCTGTTCTTGTGAATTACAAATTAAAAAGTGATAACAAAAAAAACCAGTTGATTTTTACAAATAAGATTTGTAAAGATCAGAAATATTTTAAACTTTCCTTTGCCTGTTTGTTGTTTTCTACAGTTGCTGAATGGCACATTGGCCATGACACATTTTTTTGTCTCTAGGTTTTCTTCTCTCTTGCCCTTCCTTCTTGCCTCATATCTTCTGAACAATAGGTTACTTCTTTCCCAGTTTTACGCATTCAAGATTGTACAGCAATTTAATTTTCTGACTTTATCTATGCAGCATTTTTGCCATTAAAATGTTGCCCTCAATTTCATAAAAAATACATATATTTCACCTGTCAGGTGTCAGCCTCTCAGCAGATGCCATCTTGCTTCATCACTAATGATGATTATACCAGAGGTCATTGTCAGAGACATACTGTCATTTCACTGATGTGATAAAAAATGTGCATAAAAGCTCTTCATTTATGCATTACAAATTCCCTCCTAATCTCTCCAATTCCACTGTACAGTTGTAAAAGGAAAGCATCAATAAATTTTTTGACTACAAAGTTAATTTCTCCTCATCAGCAGGGATTTCAGGCTGTGTATGTTCTATTGACAGTGAATTTTTGCAGAATGTGGTATTTCACCCCTGCAATTCAGCAGGTAGCCTCATTTGGTTTCTAATTGCAGAGTATCAGTATCTGTTCAGTTTTTATCCTGCATCACATCTTTTGAGGCTCTTGTCCTTATTTGACCTTGATAAACTGATTGCATTTGTGAAGCTTACAATATGCTCTTTAGACTCCTTTTCTGATGAGTTATTGGTTGAGCAGTTGGATATAGCTGGTTAATCTTCCTGTGCCTTTGGGCAAGAAATCATCTCTGCTGAAAGCTGCTGTGATGAAACTTAGAAAATGTTCAGTTTTACTGGGGGAGGAATAAAAGGCAGGGGATGGGGGATCTTTCATTGTCCTCCTATTAATTTTTATTTTGAGCCTTTGTTGTATCTTCCAAAGAATTTAGAGTATATTGTTCCCTTCAGAATAGCAGCTTATAGCAATACGTATGGTAAGTTCTTTACTAGATATTTTGTCCCGAAGGGAAATAAACTGTAACTGGCAGCTTATAATATTTATTCAAGTTATTGCTGAAGAAAGTTCTCTGAGTATCAACTCCAGATGATAGAAAAGATATTTGACTATGGTAGCAGCTAACTTCCACACCTGACATAATAAATTATTGAGTTTTATCTCTGACAAAATTTAGGTTTCTCTTTTTAAATATATAGAAAATATTGAGACTAGATTTTCACTGAACATCACTCTGAACAGTGTTCATAATTTTGAGAAGAACAGGAAGGGGAATTAAGAGGCCGAACCTTGTGTCAGGTTTCCACCAAAATGGTAATAGATGCCAATGGAGACAGGAAAAAATCCAGACATCCCAGGAAACTGTACTGTGACCAGATTGTACCTTCGCTGAGACACTGGAGTGGTTTGATCTCTTCTCTGTGTTGGCAACACTTGTTTAGCTTGTCAATAAAAAGTATTGTCAGGTGGTAAGTGAATCAAACCCTTCTTTGTGCATTGTCACTCAGGAGCTAAGACTTATGGATGATGCATTGAATGTCTCTGTAAAACTCCTCAACCACAGAAGACTTATGGACATCACCTGGGATGCAGACAGCTCTCACTATGCTGCTACAAAGACAGGTCTGTAAATTCCTGCTTGACTAGACAAAGTGAGTTTGTTACTGTGGATTCAATGGGAATCTGGGAAAAAGACCAGATAATTTGTATTCACATCTTAGAGCACTGCAGGAAAAAAGCTTGCGTCACCACCAACTAAAACAATGGTGAGAAAGAACCACTCTTTAAAACACAGGTCTTCAGGAGTCTCCTTCTTTGCAATTAATGTGGAAAAAGGATTTGTAGCAGCAGAGCATATGAGGGAGGTTCTCCTCTTCAGCAGAGGGAAGTATCTTCACAGAAGGCTTTCAGTTGCTAGTTTGAGAAAACTTCACAAATGTGTTATATATGAAGAAGAAAAAGAGAAACAAGGAGATAATTAGCAGAGGGTAATGCTGCTAGCCTTGATCTGCTGCACTGAGGAAAAAATGCACTAAGAAGGCGGTAATTGAGATAAATGAGTGATTCCTGCCATTTACAGTGAAAAAAACTTCAAGAGACCCCATCTTTGCCAGTATTACCAATATCTTATTATAGCTAATTATTTTGTGTAAAAACTCCATAATAATAGTGTTAATTATATATACATGTGTGTTGTAATTAATAATATTTGAGAAAAAAAAAACCAACCATACTCTACACTGCAACTGAAAAACACAATAATATCAATTGCAAGTTAACCTTTAGCAGGTAACAGCCTGATGCCTCCTGAGCAGGGCAGGTTCATCAGTTCCAGGCACTGGGGTTTTTACTCTTATTTCAGAAATACAGCACTATTACTTACAAACAAGTGCAGGTCACGGCCTTCATCATGCTGCGTGTTACATTACAAGAGCTTGACTTTCACCAGCGACTCCCCCAAGGAAGGCTGAGGCAGCAGGGCTCACAGGGCTACCAGGAAATGGTGGAAGATGCAGAAGGGAAACAGAGAGGTATGTGGAGAGGAAAGAAGATTTCAAGAGGAAAGGATCATTGCACAGGTTATAGCTGAGGGCCAATGATTTACAAGAGTTTGTTTCTCAAGAATATCTGATTTGTGGAAAATGAAGTGATTATACAGATTATCATTTATTATGCTTCTCCTTAGGCTGGTATGATAAAGACAAATATCCCTTTGCTCTTTTTAAAAATTGAATATACATGCTTTTCGCCCTCAACTTCAAAGCATGTTACATGCATTGGACCACAGCTAATTTTTCTCAAAATACTTTCATGAAATTTATGATTAATATTTGCTTGATGCTTCCTCTAATTAATTTATATATATTTATGAATACCTGCAAATATTTAAAATCAGTAACTTTGAATACTTTTAAGGCTGCTGGTTGCCTACTCATACACAAGTGGTGGTAGCACATGCTTTCATTAGATATAACTATGACCTTGCTGACAAATGTATTTGATAAAACACTGACTACTGGGGAAAACAGCAGGACAAGAGTAAGATGAATAATCAGCCTGTTCTCTTGTATATCTGTTTGTATATCTGGCAAAATACAGCAAAAATCTCAAAAATCTTCCAACCTTACATTTAAATATTAAATAAAATGAAATAATAATAATAATAAAAAAAAAACAAAAACAACAAAACAAAACCACAAAAAACCCCCCCTGTTCTCACACTCAGCAAAATACTAGAAAAATACCCAAAGTACCTTGTCTATCCATACAGCCATAATTTCCTTCATCAGTTGCACTCTGCAGCTCAAAAAACTTCACAGCCACATAAGGAAAACAATCATGAAGGGAAAGCATGGAGATCTCAGTTAGCATGAAAGCAAGACGACAAATGAAGCATTAGAATAGCCAAAATAGATAACAAGAAGGTCTGTTGAATGTCTGGCTTTCTGCTTGCTGAAAGAACTGGAAGTTTTAACTATGATTCATGGAGTCATTAATTTTTGCTATGCAGGAAACTTAATGGAATAATGATTTTTAATCACTGTGCGATGATTCCTGATGTGTCTAAACAAAAATAGTACTGATGATGTATAATGCATAAAGAGCATTTCAAGAAAAGGAGTCTCACTGAAATGAAAGGACACTTAAGGACTAAATGTTCAAGGATGCCTTTTACAGTTTCACTTCAGGGCACAGGCACTCAGGACCTCAGTCTCCCAGGATCACAACCAAAGTGCAGCTGAAAGGCCACTTTTGCTTCTGCCTGCTTTACATGAACATAACAATTTGTACCAATTCTTTTGAGGCTTTCTTTCCCCTCCATAACTGCCTGAGGTGTGGTGACTCTTGCAGGGCTTTCTGCCCTGGTGATGAAAACCATGTTATTAGGGGCAGCCCCTGCCTAGCTACAGACTTCCTTTCAACTGAAGTGCACTGGTGGCAATGTACCAGTGAGATTTGACTTGACGGATTCATTTCAGCAGTTGTCTTGTGTTCTTTCTGTTCTCATTCAATTAAAGTCATTGTAGCTAATTAAAAAAACATGTTTGTTTTATTTGGATATAAGACATAATATTTTCCAAAATGAGGTATGATTAAAATATATGAGACAGCTGTGGAGCTTTGTACAGAACAGCTCTACAGCCTGCTTATATTTCCTTGCACTGTAAAATATAAATCTGAGTCCTCTTCTAGCTTACTTTTTATTTTTTTTATTATTTTGTGGAGCTTGTGATATATATTACTTTGTACTGTTTGTTCTCATAGTTTTAATTCCATTCTTTACTTCTGTCCTTTCCCTTCAACCTGTTTTTGGTTTGCTTTATGGAGCAAAACAGGCTGCTTGACACAGTGATATTTTCTTGCTGCTTCTAGGTTGATTAAACTTTTATCTATTTATTTCCCTTGAGTGCCAGTTTGTTGTTCCTCATTTCTGATGTCTCCAGTGTAGATGCCTGTATCAGGTCTGGTCAATGGAAAGCCCAAGGCACCTCTGCAGCATCTCATGTTTTTCTGTTTGAGCCACTTACATCAGGATTTTACAGACAGCATGGGAAAGAAGAGGAAGGATTTGCACGCCTTCTTTACAGCCACTGCCCCACCCTGTGCTCAGTACTGATGCAGAATCAGTGCAACCTGCACAGGACAAGCATAAACACACTGGGACCAGCTCACATCAGGGCTTGACCAGTGCAAGAAGGTGTGGAGTCTTGGAGATTGAGATAAGGATTATGGACATTACATAAAAAACCAACAAATTGAACCCTTCTTGGTGACTTCGAGCACAGTTTTAAAAGAGGCAATAGTCAAAGAAACAAAAAGAAATAATCTCAATTCTTAAACTCAGTTCAGTTTCACATGAAGAGCAGAGTTGCCACTGGCACTCTCTTCCTTTTGTATACAAAGTTATGAAATTCCTTAGAATTGCCATGATGGCTCCAGAGAAATCTCACAAGACGACTGCCTTGTATTGCAACAGGTCTGCTACTGGTGTGCAATGGTGCTCAGCATGCTCTGTGACTCCTGATTTTCCTGGCAAGTTACAAACCCTCCCTTTTCTATAAACTAAGTACTTAAAGTTTAAAGGCAATAATGCATAAAAAGTATGATTTAATCACACTGTACAGCTTGTTTATTTACAGTGACCTGAAGATAGTCACTGAGCAGCAATCAATGAACTATATAATTTCCTGAGAACCTCTAAACAAAGCCTGCTAGCTCACTTCTACTAATAAAATTATAACTTTGATATCCAGCTGCTCTAACGATCTTGCAGAACAAACTCCTAAATATATTGCCTGTAGAACTGAAGATACAGGTGTTATGTCACTAAGGGCGACTTATTATTACACAATTGAGATAATTTTTAAAATATTTAGTTTTTTTGAACATATCTAAGGACAGAGATTTCATAGCCTCCTAAGAAAAACTTTTCTAGAGCTGACGTCCATCATGGGAAAAAATTTTCTAAAGCATAAGTAAAATTTGCAGTGTTGCAACTGGGTTTGTTGCCTTTTGCTCTATTGCGTATTAGTGGCTAACAAGAGAATTCCTGCAAAGCCCTGTCATCTCAAGATTGAACAAACAACACTCTCTACCTCATATCCACACACATAGTAGGTGAAATAGACAAATAAAAAAGTTAATAAAATATTTACTTACTTTTGCACTCTTGGATTAAAAAGTGACCACCTGGAAAACTGCTTCCAGTGAATAAATGTCTGTGTCCAGAAAATAAAGGACCCTCCACATTTGCAGAATCAAATTTGTCTTGTAAGCAAAATGCATTTCAATTTTTAATAGTGAAGAAGAAAGACTTAAAAAAAATAAGTAGAAATTCTTTACTGTCAACTAATCTTGTAAACGCAATACTGCTTGTAGATTAAGTCACTTTACTACTTCACATAGGTTTATGCTTTGTTAGGACAAACTGCAATAGTGAAAAAAAAATATTATTTTTTAATTGTCACTCTAAAACATTTTTGAGTAGTTTAAAGGCACTGTAAATATTTTATTTTAAACTCCTAGGTCTAGTCATTGATCATACCAGTGCAGATTCAAAGGAGATAATGAAATTTAAAAATATAATTTTTTTTTGTTTGTTTGCTTGATTTTTTTTTTTTCCCAGCCAGAGCAATCTGTCAGGTGGTACACCTTTACTGGACACATATAAGTCAGCACTGACATCATCAAATATGAGGCTTAATAGATGGATTGGTGGCCAGTTAGAAGCTCTCCCCAGGAGCACCATACACAGGCTAGGATTAATACAAGAAAGAATTCTCATATTCCCCGCTCTGTTCCTTTATTAAGGGAATGAAACTTTGCTATCTCTCTTGGATTTGTGTTATATCTGGTTAGGGGGGCTAAATGATCTCTAGCATAAATAGCATCTCCCCAATGGACAACAAGAGAAGAGAAATAACTGATCATCCAAACTAAACTGCAGTGCAAAGACTTCCTTTTGGGATGAACTATTAGAAAGAAAAATAAGATACAAAGATTATAGAAAACGTTATTAAGACGGAAATATAAATATGTAATTGACTGAAAAGCACACAGACAGAGATGAACCCAGAAATCTAGAAAAAAAAGTTGTTCAGCAATTAAAGTGGAGAATTCTAAACTAAAAATTGAAAATTCTACTAGGTATTGCATAATTCATTTTTTTATCGATGAGTTAAGTATTATCATTATTTAATTTTTGTACTATTTTGCTCTTTATGCATAACACATTCACTATTATACGTTTGTGCAGATGTTCACATGAATAAATTGCTTCATACACAGATTCTTAAAAAAGTAAAGTTACAGTTCATTGACAGGAGTTATAGAAGGCTTTCTGCTGGATTTCTTTGAAATCTGCTCAAAGAAATTTCTGCAATCTGGATTTGTCAACCCTCCACTTCCACTGAAAAAAGTATCAATTGTTACGTTGTGATTGGAGAGGGAAGGGACATTTTAGTATAGGGAATCCTACTTGTTTTAGATGATAAGATTTTTTTTTTTCCTGTGTGAGAGTGTTAAGGACAATTCTTAAATTTTATTTTTTTTTCCCGAGAGGATTAGTATCCTCAGTGGAGTACATTTTTCACTGTACTCCCGTGTAATTAGACCTTCCAGCTCACCAGGAGGATGCTTGTCTGTCCATAGGCATAGGAAGGTAATGATTCATGTCTTTGACACTGTCCTCTTTCTCTCCCTGCTTGTAGTGCTGCTCATTGAATGTCTGAAATGCAATGACAGCAAGGAAAAGATCAATCCTACTAACACCAAGAGAGGCAAACACAAAAAAAAAGGCTTTTCCAAACCTTTTATCAGAGTTATGATATAGAGAATACAATGGGGAATCAACTCCAGCCCTTGCGGAATTGCATAGTTAAATACTAACAGGGAATGTCTGCCTAAGTTAAAAAACTTATATATATGTATATGTATATGTATAATATATAGAAGAGACAACAAAACAAACAAACCCAGCAGTGTTTCTCTGATTGATGTTATGCCTTCCTTTGAAAGAAGTTCTCCTTTCCATAGGTTAATTGCCTCAGAGTGTGGTGCAGCTACATTCGTGCTGCTCCTGGCTCTGGAGGTCTCTGCTCCAGGATTCATCATGCAATGCAAGATTAACACCTGCCTTTAGGGTACCTTGTCTTACTCAAAGAACCAATCCAGACAATTTACAGGGTAGTCCCAATCCTAGATTGCATTTGTAATATAAAATATATTTTGAATTTAACATATTGAAAAAAAAATTTCAACTCATCTGGGAATGTGATGGACCTCCCAAACAGATACAATACAATGGCTTATCTATTTAAAGCATAAATTAGGTGACACTACCACGTCCAAGATGGCAAATGAAGGGATTCTGGATTCCCTGTTCTCTCATACTTCCCACACTCAGTTTAATAAAAAGACCATAGCTCCAGAATTTTGTAGCTCTGTGCACTGTAGAGACTTTCTGCTGACTGATTTCTTTTTTCAAGGCAATAGAATAGAAAGGAGCAGCCAATGATGATATTTGATTCTCATCTATGTTCTGTATGCCTTGGTATCTCTCACCTTTTGACCCAACCATCCATGTTGTTAAGAAAATCCTACAGTCAGTAATGAGGACAGCCAATTCCTTTTTCTGAAAGGTCAAACTCAAAAACAAATCCAACTCCTAGTTTTCTGAAATGTTGGAATAAAACATTCCTTTCACTTGGCTTTGACCCCAGGGCACATCTGATCTGGCGAGAATAACTGTAAGTGGGGACAGGTGTAAAAGACTTCCACCATTCATGATTCAAGGGATCTACAAATAGCCCCAAATAGGAATCCTCTTGTCTGAGCATTTAAAATAATTGAGAGAATCACTGATCCAGTGATAACACCAGGTGTTCATTTAAATGCTGCAGTTTAAAGCTGAACTTGCCCTGTACGCTTTCTCTTTTGAGGGGTTTCTTCCTTTATGGGTAGGATAGTGCAAAAGACATATTTTGCTTGCAATGGATATACATTTCCATGCCCTAAGGTACAGACATCCAGGAAGGAAATTTGTGAATTAGCCTGCAATGAGATCTATGGTCTATGGACTAGGGGTAGAGAAAAGAATCTTTGCACTAAACAGTGTCAATGCAGGGGCCATTATCTGCAGATTCTGTATCCTCCCTTCTCCCTGGTACAGTTAGTGCCTATCATCTCATCCAGGTTTTAGCCTCAAGTTAGGCTGCGGGTATTCTGCAGTATAACAATTACAGCATTCTTGAAGATTTTGGGTCAGGTTTGCCTGTTTGCAGTCATGGTCTGACTTTCTTTTTATAACTGACCTGGCAGCAAAAGGCAAAATATACTGAGCAAAAAATACTTTACAAAATCTGTAGATAAGAGAAGAAATGTCAGAAGGAGAAATCTTATTCCCTTCAAGCATCTCATTTCAACTGAGATAGACAAGGACAGAATACAGAATTACTGCCTTGTTTCACAATACAAAACACACTACTTGAGGATAACCATTTGAATATGACTTGTTTCCCCTTAAGAAATTAATATAACCTTTGAACCTTTAGAGTCTGCACACAGACACTTGCATATAGCACTGTATGAAACTTCACATATTGACAAATTAGAATGCTATTTTTGACAAGGCAGTGATATGTCAGGTTAAATCTACAACTAGAGAAAACAGCCTTTCGTCTGTGTCTGCAGGTATAATCTTCTAGTGCGTGACCAAGTGAAAACAACTCAATTTTATTGGCTTTCCAGCTCCACATTTATCTTTTAAATAAGGATATATGAAAATAGAGGAAACTCTTATTCATTCTGGCAATTCTTAATATAAGAGTAAAACTGATGTTGATTGAGACTAGAGACCTGCTGGAAAGTTTGTTTAAAAGTGTCCTTGTGGGACTCAGACCAAAGTTTCACCAGCCCTAGGGCAGCATACACATACTGTACACAGGCAAGCTAATGATCATATTCCCATATGTACTTTCTGAACATCATTTATTCAGAGCTGAAAACCACTGTATCAACAAAAAGTTAAATTTCAGCCGTTAACTGGCTGCATGCTTTGTCAATTCTTTCAGGATGAGGAAGGTGGTACAGTTGCACCCACTTCTCTGAATGGATTACAATCCTGAGTACTAAAAAGTACTGGGTTTATACCAACAGTTCTAGGGTGGCCTTTTTTTTTTTTTTTTTTTTTTTTTTGTGATTCCTTTATTCATTGATAAGTCAGAATTCCTTCAGACTAAAATATAAAGTAAATGGAGGAAACTTGAATAATTAATGACTTGAAACAGAAGTAGTCAGTGTTTTTACAAACCCCCTGGCACCATTTTTAAACAAAAGGAACGCTAATACTTGGGGGGAAAAAAAAGTTTGTATGGTCCTATTAAATGTCTCAAGCCACAGATTCAAACATCTGGCTAGAAGAGTTCATATTTGTGCATGGGAGGATTACGTTAAGCAAACCAGTCTCTGGGGACTTGAACAGAGTCAGCATACTGCACACCTGAAACACAGTGAGTCCTAGGAAAGAAGTTCCTGGAGAACTATGCTAATACATGTCTATAAAGCTGAAAACAAAACATAAAGCCTGAAATTTACATTAAAGAGGAATGTGTATCTATTATTATCAGTACATAACCGCCTATTCCTGAGTGCAAAAACAGATTTCTTGCTTCTGCCACTCAGCCTTCAGACACCTCCTCCAGACAGAAATGAGAGGTCTATGGGCAGCCAGGGGAATTGAGAATACTGAGGGGAATCAGCGAGTCATGTCCAGCCTACTGAAAAAAACAGAGACCAAACCCCATGTGCCAGCAAAACTACCAGAAAACTGTAAAACAGTAAGGAAAAAACACAACCTCCAGGAAGAAAACCTCACACTGATGAATACCTTAGTGTTCATCGACCTTCACAGCTTTTATTTCCATTCCTTTCCACCTATTTCAATAAATTTCCAGTGCAGGACTGTGAGTTGTGTGCAAGTCTACAAAATATATTCTTAAAGTTTGCCTCTCTAAATCTTTCTCTTCTTTCTCAAATGTATGAAAACCCATGTCTACAACTTAGCAGTGTGCCCACATGAAGTTTATGCCTTTGGACATATACTGATTACAGGTTTAGAGGGTTTTATTCTCTTCCACTTACAGTTATTGTTTCTCTTCACTGTTGTGTCACTTCCCTTATTGTCCTCTGTGTTCCACACAAAATTGAGCTAAAAGATATTGAACAGCAACAAAAAATCCAAAACAGCGGAGCAATTGCTTATTAAAAATATGAAAACCAAACTATGTAAATCAACAACAATAAGAAAGCCGATTTCCCTTCAAAAATCCATTATTGTAAATGGGTTTATGTGCTGTAGGGGCACCATGAGAATCCAAAAAGATGTGGCCCATCCAAACTTTACATTGAATTATTCTGTAGGGCAAAAAAAAAATTGTAACTACTGCCTCATCCAGTGCAATGTATTCAAATCAATCCTATAGAAAAAGGCCTTAAGGTTACAGATGTAAATTGTTTGCAATAGACCTAATAGATCTCTCCCAGACTTTTCATTGTAGATATTGCTGATTGATTTGCTGTATTCAAGTGCAGCAGAGATTGTTGTGATATGAATTAATATTAACTGGTGAATAACATAGATATAAATGCATCATAATTTGTTTAAGCCACTGGATATCCCTCCCCTTTAATTAGATCTGGCAATCTCCAAACATAATATTTTAAATGAGAAAATGAGAAGCAATGTACAGAATGAACATCCTAATTTATTTAATGGCACTTTAATGGCTTCACTTTACCTTTTTTCTTAAATAAATGCCAAATTCAGTTGAAGATGATAAGTCTTGGCTATCATTGAAAATCCATTTTTTGTAGTTAAAGTTAGTAATAAAATGTTAATCAGGCTTATTTCTTGCCCTGCACAATTAGCTATTGCTTCAAAGCAAAGCTCCTAAGATTTAAAGACAGCTTTTGTACAGTCAAGACCTCTCTGTGGCATTAGAAATTACACTCACTTTTTCTTCCTCCTTTTCTCAGATTGCTTATTCCATCAGGAGTAATTTACTCTAATTAGAGTCTGTGTGTTCTGAAACTGTAACTGTTTCTCCAGGACAAGTTGAACAATATTGTCTCTCTAGTTGCTATGCCCCTATCAACTTCATAAGCAAACTTTAAACCTGAATAAATTAAACCTAGAACACAGCATTTGTCAGAGTGGATCAGACAACTGGTCTATCACAGTGCCCTGCCTGCCACCGGCAATGATCAAATGCTTCATGCTCTTGAGCAAGACAAAGTATGCCTGGTGTACCCAAGGCAATATTCTTTGTTGCAAAGGGAAAATTCCTTCCTGGCCTCTGTAGGTGATGGATTATTTCCCTGAAGCTTAGGATTTTATTACGACTTTGCTTTTGCTTCTTTAAGTAAAGAAGTAATAGATATCAAGTCAGAAATTCTAATATGTAAAACCAGATACATGCTCTTTATTTAACCTGATTCATCCTTCCCGATGTGGAAACAAGTGTTGTGAAGTGGGTCATGCATAAATTCACAGAAATCAGAACCACTCATATCAGTGAGTGCAGGATCTGAGGAGAGTCTCTGGCAAACTGGCATTTGTGCCTTCTTCTGTAGACTTCACCATGTCCTCATCATGTTTACCAAAGAGTTTCTTGTTCTTTTGGTAGGGTAACAGCCCCACTTCCTACTCAAGAATACAAATTATTAATTTTTTTCCCTATTATTTTCCATCGCTATGACTGTTTTAATAATGTGAGGGAATCTTGGTTTGGTCTTCTGGTTTTTTTTTTTTTTTTTTTTTTTTTTTTTTTCATGCATAAATTCACAGAAATCAGAACCACTCATATCAGTGAGTGCAGGATCTGAGGACAGTCTGTGGCAAACTGGCATTTGTGCCTTCTTCTGTAGACTTCACCATGTCCTCATCATGTTTACCAAAGAGTTTCTTGTTCTTTTGGTAGGGTAACAGCCCCACTTCCCACTCAAGAATACAAATTATTCATTTTTTTCCCCTATTATTTTCCATCGCTATGACTGTTTTAATAATGTGAGGGAATCTTGGTTTGGTCTTCTGGTTTTTTTTTTTTTTTTTTTTTTTTTTTTTTTTTTTTTTTTTTGTTTTTTTTTTGTTTTTGTTTTTGTTTTTGTTTGTTTGTTTGTTTTTGTTTAGGCATATAATAACTCCTCCTTAGACTAAAGCATTCCTGAGTGATATTATTTATTTTATATACATTTTGTAAGACAATTGTTTCAGTCACAGCACCATTTGCCTTAAAATCATAGGATCAAAGTTATAAGACATAATGAAGCAAGAGAGTAATATTATTTCAATCAAAATGTCATTGTTATGACTTTATCACTTTTTGGTTTTTTTTAAAATTTATTTTCTTGTTTGAGAAAATCCTCTGTGTTTTTTTTTTTTTTTTTTTAGCAAAACTGTCACAAAAAGCCCAAGTAACATGAATCAGAAATCTCACACAAGAAAGCCTTTTCCCTAGAAAAGCCATTCTGTCTATCCCTTCATGGTTTCTCTTCTTTCAGATTAAAAAAACCCACAAACCCACAAAACCCCTACATAACAAACCCACAAAAGATCAGTTATTTTCAGTTATTTTCAGCCATGAACATTATACTTGGTTGTATTTCATAGGCATCATGCTGCTCAGGGGCAGGGTGTCTGCATCTGCATAGCTCTGGATTTTAATTGCCAAATCATGCTAATTAAGTAAAAAACCTTAAAGACTGTTATTAGCAAATATCCAACTCATTGCATACTCTCTCATCCAGATCATTGGCCTATATGTAATGTGGCCCTGACCTAAGCCAACTCATTGATTTTTCTCCAAAACCAAGATTCAAAAATTTCCTTGTTCTCCTTCCTTTCACTTAAATATCCTTCTGTCTTAAGAAACAATTTATTATCTTTATTTTTAAATTTTCCTTTGTACCAACAGTGCTTTACAAGAGGCTTTGTAGTCTTATTTGAAATAAAAATCAAAAGCAGTTATATTTTTGATTCTACCTTTATCTTTTCTTTTGAAGAGAAAACTGAAAAGCACATGATCCCATCAACCAAATTAAAAGCATTTTTTTGCTACATAATCTTAGCATAGTATTACACTATGTCTCTAAAATTTAAGTTAGTGTCCAGTGATCAAAACAGAAACAATGTCTTTTATTCTTCAGTTTTGCCTTATACCTTGAGCTGCTTAAATATTGACTTTCATTCCAGGGTTTATGTTTCTGATCTGCTTTTCAGGTGAAGTTGCTTAAGTCTGAACTCAGAAAAAAACCACTTTTAACCGAAAACTTTGAAAATAAGTTACTGTTACTCCCTTATTTTTCCTCAAATATTGCATGTAAAAGTATGAAGTTTAAACGTTTGTTTACGAAAAAGAGAAACAGCTTTTAAAGTCATAAATATCTCAATAAGAGCTGCAACTCTTCCATATAGGAGAGGTGTAATTATGACTGGTCCAGAAAAGAGAGTGGTAGTGGAAAGGCCATTAATGAGGTATTTATAAAGAAGAAAACAATATTTCAGAATGAAATAGCACTACACTGAAATAGTTGCAATGCTCCATAAAATCGCTGGAACTGAGCAACATATTAAAAATGCCACGTATCTCTTTTTCTTATGACAAGAAAATATATCTAACTTTGAAGGATAATAGCATCTTTTATAGCACATCCTTGGTGCACACAGTTGCATCACCTTCAAGAGTGCACAAATTCACTTTTAAAAGTTTGTGCAGGGCCTTGAAAAATAGATTACACATTCAGTGAACCTGTTGTAATTCTAAGAGGAGTGAACAAATAATATGCAGTATTACTGGATGAAGCTAGAACCATCTTAACTTATTCAGGTGTTATAATTTGCATTAAAAAACTCAAAACAGACGTTAGGGGTTTTCTCAGCATATAAAGAAAGCAAAGTATTACACACATTTAGGCTTTCCCTTAACTTTGCTCACACACATTGGAATATGTCTTATAAATATGTACTTACTATGTTCACAAGCAATTTCTAGGATAAATTTTACCGAAAGAATTTCTGCATTGCTATGACATTCAGCCCCTAAATTTTTCCTAAACTCCACTTTTGGGGACCCAGATTTCAAGAAAGTAACCCCAAAACAGATATACTATGTATTTTGAATTAAAAAATTGAACATATTGGGGGTGATAGATATATTTCTGAGCATGTCAAGTTTGCAAGCACAGACATCAGGCAGTAAGTTTTCTCTAATGCCAAATACTTTCTTATGTTTGAATGAATGTGACAAACAACAACAAAAACAGATCAAAACAAAAAAACCCAAACAAAGAAAAACCCCCAAAACAAATAAACAAACAAAAAGCCCATGAAGAAAACACTCAGTCCAGCAGTTATCCTTGACAATCTCAAGGACCTTTAGGCAAGATGCAGGAGGCCACATCTTAAAAGCACTTTCTGTCCTTGGCAAACCCAGGACTGTGTTATTAAGTCTTTCCCTTGGTTAGAAGGAATAGTGATTCCACACACTCTGCACACTCTTTAATAAGGAATGAACTTAGTAATGATGTGAATAACAAAACACAGCAACACAGACAAAATTCACAAATCCAGTTTTGCAAAGTTTTAGAGCAGCTAAAGTTCTGAAATGACTTAGTTTTTAAAAATCACAGTCAGTGAAACATTCAGCATGTTTGAGTGTAATTTAGCTCTCTTGTTATCTCTGATTATTAGCTTGATGGAAGCTCATGTATGTTAGCATCTTAACAATTTAGTACTTCATGCCGTAGCACTCAACCACAGAGGACATTAATTCACATGGTGACTTTTGGAGCCAGACTATAAGACCTCATAAATATTATATATTCCACTATTTGCTTCTTATAAAGGGGATTACCATATAAAAACCCAAATATTGGCTGCATGTAGGGAAAAGGAATCAGAGTATGCAAAAGACAAAAGTTTGTAAATTTGGTATGCTAAAGAAGGAAGAACACAAAGTTATTGATTTAGGCACTACTTTTCTCTAAGCACTTCCTGGATGTTTCATGCTTGCAATTGCAAACAGAATAACCCTCTTTCCACTCAAAAGTCACATCTTCCAGAAGATATATTGTCATTAAAGTAGTAAGGTTCTGTAAAAGTTGAATAAATCAATCTGCAAGTTAACTTACTGTTTGAGTAGAGCATCTCTAAATGTTACCTAGTCATCCAGCTATTAATGCTGGGGTGAACTGAGACTTAGGACTTCAGTCTCAAATAATAAACCTCAGAGTAACTACAGGCAAGGTGTGTATGTGAGTGTGTGTGCATGCATGTCTGTCTCTGCATATATTTGCATTAAACAGCTCATGTTCCACTGTTTGCTGATTAATCTCAAATCAATTAAGAAATGAGCAACAGAATATGAGTTATTTTTAAGTTAAATAGATCAATCTCATCCTTCACTCGGTCCAAATTCCCCCAGTGACTCCTAGAACTACTGATATAAGGAAATTTTTTGTATGTTTATTTAAGCATATTTCTTTTTCTTACCGTTTCAAGCATCACTGAGGGTATTTGATTGTCCTTTCCTGAGCTGTTCAGAGAGCATCATTATCCTCTCTGATTGTAATTCCCAGCTTAGCTGACTGTATCACCTTCAAAACTTTATTTGAGAACTTATCTAATTAGCCTTTGAACCACTAATTGGCTATTATCTGCAGATCTCTTTGCTTTTTCTTTCACAGAAGATTTTGTTCCTTTCATGATGGGAACATAAAAATTGCCATTCTGGGACAAAACAATGGGTCACATAGTCTCATATCCTCTCTCTTACCAGAGCAAAGACAAGACCTCTCAAGCAGATGTTCAGCACCCCGAGCCTGCTCCTGTCATTATCTCATCTGCAAGGCTTCCACTGAAATAAAAGGCACAGAACATTTCTCCTTTGGCTGCAGGTGTGTACTGAACAGATGTCTTCATTGAACTGTCCATGGTGACATTTTATTTTTTTTTCTCTGAGAGATTACAGCTAATTCAGAACTTAATCACATGCACAAATAGTGTAGATGTCATTCCCAAACAGCTCATCTGTACTGGTCTGGGTACTGTGCCCCTTAATGCTGCTAATTACAAGTTGGCTGTGCAGGCATACATCTTCTTGTGAAAGAAGCAAATTTAAGCTCTAAACTTTTTCCCAACCAAGGTATCTTTTTTGATTTCAACGCAAAACTTGCACTCTTTAGCCTTACAAGAAATTATTATTTTATCATAACAGTCTGATATATTTTGATTTTAAGGAAGAACATCTCTCATATTTCTTCAATGATAAACCATAAGAAATGACAAATCATCCTCTTTGAAACATTTCAAAAGCTTGATTCCCAGTATTGCCAACCTTATCTATTTAAACTTTCTGAACTAGGCTCCAGAGACTTGCAACCCACATGAAAAAAAACCCCAAGACTTTTAACAAGTGTTCAATGGACTGCTGAAATAATGAGGGGATGGCTTATTTATCCACCTTCAGATACTTAAAAGTCTGAGTTATCCCTCTGAAAATATAAAACTAAAGAAAAATAGTCAAGCACAGCTCTTTATTTTAGTAAAAAAAAATGAAGAAAAAGAAGAAAGAGGAGTACCCCTGGAACACTGATCCCCACAATTCAAGATGTGTACAGACTGAAGAAGGTCCAAAGAAGGGCCATGAAGATCATCAAAGCACTGCAGAACCTCCCTGTGAAGAAAGACTGATCGAGTTATGCCTTTTCTCCATGAAGAACAGAAATATAAGTCAGCACCTCATCACAGTCTTCTACCATGAAAGGCCAAAGAGGGCAGAAGCTCTCTCTCCACAAGGAGCCACCTGGAGAACACATGGGACAACAGGTGTGAGGTTGCATAAGGAGGTTTCACACTGACATAAGAAAGAAATTTTTACAGTGAGAAGAGTCAGTCAATGGAACAACCTCACCAGGGATGTGGTGGAGGCCCCATTGCTGAATCAAAATCTGATTGCAGCAGGTGCTAGTTAATCCCATCTAGGCTCCCTTTCCCACAAACTTCTGAACCAAGTGGTCTACTGGGGGCCCTTTCAACATGGGCTTTTCTCTGATTGATTCCATGATTCTAGGAAAGAGTAATGGGAAAGAGAGAAAAAATACTGAGGAAAAAATAAAAAAATAAAAAAAGGGGGGGAAAGAGCAACACATTTTGCCAATAGCACAAAGTGGAGTACTGCAACAGGCTCTACTCAGTTATATAAAGCTCTCCACAATGTTCCCTCCATGCAAAGTGTGAAATAACTGCTACCAGTGCTTGGGCTTCATTTGAACTCTAGATAAAATAAAATCTAGTGTTCACCTTCTGGTTGCCAGGGCTGAAAAATTCCAGAGACCTTGACGTAGTTTCTGTAGGTCATTACACTAATTTAAATTCACAATGCTTTCATCTCTGCTTTGAATGTAAAGTACCTCACAGTCAACTGTGCTGCATTTCCTTTTCTATGCTTTCAATAGATAGTTTCAGTTATTTCCCTCTCAAGTACCTCACAATTCATTCTCTTCTTGACTACCATTTTGTTCACAAAAGAATGCTGAGCTACCCGGTTTAAGATTAAAAATAAAGAACCTGCAGGACTAAATTTAGTGACCCAAGTAACTAAAGTGATATCTTTTGGCTTAAAATGAATTTGTTTTCATTTATGTCATGGGAAATGTTGAAGCTAATGCAAAATAAATTATATTTAACCTAAGAAAAACTATACTCCAGTTTCAGCTGCCATTATCACTCCATGTGGACAAGTGCACACTCTTGATCTCTAGCATATACAAAATTATATTACTTGGTTTGACTAAAGGTCAATTCATCTCAGCTGATCTACCAAGTGGGCAAAAAGTATCTTAACTGGTGAACCTTCAGCCAAAATATAAAGCCTTTGTATGTGGTCTGCTGCACTTCACACAAAGATGCTTTCCCATGGTTTTTTTTTTATGCAATGTGCTTCTGAATAAAGCCATGTCCACCTGTAGAAGGTGGGGATGGTGTTTCAGGTCAGCCATCCTGGCTCCCAAATAACCCCTGCCTAATGCTTAGCCCCTGTTGCAGTGTTCGGGTATGACAACATGAGAATCACTGTTTTCTCTAGTGTGGAAGTCCTTGTGGAGATTTAATTTTCCCTGCCCCATGTGAGCTGTGGCCATGGCCTTTATATCTGAACCAGAAGACAGGCTTAACATTTTCAGTATGTGGCCTTCAAATAAGGAAGGCTGGCACTCTTGCACAGGTCCTCTTCAAAATTACTGAAACTGTAGGACTGGAAAGATGCTGAACTAGCCTGAACATAAAATGCAGCCCCATACACTCAATAACAGAAACATAGATCCCAAAAAACCTCCAGAGTGAAAGTATGTTGAAAATCAGGTAGAAAACTGGGCAGAGGAACAATTGGGTTTGGTTATCAGAGCTCATAAGAAACCACCCTTTCATTAGCAGAATCCTGAAAAACAAGCGAAGAAATACCCTCAGGAGCCACAACTTTCTTCAGAGAAGAGATGACAAATGTGAAGAAAACATAATAAGAAAAATGGAGAGAAGCATCTCTGAGCTATTTGAACATCCAGGAAAGAGAAATGGCGCAGAGAAGGTCCATTGAAAAAAGAATCAAAATCAAATGAAGACTAGAAATTACCATTGCAGAAGTGAAGATTTGAAATAGCTTTCAATAAAACTTCATCTTTTATCTTCCTTTTCCCTTGCTTTCCTTTACTTTTGCTCTTGCATTTTTTATAACTTTCTCTTTTATTTTTTTACTTATATTTTTTTTCTTCCAAATTCCCTTCTCACACCATTGCATTTCATAACAGCATGTGTTGGTTTCAAACACGTATTCCTTCCCTACAGTACTTACTGGTTCCCACACTGTGTTCCCAGTGAGCAGTTGGATCTTTCTCTATCAAGCCTAATGAGAAAACAAAAATGAAAAATGACATATTATGCTACTTGTGACCTCTTATGCCACTGAATAAGGACAGGCTAAGCATATGAATTATTTTTTCAGAGGACCCTTAAAAAATGCATATTTACTTTTTTCTTCCAAATGTCAGGTTTTATCCCTTTAGAGAAATTTCTCAGAGTGCATATAGCATTCATACATACCCAGCAAATAAATGAGCTTTGAAAATAGTCCCAGGTACAATTTCCTATAAGCATTACTTGGATTGTCAAACCTCTCCCTATGAATTGTTTTCAAATACTCCACTTCTGTAGACTAACAATGTCTTCCATCAGTTTTAGCTAGACAAATAAAAGATGTCTACTTTCCCCACCACCAAAACCCTAATTCTGTCACCAAGATCTTCTCACTTTGTGAATTCTGTGAGTAAGTAGATACAAGTTTTCTATTACATAATTCTTTCAAGTACTACAGATGAACTACTTCCTTTAAAGGTTTTCATAAGCATTTGTTTCAGTTCCTGGAAGAAAGCAAACTACAATTTAATGCCTCTATTCTCAAATGGTCTCCATAGTAACATATACTACATTAATTCTCATTATGAATAATTTTATTTACAATTTACAGAAGTGCATTCCTTAGAGGAGTTTTTTGTTAAAATATATAGGTTAACAAAACTGGAACATTTTTGGTCAACTGAACATCAGGTTTTTTTAAAGCCCTATTATGCAAACAAGATTAATATTTTGTTTTTCAGCTCTGCACAGTGTACTTTATTGCAAGCACTTGGATTTTAATTTCTACTTACGTTGCAAAGTTTTGAGCAGACTTGTTTCAAAACCTACCATAACTTTTTGAAAGAATGTAAAGATTTTTAGATGGCTGTCTCTGGTGTCATATGAAATACCTAACCATTTGGATGTTCTAATTCTTAAAACACTAAATAACACTAGAACACTATATAAAATCTATATATATATATATATATGTGTGTGTGTGTGTGTGTGTGTGTGTGTGTGTGTGGTCCTAGCAACCTGATTGTTTCTGATATTAGAACATAGGAAAACAATTTTGCTTAGGATAATCTGAATAGAGTCACTTACAGTAAGAAGTTTTGTAAACTTCAGACTACACACTTTCCTTTATTGCAGTCTTGCAAGAAAACATTCCCACAGATGAAAGAATAATTTGTTGATTTACTGCTGTGACTTGAAACAATTGTGAACTCTACTCTTCTTAAAGGAAGGAAGAAGATGTGCCCATGTCCTACAACTGCCTCACAGCAAGGTGGAAGGGTAAGTTTCTGGAAACATGATAAAATGCAAAGATATATCTTGTGGGTCAGTTGTGAGGCTAAATAATTTCATTTTAATGCTTTAAAAGAGGTAACTCTGATTTATTACATCCTTTGAAAGGGATATTGGAGAAACTCATTACAAAACTAGACGTGTTAATGCAACTCCCCTTGTATTTCTAAAGCTTGGTTCCTAATTTGAGCAATATAACCCCCCACAAAACCAAAGATATCTGCAACATACTACAAAATGTGCTTTAACGATGTTCCATTCACGTGAATGTTGAGCTGTCTTAACGCAATATTTCAACTGACTGAAAACTTGAGAATCAGTTAAAGGAACAAACACATAGCACTTCTATGTTGTTCAATGTGCATCTATTCCTCCTCCATATGGAAAACCACTTTTCATGGTTTTGAGGGGCTGTCCCCTCCTATCTACTATTTGGGGTCTTCTGGGGTCTTCTGGTCTGCCTTGCCTGTCCCAGTACCAGTATTGCTCAAAGTTGGTATTCAGAGAACATGAAAGGAAACTTGTTTGTCTGCAGAAAGTCAGGAGATGCTGGCATTTTTCATATGTTACTTACTGGAAACAGAAGCTCCTTCCTTTACTCACCCCCATCTGTCCCTATTGTTCTCAAGTTATTTACAAATAAAGTGAAAAGCACTTCATTGAAGCACTTAATGTTAGAGCTTACTTGTATGCAGAACACATGGTACTGAATGAGGTGCAGAAAACGTTACTCAGTACAAAAATATGCTATTGGAATTATGGCATCATCTTCAGAAGCTGACAAATTGCCTGGTGTATGAAATGTTTAGACACTGGTGGCTTACTTGAGATGCACATGAGTGGCAATAAAATCACAGGGTCTCCAAGACAAGGTTTGAATTCTGATTTGATTGCAGAAAATTTCTGGCAGGAATCTTTTCAAGCTGCAGTTGATTTCCTAAGTTAGAATTTGGCTTGTAAACAAAGAGAAGATTTTGCCATTTATTCCATTCCACATTTTTGGATTTCTGTGCCATCTCCCTGATGATAACCTCTCTTTTTTCCTCACTCACAAACTGCTCATTTCTGCAGTGGCACCTGGGATGGATGGCAGACTAGCAAGAGAAATACAAATGCTAGAAGAGAAAAAACCCACAAAGCATACTGCAAAGTAATGGTGCACAGCATTTCTTGGGTCTGGACATCTTTAAAGAACTCACACCCTCAACTGTCATTTTTACTCCAAGATTGTTCATTCTTTGAAGTAAAGACTAGGATACAGGCCAATCAGTTACTGTGGCTTTACATGGTGAACTTATTTCCTATTATATCTATAAAGCAGAGAGAATTTGAAGCTGATCAGTGTGAAGGGTTCTGAGAGTCCATGCACACTCCTCACACCAGTACTCAAACACAACTAGGATGTTTATTTTTTCTACAGGGTCCCTTAGTGACACTGGAGCCACCTTTAGAAGAACATTCATGGGATGCAAGGTAACTTTAAGACTTTCTTTCCCATATCCTGTTTAAGAGTTTCTCAAACATTCTCAATTTTGACTCAGAGTGATAAACTATTCAGCACAGTATTAAATCAGTGATCTTAAGTATCTTGTTTAATTCTGCTAATGAGAATAACTGTATGCACAAAGTACTCCCTGGAAAGAGCCTTCTTGGAGTTGGACTTCATTGCAAAACCAAAATACTCTGTCCCTAGTGATGCTAATGGGTGTCCTTTTCTTTTCTTTTCTTTTCTTTTCTTTTCTTTTCTTTTCTTTTCTTTTCTTTTCTTTTCTTTTCTCTTATTTTTTTTGTTTGTTTGTTTTGTTTTGTTTTTGTTTTTGTTTTTTTAATGAAATGTGAAGAGGAACCCCGTCTTAGTTTCAAGAGTGTAAACTGAGAGATATTCTGCCTGAGCATAAATATTCTCTCTCTTTTTGTTTGTGGCATCTGAATGGAACTAAGAATCTGGTATTCAGGCAACCTACCATCCTCCTTCTTTTTTAAAGTAGTTTCCCTCAATCGTCATAGTTTTTATCACCTACTCCACATGAAAAGATAATAGGTGTTCATAGGGCAGAGGAGGGATTAGCTTTTAGTTGAGTGGTAAATGCACAAAAATTACCCTTTTGCATTTTTTTAATAGTAACTGCAAATTTAATTTGGGATGTGGTAGTTTTGATCTTCCTTTCTTAGAAAATATATTAGGCAAAATAAAATGTTTGCATAGGCATCTAGAAATGTTCTCCACTCCCAAAAAATGTACATAAAAAGTAAAAACATTAACTATGGAGAATGCATTTCAGTCCAATCTATATGCAGCAATCTAGTCTAGTCTGTGTTCATAAAACAATTAATTGTTGTATTATCTTATTGAAATCACTAAGACAATGTTGGCTCTTGCTATTAGACTCCTATTAACATTTTATTGGCTCAGGTCCATTAAGAGTTCCTTTAATATGAAAGTTTATGTCACCCAGTCACAAAAACCTGCCAGCATCATTGCAAGCACCACAACATCCACTGAGCAGTGACTGCCTTTGGTTCACTTAAACTGACGAACCTTCACAAAATACTCACTAAAAACAACAGAATTGCAAGACCCCCATTTGTTGCACAAGATAGGAAATTTACAAATGACAGCACTTTTGCAAAGTCAACCAAAAAAACAAGCTCTGCCAGCCTCAGATGTGTAAGAAGGTAATCTTTTCAGCTGGACACTGAGGATCAAAATGATGGTCAGAAATCTTCTGCTAAATTCCAAGGACAGAAGGATTTTGAAGCATGCGAGAAAAGCCTGAGTGTCACAGGCACATATGGGTTTCTCATGAACAGATAAAACATTGGCTTTATCTTAAAGTTTTATCACATTTTCCTGTGCCTTTGGGATTATGTAATGTTAGCACAGTTTTGTAAAAGACCCAGTGGGATGTCTGGTTCTTTCCATTTTACTGGGGAACCACAGTGCTGGGAAGGGAGAATGTGATTAGTGGAAATTCATATCTTTATTCCTGTTGAGTGACCTGGGCTTTTCCCTTAATGTGATTTTGAATTAATATCTTTCAGGGAGTGCAGACAGGAAAGAAAGTCTTTTTCTGGATTAAAAGAATAGATATTAAAGATGAAATGAAGAAGAGCTGAATGAGGACGTAGATTGTGAATATGCTAACAATCATGCTGTCCTTTTCAGTCTTCTTTTAGAAAGGCTACAAAGAGGACAACATGAAAATATTGAATCTGCTGAAGTAAGGCAGTAAATAATGTGACAACTTATCCTTCACATGTTAGTTCTGTCATGATATTTGAGAGCAAGGCATGTTTAGGAACAGATATAAAATTATTTGATGGTCTCAGTTCAATAAATCAGCTTTTGTTTCACTCAAAAAACCAAAATTAAAAAAAAAAAAACAAAAAAAAAAGCCCCCCAAAAACAAAAAAACTAAATAACACAAAAAAAAACCACCCCAAAAAACAAAAAAAAAAAAAACAAAAAAAAAAGCCCCCCAAAAACAAAAAAACTAAATAACACAAAAAAAAACCCCCCCAAAAAACAAAACAAAACAAAACAAAAAAACAAAAAAAAACAAACAAACAAAAAAAAAAACCAACCAAACAGGTGCAGATTGCTGTAGACCTGAAGTTGAACGACCAGCAAGTCATAGGTCATTAAGCTGCGCTTTAGATATTGTGTTTTCCAAGTGTAAAAAAGAAACATCAGACCATGGCTAGATACATGGGTTAGCAAATGTGGTGACACTGATTCTACAGAAACTTTTGTGGATAAGCAAATGGTTTCATCTTCTACTGCTGTGAGTCTAACATTCTTTCAGGAGTGGTACATTTCACTCAGGGAATGTTAGCCGAAAGCTGAATCAATCTGTAACCTTAAATTATGCAATTCAGTTCCAGAAGAAAATAATGTTCTTCAATAGCAACACGATGGATTTGGAGAAACAAACACCAGATTGCAGCCCTACCTGGGTGCTGCCCTCCAGACCTCATGCCAGTAGGTACTAAAGAGAATTTCTAAAGTGCCAGTCCAGTGCGCTATCCATCAGCACAGCAAAACACAACTTCACTGCAGCTGACAGAAAGTGAAAAGAAGTATGCTTTCCAACCCACATCCTTCCAGATTTCCTAAATTATAGCAATGTCAGACACATTTCAGATGTTTTCTGGAACACATGAGTCCCACCAGGTTTGTGTGAGTTCTTTCACAGACTGCTAAACACACATTTTTTCTGGCACCTATTCCAGGTGACATTGCCAAACAGGGGCCCTGTTATTTCATGTACCACCTGCAACTATATCACAAGGTACATGGTGCACCCTATGCAGTGCACTTTGCCTCCCAAAGAATGTTATTCACAGTTGTGAAGTTTCTTCCCAAGAGATTATATTTCAGACAGATTATGAAGTCCTAAATGTTGAGTTATTTAAAACTACAATACTCCACAGCTGATGATCATAGAGGTGTTAGTCTTAATAAGGATTGATCACATGGTTAATTATCAGCTGCAACTGTCCTATGTCATGTATTACAATAACAGCAATGCCATTTATTTTGTGGTTCTCTTCTGAAATTACTAATACCATAAGTTAATGATTTGATAAAGTTCAGATTGCTGATATAATCATATCACAGCTGCTCTTGTAATGAGTGCTATAGAAATGTCTATAAGTAGGCTATCTAATTAGGTGTTAGCATATCCATTGCAATATCCATCTTTATGCTCTAATGCTGTCCTTCCCAAATACTCATTTTGGGAGTTCTTGTTAATATAATTTTTTCTGGAGCTCACCTGCAAAATGAAATACATTGACACTTACCTAACAGGAATCCCAGTGGAGCATTTACAGGATCTGCTGGTACCACCACACAGGGAAAAAAGTGGCAGTAGGCTAAGGCACAGCAGGGGCTCCATTGCAGGTGCTCCCACTGATGCCTTGGAGGCCGGGAGCCCTCAGCAACTGTGGGTCAGTTCCTCCAAAATCAGGCTCATTGTTATTCAACAGCTTTTTATGTTTTACATTTGGGTAAAATGCTGAGGGCTTTGGAGTTTCCTCTTTGACTTTTGGAATCTCTGAGTCTTACAGCAGCCACAGTTTGTGGTTCCCTTAATTACAAATGTTAGAAAAATATCGTCCCCCATTAATTACAAAAGATAAAAAAATTTTTCAGGAGAAAGCTAATGTACTAACACATAGGTGAACAAACTGGATTTTTAGAAAACACACCAAGATCAGAAAAGGGCACACAGAGGAATAAGATATAATTCAGAGCACTATAGGAACAAAAATATCAACAAATATTTTTTTCAAATAATTTAATGTTGAAAGGCAGTGTGGAAATAACATCAGGCCAATACAGAATGAGCTGTCCTTGCAAACAGGGACAGAGACAAGGAAGAGGTGTTTAGTGCATTCTTCATCTCCATCTTCAACACTGGTGACAGAGGCAGGTCTCAGCACTCTGAGATGCATGACCATGACTGTAAGAAAGATAAACTCTCAGCTGTTCCTGAACTAACGTGAGATTTACCGCTCCAGCTGGATCCCTAGAAATCTATGGGGTCTGATGGGATTCACTGGAGAACCTTAAAAGAGCTGGCTGATGCTGCAAAGCTTTTGTTGATGATTTTTGAGCAGTCTTTGGAATACACAGAAGTCCCAGCTGACTGGAAGCTGGTGAACATTGTCCTGATTTTCAAGAAGGGTAAGAAGGAGGACACTGATCCATGAGTCTCACTTCAGTGCCCAGTAAAATCATGGAAAAAATTATTCTGGGAGGTGTTGAAAAACACCTGGAGGGTAACGCAGTCATCAGTCACACCTGGCGCAGCTTCCTGCTTATTGAACCTGACTTCCTGCTATGAGAGGATAACCCACTTAACTGATCAAGGGAAGCCAGTAAATAGAATCTTTTTGGATTCAGCTTCAGCAAGGCTTTTGATATTGTGTCTCATAGGATCCTTCTGGACAGTTTTTCAGCCCACAGCTGGATAAACACACGGGTGAGCAGCTGGCTCATGGGTCAGGTACAAAGGGTTACAGTGAATGGGGTGACATCAGACAGGTGACCTGTCACTGGTCTGTCACCAGTGGGGCTCCTTGGGCCTCCATCTTAGGCCTTGTTCTCTTCAAAATATTGAGTAATGACCTGGGTGCAGGACTCGAAGGGATACTAAGCAAGTTTTCTGACAATACTACCAGGAGGAGCTGTCAACTCCTCCAAGGGTACAGATGCCCTGCAGAGAGACCTCAACAAATAAGACAGCTGGGCAGCCACCAGCTGCATGAAACAGCATGGGCAAGAGCTGGGTTCTGCACCTGGCCTGGGGCAACCCTGGTTGTGTGTATAGACCAGGGAACCAGAGGCTGGAGAGCAGCACTGTGCAAAGGGACCTGGGGGTCCTGGTTGATGGCACAACAAATGTGAGTCAGCAGTGCCCTGGCAGCCAGGAGGGACAAAGGTGTCCTGGGGGTCATTAGGGACAGCATCACCAGCTGGGCTAGGGAGGGGATTGTCCTGCTCTGCTCTGCACTGGGGCCTTGACATTCCTTGACTGATTCATATTCTCTGGCTTCTGATTGACCACCCAAATAACCTGGTTTATCTGCATTTTGGTTGCATGTTAAATAATGAATATAGTAAGTGTTTAGCAATACAAAATAGCATTAAAACTCTGGAGATTGGTGAATAATGCATTAAGAAATGTAATTTCATTATTAGAATATTTCCTTTTTTATTATATTACATACTCAATAGCTGGATGAAGAATAGAAGAGTGTGTGACTTTCTTACTAATAAACTGAGAATTAAGAGAAAAGCTACAGAAAAATAAATTACTGTTTCTGCAATTTCAATGATTGTTCCTCTTGCATCACAAGAATCTCTTAGCAGTAAGAGCGCTCATCCAAAGATATCCCCAGCTAGCAAGTGGAAGCATCAAATTAAGTGAAAGAGAATTTTTGTAGTTCATCTGTAAGAAGTCATTGAGAAAACTACACTGGGACAATTTAAAGAGAATATGGTATCAACGGGAACAGCAGCAAGTTCTGAAAACATTACACTTACTCAAAAATCTACAGAAATTAATTCTGAAAATTAATTAATTCAGAAAGCTGAAGCAATAATGGATTGAATGGATGATCTGAGGAAGAAATTATTTTGTCAGAAGTTTCACAATTGGATAGCTGGATTAGGCAACATTTTCTTCGGAAGTATAAGGTGTAAAAACCACCAAGAGTGAAGGAGAAGAGCAATTTAAAAGCTTAATTTGTTCATATAGGCAAGAAGTCAGTACTGAGTCACACTCCAAATACATAATCTTGGAAAAGTTTCACGTCCCAAAAAGCACAATACTTGTCATCAAGCACTTGCAGAAAAGTATTTTATCATAATTCCACATATTGTTAACTTCATCTATCTCAAAGTTGGTGTAGCATCTACCATTGTAGCACCTTAGAGATATGCAGGCCTAATGCACCCAGTGTCCAACCACCTCAGCCTGCTGGCAGAACACTTTCCAACTGAAAAAAAGAATTCATATTTATGATGCATCTTAGAAGGATGAAAAAGAAAATCTGAGTCTAAGAGATTAATTGCACTGGATTTCTTTCAGTATTTTATAAAGAGAGGAGACTTTAAAGAATTCTCCTTTGCAGAATTTTTACTCAAATTCATTTTACAAAGAGCCATAAATTTAATTTAAAAGTCTTTTATGCTTTTCCCTTTGCATATCATCTAGTTTTACTGTTGCTTTTGGGTTTCTTTCCATTCTCCAAGGAAAGCTTGGCTGGGGAAGATAAAAAAAGAATGTAAAAAAATATGTAGGTACAAAAATGACTAGCAGAAGAGAAATCTTTTCCAACCATAGTCAGGTGATATCTGAGTTCTCTTAAAAGTTAAGACAGAGTTATGGTGGTATTATACCGCAAATGCTGTTGTATTAGGAACTGAATCTGTGTGTAGAGGAACTACAAAAGGAAGATTCAGCTTGGGGGCTCAGACATTCACCTTCGAATGCCTTACCACCTATGTGTCTGTAAGGGAAGTCTGTCCAAGCTCCTGCAGCAGCCAGAAGAGCCTTGTCAATACTGCAGTTGATGGAGACTGCAGACATATACACTTGATGTAAGGGAGAACTAAATTCCTTTGACTTTCACTTATGGGGATGTGGCAGCCTGGCTGCATTTGATATGCTGCTTGACATCTCAGCAATCCCTGGCATTGCAACACTTTCTCATAAGTTTTTCCCTTAGTGAGAAGGTGGTACACTGAAGAAAGTTCAAATATTTTCCACATATGCCCATTAGAATGTTCACTGTAGGTCCGTGCTAGACGTACATGACTTACATCTGTACCTGTGTATTTGTATCAGGGCCAGACTGTCTCCCTGTACTAATGTTCTAATAGAAACTATTCTGTCTTCATCAGACATCAATTTTTTTTTTTTTTTTTCACGAGCTAAGGAGGCAAAGGATGAAAACTACTACGCAAATAATGTTTACTGAGAGGAAAAGCAGGGCCAAATATTCTACCAATAACTGTCATCGCATACAATATACAGATGTTTCCATCTGCTTTGTTACTTCTAGCTAGATTTGTATTATTTAGGATATAACAAGTTCAGCATGGATATGATTGCTAACAACAAGACACAGGTGTTCCCTTTAATTCCCTCTTTCCCTATTTGCTTGACAACACATTTTACTTCAGCTGCTGGCTGTTATTGCTGTGGTCAGCCTAATGCTATAAAGCAAACATATGTATAAATTATATTTTGAATCTGCTGAAGCAAACAGCCTTTTAAGATGTGTCATTTAAATAAAAATATAATTTAAAAAATTATTTCTGCTTTCTACCTCTCTTTTTTTTTAAAATAAACTAAACCCGGAACTCAAAATTCATATTTTGTCTGACTGACAGTAGTTTGACTGTGATGTAATGAAATACTGCACTTTTCTACCATTATTATTTTGAAGCCAGGTTGAAGAAGCAGTTCAACTTCCTAACTACCCTGATCTCTGGAGATTTGTCAATAATTTAAATACAGAGATAAAATAGAAACATTAACTAATGCCAAGAGGGCAAATGGTCTCTGAGATGTGAACTGCATCTCAAAATAAAAAGGAAATAAACCATATAGAAAGTAGACAGACTGCTTTTATTTTTTTTTTTTCTGAAGGGATTAACAGAAGCTTTTTCTGTTCACAACAAAGTAATTCATAGTCTGTTCCCATTACTTTCGTCCATGCAGATCATTTACTCCACAGTCATTCCTCCCACAGTCTTATTGAACAAATCACTTGCAACAAATTGGTTGACAAACTACAAACTACAATTGCTCCATTTACATATAACACTGTAATATTCCATAATTTGGGGAAGACTTTGCCTAAACTGAGCCAAAATTTCAATATAAGGGATATAATTGTGAGAAAAATAAAATAAATTATTTCTTCTAATTATTTGACCTGAGAATTTTAAACATGGCTAGGAATGTTAGTAGTCTTCTTTTAAAGAGTCATTAAAAATGAGAAAGAAGAGGAAAAACTAATCAGAGATGTTGCTGAAAAACTGTCCGGGAAGTTGACAGTAAAACCACCATTCCTGAGAGGATAATCAAGGTTCTGTTGTGAAGGTACAGAGCGGAGCCAAATCTCACACTGTTTCAAGAAAAAATAAACTTCAGTCCATTTCCTTCTCAGAATCACTTGTTTCCTTTCCTCTACATTTTTGAACCATTACCACACTCAGATTTAAACACAGCTGTATGGTCTCAGCTTTGCTTCCAAAAGGCAATCCACCCTTGGAGAACCAAAGCTGCAGTTTCTTCCTGGTGCAAACTAAAGGTCACCTCTAGCAACTACAAGCATTTCCTGAGGCTTGGCTTTAGTTAATCATGATGGATAAAATTTAAATATGCCCTTTTGTCACATAAAAAGGATCAGAAGATATAATCATAGAACAAGGCTCATTTTCAGCTGTAAAAATGGAAGAAATGTGAGCTGCATTGTTAAATGTGTAATGACAGTGCTATTTCCTTCTGTGATATCGCCACACATTTGAAAAATTATACAACTTTTTTTTTTTTCTAACTTCAACGATTTTATTCAAGGGACTACTGCATTTAAGAAGGCAATAATAAATTCTCAGGTATCATAATATCTGACATGAGGTCTGAGATATCCCTAAATACCTTATATGAAACCACTTCCTGGCTAAGAAGGGAATACTCATATTAACCAGCACTGACTGTACAGTAAGCACCATAAAAGCAAGATCATCAAATTAAAATTGAAACAGTTTCAAGAGATGAGTTAAAAGTAGTTCCAAGGACTGCATCTGTCCATTAATTGCCCTGGCAATGAGCCTGATCTAGAGGAGAACTTTATACAGAAATGTTATTTTTTGAAGCATGCAAATAATATAATTTTCCTCAGCTTTTTTTATGCTTACATTTAGATCCAGGTTTTAAAATAAATCTGGATCAAGGACAGGTAGTAAAGAGAGAAAGAAACAAAAATTTTCTCCTTGAAAATGATTTTCTTTGTTTTGAACAAGATCTCTACAACTGAAGGTGACACTGGGTAACGGGGGAAACCCACTATACATGAAATGCTGTCACACACGCTAAATAAACAGAAGAAGAGGTGAAATATTTCAAGATCTATTGCCTTATAGTTATCATATCTTAACATATGCCTTTAAACAGGAAAAATATTTTGAGATGCAGGTGAGATTTCAAATCGATAATGTCCTCAAAACTTATGCTTAAATCTATTAATTTCCAGCACTCATGTCACAGTAGTTCCACCTATTTAATTATACTGTTAAACCTTTGATAGTCCCACAAACAATAGACACGTGTGTGCATATTTGTATATAATGAACCCGAATATTCATATGCATGCACATGGAAACACCTGCAGTAAAGTCCATGAGGATCAGTTATTTGGTTGCCAGCAGCAGCTACCATTCCTGAATCCCTTATCACATCCTTCAGGGGTGTCCTGGTTTGGCAGGTGACCAGAACAACACGAGCCTGCACATCAGTGTGCTTGCAGTTATACACTTCACCTCATCCCCTCCCCAGGAAACTGTGTTTGGAGCCATCCTCATTATTCCTCAGAAAAACCTCCTGTGAGACTGTGTTTCCCCAAGCCTGTGTTTTCAGCCAGAGCTCCCTACTTTATTTCTGTCAGTTCTGACTCCTCTGTAATCTTTGATACCCTACTGTGGGTTCTCTTTTTTTATGTTATTCCATGAAGTGTGAAGAATTCATTGTTTTCCAGGAGATCATGTTCCTACCCAGCTGTGGTTTTATTTCCATTAAAACTGTGGGAGAGTCTCCAGCTGCAGGGGAAGATGAAAAATAAATCAAGAAATAATATTCCAGCAGAAATGTATCTTGGAGGTCCCACTCCATCTATGCAGTGGCCACAGCAGTGTAACTTCAGATCCTGTGGCAGTTTTTACTAGCTATGTCCCAATACTCTCTGCTAGAAATAGTTTTCCGGCTTATTTCATAGGTCCAGTGCTGCTTTTGCTTGATGCCAGTTCTTTTGATTGTAAAGTTTCACAGACCTGAAATTAGCACTGTCGTGCAGAAGCTTCTCAAGAGAAGATTTAAAACACTTCTAAGCATTTGCAACATCATGTTTCCTGGCTTGATGTAACTCAGTGTAAACCAGAGCTAAACACAGCAGGCCAAAATCTCTGCTAGAGTCAGTCACATTAGGCTCTTTAAAATCAATGGAGCCAGGCTCATTTTTCTCTGCACCTATTTTTTTCTGATACAGAAAAATGGTGGGTTTATAAATATGCAAAATATGAAAATGAATAAACTTGTTTTCCTTAATTTTGATGCCGCATGGGAACTAACTCCAAAGATATCTGAGATTAGTGTTTCAGATGTCATAGAACAGGATCCAAACAACAAGTAAAATATATAAAGTTTGCTAAAAATTATTTCTGAGTTGGTGAGATCCCCCTCCAGACTGCAGAAGTCTGACATTCAGTGAGTAGACATAGACATATGTTAAAAGGAACCATCACTGGAATTGTTTGCTGTCCATTGTAGACATAAACCTTGCAGACACAAAAAATATTTTCCCTTTACTCTTTACTGGCATATGCCCTCACCACATCACCCAATTTAGAGAACTGAAAGGCTGGGACTGGCAGAATTAATTACTGCCCACCACAGGAGAAGATCAAGCTCTAGACCATCTAAGGAACCGGAATGTGCACAAGCCAATGGGACCTGATGAGATGCATCTGAAGATCTGGAGGGAACTTATAATGAAGGTGCTAAGCCACTTTCCATGTTTGAGAAGTCATGGCATGCTGGTGAAGTTCCCCTGAGAGCAAAAGAAGAACTATAACCTCATTTTTATAAAGGAAAAAGTACAGGCCAATCAGTCTCAATTCTGTGCCTGGCAAATTCAAGGAGCAGAACCCCCTGGAATGATGATAAGGCACAAGGAAAACAGAGGTGACAGGCTGGTCACAGCCAACATGGCTTCACCAAGGGCAAGTGGTGTTTGACAAATTCTATGGCAAATTTCAATGACAGTGTTACAGCACTGGTGGATAATGGAAGAGTGACTGATGCCTTCTACCTGGACTTGCGTAAAACATTTGACATTTCTCTGCACAACATCCTTTACTCTAAAATGGAGAGACATGGATTTAATGGATGACTTGATACCCAGGAGGAGACCAGTGAGGAGTGGTCAGTACTGGGAACAGTACTCAGGGGTCAGTACTGGGAACAGCGCTGTCAAGCATTGTCGGTGACATGGACATGGTTGCCCAGAGAAGCTGAGGATGCCCAGTGCCTGGAAGTGTTCAAGGCCAGGTAGGATGGGGCTTTAAGCAACCTGGTCTAGTGGAAGGTGACATCTAATCCAACTTTCCTGCAATGAGGAGAGGCATCTTCAAGTAAAACGGGCTGCTCAGAGCCTCATCCAACCTGACCTTGAATGTATCCAGGGATGAGGCATCTATCACCTCCAGGTGGCAGGGCAACCTCTTTCAGCATTTCACCATCATAAAAAAAATTACTTCCTTCTGTCCTGATTTCATTTTAAAACCATCACCTCTTATCCTGTCTCTACAGCCCCAACTAAAATGTTGGATCATATCTTTCTTAGAAGTCTCCTTGAAATACCTAAAAGCCTCAATAAAGTCTGTTCAGAGCTTTGTCATCTCCAGGCTGAAAAAACAAAACTCCCTCAGCCTTTCCTGATAGGAGAGGTGCTCCATCTCTCTGATTATTTGCCTGAGTAAGTTCCTTTCATAATTTCATTGTGTATCTTTCATTACTTACTAGAAGGTTTGTTTCAACAGAGTCGTAATGACCATGATGCATTTCCCATTCCACAAATAATATATCACATTCTGCCATTCCTGTTGAGGCAATCGGCTTTGCAAGTAGCTCTAATATAACAAATGGTCATATAATGTTACTATAATAATTTACTGTTCTTCATGAAAAAAAAAAAAAAAGCAGACTCAATTTGCTCCTGATTTTCATCCCTTCTGAGAAGCTGCATTTTGAACTGCATGACAGCAGTGGACAAAGACATTATTTATCAATCAGGCAGTCCCACTGACCTTGAAGCAGAAGAAAGAAAGCATGTTATAACTCCAGGTGCAGCCCACTCACTCACTTAATAGAGAAAGAGCAGCTCCCCAGGACACATGATTTCCTCCCGCTACTTTAATCGAGGTAAAGTGGGACAAACAATGTTAACTGCCACCTCCAGCAGAAATAGATGTTTTGTAGGAGGAAGGAATAACAGGATAGCAATACTGCATTAGCTGCCCTTTCTCCCTGTGCAGAAAGGCAAAAAATGATAAAGTGAGACCAAAAGTGTTTCACACTGATACTATAAAAATAGTTTTATCTTGAAGTTAAGAAAGATTATCTTCACTATTCTTCTGACTGAAATGAAGTAACTTCAATTTTGTTAACCTTAAAAAAAAGCACCAGACAGGAACCTGTAAATAGCACAGTGGTTTTCAACACAGGATAACCACGAAGAATAGTTCCTCTCAAAACACTTGTACAAAATGATCAGTGAGGACAGTAGGATTAGTTTTCTGAAAAGAGGATCTATTGCCAATTGACCAGATGAAATTCAGAGAAGCGAAGTCCACAGTTTATCTATGGATAATAGCAATTCCTTCTGATTTCTTAACCAAGCTTGACAACCTATACAGCATGAGGAGAGTGCATCTGTAGCACAGAATAGTGATACTGATTTAAACTCTGAAGTGATATCTGGTGTTTGAAACTAAGAGCAGAATCCAGCACTTGAGAGTGAGGTTAATTCTTGAGAAGGCCAAAATAAAGGAATTTTAAAAGTCAAACTTTTTGTGAAAATATATGCAGAAAACAGGAACGTAACAATATTCATAATTCAAAAAGTGATTAGGGAAACACTGACATAAAGGTGATGTTAATAGTATAGATACTCGAAGAAGAGTAATCAATCTCTTACTGACTTTAGGATATCCCATTTGACATAAAAGCCACTCTGATATTTAATTGGATACATGTATTAATGGCCAATTACCAGATGGAAAAAAACAAACAGAGGGCAAAAAGTCTTAATTAAAGAGCGATGGCAGAAAGGAAACAGAGGGAAGGGCAAGAAAGCACTCCAGGAACATAAATTGTTCTGTGTCAAGGGACATTATGTTGGAAAAAGGATGTTTTTATTACAACTTACTCACAGTGTGAAAGATACTTTCCAAACTACTCTTCAGCTGCAAACAGAGGGTTTGCAGTCAAGGTCAAGAGGCAATACAGCGACAGAAAAAATAACACAGGCTGGAGATAAGGCTGGGGGTGCAGCTAATGAAATGGGCAAGGGAAAGGATATTCTCAGACAATTCAATGTCCAAGAAGATTCACATGAGAGCATGCAAAAGGGGAAGGGGTGGTGTTTACAAGAAAAAAATATGTTAGAAGGGAGAAATGCCCTGGTTGAGAACTAGGGGTTGAGAACTGCAACTGACTGTTGCAGTGTTATAATTAAGATAATTATTAATATATATTTATAGTTTTATAATACTTACCACCATATTTACAGTGGGCACAGTTTGGGCTTAGATACTAATTTGTTAAGCGTGCACACCATTTGATTGCTAGGCACTTAAGCACCCGTGTTGTAATGTCTGGAGACAACAAGGCAAACCTGCCACCCAGTCAAGCTCTAATACACAGAGTAGATGTCAAGTCTCAGCTCTCATCTAACCACAGCTCTTATCTGTCTTTTCCCAATAGACAAGAGGACGTGGCTACAGGAGCATTTCCATTCATAGCAGACAATTGCTAACTGCTTCTTTAATCTGAGACTACTGCTTAAAGAGAAAAGTCTCAAGCACAGAGCAGAGTGGAAGAGTGTCATCAGGCTCCTGCCCTGGAAGGGAGCTAATTTTACAGCACACAGGCTGATACTTCAGCCTCACTGTGCAAAGGTTTTGTTCCCACACTGCTCCTGAGAAACAACCAGCAACAAACCTAAATGCTTTAACAGAGCCATCTGGAAACAGGGAACTATGCAGGTCTGAGCTGAAAACTGACAGTTACTAATGGTTGCCACAGCCCAGAGAATCTGCTGCCATCTGCCTCCCTGCTGACTTTGGATGTGTTTCCACCTGGTAGGGCCATAGACCACAGCTGAACCTTTGCTGAAAAGCATGATGTAAACAGAGCCACATATTAGAATAATGAAACAAAATTAGTGCTCCTGTCCAGAGACAGCTTGGGAGTGAAGGGTCCCAAGGTTATATAAGAAAGTTCATCCTGAACCTCATTAAAGGACAAGTGCAATCACATCTTGCAGTATTAAAGGTTACCTGGTACTGTTTCCATGTCCTGCAGTGGACAAGGTGACAGCACATGGCAGTTCTGCTTTTTAAGGTGCTGGTGTTGAAAATAAGCCCCCACAAGCTCTGTGACTAGTACAGACCAAAGTTTTAAATTTTATTTATATGTTTGGAGGAATTTACATCAAATCAGTCAGCATCTCTTCCCAACATCACCACTTATTTCAGTAGAACTACTTTTCAAACTTACAAATGCAGAAGAAAATAAAACCACATAAAATAATCATAAATGTTTTTGAAATTATATTATCTGAGTACTTTAAGATAGTTACCTATTTGTCTTTCTTCCTACCTTGTTTCTGTGTGGATTACTTAAGAAACACCCTGTATAGAACAACTGGTCTTTTACTTTGCTAATATTTAATGACATTTCAAATACTTGTATGTTAAATACATTGAAAAGTAACTGTTTTGAAGCCAACTGCATGTTTTTCAATAATTTCAACCCTTTATTCTCTTTTATAATGAGCAGAGGACTGAAAATTATGCTTGCTGTTGCACCTAGAGCATTCAAAAAAGCTTTAGACATAGCTTTAGTCTGCACACATCTGATTATTGAGTACTTCTAAATATATGATAATTCAGTGTCTATAGTCTCCCACAGAGCCCTGACTCTGTCTTGCTTTCAACTTAAAAAAAAATCCTGCTGTTTTTCAGCAAACAATACAAATATTACCATTTTTTTATGATGTACTTTTTGTGCTGAAAATGATAAGCAAAGAGACAAAATTTTACATGCTTGCTTCTCAGGCAAATGCAACAAGATGTACAACAGCATTACACATTGCTATAATATATATTACATAAATATAATCTATAAAACTATAGATTATATTTACTTTTAATAAACTAGATGATCTTTAATGTCCCTTCCAACTGAAACCATTCTCTGGTTCTGTGTATTTGCAAATGCCATTTACATAAGTCTTTTTAATACCCTATGCAAGCATTTTAATAAAAACGCCTCATTCAAATCTCCTATGTCATTACTGGTGCAAAAATAAGTGACCTGGTTTTTTGAAGTACCAAGGATGGCGTCATAAGGACTTTCAGGCTTACATACATTTAGGTTGATGTTTGTGTAAACCCTAGTGTCATAAATTCAAATTATTTTTGTAATCTGATATTCATAAATAACAAATTGTCTGATTCAAATATCCATTTTTGACTAGTCACTGATGCTAAATGCATATTCAAAGTGACTTTTACACTAATCTGTCTTCCATGGAGACATCTTTCTAGATCAGTTGACTCCATAATCATCCTACCCTTTAACTCCAGCAGGCAGCTTGTGGACCTAACACTGCAAGAACTGACTCACTGAACAAAAAATACATATACTTCAGATATCACAGGGGTTTCTCAAGTACCAAGGTGATCTTTCCAACAAAAAAGGGGTTTTAACCAGTGCCCTTGAAGGGGGAAAGAGTTTGAATAAAGACATTTCCCATTTGGCTGAACTGTTGGAAAGGTTTAACTGTACTGAAAGAGGAGTTATTGTTCTTTCTTTTCATTCAAGCAAAGGTTATATCAAAATCAAAAAGTTTTTATTGTTCTAATGCTTTCTTTGAGAATACACTTTCTAAACCAGTGTATGCTTTGAAACTCCCAGCAGGGTTACTCTGCTGAGTAAATCCAGGTTATACTCTGTGGTACAGCTCCACAGCTCCTGTTCAGTAAACAGGAAGGCCCTACATCTTATCACCAGGCTTACTCTGGAGATGAGGTCTTGGAGATTATGTTCTCCATGATCTAAATAACTAGTTTACATTATGAAATTAAAAGCTATAGGAAGAGTTTTTTTATTTCATGGGTCATGGGCACAGCTGTTTCCATCCACTTAGCCTGGATGGAAAACAATATCCCTGAATCAGAAACAACATGAGGCACAGGCTTTGGTTTGAAAAGACATGCTTTGTCCTGGTATAGGTATACAGACAGAGCAAGATGAAGATTTTTACCTCCACACACAGAGTTTGTGAAGCAAAAATCCATGTTTGTATAGTACCAAACATATGGGGTCTGTAGTTTAGGACTGAGGTCTGATACGTGTTATAAAATTACAGACTCTCAGCATTAAGAGAGTTGAGAGATTTGGGATTGTTCAGACAGGAGAAGAAAACACTGGGAAGATCTTAGGGCAGCTTCCAGTACCTAAAGGGGGCTTAAAACAAATATGAAGAGGCACTTTTCATGCAGGCAAGTGGTGATAAGACAAGCGGGAAAGGCTTTAAACTGAATGAAAGTAGGGCTATATTAGATATTAAGGAAAAATTATTTATTGTGAGACTGATGAGGTACTGGTTGTCCAGAGAAGCTGAGGATGCCCGATGCATGGAAGTGTTCAAGGTCAGGCTGGATGGGGCTTTGACCAACTTGGTCTATTAGAAGGTGTCCTTGCCTATGTCAGGGGTGTTGAAACTACATCATCTTTAAGGTCCCTTTCATTATGTGTTTCTATGATTAGTAATAATATCAGACAGTCTACACAGCTTACATACCTTCTACTGTATCACATGTTAAATTATTCTCTGAGGGTCTTTCCGTTCCCTTGAGTATAGGATCAAAATGCTACAAAAATTACTTCAAGACAAATCTTCCTCCCTGAACCTATTCTGTGCTGTCTTATGTAGGTGCTCCAAGTGGGGCCATACTATTTAGCAAATTACTTTGATCACACCAAGTTTTCACTTATTAAAGTTCAGTACTTTCCCTTTATATTGGTAAAATTTTAAACCCAGAAGGGGTCATTGCAGCCATCTGATGTCAAGATTAGCAAAACAAAGCCAAAAAATAACTAGGTTAAAAACAGAGCAGAGCTTTTTGAGAAAGCTATTTCAAAAAATATTCAATTTAATATTCAAAACTTCAAGTGCTAGGGAGGCCATCATAGCCTTTGAATAGCTGTTTCTATGGATAATTACCCTCGCAATTAAAAATGTGTGTAGTGAATAGAGCCTGAATTTGTGTAGTTTTAGCTTCCAGCCAGAGGATCTTTATGTGTCTTAGTCAATTAAGAGAAATCATCAAAATATTGTTCTATACTTGTGTATGTAAAATCCATGATTAATCCACCTTTTATACTTTTTTTTTCCCCCCCAAAGAAATAGGCTTTGCTCCTTCACTCTCTTCCTATGGGGCGTATTTTAATTACTTCTAAATATTATTATGACATTCTTCATCACTCAGTATCTTTCTTGAGTTGTGGACACATGGAAGCTGGGAATACTTTTTCAAATCAATTGTGTGCTCAAACCGTTTTCAGACTGGACTAAATACAACTCAGTTACACCAACTCATATCTAAGCATTTTTATAATTTTATTTTATGATCAGTTAATGTTTATTTGTCAATACTCAATCCTTTTTCATATAAAGCAACCTTTCTGAGTCAGAAAGTTGCTAACAGCTATTCTTCAGAAATAGAATTCTAATTTCTGAGCTTTCCACATAGGAAAGGAGCACCCTATGCTCCTTCTCAAATTTTCTCTGTATTTTACAAACAATCATTTGAAAAGCTGGGGTCCTTTTGGTATAGCCATGCTGCCATAAGTTTTCTCTCTCTAGAGATCCAGCTCTGTTCTTCTAAGGGCAGCAGACCGATCTTTATAGATAGAACAATTCATAATTAATCAATAAGAATTCTATGGCTTTGGCTTGGCTTGATGTAACAAAACAAAGAAGAAGTCAAAGTGAACATATCAATCAAAACTAGCTTTATTCTAAGATCCTCCCCCTCTAATCACCAGGCTGCTGGTTCTCAGAACACCCCAACATGTTACCTAACTGGTCTGGGAGAAGAATGCTCTGAGACTGTCAGGTGTAAATACACAAATAATTTCAAAACAAGGAGAAAGAGAACTTCTCAAAGTATCAGGTCAGCTTGCAAGCCTCAGTGAAATAAATATAGATCAGAAGTATAAGCGTAGCTCTACTCTAGATAGTTTGGAATATTCTAAAGTAAGGTTTACATAGTGTCAGAAAAAAAAAAAATCACCTCTGTCTCCAGACAGTAATTTAGTGCAATTAGAAGATCCAGATGCCCAGAGAACGAGCATTACAGCTTCCTAATTTTTAGAAACTGGGTAGTTTCAATATGTATGGAAATCCACTTCAGTGGTATCTCAAACCAAACCACTCAAATCTCTACCTGTTTTAATATTCTTAGCCTTAATGGCATCTGTGCAATGTCCAAAAGTGAATGTTACTTTTGTGATTGCAATGTGACCTGGTTCCAACCAGGACAGAGTTAGTTTTTTGCAGTAGCCAGGAGCGGGCATGGCTATGACACAGAGGTTATTCTACTCCACATAAACTTATTGACAGGGGTGGGGTGAAGGGAGCCTCTTCCCAGGAGAAGGGGTCTCTTCCAGTCAGGGTAGTGTGGCTGGGTTGGGCTCTGAGGAGAATTTTGCACGTGAATCAAATCAGTCTTTGGACACTTCTGTTATTAGTATTGTTGTTATTACTATTCTATAGCTGTATGTTATGAGGTTTTCCTATTTCACTGCTATTTCTAATAAAGTGTTCTTATCTCAACTCATAATCTTTACCTTTTGTGCCTAAAATTCTCTTCTCCAGCCAACCGCACTGGGAAGGGGGAACAAGGAGAGGGAGAAACCAGCACCATGGTTTTAGTGGGAGCAATAAATTGGAGAACACCATTCCTAAATCATGCCACAATGGAAGAGCAAAACCTTGTATTAGAGAGTTGCAGGCTTCTCTCAAATTCTAGAAAAATCTCCTTTTTAACAAAACATCAGCTTACATAATTCAATCATGTATATTTTCAATCATTTTATTGTAAGTATTATAGTAGTCCCAATTCTTGAGCACACTAGCCTAAAAAATAAATTCTATAGTTTAAAATAGAAGGGATTTAGACTTGGTAATATTTTTTCTTTTTATCTATATAATAAAAAAATAAATATATTTTATCTGTAATCCTTACTAATCTGCCACAGCAATGAGCATGACAGCACTCTCAGAGCACTAATTATTTAACATTACTTCTGATAAAAATGCCATCTTGCACTGACATGCTAAAAACCATGAATCAGTGGTTGCAGAAATAATACTTATTCTTTCTATATGTTTTTTGCTAAATAGTAGTGAAATACTCCAAAAACACTGTGTAAAAGTAATAAATCTCATTCACTTTTAAAAGGAAAAATCGATTTCTGCAAATTCAATACTCATATTGCATTTTATTTGTGGAGACTCTGGCTCTGATTTAGAAAAGTATTTAAATTATGCTCTTAGTTTTGAATTAGTATCTCAGATTTAAAGATGAGTATGCTTTTAGGTCTTTTGCCAGGTCAGAACTAATGTACGAAGTCAACATACCGATACATGTCACAAACAGTAGCAGAACTGCAAGTACAAAATACCACAGAATGCTCATTAGATAGAACAATAAAATATGTCTTGAATGTTATATTCAGAGAATAAGTTTATTAAGAGATTATTCAGTTTCTTTTAAGCTATAACATTGTCTCAGATATTTGCCTGAGATGCATAATACTGTTTTGCATTGATTGTCATGCCTCTTGGTGTGCAATATATTGGTTCCTTATGTGAATAACATCATCAGGATCTCTTGTATACAAGTGCAATTTTCCAGGGAAATAAAAAAAACCAAACAACCTACAATAAGAAATTTACATAGCCGCTGAATGCAAATAGGATTAGTGTACAGTTAACAAGAATTGCATTCAAGAGGAGTCAACAGCATTTGCAAGATGTTTAACAGCCAGCATATGAAGTAATGCTGAGATGCAGCTGCATCTGGATCATTTTATAGTTTCTTTGTTCTTAACAGGATTCTCTCATACTACTATTTTATGTGCAATTAATCAGCCTTAGAGGTCTTGCAACCTCATCATAAAAGCATTTTCATCTATGCAGTGGATCAAGAAAGGTACAGAGAATCTCATCTCTCTCTTTAAAAGACAAAATAATTGACATCTATAATCCTTTCTGTGTGAGGACAGTGTGGAAAATGCCATAAAGCCATGCTATAATTTGCTTTAAAATGTTGCCAGAATTATTCATAGGCATGATGTCTCTCTTGAAGGAGCAGCTCAGTGGTCCAGACAGACAAGGATTTATCATGATGGGAGCAGAGAATGTTTAACCTTCCCATTAGAATGTGGAATAGGTACCTTCACACAATATCACTCCCATATCTCCTTGGATGCACAGCCCCACTCCCTGCAATTAGCACCATCTCTGCTCCCTGAAATAAAGGCCTGGAAAACTCTGCAAACAGTGAATGCTAATTCTCACAGTGAGTTCACCTTGTGAGCTTAGTAATGTGGGCTGACTTAATAAAACAGAGGGGCATAAACTTGAACACCTCCACCTACTGAGATTTCAGTTATTTTCAAAAAATTACAGTTCTATGGTTTTTAAGCCTGATTTCTCATAACCTTACAATGCACTGTGAGCAAAGTGCTGACAGCATATTCTTCCCCCTTTGTAAATTTGTTGCTTACTGGAATACCCAAAGAATTCACACTGTTTGCTCTGTGTTTGTGAGAAACCTGCAGCTGGAGAGACTGCACTGCAGAGATCCTCAGAGCGGCTGGATGAGAGCCGCATTTCGGATGTGTCCACACGGGGTTCTTGTGTATTGCCCACCCTGCTGTGAGTCTTCTCAGCCCAGCTGGCAGCCAGTTTATTGTGTATCACTGCTCTGCTGGCAGTTAGAACACAAAGCCCAGCAGAACTTCAACATGATGGTCCTGAGAACATTTTGCCGTGAAAGGACACAGAGGTGCTGAAAACTGACACATACCATTCGGCCCACACTGTTTTTTCCCCGCCTGGGTCCAAGGTTACTTACCCCTGTTAAAAAAATAAATTTAGTTTGTGGATAAATGTGTAGAGACATCATTCACTCCACATGGTGACGGGCCTGTTAATGTGAGTTAATTTGTGCCACTTTGAAGGCAGGGTTCACTCCTCCATTCCTTTTTATTTATCTACCTACCTTGGCTAAAAGTACCTGGGAAAAATGAAGCCATGAAAAAAACCCCACAATTAAAATGTTCTGACAATATTGAACAATTGGGATGGGGAGGGCACTTTATTAGCCTTTTTCATAATAAAACTATGTGAGGCCAGTAATTTAAAACCAACCTCAACTTTCATATTTTCTAACAAATACCATGTCACAGGGAAAAGAGACTTTGTCAGCTGCCCAGAGATAAATGGATGTAGTATTTAGAAAAGGTCAAATAAAATTGCCCTAAAAGTTGTGCGATAAATCAGAATTCATTTCTAGTCTGAGAATACAGTATGCAAAAATGTCATCACGGTATTAGCATTCCAGCCAGCTATATGCATTCAGTGTCTGGCAAGAAGAATCAAAAAATTGGTCTTTTTCAATCTTCTTAGCCCTACAAACTGCACAGAAATAAAGAGAATGAATTCAATTTTATTCGTGCTTTTAGGTCTCCATAACTGTTCAGTGTAGCATCCTAATCTTTTCTGCAAATGTCCCATTCAGCTGGAGACAAGACAGAACTATGTAGGGACTCTGGCTCAGTAAATCTTTATATGAGCCAAACTGAGCTTATTTTAACATTCAGGTTTGCTAACTCAAAGCTCCTTCTATTTTATTTTAGGAAATCTGTTAAAATATGATAAATAATCTATGAAGAAAAATTAATTCAAAATGTCTCCTGATACATTTTTCAGATCAAAATTACATTTTTAAATGGTAGCTAAGTTTTCCTAATATATGCTTTTCATTGCATTATTTTATTGCACTATCTGATATTCTGGTTAAGAAAGGTATGGTCTGCATTCATGTGCAAGAGTCAGAGCATTCATTTCTGTCCTACTTTTTGTTCTGAAAAGGCAGTGATATGAAACATTTCTTTATTAACTTTGAGAACAGTCTAATTCACTACTGACCACAGACTGCTTCTCAGAACATGGGTAAGATATGATATCAAAGCCAAAAATATTCAGTATATTTTCTGATTTTTCAAATTGAAATATTCTTGAAAAGTGTCTATTGCTGTGTATTTATGAAGGAGCGCAGATATCTGTGCTGTAAATACTATATGGAGAATTACTCTTCAGTTTAGACTTATTTATGGGTAAGACACCAGGCAGTGTGCAATAGAGATTTCTGCATTTAGCAATAAAGAGAATAAAGATTTCATGCTTCTAGCCAACCCAAATGACTTGGAATCAGTCCTTGAACGTTAACAGCTGATATTAATTTGTGATCATTTTGCTGCCAAGGTGCCTTATTGTCTATGGATGGCAGCGTGCCCCTTGCAAGGTAATATGCCAGTTTTCCAGGACACAGCTGCCAGTCAACTGTGGGTTGAGGTGGTGAGGGTTTGCTGCGCTGCCAAGGCCATCCCATCTGCATGGAGAACATTGTTTCCTCAGAGAGTGGCATGCCAGTGCCAAGTGCCCAAGCCAAAATGAGATACAGCAACAATAGAAGAGAGGATGACATGGTGGTTTCAGGCACTTCACTCTGCCAGAAGGTGAAATACTGTAAGTATCCTGAGCAGCCCATGAAGACCACTGGTGTCCAGCATATCCAGCAAAAGGCACAATCTTCAAGTGCTCACACAGGTATATTTATGGGAGAAAACTGTCTCAAGCACTGATATGCTATTGGAAAAGGACACAGGATTCACAGATCACGTTTGCTTGGGAAAAATTTCTAAGCACATGCTGCGACTGATTATGGGATACTAGATATCAAAAAAAGGCTTCAGTAAATACAATATTTGCACCTTAGTCATGTTTCCCACTCCTATTGGTCATGACTTTTTCTGCCAACCAAAGTTATGTATCCTTTTATGTACTTACATAACTTTTTACATAACTCTTTAAAGTTGGGTTTTAAAAACCTTCCCAGCAATATAAATTCTTAAGTTGTACAGACACGAACTGTATTCCCAAGACACTTAACACTCATGCTAATGTTATGCTTTTAATGTAAGTGCTACAAAGACCTCGGTGCTAATTGCAGTGTTCACCACGAACACAGCAAAACCAGCAGTGAAAAGATGAATAACATCTGAGCACATCCAATGTGGCCAACAAGTGAGGTACTGCAGTTGTACTGCATAAACACATATCCTGGTCTTGATCTATTTCATGACTTATCTGCAGTATTGCTACACGTGATTTATGTCCATGGTGCTGATTGAGTAACTGAGCTTCCAGTCTATAAGCCATCTAAACTTATTTGGGTTATCAGGGTTTTTCTTAAAAAAATCCAAAAAACCAAAAACAAAACAAAAAACCCACAAAAAACAAACCAAACCAAACCCAAAAAACCCAAACCCCCTTCCCCCCTGCCCCCAAATGCAAATTAATTACTGTGTGAGTCATCTAGTATGTGGAGGAGCAACAGAGAGAATGTGAGTTGCAGATTATGATGAAAACAGAAAATATATCACTAAACAACTTTCATGGCTAGAACTACATACAAACTCTATGTCATAACCTTAATCAAGATATGTGACGAAATACCATTGCAAGTTTTACAGGTTATCGGATTCAGGAGGTTTTTTTCCAATGCTGATAATTTTCTATTTGTGTTGATATCCTCATTATTCAGTAGTATTTACAACCAGAATTTGGGAAATTATGTTTACAATTTATTTATTTACAGACTGTATTTTAATTAGATAATTTTATGCCTGACTAGTTACCCATGTATTTAGATCTCTTATGTAAAAGCAAAATTCTTCAGCTGCTGACCAACTAACAGCAGGTTCCTCACATAAATACTGTGATTAACTCATTTACAGTTTCCAAAACTGAGCATTTTCAGAAATACTAACTTACATAAAGGAAAATCGGTCTACTTTTACTCAAACATATTCAACCATCTATCCTTTATTATTCAGTCAAGTCCATTAATACACCAAAACACTAAACCGCATTAAAGCTGTACATTTGTTGCCTTTAAAGCAGCCGATTTCTACAGAAAATCATTACCTTGGTCTGTTCTCCTTTCAGAATAATTTCCACAATGACTGACCAATAAATGCTGAATAAAATGTCATTAAAAATTGTATTTATGTCATTTAAGAAGGAGAAGCTTTAATGTAAGTACCTAAGATAAAATCCTAACAATCTCTAATTTAAAAATCCTAACAATCTCTAATTTAACAGCTACAAAATATTATATTGCACATTAATATCAACAGACTGGATTTTCTCCCCATTTAATGTCATCCATATAGATAAAGAATGTAAAGAAGAGTTGTTCTCTTATCTATAGTTGGTAAAGAAAGACAGCGATGTCGTAAAGTTAATCAATGTGTCTGGAGATGAGAACTGCATTTTGGAGATGCTTAACTCTTCTTATTGCTCATTGAAGAAGCCTATGACAAATATACTCCAAACATAAGGTACCTTGGTTTACCAAAAGTAAGGATCTTCTGAAATTCTGTTACATAAGGTAATATACTTTGGCTTAATGAACCAGACTATCTAGGCCAACCTGAGTGCCTCTAGGTTTGAAGAAATGTGACTCTGAATAAATCTCTACAAAAATAAATAAGCCAATAAGATCGGCTTTCAACTACAAGTCTTTGATTCTTAGCGTAGTAAGGTCACAGAGACTTTTTATTCTTTTGATGAAAAATATGCACTAAAACTACAATAAAGTGTATAAAACCTGTGTAAGAGAAACAGGAATGCATTTTTTTAGAAGTTATTGAAACAAAGAGGTAAGAAGTCTCTCAATTTGTGTAATTAATTAGCTCAGAAAGTAAGTTTTGGCGCAAGGTAAAGTTTTAGTCCCTTGAATAAATGACTCAATCTATATTATCAGATATATACAATATTATCAGACCAATGAAAAATTTTCTGAGTGCTTTTTAGTCCACTACCTTATAAAGCAGGATGACTGATAAGGTGTGGAGATGAGACTACATGATCAAACAGATTCTTCCCTCTCACAGTAAGGCCAACCTAGCGTAGGTGTTACCTCCAACTACAGCTCCCTTTTGAACACTGTGAAATTGTGGCTGATATTCCACAGTCTACCATATCCACAGCTTCCTGAGGCAAAAGAGATTTCTCTCACACTAAATCAGTTTACACCTTTCTGACTAAGCCAGAATATAATATATGGAACAATCTGAAGTCAGTTCTCTCATTAGCTGAACCACATGCTTTGAGATGAGACTCATTCAAATTCCCAAGCAGATCCCAAAAATGGCTGTTCAGATTTACTGAGGCAGTAACTCCTTTGCCAGGTTCATTTCATGTACCATAAAAAAGGAAAACCCAGCAATCTATCAACTCTTATAAAAACAAACAAAAAACCTAACAAACTAACAAAAAACCCAATCCAAAACCAAAGTAAACAAAGAAGCAAAAGAAACACGAAAAGGAAATTAGGTCCCAGGGTGACCACTCTCCTCAAAGTGAATAATATTGAAAGGCAAATCTATCTGGTTAAATAGAGCAAAAGTATTCAGAAAAGACAAAACACCAAGGCAGAAAAGTACTGATATTGAAGTAACTAATTTATCTGTACAATTTATCAGCACACATTTTTTTTTAGTGTGTATATTTGTTTTGAAGAATCTTACATTTAGAAAAAAATTGCTCTTACAAATAGTTCAAATTACACCTGTTTTCAGATCCTACCAGCAGCAAACCCTTCCATCTGAATATTTATAAGGGCAGTTCTTGGCTGCTTTATGGCTGATACATGCCAGAGTCTATTTCTGACCCACTTCATTCACAGTTAAGAGATGGGGAAGTGAGATTTTCACTTTTTCCTGCTGTTATTGCTCTCTGACCACCATTTCAATTGAGGGGACAGCTGAAAAATCCTCCCTTTACCTCATGCCAAAAATCAGGAAGTATTTTTGACAGCAATCAGAACAAAATTAGTTGTGTCCTAGGATACAGATTCCTATCTTTGGAAAAGAGAAAGTCAATAAAATTGATGCTGAAAAGGATTCTATAAACAGGCATTGCATGTCTCCAAAGGTACTAACCAACAGCTGTAAGTTTTTTGCCTATTACATTTGTTATGTTTTAATGTGACCAGTTTAGAAATTGTTTTCTGTTATGATTACTAAGAAAATCAAATATCCAGTCTAAATGTTCCCTTGTGCAACTTGAGGACATTTCCTCTCATCCCATTGCTTCTTACTTGGAAGAAGAGACTAACCCACACCTGGCTACAGCCTCCTTTCAGGTGGTTGCAGAGTGTGATAAGGTCTCCCCTGAACCTCATTTTTTCCAGCTAAAGAACCCCAGCTCCCTCAGCTGCTCCTCACAGGACCTGTGCTCTAGACCCTTCACCAGCTTCATTGCCCTTCTCTGGACACATTCCAGCTCCTCAGTGTCTGTTTGTAGTGAGGGGCTCAGAACTGAACACAGAATTGGAGGTGTGGCCTCAGCACTGTCAAGTGAAGAGGCACAATCACTGCCCTGGTCCTGCTGGCCACGCTGTTGCTGATACAAACCAGGAAGCCACTGGCCTTCTTGGCCACCTGAGCACACTGTCAGCCCATATTCAGTTCACTGGCAACCACAGGAATTGCCCTTAGAAACTGTGAACACAGTGCTCCCCTGTTCGGGGCATGCTCCTGGTGGCAGGTAAGGCTATAAGCTTCAGAAATGCATTAAACTTCTACAGTATGTTAAACTAAAATATTGTGTGTGTGAAATTCCACTCATGATGATTTTATGCAAATTATACTACATACAGATAGTTTATAAACTTTTTATCTATGTTTACATGTAGTGCTGTTCTTATGCCTTTAAATGGTTATTTCTTAACTTAAAGTCTCTTATTCGATCCAAATTTATTCAGCAATATTTCCATCAGTAAGTTCTTCAATCTCCCTCTAAAGACCTTTGCCTTAAAACCTTTGTTTTCAACCTGACTTGATATAAATCTGAACAATCAGACCCTAATCAAGTTCACATTGAAGTCAATAGCTAAGTTACTTTTTACTGATTCAGTCAAAAGGAGTGAAAAGTGGGAAGAAGAGCAGGAGGCACACACTGAATCTGAAATAGAGAATAGACTTTTACATATAAAATATGCATTGTAGGAATATATGTGTATTCATAGTTCTTCAGTACTAGTCTAAGTGTAGAAGACATTTCTCTCAAAAGCAGTTTTAGGGAATCAGACTAAAAATATGATATGGCCATAGGATCCTTTCTTTGGGTTCAGGATAACAGTAAGACAGCTGAGCCATTTTGGTATTAACATTTCACTGTCTGGGTCCCTACTCCTCTCCCTCTTTTCTGATTTTGAATAAAATTTAATGTATAAATTATTATTTCATAACCCTAATATTTTTAAATATATTTCTGCAACCATATGGAAGGAAAAGTATTTGCATAGTGGTAGAGACTGGCAGCCAGCTTTCTCTGTTAGCTTTGGAGACTGCAGGATATAAATAAATCTGCAAACATTCTTCACCAAATTTTAACTCTGATTTAAGTGAAAAACTGAATTGCATTAATTTCCATTTGGCATATTCTATCATAGCTTTATATATCGATGATAGAGAAAAAATATGTAACAATAAAAATGCCATATTAAGAGATTTCTTTAACCTTGCACTTATGGCTAGGAAACATCCAGAGGGCTCACAAAACAAAAAATCAGTTTTGAGGACCAGCATGAAAGTTTCTGAGGGTGGTTTTTCTTGTGTTTTGGTTTCTATACAACGTCCTTGAAAAGCAGATGAACACTGTTACTTACAAACAGATGTGGAACATGAAAGATATACAGTGGTCTATTTTTCCTATAAAACTACACCTTACTCATGATGGGTAGGCTTCCAGGTGCTTTCTGAACATGTTTTGGTTCTGTCTTCCTATACCCTATGTGGTATCAGTTTGTTTTGTAGTTTACCTTAAGATCTCAAGGACCAAAGACAGCAGTGTGCTGTGAGCTGTCTCTCTGCTGAATTTCAAGCTAAGCGTTAAAGTAGCCACTACTTATTCAAAGAAAATGTCAGTGCAAATTCAAAACTAACACTCAGGAGGAAAACTGATTTTTCCCCCCCCCCATTCATGCTATTCTTTGCACAGTAGCACACAAAATTAAATAGTTGTTTCAAATAAACAATAGATTGAATGGCACTCTAATATTAATATAATCAGGTAAAGCCAGCAACAACAAAATATAGATTTAGCCTGAAGAAATCAGACAAGTAAATACTTCTAATAGTTCTTTCATTGACTAGGAAATAGGCAGGTATGAAAGGCAATGGGCCAGATCCAACCTAATTCCCATAAAAGGTCTTAGACCTAAAGAATACAGCAGTTGAGCTGAGCAGCTTCTCCATACAAGTTCCCATGGCTCCTAGGCTTGAGCTGGTGGGAGTTAATGCAGCCACAGACCAAAACAGGTCAATTATTGCATTTTCTGGACAGAGAAGATGGAGCACTTAGATCCATATGCATTCACTTGTTTTGGGACATGTCTGAAAAACAGGGTTCATAACAGCTGACTTGGTGTTCCATCACATCTACAGAGTGGTAATACTCCTGAGTCAGCAAATTTCTGGAGGGAAGAAGAACACAGTTTGTCATTTCCCACTTTCTGGTACTAAAACATTTAAGGCTACTTTTGTGAAATTCAAGTGGTATCTTAGGCTGCTCAGGCGTCTCTCTACCAATCAGATGCATAAAACCTCCTTTGAAATAGGACAATTAGATTGGTGTCTTCTCTGTGGAGAGAGCTGCTGATGGTTCTGCATAACAGTATGCAGAGAGCTGACTCAGGAACTGCAAATTAGAGTGCACTAGTCCTGCTCAGCTTTGTCAGCTTGCCAGCAATTGCCTTATACACACTCACTTCTATATCCACAGATAATGCCAACACATGAACATGAATGAAAGGACTGTGGGATGAAGAACACAATAGGCAAGTGTAGATGCAATTCTGTTGCTGATTGATACTGAAGATCACGTAAGTGATGGTTAAGTGGAGAGCCTGTGTGTGCTTCCTGAAGAAATCCAGCAATTTATTCACTGCTGTATTCATACAAAATTGCTAAACCTTCTAAAATCAAAGACCAGAAGTCAGACTTGCACAGTATTGGGACAGTCCAGAATATCAGAGCATCGGTGGCAGTTTTAAAAGAAAAAAAAAAACATTTTCAAGAATGGGGAAGTTGTTTGCAGGCTAAAACTGCACTGAGGTGTTGGACAACTGCAGAGTCTTTTACACCAGTGGCCAAAGGATACCAAGAATTATGAAGGATAAACAGGCACGTTTTGCATTACAATCCTCACTCTATATTCTTAATTTCTGCTCTTGGCCACTTAAAGGTGACAGGTATTCATCTGAGGTCAGCTAGATCCTCCTATCTTATTCAAAGCTCTTTTTTTCCCCAGTTTGGTCTGGTACATTTAACTTTTTCTCAAGAACTCAATTCTTTTTAAGGGCTTAAAAATAAAACAAAAGGAGAAGGAGGAAAAGAGAAGAAGCCAAAGTAAAGGTGTTCTTAAACATGTGGGCCAAATGAAAGTGATGTTTTATCTTTTCCAGAAGAGATTATGGAAAAAACTCAGCAAGCTTGCATCACAAAATCTCCCATAAAAAGCACACACTGGAGTATGTGGATAAATTTAAAATTTCACAGATGACCAGAATTATTTTCCTGACAATTAAGTTCTTCATTTTGTATTCCTATGCTCACACCATCTTTTTTTTTTTTTTTTGTCTGAGATGTATTTTGAGATGCAAGGCTTAAGCAGACAATGAAGCAAATTGTAACTGACGCCTGAATAACTGAGAATTGAACTTAGATCCACATCGTTGATTTCAGACTTAATTATCTGAAAGTCTCAAAGAAATTTGACTTCCTCACTATTTTGCTGATGACTTTGTTGACTGCAACACTAAAGCAGATATGAATTTAAATTCCAGTTAGCATTCCTGATGCATTTTAGGTAAATCAGATAGTTTTTTGGCTAATGTTTTCCATAGAAACCTGAAGGCCAAATAACTTATTAGGATTTGTTTTCTGCTTCAGGCTCACATGAGAAATAAAATTAATTGCTTTTCTCAAATCATGATTGAAAAACAGTGCTTCCATGGGCTGTCTTTGAAACAGAATTAAGACAATCTGTAAAAGGAGTCATTCCAAAAAGTCAGCAAGTTGTAAGATGATCTAGATCTCCTTGCATTGGTTAACCTACAGACTTTTTAATCTCCTTATTTCCATTTGATTCTTCTGAATTTTCTTTCACTTCCCTGTGCTAAAACAGCAAAAATGTAAAACCTGCTACAAGATTAATTACAGAATTTCTAAATATAGTGGTGTCAGCAAGCTCCTAGATGAGTTTTATTTCTTCACCATTATTTTTATCATGACTTGACCATGTATCATGATATGCATTAGGATACATCCTTTTTTCCAGGAATGCCTCTAAAAAAGTTCTAATGTTTTTCTTAATATATTTTCTTCAGGTGCCATATCAACATCTTTTGTAGGTGGTAAATACATCTGATAGAAAATTTTGAAGGATTGTGTGTAAAATGTGCATTTCAGCAATCCTGCACAAAACCTTGATTAAAACAATTAATTTTCTAATGGGTCATGTCAGTGTTTAATAATGTTGTTAAACTAAAATAGTGTCATTACAGTTCTTAATTTATAGTTGGAAGTTTCATGCAAAGCTGAACTAAGTGGTATTTGCTGTGCAGTAGGCATTGAGCAAAACCCAAACCACAAACTGAGCAAAAGAAGTGCAATTAGAAGATCTCTGTTTATGAATGATGAATGATACAAAAAAAACCCAGAAAGACAGGACTGCTTTGGATTCTGAGATGTGATGTGGCACACAGCTGGAACAAACCCAAACAGCAGACCTACCCAGAGGGGTACTCAGCAAGACTGACTGTCCTACTGAGCAGCATGACTCTGTTAAACTTGGGTTGTTAAGTTCAATACCAAGGTAGCTGAATGATATTTAAAGACCTATGAAATGGAGAGGCCAGGCTGGATTATATCTGACAATTCTCATAGGTAGGACATAGACCACAGCTTTTGTACACCTCCTACTGCCTTTTTCCTTTTGTTGAAGCTGCTGTTTCATTTTAGGCCTTTTCTCCTGGACTGCTCTTCTGGAACATCTGACGATTCCAGTGCACACAAAGTGGAAAATAGATCAGTGCACCTGCAGTATGTCTGGGATATCTTGAAGGCATCCGTTTTATTTCTCCATGCAATGTGTGCAATTAACTAGATCAGTTTATGTGCCTTTTCTTTCCAAAAAAGAAGGAAAGGTATTCAGCACAGCTGAAGAATGTCAATTCAAAGGATACTTCCCAGAAAGAGTGCAAGTGTGGATACAATTCACTCCTGCTTTTGTGCCACAGATACATCACAGCTCTGAAGCACCCCTGGCTGGATCAACCTTGGGCTCCCACCTGAGGAACATCAAGGGAGAGGAAGAGGAAAAAAGAATGTGGCCCCATTCATGTCACAGTGTGATCCAGTTCTTGTAAATACATGTTAACTCAATGAAAATTCAAAGAATTAATTACTGAAAAAACCCTTAAAACAACAGACAGTGATGCAATCATAATAGCTCTGCTTGCTCAGCTGGGCTGTTCCTAAACCAACAATTTGAACTGAGGATTAAAGTTTGCTGAATACCATAGTCTTTTTAGATTTCCTTTTCTTCTGTGGCTTTAACAAGCCAAATCTCTTCAGCCAATGAAGTTAAAATATACAGGACACATAGCTCTTTATCTGTCACACCCTGCAAATCACATTTTCCAGGCTTAAAGTACAATTTGTTTTGGCTTTTAATTACCTGACTTATCACCATGTCATATTCCCTCCCCTCTGCAATAATTACATTCTGAATCACTGTGTCATTCAATATTGGCCTTTATTTATGCCTCTCACAAAATGTTGAATGTTTATTTATAAACCATGAAAAGCAGAGTTTGTAAGAATATTGATTCAGCACATTAGAAAAGCAGTGGCCTGGCATTCTGCAAGTAGAAGTAATCACAGGCAATTACTAGAGACTGCTTTTCACTACTAATCTTGGGTTTAACCTTATAATTGTATTACTGAATTTATTTCACTTTGCTCATATATCACTAGGTTCCTAATAAGAAGTCTGATATTAACATAATTTAATAATATTCAGGGGATGAATGGTTTTAATTGGTTTAAAAAGAAGGAGATATATAGCCTATGCCATACAATTAGAAAAGTATTGTAACAACCTCTTTTTATTTTGTAATAAATGATAATTAATATTTAAATGTATTAATGAAATAAGTTCTTAGTGGCTGGGTCACAAGTCTTTGATGTTTATGCCACTAACAAAATCACTAACTGCTCTTAATGATGCCCCTGAGCCAAGCTTCACTTTACTCCTGGTATAAAAACTACTTTGGTTGCTGGTAGCATGAATTTTCAAGTGTGAAAGTCAAAGCCAAGCTCAGAACAATTCTTCTTGTCCTTATACCAACATACAATGGAAAGAAAGTGCTCAAATTCAGACAAAAAACCAAAACACAAAATGGCCAAACTTAGAGAAAAGCAAAACTAGCAAACAATAACTAAACCCTGGATCTCTGTAAATAAACGTATTCTGCACTCACCTGCTGTACCTAGTGAGGCAGGTTTAGTGCAAGAGCCAATGAAGACTTTTTTTTTCATTAAATAAGGAAGAGTTCTGAACCAAACAATGCATGTATAAAACAGAACCAGTTCACAAGGAAAGATTGAGTGAAAATTGTTTTAATTCAGCTGTTAATGTATTTGGGAAAAGGATTTCAGGAATCACATGCTCCTGGAAATCCTGGACCCTCCTGTTTAAAAATTTTAATTACCCATGTGTTTTTCTGCTTACACCCTCCACCACTGGGTGACAGTTCAAAGGGATTATTGCCATAACTGAAAATGCTTTGTTTGGACTCAGAGAGAATAACTTAGCATTATTTTCTCACAAAGTGTCCAGAACTCAGACAAAGAAAAAATGAACATGAAAAGTATGCATATGTCTTTTCTATCACATTATTGGTAATCACAGCTAAGAGCAACTACAGAAATATTTTCAGCAGCTTCTCCAGCTTAACATTAAATACTAAATCACAGTTTGTCAGGAAGGCTTGTTTTTTTTTTGTTTTTTTTTTTTTTTTTTTTTTTTTTTTTAATTTTAAATTTTTTTTTTTATTTCATTTATTTATTTATTTTATCTAGGAAAATAGTTGAAAACGACTAAATTTAATAACAATAATATGCTAATATGCTATGTTTTTACAGAGGAACAGGGAAGGACAGAACTATTTTTTTTTACCAAATGGTATCAAAACCGAAAAGCCAGGTTTTTAGAATCTAAAAAAGTACTGAAAAAAAAACATAGTAGAAAATTTAACTAATTATTTCTGAAACTGTAGTTCAAAATGTCCACAAACATCTACTACCTAGAGCTTAAGAAATTATGGTAGTTGAGTAGCTCTGCTCCTATACTGACCTTTAAACTACTGCCACTGAGGTAAAATCAACTAAACAGACCTTTGACATACCGAAAATGGCAGTTCTGATGTTGCATATTGAATATTACATATTGAACCTGCATCAGGGCAAGTTCAGATTGGACATCAGGAAAAGGTTCTTCAATGAGAGGATGGCTGGTAACTGGAACAGTCTCCCCAGAAAAGAGGTCATGGAACCAAGCCTGTCAGAGCTCAAGGAGCATCTGGATAAAGCTTTTAGTAATATCATTTATTTCTAGTTAGTCCTGCAAGCAGCAGGGAGTTGGACTCAATGATCTTTACAGTGCCCTTTCAACCTGAGATATTTTAGGAATTCTTCTATATTAATGAATAAATTGATTTAAATTAAGAGTTAATATTCTCAGTTTAAGAAATAATTACTTTTTGCTCATATGCCTATACAACTTTCTAGAATATATATATAATTTAGCAAGCTGGTCCATTCAAGCCAGTGAAAAAAAAATGAACTGAGTGAAGATTTAAGCAGCATAGGAACATGGCACTGAGAAATTTAATGCATTAGAATGAGAAATAAAAAGATTTAAAAATCTCTGAAGATTAAAAATTGTAATTAGAGATCATGAAAATAGTGTTCAACTAAAACAGTGTAATAAAACTTCAGGCAGATGGAAGCAACTGTGTCTGCTTGCAACTGAAATATAATATTAGAAAAAAATTACAAAAATAAGATGTCCTAACCATCCTCCCTCCCCATTTATCTAAGTGTGACTTACTAAATTATAATCTCACTGACAAGCAAATTGCTCAACTGCAAAATCCTATTGTAAGAGGAAAATGTTTGCGATGTGTTGCCTCCTTTGAGTGTGCTTGAGTGCACAGCTCATTGAAAAAAGGAAGTGTAGCTCCTTTGCAAGGAATACACCGACTGCAATGTTTTAAGACATTACAACCTCTCTGAGGAAAAATTAGAAAGGATATGTCCCTGACATTAGAGAGGAAACAAATCCTTCGTGTGTGACCCACCAACCCTCTACAGAAATGGTCCAGAAGATGATGAGACTATAAAGGCCCAAAGGAGATGTTACCAACTTTCTCATTAGTCACTCTCTTTCTCATAGTGTTTAAGGTGTAGGCTCAACATTTCTCTAAGTCAGTGGCAGTTCAGTGAAATAATGGGTCCACAAATAGAAAGCAAAAAATCTTTTAAGCTTGTGATGTTGCAGGTAGCAGATCCCCCTCTGTTCCCTGCCAGAACAGAGAATGGACAAAGGATTTTATAGAAGAACTGCAACAGTTCTTCCTTTCATTTTCTGTCTTTATTCATTTCTACTGACTTATCCAGATGTGGCATTCTTGTCACAGAATCTCTCAATATTAGAGTACAATGAGAAAGAAGTCTGTGCTAAATTTGGATGACATTCAAAATAGCAACAAAAGATGTTTACCTGTCTCATTTTTGGCTGCAGTTATGTTCTAACTCTAAAAAATGGTTGTAGTCTTTTAAAATTATGTTTAAAGAAAAGGATTTGACATTTTCTACAGTAGATAAACCACCATAAAAGTCCACAGTTATGATATGGCAACAAACTATCCTTCCTCAGAGTAATCAGAGCCTTTCCACAGGACAATTATTAATCTTGAATATTTGGTGCCACTTGGGGCTCTTCATATCTGACTCACCAGGCTGCATGTAACGCAAAGTCCCTAGGGGCAGAAATTGTTTTGCATATGCTGTGGGTATGAATACAGGCATCAAGATTTTAATACCAAATGTAGTCATGCAGTCGAAGTATATTCTACATTTAAGCAAAATTTTATTAATTTTTAATAGGATCATAGGATAATGATCCTAAAGAAATGTGACCAACAGGTCACCTGTACTCTGCTCTTGGAAAATACCCACCGGGATTAATAAATCCAGGTCTGGAATCCTCAGCATCACAGGAAAGACATGGACCTGCTGTACTGGGTCCAGAGGAGGGCCACAGAAATGGTCAGAGGGCTGGAGCACCTCTCCTATGAAGACATGAGGGACTGGGGGTTGTTCAGCCTGGAGAAGAGAAGCTCCAGGCAGATCTTACTAGCAAACTTCTAGCACTTAAAGGACATTAATAAGATGGGGATGGGATTTTCATTAGGGCGTGCTGTGATAGGACAAGAGGAAATACTTCAACTCACGCCCATCATATCACACCATGCCCCACTGTGAAGAGCTTTGCTGCGTTTCTTTAATGACTTCCCTAGAGGCAGGAGCAACTGCTACATGCCCTTGAAGTAGCCTCTTCTGCAGAATGAAGAAGCCCCATTCCCACAGGCTCAAGGACAAGTAATCCAGTCCAGATCCTGACGGTGGCCTCCACTGAACTTGCTTCAGTTTATCAATGTCTTTTTTGTACAGGAAAGGCCAAAAACTGAACACAGTGTTCTAGATGTAGTCTAATGGAGTATCACCATGTGTCTGTAAAGACACTTTTGTGTCTTGCACCACCCACTGAACCCTTTTAATGATGATTTCAAGTGTTTCATTCATGTTAAAAGAAAAAAAAACAAAACAACAGAAGCACTGAATGCTGAACAGTAGCATTGAGCTACTGTTATCATCTTCAACTGACACTACGAAAAGACCCACTGTATCACTGCAGAGCTAGCAGCTCTCATTATAGGATCATAGGATCATTTAATGGTCTTGTTGTAAGCCCTTTTCTTGAGAGGGCTTATGTACCCAAAGCCCAGAGGCTGAGAGGAAAACATTTCCTGGATATGTGACAAAGGAGACACCTGCACAGTCTGTACCGTCATGTACATACACAGGGAAAGTGACATCTCAGCAGACAATTCAGACCTTAATCTGTGAGGGATTCACAAATTATGCATCTATTACATGAATTACATAGCTTACTCTCTACAGTCTGATCCAGCAAGACCTAATGCCTGCTGACAGCAGTGACATCAGAGCTCTGTGCTTTCACTTAGAACCTGACCCATGGGGACATCATCGCTCTTCAGAGAAAATCTGGGGCTATAGATGTACGCATTCTGCATATGTGGAGGCTGAAAAGCTGCCCCAGCTAGACTAGGCAGCCCAGGGTTTCACAGCGATACCCTGCCACCATTCAGAAAGACTGCAAGAACTGACAGTCCCAGAAATCACAGAAAGGCAACCCTGAAGCTCAGGAAGGCACTTGGAGGAAGAGACTTCAGTTCTAGCTAACTATCAAGGATCACATATATCATCCACTGAATTTTAAGTGCAAAATGACCTTTTTCTCCCATGGGGTCTCCTAGACACAAAATCAGGCTCTCCCTTCCTGACTACATTTCTAGCTCCACATCTTTTCAGCTTGCAATTGCAAAATATCACATAACACAGGTCAAAAGAAGTTTAAAAGCCCCATCTTGCTGAGTGCTTGAGTTGCAGTCTCCTGTACAGTGTATAGGCTCTACCTCACCTTCTGACTGTGATTTAAATGAAGCAAATTGATGGTCCTCTTGAGGCAGAGGAGTGGCTTAGGCTTGTAAATGTGGGCAAGTATTGGATGGGCCAAGCATCCAAATCACTCAGGCACTTATTGTTCAGAAGTATTTGAGTGGATCTCATGAGAGTAGTTCAGAATTCAAGGTCCAAATACACGACAAGGACTGTGAAATAGCGAGATCACAGAGCAACTATCTAGCTGGAACACCAATTCAGAAAAATAAACCTGATTTTGAAATACTGTATGAGAGAAAGTCATTCAGGCACATTTGTGGTGCCCAGATGGGTTATTTTTGCACAGTTTTTTCTTTAATTATGCGAAGCCCTCAAGGATTATAATTGTCATAAATATTTGCATAGATAAATAATTAAACCTAAAATAAATGTGAATCAAACCATCCTTTGGTAAGCCTAAAGCTTCAGAGGTGTCACTGTTTGTGTATTTTCTCATCAGAAACATGACTAGACATTTCTAACAAAACCCATCACCCAGCTGCATGATGAATGAATGCTGTGAGGGCTGTGCTTTCCTAATGAACAGCAGAATAAATTTGTTTGAAACATTTAAATTCTGATCTAATCCCCAGCTTTTATATATGTAGCCAGTTTTGAATTACAAATGACAATCATTACCATGCTATAACATTGATGTATATTGGTATTTCACTGTGTCCTAAGCACAGAGAAATGCTTTCCTGTCAGTATTGCCTTAATATCCCCAGAAGGAACTGAAAACAACTGTTGCCCCTATTTATGAACTTAAGATGGGTATATTGGTAGGCATAAAAACCAACCAAACACATTTCCTTGTACCGAAAAAAAAGCAAAAAAAAAAAAAAGCACACATATTTCAGTTGTCTGGCAGGTTGAGAACAAATTCAAGCTAAAAAAACCCCCCAGATTTCCGATTACCTTGGATACTCTGTTTGCAACCTCTCTGCCTACTGTCAGCCCCTGAACAAAGGTGCGTGCAGCAATGAACGCTCTAGTCACTTGAACCTTCAGCTTCCTGGGCACATCTCCAAAGGGCTTCAGCTGGTCTGTGTACTTGCTCACACACTCCAGGTAGTCCTCACTGAAATGGTACTGGGGGTTTATAAGCTGGAACATCCGCTCCAGCAGCCGAGCCCAGAAGTCGTTCAGCATTTCCTCCAGGTTCACGTTGCCTCCTGTGTAATAGCGCTTCAGCTCCGTGAAGAGGTCCTGGAACACCTCAGAGTTCTGCATGTACAGCATGCCGTACGTCCGGACAAACATGTCATTCAAGGATCGCTCTGCGTTCTCCAGAAGTTCTCGGAAAAACTCTGCAGGGAAAACAAGCAGGTGTTACTGGCTATAACAGCAAGGTATGAAGGGTCTCCTTATTGCATTCCTAACTCATAATTTGTCTTAATAGGTTGATACCACAGCACTTTACTACTAGAGTATAAACTGAATTCCCTATCAACGTTGAAAGATGTAAAACCTATAACACTGAGCAGAAAAACCCGTTTAAAAGAACTTCACTGAGGGTAGTTCCACTTCTTCGCGTACTATTTCAACATAGCAATCCTCGGCCCTCCACAGCCATTACACTGAATCTTCTAAGCTAAAAGTAAAGTCATTAATATGATGATTTAACTGAAAATGTAATAATTTTAGAATTCAGATTCCACTTTGATCAAGCCTTTACAACGTAGAAGCAAACCCTGGAAATAAGTCTGAATACTTATTTGCATATATTCTTGAAGAGAACTTGAAAGAGACTTGAGTGGAAATGAGAAGGATCCTTCTTAAAAGTGTCACATGTCTAGGTAATGGTAAAAATATGTTAGTAGCTTCAATAATTTTTTACTCTACTGAAGAGCAATGCTAGAACTCTTCACCAGTCATGTCACAACCATCCTACTAATTCCAGTCTGTGCTAGTTGTTTATTTTGGAGATGCAGGCATTAAGGTTTTCTTGAAAGGATTTCAGATAATTTCTTCCATGCCTTTTATCTGCTGAGGCCTAAACCATAAACAATTTCTAAATTTTGGCTTGTGGAAATTATTCTTACTAGATAGAAACTGAGCCCATGGGATAAAGTAAAAATATTTAATAATCTCTTATGTTCAGATTGTTTGATTGCAATATGGTACTTAGGATTTCCCAAAAAAATTCACTGAACATGCACAACAGTTCTTTAAACCCAGCTGACCAAACGAGAACTACTATCTCCTGGCTTTCAGAAGATCCCATCTTTTTACAGGGCTTGCTGTCAACCTTCTTAAATCACTCTGGAAAAGAGCCCTGTGGTTTGTAAATGAGGCATTGCAGACAGCAAGGCAGAGATGGCAATACCCTTGGCAAAACGTGTATTGGCTGCAATTAAGTGATTTGCAGTGAAGCAGGATCCATCACACACCAAGTCTGGGATACCAGATTCTTAATTTGTGGACACTGCCCATAGACACATCTGTGTGTGCTAACTGCAGGGATGTGCTGACTTCTCACACTCTTGGCTAATGCTATCATGTGAATACTCCTTTAACACAGGGCCCTGCTACGGCTACAGTGACATAAAAATGTAGAACCACTGCAATGCTAAGGAAAGGACAGAAATTAAGACTAAACAAGAAAAAATCAACACTAAATTTGAGGATTTGCAACTGTGATCAGAGGAAAACAGAACGCACTGAACACTGTGGACCAGTCTACAAAGACTCAGTAAGAAAAGAATCTCTTATTTCTGGCAGAAGTTGTGCATAGCTGCAGCCTTTGATCTCCCAGATAACTGGAAAGGGGTTATTATGGAAATGTATACACAGAACACTGAGTACGTACTTGCTACATCAAAGCATTTATTAAAGGGAAAATATAGTCTAATAAATATATCAATGTCTAAACTGTCATTAAAACTGCAGCTCTTCATAAGGAATGCATTACTTTTGGAAAGGGATGTGCTTTTGCCAAATAGTTTAGGTAGGGAAAAGGAAGGGGGAAAAAAAAAAAAAGGATAAAAAGGGGGGAAAAGACACTCACAATAAAAATTTTTTGCCAAGTGTAATAATTTGATATCTACAACATATAGGTTTCTGTTTAAGAGAAAAGTGAAACAAAGCTGTTTTTCACCGCTAGCCCTGATCTAGTGGTGTCTTTGACATCTAAATCACCATGATTACTATTTTGTACTTTCAGCATTTCTTCTTCTAGAAATAATGCACACTGACTGCACTGCTGAATACATCTAATTCTCTAGTCACACAACCCAGAAAGCAAAAACATGGCAGAGAACCCGGGGCTCAAATTAAAATTTGTTTTAAGGCTGGTGACAGGCTTTCCCACCAGTGCAATTGAATGAAAACAGCCTATATATGCTGGGAGGCTGCTATAAACAACTCACACACTGGCTCCTCCCAATCCATAGCTATACTGGGAATCCCACTCTTTATTTTAAAGGATCATGCCACTGCATAAGTCAGTCACAGCAAAGCTTAACTGAGTTTGCTGACAGCTCCACTTGTCTGAGATTATTAGCTTATTCTTTCTTTGTGTGGGTGTATTGTTTAGCAGTCTCACAGTCAGCTTGTTGGAAGCCAACCAAACTTTTCAGGGAGGGGTAGATATTTATTCTCCGCTTGTACAGCATCCAGCACAATGTGGTCCATGCTGGTCACAATCTTTATTTATACTGTGGTATAAACATTTCCAGTAACTCTACAAGCTTAAATTTCATGCTAGTCCCGAATGTGAAGCCATACATATTCTGTAGGAAAACTAATGTCCTTTAAACAGCAGCACAGTTATTTAATTTTTAGTCTTCTTACAGGTCTCCAGTCTTTGAGAGCTACTGCTAAAGGTAAATTATGCCACTAAAAAGTTGGAGTGTTAGTTTTTGTACACTTTGACACAAAAGACAGTTAAGAAAGCTATCTGCATCAGTAACCCCAGGCAGGATCAGAATAATAAATCAACAGCAACTACAAAATTGGATACCTTTTTAGTTCCAGACAGAAAGAGATCTCCCATGTTGTGCTAATTTCTCAATCAACTCCCATCCAGCAAAATGAATGCTGCTGTAAAGGATTACTTGCTGTTTTAGTGTGCAAATTTCCCACATATCAAGAAGGTAGTCTGCTTTGCAGTGCTTATGTATAGAAACTGTGTCCTGGCATAAATGAGCACTTGTTCCCTTCCATCAGTAGAAGCTGTATGTGCTTCTGCAAAGGTCGAATTTTGCCATGGTCTTCACAGTAATGTAAATATTTTATGTTCATTGTTAAGATGATATTTCATCAACTTGCAGGTAGTTTTTGAAAAATAACTTAATTTTTCAGCTTCAAGTAAAAGAATGAAGATGAGACAGACATTAGTCATGTTGCTTAATGTGCTTCTGGAAGGCAGTCAAGTACTAGGGTGGGAGAAGATAATCTATATGAGACAGAGCTGTGCACTGTTTTAAAATATATATCTTGTGATTTTTTTTTTGCTGCCAAAATAGGTTATCATGAGCAGTGTTTATGCTGGAAATAATTTTTCCTAATTTTGAGTGATGATTCATTCATATGAGAGTATATGTCCTATGTATGTCTTTTGTTGCCAGCATGTTTTCATACAGATTTAATTTATTAACTAGAGGGTCTCAGGAAGCCTGTTCACTTCTACGAGGTAGTTGAAAAGAATAAGGCCTAGGGCACTGAGATACTGAAAAGATGGAGAGAAGATTGCTATTGCAAGCCACTACTTGCTCTGTATACACTCAAATGGTGGGTTTCCAGTCCATGGATCACACTTTAGCTAGTTTTCAGTTTTAAACATTATTTGCAAACTTAGGATGCAAGGTAGATAATAACAGTCTACAAATGAAATCTGAATTGTTTTGGCCATGATAAGACAACTCAGTCACAAACTGAAAGGGCAGAATTGCTAGAGTCCATTACTGAAAGGTAGGAACACAGATTAAAAATAATGTCTTGTTAACTCTCACAGCACTTTGCCAACTGCAAGTTGGCATTCTCACACTATTTTGACATAGGTAAATTAGTGTCATAATGCAATTAAACATGGCAGCTGGTCTTTTTCCAAAGTGATAACTAGTTGTCACTGTAAGTCAGTGGATCAAGATTAGGGATAATATTGCAGCATGACTGATGTAATAATTGCTATTAAAAAATATATGCATAAATACCTAGAGGCATTTTTTACAGGCACAAATTTGTATTATATTTGAGTGGATATTCTATGATCATTACCAGCCTGATAAGTTCCCCTGCATTTTCTTACCTTCTGTAATAAACAAAAGCAATGTCTGACTCTGGGACAAGATGCAAAGCTAGAAATAATTTGTTTTCTAATTCCTAAAACCAAAAATATATTCATGAGTACTAAGACAAAAAAGAAAAAAAGGTAATTTCATTTAATTATCATATTCGGCACAGCTTTCCTTTTTAGCAGAACTTGAGACCTGAAGACACACTATGGTACACCTGATACACTGTTAGCTGAGAAAAAAACCAGCTCAGCTGCACAGAGCTCTGGACAGTGATACATGCCTGATTTTACATCAGTCTTTACATAAAACACAGCTCAGGGTGACATCCTGATTTCATCTATCATTCACTAACAATACCCAAACCCTAGTGGCAGTTCCCCACCATAGCCTTGTTCTCCTTCTTGTGGGGGTCTTGCTTTTCCAAGAGCTCCAAGGATTTGGATACGTAAATTCTACCAGTCTTTACCATTTTACCATGATCTACCATTTACTGTGAAGACATGCATGTATTTACACCCTGTGCAGGCTTAGTGTACCTAAATTTATTGCAAATTGTTGAATTACCAGTCCTAATGGGCTGATGGTAAGAGAATATTAGAATTCATGTAAATGGACTATGCTTTTTGAGAGAAAGAGTCTTTGGGGGTTCTTTAGGTACAGATACTTGCATTCATTACAAATACCAATGTCAGCCTTTTCCTGCATCCTATTTCTGTCCTTCTTTGCTCAGGAAGTCATTAATGAAACAAAAATATTTTGGTGAAATCTTCATCTTTTTTGTTGCAAAGGCTTTATTCTTTTATTTTCTCTTTCTTTAAATATATTCCACAATGGCATCAATTAGTGAAAGTTGTGATTTATCTCAAGGAAATTCAAGTGAAATTAACCTCTGTGGGCTTCATGCCTTTTCATTTTCCAACTGCTTTAGGCTTCTGGAGACTTTCTTTAAACAATAACAAACCTTACACAGCAAAAAGAACTCAATTTAACTTCCTGATTGAGAAAAAAATGCTATAGGAGAATATTTACAGCAGATGATTTTTCTTCCTCAGTTTTGACATTACATTTGTTTTATATTCAAGAGCAAACAAATTGCTTGCATAAGGCTACCAGTGCACTGGTATTGCTTTTTTGTCAGCCTGAATAACTAATTTTCAAATTCCCTTATAGCTTTGACCTTTAAAAACACTCAACAGTCACAACTTGGAAAAAATTTGATCTTCCATTAGAAAAAAACAAAATCTGCAGTGTGATGAGATTTGTTGAAAACTGTTCTCTCTTTTTAACTCATTTTGAATATATATACATTGCATTTAAAGCCAAGAAATACAAATCCAACAATTAAATGTGCCCTATAATTGCAAATTTCAGAATAAGTGATTTATATACTCCAGTTACATTTCGGATATGTATGAAATTATCTAGCTATTAATGGATAGCTTTCTAGACTGTCCCAAACTTTTAAACATCGTGATATTAAAAAATCTTTTGGATGCTACTAAATTTTTTAGAAGTGCAGTCTCAAAGGTTGTGAGTAAAGATGAGAGTCTCTTCTCTCTTTAATTCCTCCATTTCTCAGGCTACTGTAAGACTTGTTAACAGCAGAATTCACTGTGGTCTTCTCCCTGACTCCCATCCAGAGTCTGTGACTTCTTCCCCCTTATGGGTCAGGAAATTGCGAGAAAAGAATGAGACACAGAGAGAGGGGAAACCACTGAGGCTTCATCCTTAACCACTCCCCACTGTGGAGTGCAGAGCCAATGCAAACAGGACTGTCCTAAGCTAAAATGAGGGACATGAAGATAGGAAAGAAACACAAACACATCTATGATGGGCTGGGTTGGACAGGGTGGATCCAGCGCAGCAAAAAGGAAAAAAAACCAAAAACAAACTATGCTGCTTTTTAAACATCAAATGCCATTATCAGAACGGGAACCTAATGTGACAAAGAATTTAAGGCATTATTTAATGCCAAAGCACAAAGGATCTGTTGTACAAATGAACATTAATACAGAGTTAAAGGATCTGTCATCTACTCAAAGCTGATTACATACATTGATAAAGGCTTATAAGACTTTATTCTGCAGTGCCAAGATCAATAGGAAGATTATCAACAACTTCATGGGATGCAACCTTCAAATTCTAAATCTACTCTTCTTTCATTGCAAAACGTCATTTGAGTATGTATTAAAGGGAGTCTTCATCCTGCCAATGACTCTATACAGACACTGCTGCAACTAGTTGAAACACATAAGTTTCACATGAGGAATATTAGATATTACATACACTTTTAGAAGTCTTTACTGCACTCTAGAATCTCAGTTCTGTTGCATGTGGTACTTTATACTGATAACATATCCTTGGCTACAAATATGAAACCTGAAATTCTCAAGATGCCCTCAAAGAATTCATTGAACTTGGAGCAATAACAAAGAAAGAAAATGCTAGGAATAAAAACAAAGCAATGAGATAGTTTCACACATAATTTATAGATACACCAGTAACTGTCCCTGAAGGTTCTGCTTTCATTATCAAGTGGAAAATGCCCAAGTGAAGTACTCATAAAACGTAAGCAAAATGTTACATGGCATCAGAAGATTACATTCTAGAATATTTATAAAAGGACATTTAAATGCTTACAGAAGTGGTATTGTCATGAATATCCATGACCAAAGAGAGATGTGTAGCACTTCATGGATATCTGTGAATTTCAGAATGATGAATTTTACATCATATGTTCATAAAAATGCATAACACCTCATGAAAGATTCATAAGTCACCACAGTTTCTTCTGAAAAACATTTAAAGCTTTCATGAAAATATTAACAATATATAAACTATGGGACTCAATGCAACAATTGTTTTAAAATATAGAGACTGTACCATTTTTCTCTACACATCACTAGAGACTATTAAACACCTTGTTCAATAGTTAAAGAGATTCACCATCTGAAATTTTGCATTAAACTTCCTTGCCATGCCTATAATCTACAACCATATTCTAAACATATTAAAAGTTTGTTGACCCTTAATACAAAGTGTAAGGTGGACCAGAAGACATAGGGGAAAATTAACAACAAATTGCCTTGTTACAGTCTAGATAAAATTTAATTCAGGATAATTTATATATTCTGTTAGAAAACCAAAAATTTTTTAAAAAGGAGGCAATTTTTGGACAAGCAGGTCTGAAACCAGAGGCAGGATTTGCTATCACCAGACTCACTCCGGCGCTGCTCAGAGGTCACAGGAGTTGTGCTGGGGAGGAATGTGGCCCTGAAGTCACTGTGTGCCTTAACATCTGTTCTCAGAGGACACAACTTGAACTGACTGCAGGGAGGAGTCACACATGAGGAAGGAGCCCCTGGCTGGCCAGAGGAAAACACTGAAACCTTCACAGACTTTTATTTAGAATGGGATGATCAGCCAGAATTTGACAGCAGTGATTTGGAGGCAGAAATCTCAGCCTGGGTTTAGGGAAGTGTGGGATTGAAGTCAGCTTGCTCACCTCTTTTAGCATAGTGTCTTCTTTGTTTTCTTCCTCCCACTTTAAACAAAACAGACTACTGCGCAGAACTGTCTTTGAGGTATTTGAAAACAATGTCTTGAGCCTTACTCAACTTCAAGAAAGAGGTGTTTTCTGAAGCATCCAGAGGATTAGATCCATCCAGGGAAGTACCCAGTAGAAAGTGCAAGTGTGAATCCAAGTGTAGAAAGGTGGGGTTTAAACAGGTCAAACTAGCTGCATCACAATACTTTTAAAATTAGAACTGCAGCTACTTTCATGTCACAGTTGCAAGTGTAGAGAGCTGAAACATATTTGCACAGTTGTATTTATATAATGTAACTGCAGTAAATCCTTGCTGTTTGCCTTTCAATCTCATTTCACCTTTCCCCCTTTTTGAAGAAAGCTCATTTTAGTATTTAGAAAGAAATCAGTTTATCCCATAAAAAACCACCAAAACCTTTAGATATTTGACCTGAGACAGATACTACTGAAATAAGTGCAAAGACTTCTATTTGAGCTAACCAGCAGAAGCCTACTGTAAGGGTAGATTGAATTCTGACTTCCTTTGTAAATTATTATGTACACAAAATTAATTTTGCATAAAAGTCTGCAGCTTAAGAGGTAATGAAGTCATGTTGATGGTTTTTCCAGGCACTTCTGAATGCAGCTAATAAGTTCTGTTATGATTTAGCACTACTAACAAAAAATATAAAACTACCTCCAAGAAAATTTACCTATTTTTGAGCTTATCCAATTTTTCTACACCTACACTCAAAGGAACCCCTGGTACCATTAAGGTCAAGCAGTATTAAATCCCAGCTGGTTTCCCAGTTGTTTCTTGACTATTGGGACACTGAGCACATTACTGTTTGTTACTGACATAATGCCGATGTGATTGAATTTCTTGCTTGTAAATTGTGCCACATGTTCAAACTTCACTGAAGCAACAAACTTAGTTTTGTGACAGCAAATTAAGCTAACTTAAATGTTCTCAATTTATTAGAGGGATGATCTTATTTTTTTTTCCAAGACAATAGTAGGAAGATTAAGGGCCAGCAATGGTCCTAGAGATCAGATTTGGGCAATCAGTAACTTAAAACAAGGCAATGCATAAAATCCTAGATTATCGATAAGGTTAAGGATAACAGAGTTGTCCTGAAATAAGCTACAAATGTAAAAAAAAAAAAAAGATCTATTACTTTTAGAAGAAAACAGTCTTTCAGATTCTTGATCTGCATTCATATGCTGGTAGAAAGACCTTGGGTCCCCTAAGGAGGTTTGTGAAGTCAATAAACTTTCCTACCTGGATGTTTCAAAGATCAGGGATTAAAAAATTAAGTCAGTATTTGAATAGCTTTAAAGCCAACACAAATCTTCATCTATGGACATCAGTTCACTGGATCAAGATGCTGCATGATTGATTTTTATCTGACCTACCTTCTCAACGGGAAGTTTTTTTTGTTTTACAAGGCTGTCTAGTGGGAAAGCTTTCCAGTCAGAAGGAAACTGATATTTAAGATATGGCACAATGAACTGAAAAAACAGTTTACAAGATTGGTATATATTTAGGGTCATGTTAGATTTCAGAAAATATAACTTAATTTTTATTTGATTGAACTACACAAGAGTGGCCTTAAAACTCCTAGGCCAAGTTTATTTGAGGATTTTTTTCCATTTATTAGCTGCTGTGTTGCATATGATGTTTCCACCTAAATGGATATGTCCACGTAGAGACACCGAAGTTTTGTGCTTCTGGTGTGCTGGTAAGTTACTGAATATATTGACAACAATATTTCAATGAACCCACAAGCTGTTGACTCTTTAAGCAAATAAATTACTGCTTAAGCAAACTTTACTGCTTCCTAGGCTGTTTTGTGAGAAATAGGGTGGCTGAGTGGGAGGTAGGATCTTCAGAAAATATTTCTGGATTTTTGTGTAAGGTCTTTATTTGTCTGTTGGTAGGGGTTTTTTTGGGTAGCAGTCAATGGAATTCCAGTCCCTCTGCCTTTTACTCCTTCTTCCATCTTCTCTGCAATCTTGAGACCTTATTGTCTGTCTTCTTTGCTATAGAGTCCTCATCCCTCTCTCTCAGTCCTCACATTACATGTGAGGAGAGAGTCCTCACATTACAGACGCGTAGGCATAGGCCACGTTTTCCACATTAGCATCCAGCTCTTCCTCCTGAGTTGGAAGTGAAGTGGACACTCTTTGTCACTTCTGGTGGCAAGGATTTTTCATTCAGTTCCCAGAACAGTTGCTGGACATGATTTCCTTGTGTAATATTTGAGTGTTTTGCTTGTTTGGCCACAACAGTAACACTGTGGCGTGAACATTTGGGAAGAAAACCCCACTAACCGCTTTTCTCCTATAAATCTTGCCAGCAGAGAATAACAGCCCTCTGAGATAAGATTTGAAGAACAGGTTGAAAAGCTGATCAATCCCACTGGGCAGCAGTCAGTGAAAGGGCTAGGGTGACCTGCTCTGACTAAAGGCATTGTACTTGGTTTCCTGCACTACACTACTGCAGAAACCTTAAATAAGAGAGGATAAGCACAAATGAGGCACTACAGGTGAAACAGGAAAGCAAAATTAGAGAGGAGAATAATAGTTGGAGAGAACATAGAGAAACAGGGAAATGGCAACTGAATGAAACAGACAAAGTGATTAGAGAGCTCAAAGTTTTCCAAATGTTTCTCAGACACAGTCTCTCAACATTGCCAAAACCAGCACCTTTGAACACACAGGCAGAACAAGGGTCTCAAAAACTGAATGTCCAGGCTACACATTGATTCGCTTCAGATACCCAACCAAGGAACCTTGGCATGAAGCCTTTCCCTGCCTTTATGTTCTCCATGGGGAGAGAAAGAAAGGGAGGAGAGAAAGAAGGATTTGATCAGAAGTCTGGCTTAGGCTTTAAACTGGGGGCTCCCCTCCACGTCCCGCAGGAGCCTGTCCTTTATATCAACCCCACTGGATTAGAGCTAGTATTTTCATTTACTGCATGTAAAAATACATGTGTTATTGCTTGATAATGTGATTTTAGGTCTTCCATAACTGCATTATCTGAATGACTAAAGTTTTTAGTGGTCTGGTGAAATACAGAATCAAAATGAATACTTATTTTAAGAGATTGTTGTAAAATATTTTTTCCAATAACTTCTTTCTTTATTAGTTTCCCTAATGTATATTTGCTTAGTCATTTGGGAGGAACATTCAGACATTGCACAGGATAAGGGTCAAACAGTATATTTCAAACAGAAATAAGGATTCCTTTGAAAAGGACATAAGAGAGAACATGCTTCCTGTTTTTTAATTGAGACATTCTTTAATGAGGACATTAATAATTGTGGAAGGACTTTCAAACTCACAATAAAACACTGATAACTTCTGAAAAATGTAAATGTTAGGGATATTGCATGTTAGGTGAGACTAATTACCCTGCTCCTCTGCCATAATAATAAACTTCATAAGTACATTATAATTTTATGTAGCCTGGATGGCCTTAGATTTTAAGTGCTTCCACATTTACAAACCATGTAATTAGAAATGTGTTTCCAATAGGGGACTTTTATATTAGGGTTCAGCCTTAAATTGTATACCCATTATCTAGAAAATATTCTCCATTTTCACTGAAGAAGCATTATTTTGTTAGTCACACATCCCTCTCTTTCAAAGACCATATGTTCTCTCAGACTTGCCCATAATATGTGCAGCTATAATACATTTTAATTGAATTTTTTAATGTTTTAATGCCACAGCAATAGGTGTCATACTGCCTACCTAATCCATATTTATTCATTAAGAACATTAATTATGTTAATTAATTAATCATGTATTAGGTATAGTTCATACTGTAAGTCAATTAATATAGTAAAACTCAAGTAAGTAACTGAAAATGTAATTGTAAAAAATCTTTTTTGTTGATTACACAGTAACAGCAGCTTTTGTGTCTGGAATGAAGACATACTGAAATATTTCAAAACCCCATGAATACCCTTCATTTTTTTTCTTCTTGTTGCTGCTTCCTGGTTTTATTTTAAAATGGATCCTCCTCTAAATATTTTTACTTATTCTGAGGAGCCATCAAAATTTGTATACCTGTCACAGGCTCTGAGTAATTCTAATCTAGCTGAAAGTAATTTTCATAGTGATTTCTTATGCTCTGAACATCAACATAACTTATTAAAAATGCAAATATGCTTTGACATTATCTTACTTTGCTTTGTTTATTTTTGGGGGGGTTGTTTGTTTATTTGTTTTTTAATTTGTTACACTGTGGGTACTACCTAAGAAATAAACAGGGCCCTACTTTGCAGAGCAACTATTTTTACTGCTTTAACATACCTCTGTCTCTGAAAAATCTCAGAACTACCCTCCATTTCTTTTTCCTTTGTGAAGCTAAGAAGTTTGACAGGAAATAAAAAATTCAGTCTCATGTTGTTTTGCTGCTGGCTGATACATTGGCATCAGGTCCAAAGGGCCTCTTGTTATCCTTCAAAGCCAAACGTGAGAACATAAATACATGGTCTGCTCTGCACGGATAGAAAAGCCAGAGGCACAAATTCAGACCCACCAAGAGGAACTAAAGGATTAGAAAAAACATACACATTTTAATCCTTTGAATTAGTTCTATATTCTTGAAGCAATGCATAGGGCTAGACTTGACACAGGAAAATGCAGAATTTAATAATATTTCTTTTTTTAATACAAGAAGTAAGGTCATCAATGTTATTAATTTAATCACATATATAATTCAGAGTATAATATAAAATTTAGAAAGTTCAGGCAAACAAGGACATGGAAAAAAGCCTGTTCACTAAAGCTTTTTCCAAAATGTCAGGTAAGCTTTAAAAAGACATAAAAGTAGAGAAATAATTTTTTAAACAGATGTAGGAGAGGAAGAACTTCTGAATTAATAAAACCAGAATTTTTATTTATTTTTTTTTAAATCACAGAATCTGCATTCTTCACTTCTGTCTATGCATATAAGGGTCATGAGCCCTGGATCTTTCTATTTTATTATTGTCTCATTTACTCCTTTAGTCTTAGCTTTTTCTTGAGACATGCACTGAGAAAGTGACTAACATTGTAGCCTAGTAGGAATAAGATAATATTGTTTTATTTAGATTATTGTTAATAGGTTTAAATCTTTGCTGATATTCTGCTCCTTTCATTTCTGCTATCCAGACCTGGGCTGTACGTGGTCTATGACATGAAGCAAGTTTACCCAATTTTTTTGAACTGCTGATGGTAATGCATCTCCTTCCTCCAGCCCCAACTGCTGCATTCAGTTATCATCAAGCACAGGCATCAACTAGAGCTCTAATCTTGCTCTGATGGATGGAATACTAACCTTTCACAAGATTAGAGACACAAGGTGTTCTAGAGATAATAAAATTCAAATAGGTTTATTTCAAAGGGCAACTCAATCTCGATTTTGTTCATGGGTCACTTGACAGATCATTTGCCAAAGTAGTTTTTGTGTCCTTCTGCATCTGGTTTCTGTGCAGTGCTCCAACTATTTCATATTAAGTGGGCACCAACAGGCAGAGTTCGGCAAGGGTCTGGCTTAAGCAAAAATAGCAAGGAACTCATTCAGCATGGAGCTGGCAACTTTACTGAAAGTTTATCTTCTGAGGGCGGTGCTTGGATGGTGGGAAGGCTTTTCTTAGCATTTTCAGAAATGACAGTCATGATAAACATCTTGAACACTTTGAATTTTAAACTCCTTTTAGATCAAAGAGCAAAAATCTTGCTAGCATCATGACAGCCAGCTGTGCAATATATGCAGTAACTGTAACTTAAGAGATTTGTAGCTTGTGAGCAACAATTTTTAATGTGCTTGTCAAACCCTTCTATGCAAAAGTGTTTACAAATCAAATATTTAAGTCAGGTATCTACAGGCAATGAAGATAAGGCTCTTACAGGTGCTAAAAAAAGATTCCTCCAGATGACAGCTGTGGTGTTACACACAGGAATTAGCATCCCTTAAAGGCAAAATAGGTGAAATTTCCTGCAACTTTTATGGTTGTAACTTGCTGCTATTAAATATACCAATTGACCTAAATTTGTTGTTTAATAGAGCAAAATTAAATTATTACAACTAGCCTGCTTAGAGAACAAATATTGTTGAAGCCAGTGAGCATAATGTCTGGCCTTTATTTAGGAGAAGGATAAAAATAATTAAAAGGCCCATATAAACCAGACAGCTAAAGCTGCAGGTGTATGAATTGCACACAAGTTACAGCACATCAGTGAGTTAGCCAGGAATTTGGAGGCTGTTTTGTGTGCACAGATGCTAGCAGCTGGACTTCTCTCCAAGAGGAAGAGAGAGAGAGAGAGAGGGAGAGAGGGGGAGAGAGTGGAGAAGAAGCATCATAAGCACGCATGAAGAGAACCAGGGAAAGCTCACAGAAAGTCAGAGGGGTGTTTTATGCTCCAATCCAGGACAGCACTAAAAAAGAGTATGCTCTAGGAATTAAAAAAAAAAAAATTGCTCAGAAATATTAAACCCTGCCTTTTTTTCCTACAGAACTTGCTTCTTGCATATTTGTTATAGGGGTGACAGTTTAGAAGTTTAGAACAACAAATCCTTTGGAGGTAAGATTGTTTGCTTTTAGTTTCCCAAAACAGGGATGACTTCACTGTATTTAAAATTCAGTGGCTGATGAGTTTGCATGATAACTAAGTAGGACAGATTTCATGGCATATGCATCTAAAATGTGTACTGGACTAACTCTGAAACCTGGAAATTGGAAAATAAAGTTCAAGATTTTTTTTTACTGCTTTTAAAGCCTTAGAGCTACATGAAAAATGTATTCTCATTTTGGATGCTTTAACTGTGACAGCTCATAAACTAGTCTATTCCTAGAATTGCAATCATATCTCTGGAGTCCATTTACAATGCTTAAATTTCATAATTGAGTGAGTTCTTAATATTTGAAAACTGTTTCTGTTTTCATTAAGTTTTCATAGAGACAGTTCACTTGTCATTGTTGTCCTTTATAGTAAGAAGCTCTTGAAACTAATTTTATAGTACACATTTTTAAAAATTCCAGAAATAACTGATAACATATGAACCCTGTGATTGATTCAGGAACTTATGCATTTACGTGTTTCTTTCTCTTGCACCAGCACTAAGAGTCAGGCATTAATTTTCTGGAAATATATGCAAAAGTAATCTTTAGGCATGCCAGGTGGAATCCATACTTGAGGATTGAAGTCTTTTAGTTAGAGGATATGAATTTTTCAGGTAATCATCTGTCTTTGCCACTTCACTACCAACTCTATCAACCTGTAAGCAATTTTCTACCCATAATAGATGCAAAATGGGCTATTAAATTCCCACAGGATAATACAGACTGGAGAAAAGAGAATTAAGTTCTGTGTTACCTGAATTGTTCACACAAAAGGGGACTACATCAAATCAAGATCTTTCAGGAGTATCAAGGATCCCAATCAGCTGCCATGGAGATGCGTGTGACAGCTAACAACCCAGGCTGTAGCTCTCCATCAATGAGGGGCAGGATGGAGGAAGCAGAGATGGGGAAGGAGTCACTGTGATCAGTCTGTCAGACCCTGACTTGCCTCAAACTTTTAATTATGGAATTTTTACTGGTATGTTTCATCCTGATAGCATGTCTACATACCACAGGCTTTGAAATCTTCAGACAGTCTATGTGGGAGAGATAAAAAAGCTGAAGATACATAAAGCAGGACAGGGAAGTGTGACTGTGGAAATAATTTTAAATCATGTATTGAATAGAGTGTATATTAAAACTTGGAAGATTTTAGCTTTCAGGAAAGCAGTCATTCAAATAAACCAGGTGTTTTTTCTTCCAATTTTTACAAATAAAGAAATAGAATTTTACTGCGAGTCAAAATACGCCACATAAAAGTACCAATACTACTCTGGCAATCTGTCAGGAAATACTGTATACCTGCAAATAAAAAAATTACTCATCCTCTGCTTTAAAGCCAGGACCAGCTGCCTGGAAGCATGAAATCTAGCATCAGACCTAGTTCCAAAGATAACTGCTGAGCTGACTGCTCAATAATCTTTTTTTATAAAGCCTGATCTGCAAGCACACACAATGAAAAGTCAAAGGACTTAATTTGATTTAAATGCAGCTGCCCTAATGACAGAGAAAAAACCATGATAGTCAGAAATAGCCAGACTAAGCTCTTTTCCAAAGAACAGCACTTGGCCTAAAACACATAACATTACCCTCTTCATCGTTAACTTTGAATTTTCTTGCATTCATGGGATTAAGTCAGACCCCTACCATTATGTTAATGCAGCTTTTTGTGGTTTAATTACAATGTTTCCTCTAGAGTGTAACATAATAACAATTAATCAGCTAGTTCTTAACTTCCACAAAAGGAAACATCATCTGTTATTATCTGTGCTGCTATCCTGCCACAATGTCAGCAGAACTAAAAACAATTATACCACAAAAGCTACATGCAAATAGGGTCTGCAGCTAAAACAAATGAAAGCCAAAATCTCAGACTCATCCCTGAAATTGTCCTTTGTTCACTCTATTTTATATAAACAGTACACTACTAAAATTATTAAAATTAATACCAAGCAGTAGGGATGCCCTAGCAACACACAGACAGACTGATGAAAAGTGTGGATGGAAAGTCATCTAAAGAAGCAAAATTTGAAGCTGATGCTGTTTCAGAATTTACTGCTTTCTTTCATGGTATCTAGATGTAAATTCTCTGGTTTATTTTTAGGTCATGCTTCTTTGCAGAGCCAGGCTAATTATATTTGGCAGAAAAAAATCATTAATGGATGCAGATAGATAAAAAGAATGCTTTTGAAATACATGAATTTGAAATTAAAAAAAAAAAAAGGAAACAAGATACTGGACATAAACAGCAAATTAAGAAAAAAAAAAGTCACTGTGGAAAGACTCACTCCTATCAGCACTGAAATATTCCCAGGTTAAAATTGTCTCCTCAGTGTGGACTGGGTACAGAGATAGAAAATATTTTTATGTAGCTGGATGGCAGTGGGAAATGAGAAGAGAAATTCTGCTGCTGTTGTTACTTTTCTTCTTCCAGAGAGTAGTTTTCTCTAGGGTGCTGTTTGACTCTTAGAAGTCACCACAAAAAATGGCAGTTTGAGTCAACAGATTCGTTCAATGACAAAATATGTTCTTAGCACTCTAACAGGACTCTTTAGTCCTGTTAGCCCTGAAGCAATAACACGACAGAGGGGGCAAAGAATGTACCAGTAACTTTTGCTAGGCACCAACAGTCTCTCCCTCCCTCCCTCAGGGAAAAAAAAAAAAAAAAAGAAAAAAAAAGATGGTTGCACTAGAAAACGATGGGGATTCCCAGGAACTGCTTCCCAGTTCTAGGCATAGCTACTGCTCGCAATGTGCATAACATTACTTGTGCAATTAGGACACTGTTCCTGTGCAAGCAGTTTTACAGTATGTTCAATTATTTTAGAGCAATCATGGTCTTTATCATTCATCATATTTCATTTTCTTAATTTTGTATATCTAAGTATTAGGTGGGTTTTTAAAACTCCTCTTTGGAATGTTAGCAGATACCTGTAATGGATGGACCTTAACACTTGTTGTATTGCATCCTTTTATTTGTAGCTGCAGTAAGGTTCAAAATTGCAATCTAGCTAACAAATTTTATTTAATATTCCCTAACATTAACTCTGGTATTACAGATATAAAGTCTCGCTACAGCCTTTCTGTGACTGTGGACTGTTCATACCAGCTTTTCCAAGGCAACTCATTCTCCTCTCTGCTGCACAAGTGACAAAGGAAGGTAAATCTCACATTCCAACAACAGCTATCACTTCATTCATTAGTAACAAACACCTATAGCAGCAGGGGCCACATACACTTCAACTGGCTTGGTTTTGCGCCTTTAAATTGCTTGTCATCGTAAAGAAAAGACAGCAGTTCAATGAGAGGAGAGCAGTGAGAAGGCTGAAGCCATTTCCAGTGTTTAATTGCCATTAAAAAAAAACTAACAAGTGATTAAAAATATAAATCAAAAGTTTGCAGAAAGACTAAAGCACCCAGTCAGTTTTACGGTTTCATTTGAGCTACAAACATGTTATGCATCCATTTACAAAACAATGAGCTCTTACAGTTTATGAAAGTTTAATCTCTTGGTTTATTACTTTAATATATCTAACGTTCGTAAGGTTTACTTTAGAATGAACTGTCTGACTATATGATGTTGATGTTATTTTTTACACTCAGTCTGCAAATGGAATGAATAACATAATAATTGTATTAATCTATGAAACAATTAAAGTAGAGGTAATTGCTGCTTCTCTACTATCTGCATGTGAAATAAAAGAATTAATATTTTATCATTTGGCAATGCCTCTTGTTAGCACAATATTCTGAAATCCGTTTTTCGTTTGGCCACAGGCATTTGAGCAAATGCTGGAAAAGTTATGCAGAACCAAAATGCACACTGCTGGTAAACTTGCGCTTAAGGCACTTATCATCTTAGGCTCACATGTCTGGTAAAACTTTGATCAAATCACATCAACAACAGAACAAAACCAAAACAACCCAAACCAAAGAACCCCAACCATATTTCTTAAACTCATAATTATTTCATAAACCTCATAATTTCAGAAAATAAACAAAGAAATTAATGGGGATTTGATGATAAACTTATGCCCCTCAAATGATACATTTATCCTAGACTGAACTACAAAATGACAAAAATTCATTACAATAACAAGTAAGTGCTACAAAGCAGTTATTATTAAAGAGGATTTTAAACACAGGTTTAAAAAGCTCAGAAAACAAACTGCGTGTGTACTTTCACTATTGTAAATTATCCTACCATTTCTGAAGGAAATAAAAAAACCATCCTGAAAACTACTCCTTTTTCTTTCCTACCTTGTCTAAGAACATATTGATCTTGGCGTTTGAATTGATTTTTATTTTATTTTTTAGCCACCATTTCAGGAAACTGCTAATGACATGCTTTTAAATTCCTGAGTGTGTTTTAATGATGTGATGTGGGAGACTGTCTCTTATGTGCCTTGGGGATTGGCTTGGGGGAAAAGGAAGATCAGAGAAGGGAAAAGGGAGGATGCTGGTCCTCTGAAGTGCCAGAGCTGTTTTCTACCTTTCAAAGCTGTCAGGTCTTTTACTCATTTGCTGTTCCATTCTGCTTCTCATTTGCACATCAAGTCCTGCAACCTGAGTTTGGTTGTCTTTAATAGATGAGCTGCAAGGCCAGCAGTATGAGCCAAAGCTCCCATGATCTCTTCAATTCACCATGTGGACACAAAGCAACCCTTGCAGACCTCTGGCAGGATTTATTCTCCACATAAATACGAAGACAGAGTTTCACTCCACCGTGTCTCTTAATGAAATGATGGAATTATTATGTGTGGTTTTCAGAGTAAGGGCTACCTCAGCATAGTGACTCACGTCACACAGAGAATCACAGAATCATAGAATGGTTCAGTTGGAAGAGACCTTAGAGATCATCATTAGCTCCAATCCCCCACCATGGGGGATCATATAGTATTAATTTTGAGTAAAGCATACTTTTTCTCATGAAAGTTTGCTAAAAATGTTCATAATTCAAGATGTGCATAAATAAAAGGAAAAAGAAAAACATTTATAAAATAAAATTCAATGATTATACTAAATTATAGAAATAATATCATTCAGACAGTTCTTTTGGAGCTGTAACTCTGGAACCTTGAAGGAAAGATTGTACTCAGCACTATCCAAACCAGTGAAAAACATCATCAGTTAGGAAGAATTATGATTTTTTTTTTTACTAAACATGTGACCGACTCTTTCCACACAGGAAAAATAACCTCCACAAAAACCTGTGTCACAAACAAACGAATAAAACCCAAGAAACCAGGAACTGCGGAAGAAGCCCAAATGAATCTGAACTGTGCAGAATCACAGAATCAAAGCAGTTGATTCTTTCTCATTTCCCACTCAGTATGACTCCTAACATACAACTTACCCCAGTAAAGTCAGTGGTACAAGATTATGTGACTCTAAAACTCAGGGGAAAACAGATAATATCCTACTGATCACCCTAACATCATTGTATAACTTCCATGCTAAGATCACATGCGTGGATGTTTATGTGTATTCTAGAGACATAACTCTTAAAATTAGTATTATACATTTTTATAAACACTAATATACTTAACCACAGCAATCTTTAGTAAGTCAGCATAAAAAATACAGAACTGTGCATCAATCAGAATATTTTTCATGAAACCTCAGAAATTAATAAACTTATGATTGGTAAAAATAGACATGATTACCAACTCATTGACATATTTTAAGACTACTATTCCTTGTAATCCATACTTTTAAACTTTAAGTGCATACCGTTTCATGGCAAAATAAAAGTAGCAGTAAAAATCTTAACCTGACCACCACGAAGTAACATGCATTCTAGGCTCTTCTAACTGCTCAGACTACGACATTTTAAAATTAATTCCTTTTCATAAAAGTGCCTAAATAGCAAGAAAATGTTTATTTTTACAAATACATCATTAGAATTTCAGACTGATTTGTTATTTCCAGATTGGCATCTTTTTTTCATTCATCATCATGCATAGTACTTTACATCTTTATAGTCAGTGACTGAATGTTAAGTTTGCATTGAGTTCTTAACCTCTAATGACTCCCCTTTCCTCTTTTCTTCTCAATGTTTATTTCCCCAGTATAGGACTTCTAAACTATGCCTGGTGAAATACTTAATGAGAGTGATAGAGAATAGTATTTCCCTAGATGCTTATATATTATACCTACAGAGAATCCAGGTTAAAATGATCAGCTTGTAAAAAGAAAGAAAGCACTGAAAAAATTAGTAGAGGTAAAAGCTAGTAAAAGAAAAAAATCTTTGGTTACTGATAAAACTAGAAAAAAAAATGCCTAAACTTTCCTTTATCTCTTCCTTTCATGTCAGAATTTACCCATAAAGTGGATATATTTAGGTAAAATATTAGGAAGAAATTTTTCACTTTGTGGTGGTGAATAGGTTGCTCAGAGGAGCTGTGGATGCCCCATACCTGGAAGTGTTCAAGGGCAGGTTGGATGAGGCTCAGAACAACCTCTTCTAGTGGAAACTGTCCCTGCCCATGGCAAGGGGGTTGGGATTAGATGATCTTTAGGGTCCCTTTCAACCCTAACCATTCTATGATTTTGTATTTAGCTAAGAGTAAACAGTGTCACACAGGGAAGAAATGTGCTCATGTGCCCGGGGTGTAAAGGTGGGTGAAGTTTGTGCTAATTCTGCATGGTTCAGTAAAGACATGCTTGCTCTCTGATATGAAATTCCTATTTCCATTACTTTGTCACAATTGATGACACAGGGACACAGATAATTTAAACAAGTCCGTGTTTATACTGCAAGGTAAAAAGGGAGTTTGGGAAAAGGTTTGATTTGTGATTTAATTATTTAAAAGATCAGTTTCACATCACCTAACTTGACATGCTGTTAGTACCAATACCTGTATCCAAATTGGTCACAGTAGAGACCCTATTTAGTTAGTGAGTTTAGTTAGTGCTTCTTAGAATGCAGATGTGGAATGCAATCTAAAGACACAGAAAAGGCACCCTGAAGTGCCTGTTTGTCTCAATTGACTGTAAAAATACCAAGAGTGAGCAGTGCAGATGTCCATAATGTACATGGCCACGTGAATCCCACCCAGTGTTTGCTTTTCCTATTTGAAAGCAAAGGTTGTGCTTAACTGTCAAAGACTCCAGCCCTTTTATTTACTTGATCTATCCAGAATGCTCAGACAAAACTTGGTCTCATGTTAAGAGTCCAAGTTGTGTTCCCAGATTTTTCCTTCCAAGGGCATTCAAGCTTATTAGAAGCTATTTTCAACTATGGGAGCTTCTGAAGCTTTCCTATAAAGGAACAAAACCCAAAAAACCCAAACCAAAACAAAATCTCAAACCAAACCAAAATGGCACAACTCTGGCAGTTGTTTGTACTTTTTATGGCATTACCATTGGGATTTTGATTCTGGAACTCATGCTTCTGGTCAGTGTTTGTAAAAAATGACAATCATAGTCTTGGAAATATGTCTCAGGATGACAGGATACTTTGCAAATCCCAGGGGGGACAGGAAAGGCATGTAGGCATGTGCTAATTGGTTTGATGGACCAGCAAATCTGCTTTTGTGACACGAGTCATTCCTTCGGGGAACAGAAACATTGTTTCTAACTTGAGGCTAACTATTAGTTTTGGGATTTTCCATGAAACAGACCTTGTTGATCTGTAGCTGGAAAATACAGTAGGTGATAGCAGTTTGGGAAACAAACTGTCAAGGAATTGTTGCGCTGGAGTTGGATTAAAATAAGGTGAAACTTGTTGTACTGGAGTTACATTTGTGTGAAAGGCTCTAGCAGTTGCTGATTTGACGGCTGATAAAGAGAAAAGGGTCCCAGTAGGCAGCAACAAGCTGGTGAATCACAGCTGCCTCCTGATGTTCATTTGATTACAACCACAGCTTATGAATGTCATAATTGTGCAGGGGTTATTTGATAGTTAGGGAATCTGGTTTTCTATTAAAATAAGGACAGGCAGAAAGGTCATTTGAAAGGAATGTGCAATGAATGGGTTTAATTTTTCTATGGTTGTCTTCTCAACACTTTGGGAAGAAATATAATAACAAATTAAAATTATCAGCAAGGGATTCATTGGTCATTTTCATGCGATCATTGGGATCAGTAAGAGAACAGAAAACCTGTCATAGCACAGGACTCTAAAAGAGCATGTCATGCTTAACCCAACATTATGAAGGTTGGGTCAGGGCCAGATATGATTACTCGCTAGTACATATGAGTGTTAAACACCAGGGAGAAAATAGAGGTATTTAAGATAATGGATAAAACAGGCATAATAACAAAAGGCCATTAATTCAACTCGTCTATGAACTAGATTATTTCTATTAAACAGAGTAGAGAGTTCATACACAAAATTTCCAATAAAAGCAACAGGATGATAAGGCTGAGGAAGAAGAGGAGTTTGTCCGGCAGATGTGGAAGACTTATGGTATTTAGATTTACACTGAAAACTGATGAGTATTATTTATCCAAAGTATTCCATTACAAAGGGCTAAAAAAAAATAAATTATCTTTACCCACTAATATCGCGACAGTTGGAAAACACCATATTACACATATAAAAGAAAGACTTTTTTTCTGTCTAGTTTCCTTTCATTGAGTTAGGAGAAGACAGTGATCCCTTAGTAGACAAAACCAGATTTTTTTACTCATTAAATTGTAACAGATTAAATATTTGGTCTATTCTTCCAAATATTTTAAACTATTTTCAAGATAAATTATTTGCCTATGACAACAAGAAATATGCATAGAATAAAATTAAGACAGTTTTCTAACTAAAATGGAGCCAGTTTTTTAACCTATTACTTATGATGTTAACACAGACTTTGTTTACACTGATAATTGTCCTTATTTTACATAACACATTTCACATATTTGGTTCACAGACAAAAAAGGAAAAAATACAAGGAAAAGCTCCACATTTTTGTAGGTATAACTGAGGAAAAGTATATTTTAGAAAATTTACCATTTCATAAAATATTCTCTCCAAGTACCAATTAGTTTTTCAGTTGGATTGCATTGCTCACTGTCATCTTTTTGTAATCTCTTTTGCATATGAGATTCAAGCTTTCCTGCCCTACAGTAATTACTTAAGACACTTTCTGAAAAACCTCAGCATACTGATAGCATGCTCAAGTGGTCTCTTCTATACCTCACAGGTGAGGTTGAGATCTCACTTTCTCATCCATCCCAAAACTCCACTACTTTTAAGAGTTAATACTTGTGATAAGCTAGTAGATTCCAGAAGAAGGAAGCTTGTGTCTGTCTGGGGACATTACTGTGTACATTTCGGTGTGGGGATCTACCCTAGATGTTTTATTTTGGATCAGGCATACTCTTTCAATACACATACCCACACTTTCTTTCACATGGCAGGATGGTCTTGCCTGACTGTGCAACTGGAGTCTTTTGAAATAAGACCAAACCAGAAGATGTTCTCTGTGAGCATAACTAACCTGCTACAGCTGGTAACTGGATCTCAGCCAAGAAAACAGCCTTTTACTTTTTTTTAGCTATGCGACTTAATTTGTGTATTTCAATTTGTGTATTTGTGTACATTTTTGCTGGAAGATGTGAAGTTCCCACAGTATGCAAGAAAGAAAGAAACAAAGAAGTTGCAGTAGCAAAAACCATAATTTAGCTTCAGGAACTGTGAAAAACATGTGTAATTAGGATTTTACAACAGTGTGATACCCTATGAGAAATCAACAGCAATTGTGATGCAACATCTGGTCCTTCCAAAGACATACATCCCAAAACAAAAGCTACTAAGAACTAAAATGTAGACAGAATAGCAATGCACAAGAAGGAAAAGAGATACGTATTAGCTCCTAAATTCTACATTTATTTGTTTGTTTGTTTGTTTTTAGGTTTGGTTGGGGTATTTTTCTTCTATAGCACAAAGTAAAAACTTAGCATAAGAAAGGTTTTAGCCTTTGCAAATTTTCTCTTCTTAATTTTTTTTTTTTCAGTTTGGTGGTGCATGGTACCTATTTATCATTACTAGGTTTCTCTGAAGTACTATCATGAGAAGACAAAAAGCCCAGACCTCTGACTGGGTGGCTAAAACCAGAAGCATTAAGACAGCCCATATAAGCAATGGGGGCTTAAAATTTAAGGAAATGGTGACGAGTAGTGATTTTGTCTCAGAAATAAGCTGTAACTATGTAAAGGCCTTTTATGATGAGATTCTATATGTTATTTCAATTGCCATTGGGTCAACATCTTTGGAAAAGGTAGTGACTTGCTACCATACATAATAAAATGTGAGTGAAATCACAGTAACCAGAGAAGAAAAGGATGTTTCTGTACACTTCCAGAACATGTATTGACCATAAAAGGTGACAACTCATCCCTTTAATGCATGTAGGTATGGAAATCCCATTAAATGCAGCACTTCATATTGCTGCCCTTCAGTACTACATGGCTATTTTTGTTGTTGCATGTGGCAAGCAAGTACCCCTGTCTCATTTGACACAACACCAGAGAAAAAGATTATCAGGCACTCATGTAGCTTCAGATGTAGGTGTCCAGTGCTGAAATCCTAGCTCTTACTTTGATTTTCTCTGTAGCTTAGCACACAACCTCCCCCAAGCAGACAAGTAGTGTCTGTCTGCATTCTGCTTCAGCAGCTGCCAAGGTGCTGCAGTACATTGACTTTTCCTAAAGATCCAACTGAGGGGGCTATTTGTTGGCCCAGCAGAGTGAGATGTCTGCTTGCAAAAGATCTACACATAACTTTACGCTTATTTCCTCATCAGTGTAATGGGGCTAACCAGACTCTGTGTGCCTCAGAGAGGATTTGAAAGCTTTAACAACGTAGCCAACCAGTCTATGAAGTACTTATTATTACAGAGACAGAAATCATAAACCATACTTCAGGAAGTTAAAAAGTTAACCACTATACAAACATTTACAGCAGCCAAGCTTTAATAATTTTAATATAGCTTGAGGAAGGAACAGCAAACAAATTTGGGCCTTGGAGTAAAATGTAGCACCACTGCTTATGTGTTTCTTCTGTTGTAAAATCTAACAGAATTGGATTAAATTTATCACTTGCTCTTTAATCTTGGTTTTACAAGGTGTTGGTCCCTTGACCTGATTTTAAAGGATTTAAAACTCAAACCTGTTATCCTTAGTAGCAATTCTAAACTTCAAAGCTTTGAAGGAGGAAGAGAAAATAAGATCTGCTGCATAGTGGTAGAGATTAGAATTCTCAGTGAGTATTCATTCCTGTCATGTTCAGAAAGACCTATATGGCTACACGCTGGGAAACATGACATGCTGTTTGTCTAATTGAAAACTGAGAATTGAACAGGTAGCTAGGAACTTCGGCTGTCCTGCTTGAAATTAGATGTGTACAACAATAATAACACACAGATCTCAGGTTCAGACTAGAAAACAGAAAGAATGACATAGAATACTTAGCCCAGTATTTTTTCTGAAATGCTGCTTAAAATTACTGTGGGGAAATAACAACCCTGCCCTGACAGTAATCTTCTTTTCCATATTTGTCCTACTTAGTAACCAGAAGCTAAAAGTGGTTATTTATGACTTTTGTTCTTATTAAAAGTGGCAAATTGTACTCCAAGGTGGTGAGAAATTGTTAGCATTAGCAACAAAAAAAAAAATATAATGACATAGGTTTATTTCAAGAGCCCTTTTATTTATCAAAAAGCAGGAGCTTTTGCAAGAGCCACAGGGCTCAGAAAGCACAAAAAATCACTTTGTTTACAAGCTAGCTGTCTTTATCGAGTCACCATCTCCACCAGAAAACTTTTTCAGTTTTTAATTTGGACTGTGTTAGAGATGCTTCTCTGCAACTTCTACTGACATGTTTCCTGAGTGAATCTCTTTTAAAATAGGTAATTTTCCCCAAGTTAGCAGCACTGTCCTGTGAGAATTTCCCAAACCCTCTGAAAAGCATCATATTGCAAGCAGCTCTGGTAGGCATAAAATGAGCTTTCCTGTTTCCACTATAAAGTTTGAGCTGGTAGCTAATCCCAGGCACATTCTCTGTTATGTACAACTCCAACACTAACTCTTGGCATAACATCAATCCCCCCTTCTGACTTAGGAGTACACATACTGCATAAGGACCTATCCCAGGTTTTCAGTAAAATATTCTTAAAAGAACTTGTGAAGTTTTAAGAGGTGAGCTAGGGAGTGTAGCTCTAGAGCTATCAGAAAACACCCCTGAAGGGGGTTGTTATGTATATCAACCCTTAGCAACACTTGCACGGCTTTCAGTGAGGCATCAGGTTTGTCATAGAAAAGAGAAGTGCTTCTCTGGGACCTGCTGGCCAGCAATTGATGTGAAAAACTGAAACCCAGCCTACCAGCAGCCAAGAGCAGTGGGCTTCCTCTCTGGACATGGTGGTGGGTGGCAGAGGGCAGCAAGAGCTGGCTTTTCACATGGATATTGCCTAGGAAAACCAGTCACATTTCCATTTCAGTTTCTGACTTTGGCTGCTTGTTCAAGTTCTCCAGTTACAATGCATTGACATCAAGCCTTACCCTGAAGGCTTTGTGTGAAGGATAAGAAAAAGAAAGGAGGGAAAGAGGCAGACAGTAGGACAGAAGACTGGAGAGAACTGGAAGTGCAGTGTGGCATGTAAGAAGAAACCAACAAAAAGAAACAAGAGTTATGGGAAATTTAAAATCTAGAAACAAAGACCTACAAAATATGCAAATATACGTCTTTCAAAATATGCACTAAACTTCTGACTAGCTGGATTTTTCTAGTAACATAAAATTTCTTAGCTCTTTTAATCATAGTAAATCTACAGTGTGGTACAGGGAGAGGTAATGTGATTTGGCACAGATTCTTAAAGTGAGACTAGGAAAAGATTGTGTCCTTCAGAAAGGGAAATAAAGGGGTTGCTAGTCTCTTGGATATTACTTCTTTATTTCATTTCTCAAAGAGCATAGGTCTGATGCTGAGATATCACTTTTTCTATAACATAACCTCTGAACAATCTTCTATACTTTGCAAGATGTTATTTTACAGAAACATAATCAACATCCCTAAATAAAGATATGGAAAACACTGACAAGAACTCCCAAACCATAATAGCACACCAACAACAAAAAAAACCCAACCAACCAAACAAAAAACCAAAACCATTCAAAAAGAATCCAGAACAAACAAAAAAAAAATAAAAAACAAACCAAAGTCAAAACCAAAACAAATGCCAAATCCCCATAATTAGTCTGAAAGTAATGTGTTAAAGTTGGCTCCATATCGAGAACATTTGTATTAAATATTTTCATATATTATTAAAAGGAAACCTAACACTTTACAGAAAATAAAATGCTGTCCACTGCACATTTCACCAGTATTAGGATATTTCCCTCACAGTTTCTGAAACCTTACGGGCATGAAAGCCTCTGAACTCCTACTTTTGTCAAAGCTCTGAAACTTAAGGCCTATTGTTTTACTAACTAATTTCTGCATATTTTGTGTAAACACATTTTCCCAAATGTCTTCAGTTTTTTTATAATTTCATCTTTTATAATTTAACTTTTGAGCTTTTTCAGCAGTCAACAAAATATGATTTGCATTATGACTCTTCCCTCAAATTCTTGAAAGCTAACCTTTTCCTTTAAAAAAATCAATTTATATGTAAATTATCACACATCTTTCTATAGCGCTAAATATTTCTCCATGCAAACCTTTTCAGCACAGATGCTCAATATACCTGAACCCACTGAGAGTGCATTGGTTTTGATAATTCAAGTTTTCTTCCTTTCACCAAGACTTCCTGAGTGAGGGAAACCAGCAAAATCACCAAGGCAAAAAAAAAAACTCACTCGACAAAACACTCAATTTTTTTTTCTTTCATCTAAATACTGCTGAAATATATGTACAGGAAGAAGTGAAATGGACGCTAAGCCCCCAAAGTAGCTATTGATACTAGAATCCTATGAAATAGGAAGCACAAAAGGATTCTGAGTTGCACATCATATCCCACATCAAATGCTGGATGACAATCAAACTTTATAGCAAACCATCTGACAAAGTAACCCTGAAATGAGCTCCCATGGCAGTGCATTCAGAGATGCTCTCTTCTTTACTGTGAAGAAAAGTGCTGATTTCTTTGATTGCAACTGTTCAGACTCTACTTTCTAAGGATTTGAGAACTTACAGGGATAGAGTTTTGAGTTGTGGTAAATCACTAAGAATCCACTTCAAGACAAGATATAAGGTTAGAATTATATGTTTTCTTAAAAAATATAATCTTCAATAACAGTGCAACATGTACAAAAGTACAAAATAATGAAGTACATTACAAGAAATGTAATAGAAACATAGAATAATTAAATCCCAGATTCACAGAATGGCCTGGATTGGAAGGAACCTTAAAGATGATCTGGTTCCAACCCCTCCCCTGTGCTCAGAGACACCTTACACTAGGCCAGGTTGCTCAGACCCCCATCCAGCCTTAATGCTTGATATAGATAAGAACTGATATGAACTGCAAGAGTAACAACCATTTCTATTACATTACTGTTATGTGATATAGCATTTTAAGTATATTAATCTAATGGGTTCAGTCTTGGATGTCAATATGTTTGTCTGCCCTAGAGTATTCAATATTGAAACAACTTAAATATTCCTTCTTGATATGTGGTTGGCAATATTATAACACATCTATAGAATCAAAAGTTAAAGGCATAGAGCAGTATTTCTTCTTTTCAAGGTTCAAACCAACTGTTTTAAAAGAACATGATAACAGAAAGTGCTTGGCAGTGACCTTATTCTGCCTTCATTTTCATTTCATATTCATTTTCTTAAAATACATTTAAGGGGGTAAGAAGAGCAATGAAATGAACTTTGAAGAGGTAACCTACTTAAAAACAAAAGGAATTTATTTTACCTGGAAGCATTTCTTTGTACTGTCTTTCTTACAAGTGGCTCTTCACTGTCAATGTGCAAAAAAGTTTTAGCACCAAAGGTAGTTTGATCTGCCTTCAAAAGTAACACTGAATGACCTCTACATTGCAATACCTAAGCAATCAGCAGAATGGATCCAAGTGAACAGAGATTTTCATATTCTCATCAGTCAAGTGGGCAAGAGAAGAAAAAATTAATTTTAGTAACATGTTTCCATGTCTTAATAAATATACGCTGTAAAGTCACAACTGACTGATATACTCAGGAAGAGGATCCACATTAAAGAATACCTATTGAATGATTATCATGTTAAAGCATTTTTGAAAAATAAGAAAGGGTGCTAATTACTAATTTTTGGTTACAGTGTGGTCAGGTTCCTCTCAACACAAATTATGTTTATTTCTAGCATTTTATTTCCAAATAATGTCAGCTATTCAGGTTAAAATGTAATTACCTTTAAAATATACCTATCAAGTATGAGCAGCTACCCTTTCTTAAAAATACCAAACCCTTAAAGAAAATTCAAAATGCAGGCAAATTGCTGTAATAGTGGGCATTTCTGTTCTTCAGCCCTATGAAATACAAACTGCACTGAATAGAACCTTTTTAAGGCCTGGGTTTGTAAAGGCTTGTGGAGAGATCCAAAATCCAGCTACTCACAGTGGGAGAAGTGACACCTCTGGTAAATTATATGCAAAACACATATCCCAATTACCTTACTCAGCAGCAGGTTAATCAATGGCAAGCCCAATGGGCAGCATTCATCTGTCTTTTGAGACATCTGAGCCAAGGCCAGAAGACTGAGTACAAGAAATTTGGAGTTGAACTGGGATTTCTGACACCATTAAACATTACATGAGAATCCCATAGTTAGGAAAATGTTTTCCACAGTAATGATGTTGAAGAATGAAAGGAGGCTGAAATGTCAGTCCTTTCTTATACCTCAGCCTTCCTATACATAGGCTCCCCCTCTGATTTCTCTGTACAACCAGAGAAGAAACATCAGTCCACTGGTATTGAAACACCAATATCCTCAGGACCTGAGCAACACAGAGCTGTACCTATGCATGCCAAAGTAGGTGCAGAAGGCAGGTTTTTCTAGGAAAGTGCTGCAGCTATCAACACTTAACAGCAGCAGCACCGAGATGTAAGGCAGAAATCACTGTGGCCTTTTATGGTGAACCACATCTTATAGGCTGCATTAGGGATGTTCTACAATTAACCATTAACTGCAAATTTTGGTCATTTGGAGGAGTACCTGTGTTTTGTGATTCTGATTTGGTCTGTGCTGTTTTCAGGGGTGTGGAAGTGCAAAAGTTGAAGGTCAGAAAGTCAGGTGTGCATGTATTTCTCCAAGAACAGGGCAGCAAAATCATGTAAAACTTCTGAATCACAATTTCAAATGCACATACTTAAATGCTCTCAAATCTTTTAGCTGGATTTTGGTTTAAAAAAACCCCAAACCACCTTGCAAGATGTTGCATCTGGGGGCTGTGACTATTCATATCTTTTATAAGTGGGCAAAGGGTGCTATAATGCACTTCCACCAGTGGATTGGTATCTTCAAGGGAAAATCACTTTGTTTTGCTCTCCTTATTTTATATTACACCAACAATTAAAAAAAGAACTCATGTAAAAAAGGACTAGTTTAAAAGAGTACTGTGAAAATTCAAAAGGTATAAACTGTTCTTCATAAGTAGAAAGATTTTTATCAACATTTTGGAGCTTGGGCCTCTGAGACCCTCTTGACCTGCAGTACAGTCACTGGAAATGTCAGCAGAAGAGAACAGTTTTGTATTTCAAAAGTCAGATGCCAAACTCCAGCATCTTTTCCTTGTTGTCCTTTGGAATGACTCTAGACATATTTTGCCTGCTTCTCTGTATTCCTGAAATATCACTTTCATCATGGAAGTTCAGACAATTTTTTTAGTATAAAATTAAGATCCACTGACTTTTACATTTAAAGATCTAATCCATAGAATTTCATACCACTATTACCAGGTCTGTCTAAATGCTGGAATTCTCACCATGTGTATGTGAAGATTGAAATGAAGACTTTGGTTTACATGAAAAAAAAATTACAGATTAGTCATTTTCATATGATCTGTTGTTATTTACAAGTATGAGAGCACCTTTCAATACTTCCTAGCAGTGTACAAGAGCAGGAAGCTGATTTTTTGAATTGAAAATATTTTACCTGGACTTAGTCCAAATGGCTCAGAGGCATATCAGAACCAGAGAAGACACACATTTCAGAAGTTAACCAGGACGAAAGCAACACTATGTTTCTGCACAATAAGTAGTTTTGAAGTGCCATTCATGAACAACAAATACATTAAGATTCCCTGCTGCATAAACTCTTTCACCAGCTAACAGCTGATTGGTAGCTGCAAAATAATTCCTAGCTATGATTCAGAGTAAAAAAAATGCAATTACTATACAAGCTTTAAACCCCCTACCAAGAAATAGTTCTGTACTTTTGTTCTTTATGCTACACATAAATACTATATATGCAGAAAGCAGTATATTTACAGTATATGGCTCTATACTTTTAGAGAGGGATGGAAAATATTTATTTAAGGTTAAAGTCCATATGGGTGCAATATGGAAGAGCAGCAACTGGACATATACAGATCTGGAAATAAAAAAGCAGCTACCAGTAAATGCAGCCAAGGAGCAAGGCTCTGTAAGAATCTTCTGTCAGAATTGGGAGCAGTGAAGGGAAGGGATCATCCTGCTAGCAGCTGATTCCTGGGGGATGGAGGCTGTATTTCAGGTCACACGTTTCAAGCACCTTAGAATGTGGCCATGAGAAAAAAGATTAATTCCCTAGTAAATAAAATAGATCAGACTATTTCAATTGGAAGGGACCTACAATGATCATCTAGTCCAAATGCAATGCTTGCTAAGCTGCAAGAAGCCTCTTTCTTTTAATTCAGTGGAAAATTTCACTCACAGAATGGAAAGCATTTTGAGGAACTAACTAAAACCTAAACTTTGCTCTGAACGTCAGTATAGGCACAGCATGATTAAAGAAAAAAAAACCAAAACAACGCAATAAAATAAATTTCAGTCCTGTCTTCTAGATAAAATAAAGATTTTGTTTTTCCTTACCTAGGGACTGTTCACATACTACTCCTGACTACCTGACTTTAATTTCCTCATAGAATTAATTTCCTGTTCTTTTCAATTATTTATCATTTAAGCACTCAATATAGTTCTGAACTAAATGACACTGTCTTGTTTTCACCTTAATATTATACTTTGCATCTGATCTGTGATAGTTACCCCGTGACAACCCAACTTTTGACAGTGAAGCCCTAAATTATGTTTACAATCTCTTCTAGAGAGAAACTAATTAACAGACTGGCTCTACAACTGTCCTCTTTCACCAAAACAGAGTGTACATGCATGAAAATGTGCTGTCTCAATAATCACCTGTTTTTACAGAACAGGAAAGAGTTTTCTTACAAAGATAATGCACTCAATATTCAGTTTTAGTCCTATTTTTTCTTTTTCTCTAGTTTTGCAGAAATTCTTGAAGTCTAGTTTCCTATAATGAAAAGTGAAGACTGAAAAATATTGAAAACGTAATTTTGTCAAAACTCTCATCTTAAGTCAGCAATGAAAATGACAGGCTGTTTTCTCAAAACTTAAACAGCAAAAGAGCTGGATCTAGCAGTTGTATTAAAATTGGTTATTTGCAATATGAAGACCAAAAAGCTTCCTGCCTTCCTCTAAGCTTTCATGGGATGGAATCCCTTTGAGAGGACACAATTCAAAAACTACAAAACTAAAAGACTGCTATTTTGGTAGAATGTAGCTGCCTCTCTTGAAAAAATAAGCATTGACACAAAATTTTTCTTTCTGCCTTGACATCCATTTTTCTTTCATTCTTCTCTACATCCTGATCAAAACCTTTATGTACAGGACCCTTGTGTCAATGACACACAGATTATGGAAGAAAAATAACTGGAAGGATCCTGACTTTTCAGTGAGAAGGTAGCATTTTTAATTTCTTCCTCAATGATTGTCCAAGAAATCTTAAAACCAAGTAATTACTGATTTTCCAGGCAATTTTCATTTTAATACTATATTTTCACCATGTCAGCTACTAGGCCAAACAGTAAAAGAACCCGGAAACTTATGTAATTTTCTGATATTTGAAGTCCTGTTTTAACTGTCCCTTTCAAGTCAAAGGTCACCTCCAAAAGATGGCTCTGAAAGGAGATATTCTGAAAGCTTTCTCTCAGTTATTTCAAACTGAAATCTGAGAAGTGGAAAACAAAAGACTTTGTGGGTAGCCTCAATGTGAAAAATTTACTGTGTATGCAGGCCAGAAAATCAATGTAGGCCACAATTTACTGCTGTTAACTTTCACTCATTTAACTGTTTTGTGTTCAGATTGAGCATTCATTTGGGATGGTTCACTGAATATAAAGATTCCTGTAAACCAATGGAAAACAATCTACTCTTTCAGCAATTTATATTCTTACTGTATGTAGAAGCCTATTCATTTACAGGTCAGATATTAACAATATTGTAATAATGCATTTAATTTTTCCTTCAAGTTTCACCGTAGCCTCATCCTGAAGGGCAGATAAATACCTACTGCCTTTTCAGGACCATGCTTCAAATTTTTTCTTTACCCTGTAAACCATAATGATGTCATAACCAACAATTTGCAAACACTTATTTATCATCTCAATCCTACAAAGCCTCCAGATTTTACCAGCATATATTGTCTTAAAAAAAAAAAGGAGTAATTCAGACACTAAGATAATCAGATTTTCAGTGAGGGTCTCTACTCACCCCAGCATTTCTGTATTCCTAGGGTGGGCACAACTGAAATGCTTCCACTGACCTACGACACTAAGCCACGTCCTTCTGTGAATACAGGCAGCCGCTCCCCTTTCGCTCCTCTCTCCCACTCTCCTTTAAAGAGAAGCTTTTAACATCACAAATTGCCCAGGGAGAAAGCACTGTGGCTTTGGCTCATTCAGCGTTCTTACACGACCCTCTGCAGATACCCACTGTACCTCCTCTCTCTGAGGTGTCTCTGAGTTAGCACCGCTCCTTTGCACAACCTCACATCACCAGCATGCCAGCCTGGCTCTCTCACCAAGCCCAGTGCTTTTCTTTAGTAAGTCAAGTCAGGAAAAAAAAACAACTTAGACTCATTATTTTCTTGTGTAGAATAACAATTTACTGTGTTGGGGATATTCAGCCACAGGCACACAAAATCTACGGATATAGGTTCTTCCTGTTTATTTTTTTACTTTTCTGGGTCAGTGTTTCTGTTAAAAATGCCTCAGCTCACCAAAGATTTTAGTGTGTCTACCTGTGAAGCTGGTCAGTGCAGCTCCTGCAGATTTCACAACTCATCAAAACAAATTACAGTCTCAGATACATATTGTCTCCAATTAGCTTAATAATAATATAGGTAGAAAACAAGGGGAGAAAACAACAACAAAATCCTCATGCACAGCTACTGAGCTTGTCTTCTTCCACAACTGTACCCGTTTCTGTGAAGGCTGCAGTTTAGGTTAGAAACTTACTTCAATTTGTAATGTGGGAAAGAGAAGGATTTTAATCCTCCTTTCTGTGAAAATAGAACCCCAACTCCAGAGTTGTGGCCTGACTTCTATAATCCTTTGGGTTTATATACTTCTCCTTTTCTGAAAAGAAAATAATATTTCCCTTCAGAGGAAAAAAAAAATCTTGAAAAAAATTCCTTAACTTGAAATGTAAGAAAGTGTGGTGATAGAATTTGAAGAAAATACAGAGGTTTTAGAAAAAGAAAAAAAATTCAAATTTTATGGTATCTTTCACTAATATTAATCTAAAAAAAAGCTAAAGAAGATACAAAATGCAGCGTATACATAAAATGAAGGGAGCCTTCAGTGAGGGAGTCTTCATTGTGACTGGTGTGTGATTGTGGTTTTGTGTTGCTGAAGCACCTTTGCTGTGACCATTTATTTAGAAAGTAATTAAAAATACACTTACAGGATTAGGTGAGTTGGCTGTCTGTCCTGAACGCATTCATAATATGTTGGGCTAATATGCCAGATTGACATGGATGCCCATCCAGTATGTTACAGTAAAACACAGCTTTCTTGATGGGAGATGCAGCTGGTGTGTGACAGATTTCATTCTCCTCCAGTGCAAAGGCAAACAGCTTATTTTAAATTCCTTTCAGCTGAAATCTTCTAACTGTTAGAAATGGCTATGATCAGCCTCCTAAATCTCCAGTTACAACTCAAAATAACTAGTTTGACTTAGCACCAAATGGGATCGAAGCACTCAAGTCATGGAGATGGAATTTATCTCATCTACCTATAGATCACTGTAGACATCTACAACAAATTTGGTTTTCCAGGCCTCCTTTTTTTGTGTGTTAGTGAGAAGTAGGAACTTATATAGAGCTATTAAAGTGCTTTGTGCCAGATCTTTACCTAAGAAAGGAGGAGAATGACACTCTAGAAGTACCTATTCTTTTTCTATAAAGGAATCTTGAATGAGTACTTCAGATACTGCCAACACATTAGAAGTGTCTACGGTGGATGAGAGATCTCTTTCCATGGATTTTTGTTGAAAGAGAAAAGAGAGCTTTTGCAATTTCCTCCTACACTTTCCGGAGTGAATGAGTATTTACAGTACCTTTCACAGTAAAGTCAAGCAGGTTAATTTGAACAACTGATTTCGGAAACTGTTCTCACTTCACCAGCAGTTCACTACTAGCACTCTCCAGCTGACACTGGGGACTGGAAATTTCTGTTACTGACTCTCTGGAACTGGTTTCTCATTTTCTACCTTTCTCCTTTGTGCACTTGTCTTCAGTCTTAGCAAGCACCTCACTGTTATATCAGAGAACACAAAAAAAACCTCAGTATAACTGAGAAACATCTATAATTGTATGGATACACACCTCCTAAGCCTTTTTTATTTGGAAGAAAATGTCTAGAACCAAATAAAGATGGTAGTGTCCATTCTTCTGTATCATTACATTCTCTTTCATTACTACAGCATCACTTCTATCTGTTAAATTAGACCTGAATAAAGAGTAAGACTAATTATAAAATAAATATTAAATGGAGAAATAATAATCTCATAAATGTTTTTGAGTAATTTCCCTTTAAATTTCTGGTTCTGGCTCTGCACTTATGACTAGACTTGTACTAAATATGTAGAGACAGAATGTAGTTTAAAATGACATGCAAGCAGACAGTTCCTTCCACCAATATAATACGATATTGGCAACTTGGGAATCAAAGGGAATCTTGGGTAATGATCATTTAGTGTTGCTTTTCATTTAGAAATTCATTTCTTGATTCAATGAGGGAAAACAGACAAAATGTGATAAATCTCTATATTGGTTTTATTTGGCTTATTTATTTTTTTATGTAGCCTTCAAGTTGATTTATAACATTACATTCAAATAACTTGGTGGTGGCAGTCTTTGTTGCAAAACAAATGGATCAAATTAACTATCATGTGTACTACGACTCTGGACAACAAAGTGCCAAACAGTACATGGGTGAGTTCAGCACTTTCAAAATGTTTTGTATATACCTTAATGCTTACTTCAGCCACTGATTGATTAGACTGTAGTTATCATGTAAGAGGATTGACTCCATTACAAGGAAAAAGAAAGGAAAAAACCACAGCTATCAAGTACTTGGACCTCTATTAATACAATCTGAGAAACACTCACTATAAATGAGAGCCTGAAATGAGGGACAAAGGTGAATTTTTTCAATGCCAGTAATTAATTCTTGCTTTGCATAGGGTAATTGAGGGCAATCACAGAATATTGCATGTCATTTCATTATTGGGCCATCAGATGGACTTCTACTTGCACATCCTGGTAAATGTGTTAAATACTTTGGCTGCTGTACCCATGTTGAAGATAAAAGCCTCCTTAACCTTCCTGTCAGTCCCATCTTCCCTTTAAATGCTGTCATTTGCATTTCACCTTTTTTTTTTTTTTGTTAGACTTACAAAGAAATAAAGAAACAAAATGCAAAACCTCATGCTTTTCTTTGCTTTAATAGGAAAAAAGTGTCAGAATAACTAAAATAAAATAATTTTGAAACAGCACTAAATATGAACTTACATTGTAATGAAATTCCCTTCCTGGGATGTTCACGCTGTTGTGGTCACTGCTGTCATAACCCTTAGCTTCCTTTTCCTCTGTCTGTGCAAATCCCTTACCCAGCTGCCCAGCACTCAAAAGTAGGCTGTGACAAAAAAGAAAGGCAGCTGCTAGATAGAACTAGAAAAATATCAGTTCTGCCTTGAAAATCAGCAACCAGGCTGCTCATTTCATTAATTCTATGAACCCTCCTACAACAGAAAGTGCAATTGCATTGATAGTTTAAGTCACTTGCTCTGAAAAGTTTGACGGACACATTTTTGAACAGATCTTTCTGTTAGTGATCCATCCAGTTGTGACAGTTTTGAGGCCATCATATGTTAGTTGACTGAATATACTTATACATTTCTCTAGTGTAATTTGTGAGGCATAAAGATAAGCCTGCCTCAGAATTTTGAAACAAATCTTATGTTCAGTGTGACTGAGAGTACCTTCAGTTAAGTCTTACAAATTATTTCAGTTACTATAATTATACAAGCATGTGTGTTCAAAATATCATTATGCAGTGGCATCAGGTTCACCAGTGGAACCTAACTTTCAAGAGTTTAAATTAAGAACTTCTGTAGAGCTCTTGTACGATATGGAGTTTCTGCAATCTGCTGAAATGTAAGATCTGAATCTCTAGAAGTGTATCTCTTTTTCCTCATTGACTTTGTGGGCTTCTAGGGAAAAGGTTTTCTGATTTCCATGTTCTGGAAAGATGCCTAGATTACTTAGAATTATCCTTGGCCCCAGTGCATCAATGAAGATAATAAAGATTCCTATGAGTCAAGTCCTTCTAAATATAATATAAACCTAGTGCTTTGAAAAGTTTCTGTAGTGTTTACAGTATCATGCAGTGCTGTTCTCTTTGTGAACACGCCAGACAACAAATAGTGGTGCGATCAGAGAATCAGAGTTGATATCACAGATAATGAACAATAAAATGTGGATAAAGTAGGACCTTTACCACTGTAACACAAAATTTTTATTACAATATTTTCAAATAAAGTGAGCAATATTTGAGTCCATGCTCCCTTTGTGCCACAAAGACACATGATGCAGTCTTGGTCACTTGAGATCATAGAGTCACAAAATATCCTGAATTGGAAAAAAACCACGAGGATCATCAAAGGCCAGCTCCTGGCTCTGCACAAGACAAACCCAAGAGTCATACCATGTGAGTTGTCCAAACAATGCTTGAACTTTGTCAGGCTTGATGCAAGGACTGCTTCCCATTGTTCCAATGCAAAAACATTTCTTAATATCTAACCTAAATCTTCCCTGACACAGCTTCATGGCATTCCCTTGGGTCCTCTACCACTGGTCACCAGGGGGAAGAGATCAGTTCCTGTCCCTCTGCTTCCCCTTGTGAGGATACTGAAGATCACAATATGGTTTTCCCTCAGTCTGTACTTTCTCCAGGCTGAACAAGTCAAGTGACCTCAGACATTCCTCATAAGGCTTCCTTTGGACTGTTCACCATCTTCATAGGTCCTCCTTTGGATGCTCTCTAATAACTTTATATATATTTTTATATTGTGGTGTCCAAAACGGCACAGAAGACTTGAGGTGAGGGTGCATGAGTGCGGAGTAGAGCATGCTTGTGAAAGCTGTAGGTAAATTCACACTTAGGAAAGAAGTTAAGGAACTGTTGTGTCAGTGAAAGCCATGGTCACAATACTCTGTTACCGCCTGAGCCACTAGCTCCTGATCTGGGACCTTCCCTTACCCACAGCAAAATATTTTGAACTTAGCCTTTGTAGTAGGCAGCAGTCCTTCTCACTGAGGACAGTCCTCATCAGCCAACTGGCTGATGCCCTCGGTTTGGTCAAGAATAGGTAAAAGAAAATTTCATCAAAACCAGTCACAAGGACAGCCCACCATGTGATGGATATTTTTGCATGTATTGCACCTTTGCTGAAAATGTATCATTTTTCTTGCTAAAAATGTCAGCTTTACAGATCACATTAAATATATCCCTATTCTCAAAGGGTTTGGATGGCTTGATTGCAAATTGCATTCTGATTTCATTTTGTATATACAGCTGCATGTTTACCCGCTGTTTATGTGACACAGTGTATTTTACGACATGGAATACAGTTTGATGCATATTAGCAAAACAGCAGGATATAGGTACTAATATATTTGACTTAATATCTGATGACAAAAAAAAAATTAAAACATCAAAGAAACAAACAATCAGTCAGAGCACTCGAAACTAGCTTATTCCTGTATTATTTTCATGTTCCACAGGGTAGTTTCAGAATCCAAAAAATGCACAAATCAGAACAAAAAATGAGCTAATTGTTTTTAATATTAGCACATTTATTTCATTTTCAGTTAAAACAACTTCCATTTTTTTAATATAATGCTACAGGTGTTTTTGTTGTTATTGTCTAGATTAATGTAAATAATTTTATTGTTCAAAATAAAACAAAAAATAAATAAAAACATTTTAGCAAATTTCCCAAAAGGGAATTATTTTGCAAAATTATTAACATATCTTACATATCATACACTACATATCTTTATGATTTCAGTAATAAGAAGGGAAAGTGAATTAGTTTCATTTTCAACACTAATCTCTTCTATTTGCTTTAAAAAAATCACAGTTTTGAAGATGTCAGGGAAGATTAACCCATCCCATTTATCACAATTACCAGAGAGGAACATTTCCGTGCTATAACTGATTCACTATTTTTTTTTTCGTGTACTGAAGGCTGTTCTCCTCAGGCCTCACTAAACCTTTCACACTGTTTTTCTCGTACTTCCAAATAGAAGGCGTTATCTAAAATGATATCCTGTGTCCTCTTCTACAGTTTTTAGAATCCTTCACACCCATCAGATAAAATTTTCATGTGCTCCAACAGTACATTCTCATATAATACTAATTTATATTTTTCCCACATAGTAATGCCAAGGATTTCAAAAGAAACTGCACTTTTTTAAAAACAGGAAACTAAATTAAACACTACATTTCTTTCTAGGAAAGAAAAGGTTGCTACAGTTGCTATTGCTAAAACATGCTCATAACATGCATTTATTTGTTAAATGTCACTATGTTCTTCTTTAGTTATGCTGACCAAAAAAGGTCTTTTTTTTTGAATGCATAAAAAAAAACAAAACATCCCTTGATCTCTCAGACTTTGAGACTGGTCTTATAAAACCATAACACCCCTAGTACACTAACTTCCTAGGATAGACTCTCGTTAATACACTGCTGAAACATTGTTTTAATTTATTTTTAAACTTAAATCTGTTGTCAGTGAAAGACAGGGGAGCAGGGGTAAGACTATTTGATTCAAATGTGTTTTATATCACCGTGACTTTTCTGATGCAGTGGGAAGGTGCGTGTCTACAAGAAGAATGCAAACAACTTTCAAAGCATCATCGTCCCTGGTATGCCTCTCTTTTGTAAATTATACACGAAATCGATACCGAAAGTAAGGCTGTCAAAATTGCCTAGTACTAGCATACAAGTGACTCTAAATTAATCACAGATTTTCGATCATCCCATCACTGGAGCAGCATCAGTAGGGAATAACCAAATAGTTCGGCTTGTCATCGGTTCTGAGAAATGAAAAACTGGAAAACACACCTATCAAATGGACCTTGAATATAAATCCTTTCCGAGGATTGCACATTATTCTCAGCCTGACAAGCCCACCTTGGCTGAAGGATTTATAGAGTGTCTGCTTGCAGCAGAGGCAATGGAGCGTTATTACCTGGATTGAGTATTGCTCTAAAATAGCACAACGGAGGATAACATTTATGAATCACAATTAGTACAACCCTTCCACACAGGTGGATCATAGAGCTTCTGTTCATCAGTGCCACAAAATAAAGGAACGAAATGATCCAGAGAGTATTGCTAGGCCCTTTCCCCAGCCTGAGAGAAACAAGAATAAATTAGCAGAATTTTATTTGAAAGCTAGACTCTACATCATTAATTGAATATCAGCATTAACCACATGATATTGTCAATTTTTAAAAAAATTGTTTAGGAGAAAAGGGACTACCTATTACCAAACATTTATTTCCCTCATGTCAACATAACTTCTCAGAGAAACGTGATATGTGTATGCAAATATATCTGCACACAAATATGTATATATGTGCTAAATGTATATATACACAAATATACAAATATATGTATATATGTACATATTTGTGTGCAGATACATACGCATACACATTGCATAGACTGCAGTTTCTTAATTACTAAATGGCCATTTAGTAATTAACCATTTACTAATTAAGAAATTGCAATTCAGTCATTATAAATGGAATTAAGAAATCCTCCTTGTAGTGTTCTTTCAGATCACATGGGAAAGACTTATCAGATATCTTTTTCTAGTTTCCTTGCATAGGAAGCAGTGATAAAAATAGCCTGGGAGGAAATAAATATGTGCCCTTCAGCAATGGCCAGAGGAAAGACAGTACTGGCAGCAACTCAATCTGTCATTTGCCAGAGGCGTGGCGTCTCTCTCACATAATAAATAATAAGTAATGACATTACTGCAAAGACTGCATATACTTCTTCATTTGTGAGAGTCAAAAGAGCTATCATCTGTCCCTGGCTCCACACAAATGATCTAAGGAAAAGCTTCACCTCCTCCTGCTTGTTCTCTGTAAGTAAAAGTTTCATACATAGAGAGGCAATGGATGTCACAAGAAAGAGATGATTTTCAGGAAACCAATAAAAAAGATGATTAGGAACTGTATGGCTGTATGCTGAACTTTAGTAAACAGATGCAGAAGTAGTCTAATAAACTGATTGCATAGCTTCTGTTACTTACACGAAAATATCAGCATTTAATGAGGGGAGAAAAAGAAAACAGTTGCTGTTCTTAAGTTTTGTGGTCACAACACCTAAGATCACCCGAGAGAGCAAGTTAAAAAGGTCCTGAAGAGATCAGAAGACTACCCTTAAAAATAAATGGTAGGGATCAACAAGGGTTGAATACTCAAGCTGATTTCCTTGGTCTCTTTTATTTAGCAATGTAGACATCTTCGATAGTGAATGCTACATACAGCATTCAACAGCAAAATGCAGTACTGAGAAAAAGAAAATTAATTTTTCCATTTATGTAAAGTTGGATATTCCCAAACAAAAAAATTAACTGTATTTCAGTCCAAATTTGATCAGAAAATTAGCATTAGCCATGGACAAAAAATATGTAAAATAGAATTAAATTGTTTTTGAAGACATGGGCTCCATTTTTTTTTTTTTTTTGTTAAATAGCATTAATTTTAATTTACATGGAGAGAAATACTTATAAAACCAAAGTAATAACAATGAAAAAAATTTAATTTAACTTAAAACTATTTTCTCTTTGAATTAATTTTTTTGAAGTTGAGAAAAAGAGAGGGCCATTCTTTTAACCAAAAGAAAAGCATTGCACTATATGACCCACTATGACATCTAACACTATTAACTACATAGAAGCCTTAATTTTCCTGTTTATAGGGCCAAAGCTTTTAAGAATAAGAATCACATCTCCCAGTACAACCTGGGATGTTCAAGAACTTCTTCCAACCATTACTTTTTTGGTAGCAGTGTCACTTCCAGAACCATAAAATGCTCTCCTTGAAGCCAGCAGTAGGAGCTTTAGCTTTAGCTCTCAGTTGCTCCTCATTATCCCCATGCTGAGCTGCACTAATGAGTCACCGTTTGGGCTGGCCTGAGCCATCTTCCACAGTGACTTAAGTTAATACAGCTGGTTTGCCCTGAAACAGAGTGGGAGGACTCCCACAAGCTGTTACTGGGCCTCAGCTGTGGGGGCTGTAATGATTACCTGGAGAAGCAGCAGTAGGCAGCTGTGAAAAGTAAATTCCAACTGTTCTAGCTAGATCTTGTTTGTTTCTGCACTAACTTAATCAGCATCATCCTAAGCACAGATGAGTTCTTCGGATTTCATTCATCCAAAGACTGGGGAGGCTGGCCTGACCTTTCCTAGTTTATAGAACACAATGAGATCACAGTTTATCGCTTCAGGGGAAAAATAGCAAAATATTACTTTTATGATGGAGACTTAATAGATTTGACATGGCCAGAGGGCATACCAGGTTTCTAACTTTCATCTTCTAGCATGTATTTTTTCTTACCTTAATAGTGGGCCACTATAAAAGTAAATTCTTGCTTTTTACAGTAATGGAAGATGTGACTCTGCAATAGGAACAAGTTGCTAGAAGTACATTGAGAAGATTTTGGAAAGAAATATGAATTCCTTAATTCATACCCTAGAGAAATCCCAAACCTCAAAGTTTGAAGACCTTATTTGTTAAAAGCACAGAGAAACAACAAACCTCTGCAGGGAGGAAGGAACATGTTGTGAAACTTTAACAAGATCTCCAAGGAAGCTTAGACAAAAAGGTAAGAATCGATGTTGCTAAGACTTAAAAAAAAAATATCAGACATAAAGTTTCATTTTTATGAGCTACATCTGAACCCTGGATAACCTGGCCAGATTCTTGAGTTCCCAACAAAATACCTTTCTTTAATTGGACAGTTTAAAAAGGCTGTTTTCTCGACATTAATCTATTCATGTTTTTTAGACATTAATCTATTAATCAGAACTCAGAAAAGCAGAAGTAGAACAGAATATTACATAAATTGAAATAACCAAATTCTGTATAGGTTCTTTTATTGTTACTGCAGTAGTTGGTTTTTTTTAGTTATCCGTTGTTCCTGCTATGATTATCTATTAGTTTATGAAGACTGTAAGGCTTTCATATACAAGACACATGAACCCACCATGCAAATACCCCTGTATTTTATGCATACTTGCTGAGTTGAAAGAGTTAATCCAGAAGTTTTAACTATTTCATGATTTCACTGAAAGGAATCTTTTAATTGTTTAATATAAGTTGAAAAAAATTAAATGTGTGTGTAAGTTCTGAGAATAAAACCTTTCCTCCTTCCCACAACCCCCCCCCCAAACAAAACTTCTCAATGTCTGTTAATTTGTTAGCATTAGTACAGCTAGAAGGACCATGATGTTTAAATGAGGGAAACCAAAGACAAAAATATCTATTTCTTGTAACAGTATTTTATGTGCATTTAAGCTCTTGGAGTTTTCCTGGAAATATAAAGAGTAATGTATTCAGAACCAAACTTACAAAAAAGTAAAAAAATCATGCTGTACTATTAATGTAGGGTGCACTAAATATTTTGTGACAGGAGATTGGAAAAAATTACCTTTGTCCTTAGCTGGCAAATCACATCAAAAATTGGAAAATCTATTTGTACTGAGTATTTAATAAATTTTTGATCAAGGAAAAATATACTTCATGTTGAAAGTAAGATCTAATTAAAAAATTAACTCTAAATTTCAGTTAATAAAAATTAAAGGAATTTAAATGAAAAATGATCTTGGAAAAAAGACTGAAAATAATTCAAACCAAAAATGTTCAGTTCAGGACCAGCCCGCAATTCTAGTCAATTTAATGGTGTATTATCTATAAAGAAGAGAACTAAGTCAAGCCCATTCTGTCATGCATGCTTAGAATGAATGATAACTAATTTAAAAAATTGTTTTATTTTGTTTTATTTTGTTTGTTAAGATGCATTTCCTGAAACTGGCTATAGAAAATCCTATTTACTCAGACAGGAAGATTGGTTTAGAAAACTTTTGACTACATTTCCATCCAAATTCCCATAGGTACAAGGAGGACTTCTGGATGCATTAAAATTTTAGATGGATAGAAGGTATTTAAACTTTTTCTTTACTCTTTCTCCCATTTTTCTTCTTTCTTGTAGATCCGTAAGGAAATCCCACTAGCTTATGAAGAGTTAAAATGAATTTTGACATAAGGCAATCAATACAGTGTGTCCTGGTCCGCTCAGGCTGAAGGACAGTGGCTCTGATTTCCATAGCCTCACTAACATTTTCAGACAGAAGAAAGGATCTGCCACTCCCTGTGGTGGTGGGTAGCCACATCCTTGGGATTCAGCAATAACTAAATGTTAAAAACACACCTTTTCCCTTCTTAGTCACCTCTGGCTGCTTACAGCACCTGAGGAAATGTAACAGGGGTCCAAAACAGTAATGCCCACACCTGCAAATGGATTTCCTCATGTAAGACTGAAACATAGGTAGCACAAGAAGCAACACTTGGGAGACTTTTCTTCTTGCATTTGCTTCTTGAGAATTGGCTGAATCAATATTGCTTACTGCACTGTCAAAATGTGTATCCTCATGCACATTAGACATTCTCAGAATACTGGATTTCTTGATTTATATGTCATTAAAAAAACTTGAAATGATGGTATTTAAATGCAGAGAGAGTCAACAGCAAGAAACTACATTACTGGAGCTGTAACAAGTTTTGTATATTTTTCTTTAAAAATCGTCTTCCAGGCAAACTATTTTTAGGCAACTCTCTTATCATTTTTTAAGCCAGGAAAATCATGTTTCTCTTTTCAGTATTAGACATCTGCCTTCTAAACAGAGCAAATAACATTTTTTTCCCATATATTAGACCTTAATCAACCCAGTATTTTAGACTGTTATTTAGAAAACTCTTTTCAGCTACTCTGTAAGGAATGCACTGTTTTCTTTCCCTGCATGGTCTTGCACTGATGACTGTAGAAGACTTCTACCCTTTCTCATTTCACCTCTCCCTGTGCCAATGTTTTTGTGATTCAGAGCAATTCTAGATGATGTTTCTAAGCTCAACTACCCAGTCAATGTCCTAAGTGGGTGAAAGATTAATTATTCCCACTGAGCTCAACTACGTCAGGATATCAAAGGCCAATTACAGACAAAAGCTATCCTGGAGTGGTCACTTCCAACCTCCTGCCAACACCAATCCCAAATGCAAAGGAAATCAGCTTCCTGCTGAACTGAGTAAACTCTAGTTTCAGTACATCCCATGTAGCCAGCATGCTGGTATGGCTTTTATTCATTTCCACAGCTGAATATGCTTTGCTGAGCTGCATGACTCATCTTGCAATGTGTGGTGCCCAGAGCTGTGGCACTGCTGGGTGGGAGGGCAACAGACGACACATCAAACGCGTCTCTGCTATGCAATGCGAGCAGAGGCTGTTGACTAATGGTGACTTCAAAAAAAACCTCTTTTGCACACTGCTTGTTGACAGCTGTTATTATGACATTTAATCTATAGTCATTATTCGGGGAAGCAGCTCAGCCAGGATCCAGCAGTCAAGTCTGCTAAACCCACTTAGTGGATTACCTCGAGCTTTAGTTCCCAAAATTCAAGTTCTTTCATATTTTGTTGCGTGAGAGCAGAGCAAAAAATCTTGATCAAGGGGTGTCAGCAAAAATGCCTCAATCTGTTAAGAAGGGATGGAGGAGAAATAAAGTTGGGGGCATAATATGTGGCAGCAATCCTTATTAGAGCAGTCATTGCTGAAGGCTGGAAAGGCATTGCGCAGGAATCCTGATTAAGTGGACTAATTTTGAACAGTGTCAAATTAGGTTGAGTTTAATTTTTTGCTATCTCAGGTGTCATACAGTATTATCTCCACTTGAGTTAACTTCTCTGCTTCAGTCCTACTGCCATCACTGCTTTGATGACTGCAGGATGTGCCATTTCCAGCCATCAGTATGATCTGAATAATACCAATGCTTCCTGTTGCCTCTGGCTGGCCCAAGTCTGTTTTGTTTTCCCATTCAGAGATGTTCAATTTGATGAAGTTACGGGATTTGGATCTGTTTTATTTATTATGTCTATTCCTTTTTGAAGAACTTATATACTGGATAAACTTATTAAGGATAAATTCAATAGGCAGGGGAGTTATTTGGGACATTGATGATTCTGACTCAAAAAATAATACTTGATGAGGCAAATGAAGTACAACAGTTCCAGCAGGAAAACCTGGAAAAACAAATCCAGAATAACAAATATGTTCATCATGGCATTCTTTTCTCATGTTGAAGACCACAATCCTCCACATAGAATTCACAGAATCACTGGGTTGGAAGAGACCTTCAAGATCATTGAGTCCAACCTATGCCCTAACACCTCAACTAGACCATGGTGCCAAGTGCCACATCCAGTCTTTTCTTAAACATATCCAGGGATGGTGACTCCATCACCTCTCCAGGCAGGCCATTCCAGGACTTTATCATCCTTTCTGTAAAAAACTTCTTCCTAATATCCAACTTATGTTTCCCTTGGCACAGCTTGAGACTGAAATATGGTTTCTCTATCTTTACTGGTATTGACGAGGAACTCCATTGTGGAGCTGAGAAGGCTGTGCCAGAAAAAGCCTTTTTATAATGGCACAAACAAATAATGAGTTTCTGTTTTGATTAATTGGATTTTCCAGCTAAAACAAAAAAAAAACTTTGTCATGAAGCCCCTTCTAATATGCACAAAACAATTCCTGGATCAATTCCATCTCAAATACTAAGAATAGATACAAGTTAACGTATTTAAAGTTTACTGCATTGATTTGAGCATTAATTCACAAATTTCTGTAGTAGGTTTGAAAGGTACATTGCCCAGTCATGCTGCAACATTTCCTAATAACTGTGTCACTGCAAGTATCTATCTTAGCAGTAATTGTCACAGTCCTTGAGGAGATTGGGAATAATTTATTTTCCTATTCTGGGTCCAGAGAAAAGAGAGAAAATAATCTAAAATTCCTTTTTAAATTTGACCAGTTCTTTTTCACATCAAGACTTGGAATGCAAAACCTACTTGATTAGGGATTCTTCAGCAGTGCAAGTCAGGTCATTCACTGAATAAAAATTAGCTGAAGAAAACTCAGTTTCTGTACAGATTAACCTTAAGATACCACTACTAAAATGTCGTTTCAAGATGCAAATGCTGTATTGTAATGGCTGATCTCAAAAAACCCCCCAATCACAAGATCTTGCATAGATCTGCAGGCTCTCTCTTCTGTAACTAATGTGGGGTTTGCTGAACATGAAATCTGTGACCTTACAACCTTGACTTTCTCAAAGACTGCCCAAGTGAGATTTTTAATATATGTCTAATAGAATGTAAGATGACTGCAGTGTAAATTAACAATAGTAAATTTTTAATGCTTATCATAATATGCAATAATTTGCCTAAGAATCACATAAGATTTAGACTCAAGCCCTGTGGAAGAGCTTGTAAACAAGAAATCCATTGATTCACAAATATTTACAAGTATCAGTGTGATGGGACCAGGTAAATAAATGAAAAGCAAACAGAATGATGTCCTTTGGCAACTGGACTGATAGATTGTAAGAAGCAGGTATCTGCAGTTTAGAGAACAACCCTTTGATTGGAACTAATTACTAGAAATAGTGCCTCTATTTTACAACATTGCTGTGGTGAATTTATATCAGCTGTATAATGGAAACCCAAGCCTCATGTCAATTCAGAGAATAATTAGACAAGCTCCCTATTGATAGGCACAGCAGTGACTCAAACACAAGTCAGGAAACAGAATTACTGTTGTTCCTCCACAAGAACAAATGCAAGCCTGATGCTCTGAGTACAATCATGTACGCCATCTTAACTCTGAACATAGCAATTTTATTCACTGCATAAGGTTCTACAGAGTCACATCATAAAGTAAAATTCAATTTCAATAAGTGCAAATATTTTAAACTTATGTAAATGACACTTGATTTGATGTGAAATGGACAAAATGGCAAGTGGCCTGTAAATAAGGTCAGTATTTCTGGGGTATATCTTAGTAGAAACTGGCAACTAAATGACAAATATTTGGATGTGTAATTCAAGCCAAACAATGGCTTGATCCAGCAAGCACTTCAGCCAATACAGAGTTTGTATGTGTGACTTGCTGAGCTGAATTCGATTAAATGTTTTTGGGCACTAGAGATTACACACATTGTAGTCTGAAGGACAGATGTCACCATTTGCAATATAATATTGCTATTTTAGGGTAGCTTTTAAAATCCATCACAATTTGCAATGCTTAATACTTTATTCAATTAATGAAACAACATGAATAGATTATATTGGGAGTCAGATCCTCTTAATACACATATTATTGTCTTGGTTTATCTTAGTGGCAAAATCTGTGCAATTTTTAATGTCACAAAGCATGTAATTGATTTTTAAAGATGATAATACTGGTCTAGATGCAAAAGTGATGTAGAATAACACACTTCTGATGTTTCCAACTCCCAGCTGAAAATGATTTCATATTTCACAAATATGTGAGTGTTCATAAATTACTGACACATAACACATTAATTACACAGTACTATTAAAATACACTATTTGAAAGATTGTTTTTTCAGTGTGTTGAACAGCGACAATAGTCTTATATCAGAGGTTTTTTTATATTATTTCTGTCTTTAGCATGTTGTGGTACACGTGATATGAAGTCAACACCAAGATACCATCCTTCAACAAAACCAAAATCAAGCCAAACCAAACCAGCAACAAAAAGCAAAGAAATATAATTATAGCTGTGAGCAACTACACATTAATACAACTAGCATGCATTGATACCCAAACGTGTGAAAAGATACTGCCCTACACTAGTCATGCACAAAACAATTGTTCTAAAAGAAATTACAGAATTATTAAAAATGTTGAGGTTTGTTTTCCATCTATTTCTAACACTGAAAAAGCATCCAATAAAATTTTTTACACCTTTGAAAGTTTTTAAAATTTATAATGAAAAGTAAATTCTACATTATGGTTGTTAGGATTCTGTAAAAATTGTGAGGCATTTACAAGTACAAAAATGTAGCCTTGCTATGAAAGAAGTTATAAGCTGAGGCTACTATGCTAAGCTAAAGCTATGAAAAACATATTTGTTTTCTTTTTCTTTGCTTTGTTATATTTCTGAGTGTTAATAATTTCCAGCAGAAGGTTGTCTAGTGGTGTGATGGTTTGTTCCAATCAAAACTGTCACAGAAAAGGGTGATCTCTTCCAAGCTAAACCAGCAAATAAATTATAATTTCATCTACTTATGGACACAGAATACACAGCTTTTCCAGTGGCTCTTAAAGAAACATGAATAAGATATTGCTAATTTTTACTTTTTTCCCTAAAAGGTTTCTGTGTGTTTACTGGGGTAGTAAACCTTGTAGTGAGCCAGAGATTCAATTATTTCATTCATTTCTCAGAAAGCAGAAAATTTGGAATTGCTATTTACTTTAAGGATAAAACTTTTTCTCTATGGCCTGACTTATGTCTCTTTAACTTTTGACCCTGGGCATTTTCAATTTTTTAATTCTTTAAAAAATAGAGATATTTTTCTCTCTCAAAATCAATCGTTTAAATAAGCAGTTAGAAATCCTTATTTATCCTTGGACTTCACCATGAATCTCTGCTTATAGATTTCTCCTTATTGTCCACAAATCTTACATGTCTCCATAAAACAGAAGGAGTCAATTTGATACCTTAATGACATGGCATTTGGAGTTGTTGAAATTTAAGGCAGTGATGCACAGAAAAATAGAAGGATAGGGTGCTTCATCGGAGTGAAGCATGGATGATGCATCTTTGCATACTTCCTTTATCATTATTGATTTTACAAAGGGAATTTAATACTGCTTGCAGCTGGAGACATAATATTAAGGGGAGCATAAAGATCAAGTGCATTCCTAAGTAAGTCTCAGGCTTGGGTAGAGAGGGATTTGATCAATTGGTGTTTCAGACACAACAGGCCTAGGGTGTGCTCGGGGAAGAGCTAAAAGCTGCATTTAATCCCAGCAGACTGTTAGTCTAAAGAGGTTCTTAAAACAGTCATGAAACATCCTGTCCAGAAATAATTGACTTTTTAAAAATAATGTTATATGTACTAACCCAATGACAAGGAGTATTATATATACCCAAGACTCATTGCATAAAATGTTTACAAGTAATAGAAACAAGAATTCAAAATGCCAAACTAATTTAAAAAAAATAAATAAAGGATGCTGATGTTCGATTTCAGACTCTCTCACTATTAGTTGGAGTGGAAAAACAAAATATTTCTTCTACACTACAATTTCAATCCTCCCTCTGACAGTTCCTTTATAACTCTTGCAGGTTTCTAATAGCTTTTTTCTTCTCTGCAAATAGTAGTCTATCCTTTCTCTGCATTTTAGCAAGTACTCTGGACTTGCAAATAACCTCTCTGGGGACCTGTGGGCTATAAAGTAACATATCACTTTATATATAACATATAAAGTAACTAAAAACTTTTTCATGAGTCTACCTCTCTCCAGTTGACAAAGGGCCTTCTCTCACATTATTTGATGAGAATTCCCTGCTATTTTCAGCAGAAGGATTACAATGGCAATAATTTTTCCTGGACTTTTCACCTGTCAAGACAGCAAGACCTCTTGCAGGACTTGGTAGTTTGGTGCTTGGGAGTACAGGCAGAATATTCTTCCAGGTGTCTTCTCCCGTCTCAGTTTTAGCAAGCATTCTTCTGTTGGCATACTCTTCTCTCTTGAATCCAATACCTAGGGGCTGTCGTTATGCTGGGTTTCTGTCAATTTTACATTGACCTAATTATAATGCTAAACTTGGGATTATTTTTTGTTAAGTAGTTTTATCTTGCATGTGGTTGGATTATTTCCCAGTCTTTCAGAGAGACTACAGAGGAAATGGTGTCTACTCTAACTTTATTCAAATGAAGCTGGAGAGAAATTCACAGCAGAGAACTAAAGGAGACTGTATTTTTGAAAAATTATTCTTTTAGTTGTCGCAAATAACAAAAATCCCAAACTCATCCACTTGCATTAAGTAATTTATAAAGTCAGTTAGCAATTACAATATGAAACCCAAGCCAAATATTTAACATCTATCACTAAACAGCTATGAAATTAGTTACTTTAAATTGATATCAAACATAGGATCTAACAAGTGAACAAAGGAGGAGGGACTGTACCAGCCATCAGGTTTTATAATCTGACAGTAAAGCAATGAGAATTGCCCAGAGATCCTGCCACCTCCTGAAGTTCCTTCTCCTCTCTTTTCTCCTACCCAACCTAACAACACTCTTCCTCACCCTTACACTTAGAAATGACTTGATCAGATCAAACCCAAAAAAAGCACATAGAGGATTGCTTCTCTCTGCCTGCCTCAGTCAGATCTCCAGCTTTATCTGAAATGTGACATTTAGGTTCCTAACTTCACTTGCTTTCCTGTATCCTTTTCATATTTACTTCATATTTCTCACCTTCAAACCTTTTCAGTTGCAGAGCCACACCAGCAACCCTGAACATGCATGCCATCAACATGAAAAACACTGCAGTGGAAAATACATGTAAAATTACGTGCAAGTAAAACAAGAAGGGAGAACAACTGTGTTCACCAAGCCAGTGCCTTCTTGATGTGATAAACAATACAATAATAAAAGAGTAGGGGTTTTCTTCATAGACTTAGGGGCTAGAAACACTCAGCATAGTGGGTTTTGTTTCTTGCTAATGGCCAAAATATCTCTTTTTCAGCTACCACAGCTACATGCTGAGTGGTCACACTTTGTTAACAGGCAATGTCAAAACAGACATGTACAGCAGATTATGAGTTTTAATCCGTTTTACTGCGAGACTGCTAGCCTTAGCGCCTCAAAATGTTCTATTTTTGTTCAGTTGCAATAAGCTTATCACTAGAAAGGCAGCTAATGATAATATCTCAAAGAGCTCAACACTACCACAAGTTTGTCAACTGTCAGACTAGCTGACTAGATTGCATGTAATACCTTGTCTTTCTTTCAAAAGCAATGATGCACAATTCAGCCCTCACCACTGATGCTGTATTTTCTGCTCTATCTGTTTCTCTCACTTTGCATCTGTTTGATTTATTTAGTCTTCTACGAAACTAGACAGAACTGGAGTAGTGAATGTTGCTGTCCTTCTCAGCTAACCTTTTACAGTAATGACTATCAGCACTACTACCTAAAAAAATGTGGAGTAGAAAGGATTTTTTTATTCTAGAAAATCTGTAGGACACCAGAATTGTAAGAGTTGAGATTTTTTTTTTTTCTTTTTTCATGTTTAATTGAAAGGCAAAGGTGGTTTCTATGATGGCAGCTTATCACAAGAGACTTGGGTCTTGGTATTTGAATCTGAAGTGGGTATAGCTGCTCAGTTGTGTGAGCACAGCTGTGTGAAAAGTGGTTTGATGCTGAGCCCATTCCTGCTGTCACAAACTGTATGGCACCTTCTCACATACTGGGCACTTTGCTCTGTGTCTGACAAGTATGTTGCCTACAAAGCTGATAAGTGTTTTGCAATGTATTAGCATGATGAGGGCTGTAAATGCCTTAGGAAAATCCCCACCAGCTTCACTGGGTTTAGTCTTTTTATGTTAAGACCCTACAGCCTTACACAGACTGGTTTGTGCCTGCAGTCGAGTTATGCCCCTGTATTTGTGGTGGCTCAGGAAGTGCACGCAAAAAGAAAGAAAATCTTATCAGGCAAATGCAGATTTACAAGATGTGTTTTGAAAGATTGGCACACTGTTACCTAGATATTTCATTAGACAGATCAACCAATGTTCTCAACTTCTTCTGTCGAGCAGACGTGAAAAGAGAAAGTCATAGCTTAATTTGGAACAAAGACTATTTCATAAGACTGGTTTCAAAGCCAAACCAGACCAAACAAAGCAATAAAACTAGGACACTGAGATATCTGGAAAACATTTGAAGTCTGGAATGCTTTCTGTACAATGTACCAAGAGAGATGGGTCCTTCACAACAATTAAGAAATCAAACATTTTAGCCTGACATACACTGCTGTGTTTTGTTGTTGTGGCATTCTTCAGATGAGAACTCCAAAGGCAGAAATGTAGGAGGTAGGATCCATCTTCCATTTGTGATCTGATTATAACAAAAGCAGTGAAAATATTTACACTTACATAAAATCCCATCATACCTACTAGAATCGGAGGCCATCTGTACTGAGCTTTTGCAGCTCATGTTTCTACACGTGCTTTTGAATTCATCTACTTATTTTCAAAATAAAAAATTAAAGATATTTTACTTGGTGGATTTGGGGATTCTAAAATGTTTTAGGAGGGAAATTAAGATGAGGAAACTGCTAGTTGCAGGTGAGAATGGACTGTGATCACTTGTGTTGGGCAGTGGGTTGAAAACAATATCTTCAGGCTTTAGCATGCAAGAATGTCAACAGTCTGTTAGCTGATGCACAGCAACTGGTCTCCAAACCTATGGCAAAAGGCAGGTATCCTTCTTCTGGTATCACTGAGAGCAAAGTACATTCAACTTTGAAGAGCCAACTCATGTATTAGCAGTGAGACATTGTTCCTGACTGTTCCCTTTAATTTTATGTTTTGATAAGAAATATTCCAAGTAATTATAATGCTGATTTCTCTCCTTTTGTTTGACGGTGTTTCTCCAGACTGGCTGTATGAGCTGACAGCTAAAAATTGCCAGATAAGCAGCAAGGTCCAAAGAATGGTATTTTTTCTGTCTCATTTTTCTTCACAGTTTGCTACCGGGGCACACAAAGTGCACATTTTAATACCTTTTTCCTGCAAACACTTAGGCACATATTTAACCTTTTATGTGAGAATAATCTGCAGTATCTTACTCGAAATAAGTATCAGGTGCTATGGATATGATGATCTAGAAAGATCTTTAAGGTCCCTTCTAATCCAAACCATTCAATGATTCTATCATATGCAGGTCACTTTAACAGCTAATGGTCTCAAATTTCTTCTTATGGAGGAAATGACACGGAAAATGTGAAGAAGTGTCATTACTTTCTTATTTCATTTTTCCCTACATTTCATGAAACCATTAAAATATTCTGAAGTTGTATTGGCTTACCACAACTATCAGCTAAAAATTCAAAGGCTGAAAATTCAAAGTATAACTGGTAGGGGTTTTTTTTTCCCCAAATGTATATCATAAATGGTGATGTAATTATTGTATAAATAAAATGTTTAAAAACATTTATTACTAAATATGTGGTTTAATCTGCCACACACCAAAATGGTGCAGTTGGTCTGTGAATATTTACAGGTTTTCACATATAAGGAAGACTGCATTTGATCATAATAAATACATTTCTCAGATGAACATAGCCATAGGGTAAGATTCTCTTTTGCCTTAGTGCATGAAGAACATGAGAAAATCATGTTCTCCCTACTTTCATATTTCTACCTTATCCACTTCTTGCTGACATTCAACACAGTTTCTAAATTCAACTTATCTATCTGCATGCTTAAACGTACTGCTCTTCATTTTCTGCTGAGACTCAAGAAATATGATGAGATGACTCGTATCTCGAAGGATCTGCTCTGCATTCTGTCTCTGACGCACAACATCCCAGTGGAGTATTGGATTGTTTATCTGCTTGCACTCAGGCTTATCTTTCCCATCTCATAGTGTAGTACATTAAAACAAGGCTGTTGCCCCATTTGTTTGTTACTGTTTTACCACTGGCAGTGCCCTGGTCATGTATTGTGCAATGGTTGCACTGTGTTTTCTTAACACACACCTTCTATAATTGCCATGAATAACTGTATATTCTCCTGGCACGCTTAAACACCTCCAGAGTAGGGGCCCTGACTGTTACAGGCACTGTACAAATGATGACAACTGAAATATCAGTAAAATAATTTAGTGTGGAAAAGACCCTTAGGATCATTTAGTCCAACTGTTAACCAGGGACTGACAAGTCCACCACTAAACCATGTCGGCAAGTGCCACATCCACACATCTTTAAACACCTCCAGAGATGGTGACTCAACCAGTTCCCTGGGCAGTCTGTTCCAGTGCTTGACAGCTCTTGAAGAAATTTTTCCCAACATTCAAGTCGAAACCTTGCCTGGTGCCACCTGATGTCAACAGTTGAGAAGAAAAAAATTAAGGATTGGGTCACTGTCATAACTAGATTTCTTTCAGAAAGAAGCCTGTATTTTAACTGTAGCAATGAAATTGCATTACCTCATATACTGTAAAAAAATACAATTTTAAGTGTGTGTTGTGGATCTTTGAAGTGTGTGAACATTTTCGTAACTTTAAAATGCAAATATATATATAAAAATATATATCCTTGAGCACAGTGTGTTGTTCTGACCCTTACTTGTTGGCAGCCAGGCAGATTTCTAAGTTTCCAAGGCAGCATAATTATTGCATGCCTATACAACCCTTCACATATTTTGAAGGTATTATGCTAATGTCTTTTAGGTAGTGGCTATAGTATGTCCCCTTATCAAAAACAGGCAATATGTATTTTTATTCATTTTATTTATGTTTAATAGGAGTCCAGAAAAACTGTTTTCTGATGTGCAATTTTGTGGAAATTTTGTCCTTCAAAATAATCATCTAGGATATAAGTGACTTCTTACAGGCTCCACTTAATAAAGAATAACACAAGCATGACTCTAATTCTTTCCCAATTAAAAACTTTTATGGAAAAAAATAAGCCTCAAAACCACTTTGCCTTTTTAATCATCAGTAATACCCTACAAGCTCCAGAAAGATAATTTAGACAGCTTTTTATAGAAGGTCATATTTTCCTACAATCTGCTAACTCTTTATGACAATAGCAGGACCAGTATCCCTAGAATTTCATTAAGGTGGCTATATTGGATTAGACCACTTCTGAAAAGTAAGTGACCCATTCCCCATGTTTGCACATCATACTTAAATCCCAAAGTGTGATTAGGAAAAGACAAAGCTGCAGTGCACCCAGGCAGTGCAGAGGGTGGTTTATCTAGGAGATCAGTGAGAGGTGTGAAACTCTGCAGAGTACAGGTGCTGCCCACACCAGAAAGCTGAAAGCTGCAGGGAGTTGTTCATGGTTACAGATTAACATGACTTCATATCCTTCCTTTCTCATCAAGTTCAAGATTTTTGATCTATGGGATAGCAGGAAATAAGTGAAAGGAGTCATGGTTTAACTTTGAATGACAAGTTAGAATTTTCTTTGGTGTTTGTCTCTGTATTATGGCCACTCATACTACATGCTAACTGATAGGTTCAGGTGCGTGCAGCTAACACAGCACAAGCTGTGCACTGCTCTAACTGGAGATTAGAACTGGGAACCAGTCACGAGGCAAGAGAGCTGTGACAGCATGAATGTGGAGGATGGCTCTCCTCTGAGTAGATAAATAAAATAACAAGCTCACCAAAGAAACTAGTGTTTTACTACAGAGCAGTTGCATAAGCAAAACTATAGCAGGGCAGGTGCGCTCTAGAGCCACTGAGGGCCCACCAGGCAGGGAACTTCCAGCAAGGCTGAAGGATTCCTTTGCCCAAATAATGGAATTTTCCTCTCAGCAGAATGGACACATTTTCTCAAAAAACAGAGAAACTGTTTCCTGGAGTCAAAATTCAGCGGTTGTCATGATATACAACTACAAATACCAGAAGTGTTAGATTCAAGTTATAGCTCAATCCCTCTCTAAACTAAAAAGAAATTAATTACAGCCCTACAAAAGAGTCAAAAAGAAATCTTTACAAATGTCCCCTTACATGAGGTACAGACGTGTTTCCCCAATCAGCCACAGCATTCCATGGTTCAAACATCAGAAAGCATGTAATTTTTCATATCCCTCTGTTACACATGCACTATCTACAGGAAAAGTATTAACATCAAGGGATAAAAATAGTTTGCTGACATCCAGCTGTGATTTTTTTTTTTAACTCCTGCTAAAATGACTACTATTTCATCCACATTGTGCAAGTTTTCACACTTCTAGAGCAGGGCACCTCATGGAAATTCAACCCTGACTTATGACTGTGTTTGCAGTTGCACAACTCTCCTCCTCTCCTTACTACTTCTCCTTCTCCTTTTGAAGGCACCAGCAAAGCACACTGGCAAATTTTTCAGTGACATGGAGAGCCACTGCATGGGCATGGCTTCTGCTTTACCAGCTCCTTTTTACAGTAGTGCTATTCTTCCAGAGCTGGAGGCATTTGTGTGGAATAAAGGATAGTATGGTATTTGTTTATGCTCTACATAGTAGGTTATGACTAGTTCATGCTTTAAGATTACTATGAAAACTTATTAGAGAGCAAATGACAGGTTGCTGCCTTGTTAACATTCCCATTGTGTAGTCCCCTGTCTGACTGTGATTCCCTTACATTGTTTTAACAAGCTGTATAAAAATCTCCCCTATGCAAATTACTGTAGCAGTAGACAGCACTAAATTGTGACAGGAGTGACCCACATGAAATCCAGCTCCTCAAAAGCTGTTCTCTGTACAAGAGCACTCATCTGCTCTACTCTGTAAAGGCTATCACTTCCATCTTTCTACCAGTGGATTGTGGCAATCAGGAGAGGTGAAGCAAAGCAGAGGTCAGTGATTTGACTCCTTATGCAAGTTAATTGTCCTAATCCAATCCTGGCAGTGTCATTTTCTAAAGCCCATTTATCCCATCCAGAGATAAATTGTAGTAATGTCATGGAAGTGAATTAATTCTATCAAATTTGCTAGATCTCTTGGCAGCTAACAGTTAAGCAAACAAGAGATGTCTTTCAAAAGCTCATCTTTAGTATTTTTATGTTCTGCTCAAAATAAAGTATAAACAAAAATAACTGGGTATTAGAATTAAACACGTAATTTCAAACTTCAGTCTTTTTGAGGATGCCACTTTTTTTTTTTTCTTCTAGTTTAATAAGACCATTTAGAATTTTTGAAATTGACATCTCAGAATTTTACATCTAAAAATCTGGAAACAGATTAATATGCATTTCTGTTTGTACCTTGCTTGAGTCAAAGTAAAGACTGAAACTCTGATTTCTACATGGAGAAAGAACATTTTGTCATTGGAGCTTTTGGCTACTCCCCTTGTCATTCAGATATTTGTTCCTTGAGTGACACAAGGAAACAGGGTCTCCATTTCAAAGCATCAGCATTTTTGGGAAAGAATCAAACAAACCACGATGAAATGCTCTCTTTTTGGTGTGGCAGAATATCAGCGGCATTGGGGGCTGTATTTGTCCCCTTCCTGACAAATGCCAAGGAGAGTGTGCAGCAGAAGGGCCACACAGGACAAGAACAACCCTTGCAAAGAAGAAGAAAATCCTGTTTCAAGGCCAGAACTCTCTTCTTTAATGGAAATAAAGTTACTGCTACGTTCAGCATCACAGTGTTGTAGTGTTGTATGAGCAGAATGCACTCCAAACACTTACTAAAGTTAAAGGCTCTCTCCTGTTTCTAAACCTATCCTTATGTCAATGGGTATTTTGAGTTGCAGCAAATATTTTTTATATATAGTCTTTTTTCTATTCCTTCACTCTTCATTTGAAGGACATATGATTTAGCAAAAAGGCTGGTAAGAACAGAAGTAGCACATTACAGGACACTTTAATAGTTTAGTAAAAATGCATGCTATTGATAGGACATTTTCAGAGTGGGAAGTGTACTCAGAACAGATGTGAGGAAAGCATTGCAGCAAATCTTTGAGTAAATACATCTGCTTTTTAATTCTTACAGCCTTGAAAATCTCTGGGTGAACACCAGAAAGAGATCTTCAATATAGCAGCATTTGCTGAAAAGCAAACATGCAGTGTAGGGAGGAAAAAAGACACAAAACTATTTCCCTTTAAGAACCACTTGTTTTCTCTAAAAATATAAACCTTTTAATACGAGAAATGGTGAAATTAAGGATAAGTAGAGATTTGTTTTCTCTTGCTGGTTTTCTGTGGCCTCATGACAAATTGCTTCTACATATTTCCATAAAATATAATGAAGCTCATTCACCAGACAAATAACATTAAGGAGTGGCGTTTCATAAAAAGATAGACATGTAGATAGAATGTATTTATGAAAAAGCTGTTTTCGCTTTCTTCTAGTCTATCTTCTTGTACATACATCTGTACACTGAGGCATACCTTGTTAACCATCTATTAAAATTATAACTGGTGTGATTGCCTCAACATTGGGGAGATAATGACTTAATTAGACTGTTGGCAATAACAGAGTCATCTTTTTAAATCATGCCAATTAGCATTAGTGTTTCTTCCCTCAGGTGTCCCAGGGATCCCTTTTGGCTGCCTTTATTGCTTGAGATAAACAAAATCATTGTTTTTACCTACATCTCTGATAATTATCTGTTGGGTTTTTTTTTTTATTATTATTATTATTATTATTCTTATTGTCGTTGTCATAATGAGCTGGAGTAGTTGATTGCAGTGTGAACTGGTTTTGACTGGGACAGGGTGCATTTTCTGCACAGTTGCTTGTATGGGGCTGTGTTTTTGATTTGTGCTGGTAACGAGGGGATGCTTTAGTTATTGCTGAGCAATGTTTGCACAAAGTCAAGGCCTTTCCTCTCCTCACCCTACCCATGAGGAGGCTGAGGGTGCATAGGGACATGGGAGGTGACACAGCTGGGACAGCTGACCCCAAATGACCAAAGGGATATCCCACACCATATGACATCATGTTCAGCATATAAAGCTGGGGGAAGAAGAAGGAATGGGGGATGTTTGTAGTAATGGAGTTTGTCTTCCCAATTCAGCAGGAGCTGCAATGGAACTCTGCTTTCCTAGACATGGCCCATCACCTGCCTGTCCAGGCGAAGTGGTGAAAGAATTTGTTGTTTTTCTTTGCTTGTGCACAACTTTGGCTTTACCTATTAAACTGTCTTTATCTCACGCCATGAGTTTTCTCACTTTGACCTCTCTGATTGTCTCCCCCATCCCACTGGTGGGGGAACGAGCGAGCGGCTCTTAGGGCTTAGTTGCAGGCTGGGGTTAAGCCACAACACATTACCAGCTGCAAACACTCTTGGGAAAGAGACTCTTATCCCAGCACTATACCAAAATACTGTGTTCCTAAGCCTGTAAAGTACTGCTACCCTTCCTCCTGACCTCAATTTACAACATCATACTGCCATGCTATTTAATAAAGTGTTCTGGAGTGTGTTAAAACACTGTGCTGTACTTTCTTCTTTGATATTAAAACCTGACAGTAAAAATTATTAATAGTAAAGTTTCTGAGACATAAATTTCAAGTATAGTTTGGCTTGATCACTGACCCTCTATCCACACATTGCAGGCAGTTCTTTGTGTAACTGGCTTTTTTGCAATAGGAGGCAGAGACTGTTTTCTAAACAACTGGTGCTTCACCCAGCATGACAAATCAAAGGGTCTCAGTAACAGCATATTTGCCATACTACAAATAACACAACCATGTGCATGTTTTTAACAAAGATAAGGGAACATTATTGATTGATGATTGATGATTCAGTTAGCTGTGGGTTATTAAAAATGGAAAGCAGTGTACTGAGACCAGTGTTTTGGAAACTGTGCAACAACAGTAAATATCAATAGACACAGCCTTTGAAAATATGTGAGGAATGGATTTTGGATAAGGATGGGAAAGGACACCATGTCACTCTTATTCCCCCCACCACCTGAGATTAGAATGGATAGTGACTTGCTGATGTCAGTTTTCCCAGCTAATATGGATATTTCCTCAATATAATGTACTCCACCTATGTCAACAAATTATTGTCTATGCTCTATGTTTTCAAAAAAACCCTGTTAAGAATAAAGGACCATTTTAAATTTACAGGATCATGATGAGAACTCAGAAGGATTAGGATCTGATCCACTGTTCTATCTGCCAAAGTTTACTTAGACATATGGTAAACTTACATGAACTTTGAAATACATTCAAGTAGAAAGAATAGAAACAAACATTAAGTAGTACAGTGTTACTATAGGTTGTTTAAGCTTCTGCCTTTCTAACTCAAGGGGGATATCCAGCAATGAGAAAGATCCTACTGAAGATAAATCCCAAGAAGGAAAATTTCCCATTCTAGAAAAAAAGAAAAAAACAACTCCCCACAGCACCAGTTCTCCACTGTGCTGAAACCTATTTCCTTTGAAAGTCTCTAGATGGCCAGATCCATGAGACTGTGGAAACCTCATGAAGAGCAGGATGCCCAGCTAGAAAGTTGGTGCTCTAAAAAACAGAACAAAATTAATTCATGTATCAATTGTCAAAAGATAAATTCTAAAGTTTTTTCATAAGAATTTCCATAAAGTCAGAGGTATGACCAGGATATAAATGCAAGATGCCAGTAGCCATGAAAGAAAAGATTTATGTAACCCACCATCTAAGTAAATGCTGGATTTTGGTTATTTCTCCTATTCCTCTAATAATCTCTTCTCAGAGATACATATATGCAATGTCATTGCTAAACCTTTCATATCAGCTTTATTTGATACAGCAGAAAATCCAACAGTATTGTGTATAAAACCTCACCTTAGCCCATGAGTAGTCTGATCTCCAGCTTAATCCCATTAGAAAACAGAAATACACCCACCAAGCTGAGCTGGTTGCAAAGAACAGTTTTCTTGTTGCATGCTGGTTTTCTACAGGAACACAATGGTGTCTTGTTAAACCAAAATCGTACTAGTAAAAAAGACTGAAAGAAACCAAATGAAAATTTTTTTCATCTAACTGCATTCTACTAATACTTTATACCTCACTTTCACTTTTTAAGATAAAAAAGCTTTTTTTATAAGATAAAAAATGACAAAGGGAAGTGCTAAAAGCTGCTCTACAGATTTTAAGCCTGGTTATTTTAAGCCCCTGTATCTAATTGAAATTTATTGATCTGTACTCTAAGTGCCGGCTGCTACAGAAAAAAAAGTAAGAGAGATTCATGCACCACCACAGGATCCTTATGTGTGGTTGGACAACCTTCACGTGAGACCCATGAAGGGACTTTTTCAAGTCATCCCTCTCCCAACAAAACCTTCTAATCCCCGGGACTGAGATGGAGACCAAATACCGTGCCTGAAGGGAGTGTGGAGACCAGTGGTTTCTGTTGCCTGTAGTTCTTTCTTGGTCTGCTCCCTGAAGAGCTACCAAACAACCAGGAGTTAGGAGGCTGCTCAGGCTGCATATTCAAATCCAGAGGGCTTTCAATGAAAGTCACTGTGCCTCCTCTCCATGGGCAGGGGAAGGCAAAAGAGAGAAACTGGGGAAGGCAGAAGGACACAGTTGCCAGAGCTGCGCAAGGAAAATGAGGAAAAGTAGAGGTGGTAAGAGAAAACTTTGTTTGGGCTGGTGCAGCTGTGCCAGAAGAAACATTAAAGAGAATCTGTGCTGAAGATTAATTTTGTCATTAATTGTATTCACCTCCTGTTATCTTGCTCTTTATTGAGGAAAAAAAAAATCGTTAAATCTTGCCGTGAAGTCAACCTCTTCAAGGTCAATGCCCCAACACAGGTTTCTTGCTAGCTGCCACCAGGGTTTTAAGTTAATTGGACCTGACCCTGAAAGTCTGTTAAGTGTTAAACAGGCACGTGTACTTTGCAGACTAATATCCATATTGTCCTGATGCACTCACAGAATATCTAATGAACAGGATAGGGTAACCAAGCTGGGCAGTCAGCTGCTCAGTGCCTGAGCATGGCACACTCTGACTGGGGGAGCTACAGCATCTAAACCTCTCCCTTTAGGAAAAAGAAGCTTCCAGCTGGCCACAACTGTATGGCCATGATCTGGACTGTGCTTATACACTGTATTTACAGTCCTGTCAGTATTTCTGAAATATCAAATATACATGCTAAATATATAAGACATGCTAAAAATATATAAGACATTAGAGTATTTAAATTATTTTTCTGTATGCAGGGTTGTCTCACAACAGTTCCACTTAAGTAACCAGATAACAGACATGAGGTCAGATTTCAGATAGTTACTGTGGTCCATTCACAAGATGACAAATACTAACATCTATGTTTTTCACATCAGTATTCAGCTGTACGCTTTCAACATGAGTGGAAATCACAAAGTGAATGCAAGTTATAAATATTTCATGTAAGTGAAATCAAAGGAGGCAACCGTATTGCATTCTATTTTTCTCTTTTAGCTCTTCTAAATATACTCTCTTTGGATAAACAAAATCAGATACTGCTCTCTGCTTTTACTTGGACAACTGAGGATTGATGATAAAGTTGAGATTTATCAGAGTCAGCCTATTTTTTTCCCTGGTAGCTTCCCAGACGCTTTACAGTCCTTCACTGAAGAACAAACAAATCCTGCTATTACATACAAGTATTCTCCCCTAAATGAGTTCAAACTCTGGATACAGTTTTGCAAGTAACATGCTACAGCAACTGGCAACGCATGCATGTCCTGGTGCAACATTTTTGTTCCTTTAAATTCTCCTTTATTTTACTTTCTGGAGTAAGCTATTGTACTGGCAGTCTCTTTGTACTCATTTCTGTAGCAACTTTGGCAGCATTTTCTTACTAGATTGACAGGCTGCAGTTTTGCACTGTGAACTGCACATTCAAATGAGGGCACTAGGTCTTTTTCTTTGTCTTCCTGTATGTGAAAAGACCTTGAAAAAGAGCCTGGATCTAGTTATTCACCCTCAGACAGCCAACTTTTAAGCTAGCTTTCCTGTACAGGCAGGAGGTGAAACCATCTTTTAAATACAAAGGGCAGCATCCTCATCTGCTGAAACTTCACAGAGTGTCACGAGAGCTTCTTCTCAGTTCCCTATTGACACAGTGCAAGCCAGGCTGAGAAACAGAGAGCGCAGCCTTGACTCCAGAGGTTCCCTGGATTTCCTTATTATGGATTAGCTCTGCCTTAAGCTTGAAGAGTTCAGAAAATAATCATGAATTAACACAAAAAAGTTCTAAGAATTAAGGGAAGGAAAAGTATTAGGCGTGTTGTGCAATATTTTAATGTGTGCATTCACCCACAGAGACCATCACAGACTTCATTAAATAAATAAGCTTATGTACACTGTGTGCCAATTAATGCATTAATCTGCAGAAAGGATATGGTATTTAGGCTGCAATCTCTAGGCTTCTAGGGTTTGGATGATGCAAGTTAATGATAAATTTATACCCAATGTAAACTCATCTACACTCATTACAAAAATGTTATACATAACTTCTTGAGACTTCACAGAGAAAACATATTTTACAATTATTATGGAAGCAATCCATGAATTATAATTTGATTTTAATTTCCTAATCTTTTTAAAATCAACTTGAAAGTATGCACTACAGGTACCCAGAATAGTTCCTGAGCCATCCTCTAGTTTCAGCTTTCATAACAATTTTCTGTTTTCATTAGGAAACATTTTAGTTATAATTAAATAGTACGCTTATTTAATGCAGGAGAGGTTCTACAACAAGACAAAGAAGTTCCACTATTATGGTTATACAACAATAAATATAAAGCATTCTCCATTATCCCTATTTTAAATATTCATTTCCTACACACAGTATTATGCTAATAATACATGTATGTAATTGTCATATGCATTCAACTTCTAGTAGCAAGCAGCACAAAAATGTTGGTACATAGGGAAATTCAGGAGGTCTCTAGTCCAATTTCCTACTCAAAGTAAGATCGTCGATGAGGTCAGGTAAGATTATGGACTCTGGGCTTTATCCAGTCATTATCTAGATTTTGAAAATCTCCACAGATGGAGATACCACCAAGATTTATGTAATTTCATTTAAGTTAGACTGAAGAAGAATTATGTAGATAGGTTTAAATTTTTTGGCAATTCAAAGCATGTTGATATACATTTGAATTTGCAGGAGATTGGAAAAGCAGGAAACAAACATTATCACATCTAGATTGTGCCACAGTACTATCTTTTTATGATAGGAATAAACAGTGCTACAAAGAAGCCTTTGTTCAAATCTTGCCCTATAAGTTATTACATCTCAAAATATTATGCCCTTTGGAGACAATCACCAGGCCCCTCTGCACCTGAACTTCTTCCATCAATACTGCAGAATTAAGTTGTCTTATTATCATGCAGAGGTGATGGGACTAGTACTTCATTAGCATCTTCAAGGCATTTTGTCACCTTCAGGAGGAAAGCACTGGTACGGGCAGCAGCAGCAGCACCCTCTCAATATACAAATGAGGTCACATTGTTAGAGAGGATTAATGGCAGTTTTGCAAATGATAGTAAATATCTCTTAACAAGAGTTGGCACTGCAGGTAAGAATGGTCCCAAAAGATGATATAGAAGACAAAATATAGAGGGCAGAAATAATTTTAGAAGCTCGAAGAAAAGTTGAAACTGGAAACACAGATCCCACTTCCAGCCTAGTGCAAGGATATGGAGAGGAATCTGCATAGTCTCTGTGCCAGTGAGGAATTTCTGTCACTGCTAACATAGACCTGCCCACATTCAGTCAAAATTACAGAGTTCTGAAAAATATTTTTTTGTACATTTAGTAAATGCTTAAATTCTTGACTCCTAAATTCTCAGGTGATTTGATCTATATGGGCATGGCACAATGCAGAGTTCCTCAGGAATTCTTCAACTTCAACTTCCAGCTGAAGTTTGTGGTTGCTGTGGGTAGGTGGGGGTGACTTTGGAAGTCTCCTCTGGGTTGTGCTCTCCAGCAGGCAGTAGCAAGCTGGTTTTGTCTCTTCACATGGTACAATAATCATTAAATGTGCAATCACATGATATTTCACACAATCCTTGCACAAAAAAGGAATAGCTATGAGAGTGAAAGGGTCCCATGGAGAAATGCCATGCTCTGTTATGATCTGCACTGCAGACATCCATTGCTCTTTGCTCTGAGGATTCAGGAACTGAAAGGCAATCTTGCTATCTGCATACAGTGCTACCAAGTCAGGTTTCCAGAGACATCACTTCATGGCCCCATATAACTTACATTTCTGATAATAGAAGACTCAGATTCAAGAAGAATTTACTCCAGACCTGGGAAATATGAAATTAAATTATCATAGAATATGCAGGTGAGAGGATCCAAGTCTGCCACTTGTAGTTGCACATCCCTTAATGCTGGATTTTTGGACTTAATGATCGTAAGGATTTATTCCAACTTAAATGCTCCTATGATTCTATGATAAAATATATAAGATGTCTTCTCTGACATAGTGGCTTTTTCAAATAAAAGAGTGAGGCAGTCATTTTGAAAGGCACAGATTATGTTAAATCAAATGATTTCAAGCCTGTGATCTTTGGAAGACGTCTGTAGTTAGTTTGCATGCACTTCAAAGAAAATGTAATCCCACATGTTGTTTTAATGCCACCTTGGTTAAAAGTTAATAATTACCACCTAATTATGATTTTATAAAAAACTCAGGACAAAGAAAAATTGCATATCACAAAACAGAAGAAATTTAATGTAGATTCTCAGTCTGCCTGCACATGAACAAGGAAACATGAATTTCCAAGAAATAGCTAAATCAAATGTTTTAAGTAAAGCAACAAAATATTAGGTTTCTGTTAATTTCAGTCTCATGTTGAAGTTTCGTTTTACTCAATGAAGACATTTTTCTGGATAGGCAGTAGACCTATTCACAATGACTCAAACAGAAAATAAAAATCTCTGATATTCTGTTCTCTGATATCCTGTTTAGTACTAGTGTTTTTGCTTTATCATGAAACCTTGTGGGTCCTGTGAGATATGCAATATGTGAATGTGGTGCCTCCACTGATAATTATCTTGCTTGCTTCTTTCCTCTACTTTTCCAAAACCACAATCATGGACAGTTAATAATCCTGCTTTCAATGCCCTGGAATATCCTGAGAGGCAAGGGACCCTTAAGGATCATTGAAGTTCAGCTCCTGACTTTGCCTTCTTTGAAAACTACTCATGAGAGATCATTTTTCCATAGGAAAGTGAGCCTGTATGTCAGCTGTGTTCTTCTGTCCCTTATTTAACCCCAAATACAGCATGAGAAGGAAACACACAATAAAGGGCATATAATGAGAAAAAAATATAATCAAGCCTTTCCATTGCCCCCTTTTAGGCACCAAGTTGAGGAAACAGTGAAGCCAAGAACTGAGAAGATGATGTAAGTAGTAAGAGAAGGGATATGAGGAAATCCAGGAGTATCTTTATGGATGAAAGTATCACTTGCTACAGAAAACACTTCCTACAAAGTGCTATCTTCATGTTTCCCTGCTTCAACAAAAACCACATTTGTTTTCCCCAGCTTGAAACTATGTGCCAAAATCAGTGCATTCTACAACAGTAGTGAGTAAGAAATATAAAGAAACATTTCAAAGATGGAAAAAAAAGAATTAACAAATTAGGACTTTCAAGTGTATTCCCCCTACAGAAATTAGAACAATAAGAGAAGTGAAATAGAAATGTTCGGGTTTGAAATGCTTTGTTAAAATGCTTTAATTTTAACTCAGTTACCCTTCTTGAAAAATTCCAGCCTAAATTCTAAATCACTTAGAATTTCAAAATGAAGTGTTATTTTATTTTATACTCGACAAGGCTTTCCCGTGAAAACTGGCCCCACTGTGAAGTAAATATGCAAATATTCTAAAGTTGAGATATAGCGATTGGCATTAAACTGCTGATAAGTTAACTTTATGTGTAACTAAATGCAGTTGTTTCCATCATACAGCTGATTGCTATTCCCCCTGTTGCAGACAGGAAATGACTTCATGGAGTCAATCGGTGACTGCTGACAACTTAATGGAGATGACTATAATGTAATTCTGTCTCTACACAGCACAACTGTTCCCTGAAGTATATATTCTATTGATATTTTGTAAAAATGCCTTCCATCCAGTACACTTCTGGATCTGCAAAGCGTGCTTTTTCACCTGACAGCTTCATGATGAAGTTGTATGGTGTCTGACATAGTATTTCTTAATGTTTATGGGGCATCACGTGCAAACAGCGAAATTAAACCTGATCTTTTTTTAATGAATGTCTCTTGCTAGCATGCCACTAGCTCCAACAGTAGTACTTACTGGTTTAATTTCTTGTAGCTTCATTTATTACAGCTTCTTAATTATCTCAATACTTCATGTGGACTCTCCTTAGAAGTAGATACATGTAGTACTTAGAAGCAGTACTTAGAAGTGAATACATGTTTGACCAAAGGATATAAATATGAAGCAAAAAATAAAAAGTCTGACTCTGGAGAATATTACATTACCTGTGTAAAAATACTATGTAACAACAGTAGTTAAATAGGGAGTCTCATTTAGATACACACACACACACATACACACACACTCACACACACACACACAAATATATATATAAAAGTAATCCTATGTAGAATTGGGAACCAAAATATAGCCAGATGAGAAAGAAAAAACTGCTTCAACACTGTAATTTCAAAAGAAGCAAACAAAGACGCTCCTGAAGATGTCTCCTGAAAATCTATCAATCCAATCAGCTGTTTGGATTCACTTAGAAAAAGTCTCCTCTGTCCATTACTAGTACTTTTATTAGCTGTGAATAGCACAGGAAAAGAAGGTCAAGGAGCAAGTTTCCAAGATATTCAGGATAAATTTCAAATCATCACAGAACAGTTACAAGAGATATCAGTTTTTGCTAGAAATAAGAATAATAAAAAACCAGATTCCTTTTATTTTACTTTAAGATCAAAGCAAATGTACTGTGAAAAAGGAATTCAGTACAGTAATATATTAAAGGACATTTACCTTTCCAATCTTCATTTTACAGGCTGCTTAATATTTTGTTAAATGAAAACTGATCCTAGGGAAAAAAACTCTAAAAACAACATGTCCTAAACTAAATTAAGATGGATGTAACATAGCATAAACCCCTGTTCCTGTTATCTCAAGTTACCATGGAAATAATACATAAAGCACAGATTAATCCCATGGGCAATTGCTGAAGAACATCTTTTGGGCACTGCTAAAAACATTTAAAGAGACTGAAAAGATAAACTTATTTTCAAAAGTGAGCTATAAGTGAAACAAAGAGTGATGAGATGGTAATTACTTAATTGACTGGATGAGTTCTCTATCTGTCAAGAATTCCTGCAAGCCATCACGATTGCTGTGTAGAGCCAAATGGTACAGTATCAAATTTAGAAGAAGGAGGTAATTACTTTGCTCTCTGAACTTCTCCATAGCCGTTCTGATTCAATAAAACACTTAAGGCTTTTTTAACATTAAGATCCAAATTCTTTCAAAGGAAAGCTTCCAATTTTGAATACATTTTGCCTCTATCCTATGTGTAATTCCATAGAGTCATTCTTTATTTTATCCCTGACTTACATGCTTTGTAGAAATGTAGATATACGGTGAATGAAAAAAAAAAAAATCTGATCTGGATAGCACAATCAGTTTCATGCCAGGCAGATGAGAGCATTTCAGTATTTATGCATTTATGCATATGTATTTATATTTTACTTAAGAGGCAATATACATTGAGGTGGTGATGAAAGACAACATGTGAACCATTATCCAACAGCACTTGGCCATCTGTGCAAAGCTATGATTTTCTTTAGTTAATTTTATGCTTGTTACTTGTAGTGATAGATGACAAGAATTAAGTTTTCTGAAATTCTGTTATGTATGGATGAAATTAAAGAACAATAAACAATAAATGGGTTAGCTACGGTCTAAATGACAACCATATGGATAATAAAATTTAGCATATGATAAAGGAAAATTTCAGTGGGGTGAAATGTAGTCTGATGTCTATTAACAAGGTATATTTTTTTCACTCTCTAATTTCCAAAACAAGATAAGGAAGCTTAAATGAGATTCACTCACAGTGTGAGCTGGTCTCCAACTGCTAAGCTCTGTGGGGCATATGCGGGGCTAAAGTGTCTTCTAATTACTTTTGTTCTATTTTAGTTTTTTGGAGATTTTGGGGTGGGTGGGGGGTTTTGTTGGTTTTTTTTGGGTATTTTTGTGTTTGTTTTTTTTTCTTTTTTTTGCTACAACTTCCTACCCATGCTCGTAAGTAACTTAATGAAGTTTAGTGAATGATATAGCAAGCATATTTCCTGGCTTGAAGGCATGATATGTATTTTTGATTTGCTCCTGACCAGATTTCTGAACTGTTTGCCTGAAATGGGACCAATGATTCAAAGAACCATGAAGTTTTGCCGTGTTAACTGACACTGATCTAATTATAAATTAGCTTTAACTGTTTTCTTAATGAGGAATTTCTGTGAGCTGGAAAGTATTCAGTTTTCATAATTTTTTTTAAAATATGCAATGTCTTAGAAATAATACCTGTATTAGGAATCAAGGCTTTTTTTCATTCAGTGAAAGGTTAATCAGACCTCAGAACTTAGACAGCTGGAATTAGACCATGACACTGGTAAAAGAAATGTAGGAAATCAGTTAAAGGAAAAGTATGCTCTAATGCCTAATTGGTTAATTATATGGCTAACTGATATCATCTTCATATAATTCTAATAATTAATGACTAGAACATTATTTTGTTGTCAAGTATGGCAGACAACTCCCATGAAAAGATAAAATTTATTTATGAATTTGTATTATTGTTACATAGTATTTACTATTATTTGCTGCTTATTACATTTGAAAATGCCTTGAGTAGTATGAACAAAGTTAAGTATGAAAAGGCAAACTAAGAAATATGATTAAAGATATATTCAGGAAAGTTCCCTAGTCAAAGAGGGACATTGCATGTGCATTTTTCTTCTTACAGATCCATGCCAAAAGAACGCAGAGCTCAGGAAAACTGAATTGCACGTATTTAAGAGGTATGATTTAGGAACGTTAAATTCTGATTGAATTATAGAATAAATATGAACTAGAAGAAATTTCTTAAAAGACACGAGTAGGGTAGTAGAGGAGTTTTATATCCTGAACAATTTCAGTAATAAAATGCAGTTTCAGAAAACTCTGTAGCAACAATTACAATTTACTCAAAATTTCCAGAAGTGTGAAAGCAACAAAGGAACACTTTCAGTGAATTCAGCGAGGCACACAGAAATTCATGCTATTTTATCTTCCTCCTTGAAATTGTGTTTCAAAGTCAGAAGTTAAATACTATGGTATTTATTGCGTAATCAAGTTGTTTTCACTCACTTTAGCACACAAGACCATTTGAACATACAAAGCAATCGGTTTCCAAACAAATCCACGCTGCAGCCACATTTCTCGGGTTTCTGAAACTCTAAATGAGCTTAGAAATCCTTGGAATTGGGTCTTGCTTTCCACTAAATTCCAAGGACTGCGTTGAGGCCTTACCACAGCAAACCCCTTGATGGCAGATGCCTTTTAGGAAGGGGCAGTCAGGGGGTGATGGTGAACCTTTTTGTCAGAGCACCACTTGTGTACTGGCTTAGGTGAGGAAAGCTATTTAATGCCTATTCTTTTGCTTTTAGGGAATTGTCATTAGGAAGATAAGCCATATGAAAATCTATCATCAATATCTTCTAGAGAAAACTGGAATTTCATTTAATATTGCTTGGAAAACTCTGTTTTCCAGTTGTGAAGATATAGCATTTGTTGTCTTTCTAGTCAGATTGTGTTTGCCATATGGTGTAAATAGGATTAAGGAAACTGGAAAGATCACCTTGCTATTCTGATGTTATGAATAATGTTATTGGACCCATGGGGAAAAACACTTATATGAATAATATTAAGTAGTTTAAAGCTGATTATTTGTCTGATTACAAAAGGGACTGAAACACTGCAGAGTAATTTAACTGCAAAGATAATTGTAAATAAAAATTGTATGAACAATATTTCTGTTATCAGAAAAATAAACAGGTGTGTTTTCTTGACTCTGAGCTGTCTTAGCAAACAAGAGCTAATTTTTATCCTGCTATTTCCAGTCACATAAAGACCATCTGTTCATTCTTTTAAATTCCAATTAGTGCTATTGACTGATCTTCTACAAATGCTTCTTCTAAGCTTTGCCTGCATGAGTGTTCTCCTTTGATAAAATAAACCTGGAGAAAACATGGCTGCCTCCTTGAAGAAGCTAACTGCTTTCCCCACTCAGGTGTCCTTTTCAGCATCCCAAAGCATACAATATTAAGATATTGTTCTGAAACTTGTGTACGCCTTCTACAAATATATTGTAGCTGTTCTTAAACATTCTTAAAAGGTCCATCAATAAAATAGATGGGTTGTTCAGTGCGCAGCTAAGCACAGAGATAAATAATTTACAAAATTAAAGAGTAGTATACTTCTTCAGGGAAGAAGAAACTGTACTTTTAGTTTAAACACTTCTTCCACAAGCTCCCTTTCATATGGAACCAAAATAAATAAATAAAAAATGCCCAGGAAAAGATCATGTTAACATCAAAAGAATGTTATACATACAGTGAGGAATGTGCTAAGGAAAGATGCAGGGAAAAATTAGCTGCAGAAGGATTGCCTTTCTTTTAAAGCACATGTCCAAAACTGTTTAGTTTGAGCCACAGTTTAGGAAATTTCAGTCTGCTCCTTGGTAAAAAAAAAAAAAAAATTATAAATTAATAAAAATATCACCTGCATTGATGAGAAGAATGTACTCTGTTCTTGATAGATCAAGATCTGACATTTTCTGCTTGTTCTAGAATTACCTCTCCACTGTAATAAAGCAACATCTTTGTGGACAAGCCTCTGTCACTACAGCAAATCCATCAAGAATGAAGAAGTGGTAGGTTATGCCTGCAAAATTTGTGTTGCTCTGTTACACTGGAGTGATACTGTACATTACTGATGTATAATCCTGATGTACAACAGTTGCAGAGGTTGAAAACAAAACTTGTGCAACTCCTCAGCTGCCTTGTGGCAACAGGTGGAAGGCAGGAAGACAATTTATTTTGATGACCGGATACTGACGTTATTCTGCAGCTTTGACAATTAAAAAATCACCTCTTTTTATCTAAAAGACCAACTTGTCTAAAAAAACCAAACAGACGTGAAAACTGCTGAATTCCCTTATGCATTTTTTAGGAAACTACTGTTCAATCTATATCCTCTCTTTACACAACTGAAGATTTGGTTGCTCTTCAGCAATTCATGCTGTCATTTCTCCAGGCTAGAAGGATGTCTTGCTTCATCAGACATTAAAAATCTGCCAAATAATTCCCTTTAGCCAAGAATATTTTAAAGAAAGAATTACCAATTAAAAGAATGCTATTTAGGAATTGAGGTTAGCAATATTTGTTAGAGTGTAGCTATATTTTCTGTAATAAGGCACACAATAACATTATGTTAAAAGTTTTAAAACTTGTCTTTTACCTGCTACAGTAGTTTTGCTCTGGATTTATATACCACCACTGACATAGCACAAGTATTAGAAAATCTTTTACTTTTTGCACCAGATTCAGTATTGAAATTTTTTAATTTCTGCATAATTTAAATTTCATAGTAAAGCTGTATATTTTTTCAGTATTTATTCAGACTAAGAAAAGAACACAGGATATTTTAGTTACTCCGTCAAATACATAAGAATAAAAATATGTATAATATACAAAAGTAAAGTATAATAAGAAAAATATAGTTTAAAATATTACATGTATGTAAAGATATATAGTAAGTAAACCTAAAGATTGTTAGCATCTTTGCTTATGGGATATCTGCTACATAAACCTCTTATTTTAAAATAACTTTTCAAAAGACAGTTGTACTTTCAAGTGCTAGATCCAACTGTTAATCATCCCTGTGTGAGCCAGTCTAACCCAGTGTGTATTCAGACTGCAAAATTGTTCAAACTTTGTTTGTTAAAAATGAGATGGACTTTAGCATATCTCTCAGGAGCACTGCTTAACCTTAATAACTAAGCTGTTTGCTGAACCTGAGACCACACCATAGGGCTTTACCAGTACATTTGTGCCAATAAGATAAGATTCAACACCTGAGACAGTGCAATTGGAAATTTGTTTTTTGAATTTCCCATTCTCAAGCAAGGGCAAACTTTCTTCTGTACAAACAGAGAAATACGGCAGTTACCAGCAGACTCTCAGTATATAATGTACTTTCCAAAGCAACACTTCTAAAACAGCACAGTTCTCCCAACAGGAGAAATCCAAATAACTATTGTAAAGGACCGCGTAAAAGCCCTTAGGAGTCCCACCTCCATACAAAACAAAAAACACACAAAAATATATAGCAAGAGAACCAGAGCACCTGGAGTGGGACTGACCTCAACCAAACTCAGCTAATAGCCTCCCCTGCAGCAGAATTCAGCTAATCCAAATTAGGCTTTTACAGTACAATAGGATTAATTCCACTGAGCACAAAGAGGCAATACCTACAATGCTGAATAAAACAAGGTTACAGAGATTCCTCTGCCCTTAAGGACAAATGGCATAAACTGACATACTGCATAAACCCATCTACTGGTTGTTATCTGGCTGCTGTTCTTTTACATTACACTGCCATTTGTAAGGCTGGGGTTTTTCATTTCAAACTGTATGATAGAGCACTTATGTTTCATCATCTAGAGTGACATTTTTATAGCAAAGAATGAATCTGAGGACTGTCTAGTGGAAGTAGTCCTGGTCCACATCAAGTGGGTTGGAACTAGAAGTCTCTTGTGTCCCTTCTAACCCAACCATGCTATGTTTTTGATTTGTTTTCCAAGTGCCAGAGGACAGCATGAGGATGGGTGGGACACTACTGGTGTTGCTGTGGGACTGTGTAGGCTGCAGAAAGCCAGGACTGGTGCAATCCTTCTCACACCATGCGTTGGGAACTGCCCTCCAGGCATTCTCCACAAACAGCTCTGGCACACTGTCTTGCAAAGAAAGGACGTGGTGGTAGGGGCATGAAACCTGCCAGGAATGAGCAGCACTTCAGTTCTCACATCCAACCTAAGGCCATGCTTTATACAGTACAGACATAGTTACTAGTCAAAAGTAGAGACTTGGGTAAATCTGGTGGGTAAATCAATAAAAAACAGAAGCAGGAAGAAGTTAGAACTTTTCTAAGAAAGAAGTAGATATGAGATGCTTGAAGAAATAGAGTGAAATAAAAAGACACAGATACTTAGGAAAATATATGCAAAGCCAATAAATCAACTCCCAACATTAATCAAACTCTCTAAATCAATTTATGTCTTCTATGAAACTCTCACATGTGCAACACATAATAAAGAGGGGTGCAATTAAGCCCTTTACTTGAAAATGACACAAGGTCCACATGTGCACCACCACTAGCACTTGTAATGGTTAGAAATGCAGACAATTGTTCAGATCAGACCTTGTTATTTTTTATATGTACTTTGTCTTTCCTATCCTTTCCTATTCCTATCCTTTCCTATCCTTTTTTCCACTTGTTTGAAGACAGTTAAGGCTGATATCAATGTTTTTCTGTTCTACACTCTGAAAAATCTGGAAAGTGATAAGACATTATAGACTATTGCCCTTTATTTGATTAAAAGGAAATCTTCCTAGATGGAATTTCCTAGATGGGTGTTTCTTTTATTATTTTTTAAATTTGTTTTTATTTGTTTTTGTTTGATTTTTTTCTGGTTCAAACAGTAATGAGAATCTTGTAGTTGGAACACAACTGACTGCACGTTTTCAAGTATGAAGAAACAAGACAAGATTCAAAATATGAAAGTAAATAAATAAATATGGGTTATTTTTATTTTCAGTTTTAAGCATTGCTGACTGTTTTCTTAGCAGTACTCTTCTCTATTGCCATCATAGACCTGCACAGAGCAATCTTACAGTCCCCTTTGCATTTAAATCCCAATAAAAATTATAAAGTGCAAATTATCAAGACAAGAGCAGCTTAAAAATTTGGTGGTTTTCTTGTTTTTTTTTGGTTTTTTTTTTTTTTTAAACAGGAAATACTGATGCTTCTGTATTCTCTATGCAGATAATCTCTTCAAAAGCTCCTGTCAGAAAGAGAAGGTGTGAGAGACATGCACAAAGTGCTACAATGAAATGCATAATGGGATACCTAGCAGAATTCATGTGCTCATATGTGTATGCACATGTGTACACCTCTCTCTACCAGTCTGTCTGTCATCTATACATCACTAGACTTGCTCAACTCTTGCCAATCATGCCTTATTTATTTATTTTTTTTTTTATAGATTAGTTTTATAGTGCCGGTACCATACTGGGTAGATCAATTTCTAGAAGACTTTGTAGTGGCACTTGAGGAACCTTAAATGCTCTCTGCTAAATGTTAACAACCCCCTTTTATGATGTCCTCATACCTGAAGTCTTGATTACTATTTTCAAAACAATGTATAATTAAATTAAATTCAAGTTTGAAATGACAAAGGAGAAATGGATCCAGAAGCCTCCCAAAATGCTACTCTGTATTGATGCAGCAGCAAAGGGGTAAACCATCTAATGAGCACAGTCAAAGGCAGTGTATGTGGTACCAGCTCCATAAAATGTCACATCCTGAACAAGCTGTCTTGATAATACAGCTTTCACTTCTCAAAAACTGTTTTATTTAGTAACCATCAAAGCTGGTCTAAGAAAAAAAAATCATCTCTTTAACTCAGGATTTCTTGTCCCATCATATATATCAAAAATTTTTCAAGGCTGTCAGGACAGCTACAATTTGGAAGCAATATTTGCAGGTGGAAAAATTAGTGACCCTCCAGAATTAATAAGGTAGTAACATCTTTTCTGTAGGTTTCCCTAATCAAAACAGGAAGCACTTGGCAAGTATCAGGATGGGAAAGGGAAATGGAACAAGTTTTGTTAAGGAAAAGAAAAACTCTTCTTAAATCATGAAATGTCCTCTGATGGCACAACATGGTTTGGAACTGAGTTTAGTGCTACCCTGTTGAAAGTTTCATCTGAGAGATTTACACTTTTTGGAAAGTTAGCTCCTTTTCATGCATGGTTTCATTCCCTGAAAAAAGCAAAATAAATTTAGTTCATTTATGCATATTAAGCCATAAAAAAATTGTGTGGCATGGACAGCAGTTCATGGTTTAGGGGTTTATATTGTTCACATATATTTAGGAAAAACTTCATGTATACTTGAGTGTAAAGCAGAGGTGTGCAAGCTTCCCTAAACAAGAGAAGAATTTACTGGCATGCTTTCACTTAAGTTACTTCTAACTGAACTCAAGTCAGTTTACTTTAAGCACCTTTGCATATGTTTTCTTCAGTGGAAATATCTTTCTAAATCAGGATATTTATAAATACTGTGTTTCAAGCTCATATGGTAAATGGTCATCATAATTTAAACTTCTAACTACTAAAAATGTGTCCTTTCCATAAAGTCATTCCAGGTAGTTAATAAACATGTTCAATGAGTTAAGCTGTGTCTAAAAGAAGAGTTTATGATTTTCCCATCTATTCCATTAATCCCCAATTATTCAGAATTTTCCAAGTCTCAGCAAGAGAAACATTTATGTCGCTGGGAAATAATGATTTCCATCCTTTCAAGTACACTCACCATATTCAGGAGGTTACAAAACTGTATTAAAGAACCTAAGTTTAAGAATGAGTAATTTTCCTGGATTACATGTTCATTACAGACTGTTCAGAAATTCTTATACCTTAAGCCTAGCAGCAAACTACTGCATGCTTTTGAATACATTTTCATAGACAAAAATACCTCAGCCTCAGCTATTAGAATATTAACAGCATAAGCTTAACATTTTAATATAAATTTCAATAAATAGGGTTTTTTCTTAAACTTGCCCTTTTTAGTAAAATAGTACCCAAACCCACCAATACCTACCATAAAGAAAAAGAATTGTGTAATGAATACATAAAGAACATTAATTGTATTGTAGTGTGCATACAGATGACTAACCCAGTAGATTAAGGAAAAAAAAAAAAAAGATTGTTAGATGGACTATCTAAAGGACTCTGCTCCCAGAGTTGTATTTTTAGAGACGACAAAGAAGGCACACAAAAGGATCCTTCCTAGTAAAAATGTCCAATATATCTACAGCTGGTCTACAGCCTTGCAGTGCATTCCTGCACACAAAAATGATTTATTCAAGTGAAGAATTTCACCCTGGTGGTGAAAATCCAGTCTGAGGCCCAGTGCAACCCCGCTGCAAGGTGGCTGCAGGGTGCCGGGCAGGGGGACTCTGTGCTGGTGCAAGGTGCGCGTCAAGGAGCAGCAAAGGGGGCAAATGCCACCTTTCAAAGCAAAGATGAGGATGTACAGTCCTACAGCTACCAGGGGAAACCAAATCCCAGGCCTTCCCTTCAGGCTCCCAGGTGTTTAATAGAAAAGTGAATCTACACTTCCATATAAATAATAAATTATGGAGAACATATTTCTTCATTAGTACATTATCATACATGGTCCATAATGATGACATCAAGAAGAATGAGTGCATCATGGTAACACTTTTCATGTTTATGTGTAAAAGAAACAGGAGCAAACAACTTCCATGATGAAGGTATTTATAGCTATAAATATTTTGGGGTTCATGGACAGAATAAATGTAATTTTAAAATAACTCCGATTTTAAATAACTAATTTTAATAGTTATTTAATATTTAAAATGATTCAATAATTTTGATAAATATTTAATAATTTAAATAATTTAAATATTTTAATAATTTTTAAGTAACTCAAATTTTTCAAAATAAGGTCTTTTTCTCCCGTATAGAGACCAGCAAAATTTTCCTAAAACAGAAATAATAAACCAATTCAGCTCAGGCATGATTGAAGTAGGCAGCAAAAAGAAAAGCTGGGGACTCAGCCATTGACTTTTCTTTATTATTCTGATTACTGTTAAAGCTCCTCTGAAAACATAAAGAGAAATCAATATCAACTGATATATAGATTTATGCAAGTGTCTTTTATTCTTTTATATATTTATAATACACTGTGCTCTTGTACGTATTTAAGGTTTTCTCTTAAGATTTAAAAATCCAAGGACCATTCAAAGAACAAGCAAGCATGCTTTGGGTTTGGGTTTGGTTTTTTGGCATTTTTTTTGGGAGAGTTATTGAAATAAGGATTGAAAATACTACAACATCCCACATCTACTGATGGTGGGCCCAAGCATTTTTCCTTTGTGGACATGGGAAGAAAGAAAGAAAGAAAGGGAAGGGGAAAATAATATGCAAATGCACAGACATAAAAACTGTAACTATGAAGCAGGAAATTTTATCAGTTTCCCACTCATGTAAAATATTTTCAGTTCACATGCAATTTCAGTGAATAAAGGTGATCTACTGTTAAAGCATTCTCACTTAAAATGAAAAAATTTATTGGATAAATTTAACTTCTCTTTCACTTTTCATTTATCTGCAAATAAACTTCATAGTTTTAAGCTGACATAAGTCTATGTGTGGACATTTACGGAAAAAAAAATCTCTCCCTATTAGATTATGACATTTATTCTGTGGCACGCAACAAAAGTGTGCTGTTCTTTCTGCTTGTGTGATGATGAATGCCACAAGACTTTGCTACAGTTCCCAGGCTGGTAAACAAAAGAGACAGAGAGAATAGTAATTTGGATAAACCACTGCCAGTGTGAAGATTTCTGCAAGCATATACACACATTTCTTGCAGTCCTCAATTCAATTGCCCTGGGACAACTTGAAAGAAAATGTACCTATATAGTTTCTAGGTTGAGACGATCTTTATTTTGCTTCAACCAAATGTTACTATTTTTTAAGCTTGCGACTTCTGAAGTATAGAACAGATAATTGTGTCTTATCCACAGTTTCTGAAAATTTCTGTATTCCTGTATTCTACCTGTCTTTATCACTTCCTCCCTACCTTTTGCAGAATTTTAATCCTTTCATTTGTATGTTTCAAGGGAGTAACAGGGGTTTTTTTTTTATTTTTAATTTTAATAGCTTTATCAGCTCTAGTCCATTCCATTATTCTCTCTGATTTCTTCAACAGAAGTTATTAGGTCTTTTGGTCTCCTCTTTTTCCTAAATCTAGAGCAATTAAATTTGAGCCAGTTAAACACCTCACATATTTTTTAAGTAGATTCCCTAGCATTTCTCAGCAGTGAACTTATCTGAAACCACTTATGTAGGATCTTACTGGAACCTCTTTCAAAGTGAAAATGGATTATGACATCAAGTTTCTCCTCATCCACCACTTTAATCTATTAAGTCCTTTTTTACTATAGAAAACACCTATATACATGCAAAATAGAAAAAAGTAAAGAATACACTTGTATAAGTATACGTGTTGTAGTTAGTCGGCTCAGGAAGTCGTTTATTTTGTGAATGCATGCGCTGTCTAGTGAAATTTAAAAATAAATAAGTCAAGACACTAAGCTATGCATAAGTACATGTGCAGAAACATAAAGTTATGCAGCAAAAGAATGACACCTGAAAATTATATCATCTCAGCAATCAATACAAGGCAGCCACTGTCCTAGACATGTTCCAAGGAAGGTTCTATACAGCCTTCCCCTCATTGTTTGCTTCTAATCAAAATCTTTCCTATACAATGTTTTTAAATTGTTAGTCCAGAAATTTAAAGCAGCTTTATGGTAATCAGGGGTGATATATAGTGCAGTTGCTTAGCACTGTGTTTAAGGAGCACTATTAATAGTCTGCTAAGATTAACTGGCTAATTTTAGCCCTACATCCTTAAAAAGAAGTATATGTTTTTACATGAATTTCGAAGCTTTTGCCAAAAACCTGCCATTCTTGATCTATTGATGAGAGCAGTGTTCATACTTCCAGAGAAACTATTTTCTCTCTGGATGTCTAAGGGTTGGTTCTGGCCCAGCTTCTATAGATAAAACAAGTGTATCATCATAAGTTAATGAAGCTGGTGAAACTTTCATTGTTACCTCTGATAAGCAAATGAGCATTGCTAACAGCAAAATCACAGGCGGAAGGGAAAACATCTAAAAGTTCTCTAAAAATGTAAGTCACATTTACATTATCATGAATTTTTTAGATGTCCATGAAACTGATATTTCAGTCTTACTGCATGAAAAAGAACCATTCAGTTCTTCATGCCTGCCACATTTCTAGAATTTTAAAACCAAGCTGTGCCCTTCTGTCTATAAGCATATACATATATATGGATATACGTACACATTTGGGTCATGTGATTCCTGTGATATGCTCCAGGGAGTGACCCTTCCCCTAACCAAATGAGTCCTGAATGATTCAAGTCCATCTTGCTCTTTCTCAATTAGTCTGCATGCATCTCCAGGCTATATAATTTGGCTGTAATAGGTATTCCACAAGCCTTTTCAGCATACTCAGCACACCATGGATAGCATTTCTCTTGCTGAGTGACACCAGCTGTCATAAAGGACTTATCTGAGGTCAATTTAATTTCAGTGACGAAGCATTGTAGCAGTATTTTTACAATTCTTTAAAAATTAATATTTCGATATGGAAGGGACATGCTAAATGGCTTCCTTGGTACCTGTCAAGTTTTTGATTTGGTGTCTGGAAGCTGAAAGTAACAGCTGTATACCAAAAAGCATGGCAGCCCTCCTGGCCTGCTGGAGCCATCCGTGGGCCAGCCTGCAGAGAGACCTTGCTGATGCTTATCTGCAGACAGACACGGTTGGTCCACTCCAAAAGGGATTCCAGGAGTGATTCTGCATGCATGAAGTGTGAACAACCAGGAAGAACAGGTTTCTGGATTGAAAAATTGAATGATTCATGCTGACAGTGTAGATGCAGCTTCTGTGACAGCAGCATAAATCCACAGCACTGGCATAATTGATTCCTCTCGTTGTGCATCCCTCCTGCCTGATCTTGAAGGAAGGCTAAAATGTGTGACTCCAATCATAATTAAAATCCTATAAAGTCATCCTCAAGACTTCATTAGAATATGCAACAAAATATGTATTTGTCTATAATTTTCTTACTATTTGGAACAATTACAAGATCTTCTCCTATGCAATTTACACAATATCTAAAAATTTGCTATTCCTCTTGTAAAGATAGGGTCTTAAAGTTATAACAACATATTGCAGGATAATGGCAAATTGGACCTATGGGGGCAACCATTAAGAAGAAAGAGAAATTCAGTCCTCTGCTGTAGAAATACCTATCAACCACTCTGAAGAGCTGAGAAGTTCATATTACATGAAAGACAGGCAACTAAAATGAAATATTTTCAACATTTTTAAAATTTTGAAGTGTTTTCATTGCTTGTAGGAAAACTATTGATAAGGCAGACTGAAATGTGTCTAAGAAACAAAACATATGATCATGTCCTGATAGTTTCTTTAGCTTAAAAGCAGATGCAGATTAGAAAGAGATACATCTCTCATTTTCTCTTAGTCTCCAAAATCTTTATAGAAGTCTTGGAGCATGTACAAAGTTTTGCACATCAAAATAAACATGGCATTTAAAAATTACCAGGAAAAAAAAAAAAAGTTTATTCAAGCATAGAACTGAAAATGTGTCCTTCTAAAACTATTGACTTAAAAAAAAAATAATCAATACTATTAACCAGATTTAAGTGAACAAAAAGGTATCAAAGCAATCAAAAGAAAATGGAGCACATAAAATTAGTCTTGAAGTCACTGAAGTGCACAATATAGACTGTCAGTGTATGGGAAAGTTAAGTGTTCTAAAACTTGAAAAGTACAGTTTCATGGAACTCTGGGACTAAAAGAATATAGTTATTTAAAAAAAATTGAAAGCAACTAACACAATAAAAAATATTGTATTGCATTGATCCAACTGACATAGCTTGATTTATTTCTGTAGGCATCTCATGGATCAGAAATGAGGAACTTCTGAAGACTTAAGAAGAAATGCTAAATGAACAATCAAAAATGAAATTCTGCCAAAGAAGACAGACTGAAATACTTATTTTCTATTCAGTTAAAAACTGAAAAATATCCTTTTTAAAACCACATGTCTGGAATGAATATGACAAGCCTATAATTCAGAACAATTTAAAAAAAAAAGTTTTAAAAGAATTTTAAAATGTCTTCCTGTAATTAAAGTTTAAATTAACTTTCTGCCAAGTTGGCAACAGAAACTATTGGCCTTTTTCATGTTAATTTTGGATATATAAATCATCTAAGTAGGAAATGGCATTATTTCTTACAGCAACAGGATCCTGAATATTGTTGCAGTGTGGAAAAGTTGGAACAGTTCCTTTTTATGTCAACAGGGCACAAACATGAATCCTGACTCAGGGGTCCTGAACACAGCCCATGTCTTTACATTAGTACCTTCAATGGCTCTACTGATTTTACTTTAGGGGATAACATATGCTCCACATATATGCAATAATAATTTACAACAACAGCAAAAACTAAAATGGGTCTCCAGGTGGGTTGCATAAAAACTAGTGGATCCTGGAAGACACTTAGCTGTTTTGGAGAAGTTAAGAAGAATATATTTCTGGTGTCACCAGGAAATTGAGAACAGATCATTTGTGTGCACCTTGTGGAGCAGCAGCGTGTTGCTAAGCACAAACACAGAAGGCAATGCTGTTGAACTGACCCTGGATGGCCTGGGAGCAGAATTTTTAATCAGTCCCAAATTTCACAGTAAATGTAAGGACACAAGAGCTACTTTGTAAATGTAGTGTCTCCCACTGGATGTGAAGAAAACAGGGAAGAGTGGTATTCAGCAACTCCTGTAGGTTCCATCACACAGGAGCTCCCTCTCAAACAAGGGTGCAGAGACACCTACAAATTCTGCAGGATTAACTGTTTATTATTTGTATTTTGCGATCAGCCTGGTAACTCAGTGATTCATTTTTCATAGTCTTCAGGGTCTCTGAAGCAAAATCTGAGCAGCTTTCAGTCCTAAGCTATGCCAAACCCAGAATGTAGAAAAAATCTGAACTGCTAGCAGCCAAGGTAACTGAATGGTGCTGGATGGTCACACCAGTGGTGGCGATGTCAATAAATCTGTTTCTCTTTCTAACTTTAGAGCACCTAATATACTTACAGAGCACACCTTCAAAACAAAGGCAGATATTGAAAACTGGTCTTACATTGCCCCTTATTTTTTTTCCTCTGCCTTTCCTCCCACAGATTTCCCATATCTGTCTCTGTTGCCGTGTTTTCACAACAGCTTGGGACTCCAATTTTTGGCATGTTAGAACTTCTTGGCTCCTGAACATAATCATGTTGAGCAGAGCTTGGTCTTACCTGAGCTGTAGCAGTTTGTAAATGTCAAAGGTATGAAAAATTCAGAGTGGTACAAAAATGATATTGTTGGTAACATGTTCCAGTTGGTTTTCTGATATAAAGTCACTGAAAAATGTAAGTTGAGAACTGATGGTCAACTTGTTAGTTCTAAACTTCTCACACAGCAAACCAGTTGTGCTTTCTCTTTCTTATATATTATAAGCACACATATGACCTTGTATTTTGGTATGTTAAATACTTAACATGACTACTTTAAGAGAGAAATACTATATTGTGTTAATTTTCCTGACACATGATACATTAAGTTTTTACACTTAATTTTAATTTGGATATATGATTTTAAAATAATGTATAGCTTATACAAGAGTCTGAAATCTGTACCTAATGGACTTCAGGAAAAATTGTGGTGTCTTCCCAAATCTGTTTCAGCAGCTGTCTACACAGCAGGAGGAACAAGCTTCCACATTCCAGTAACTGCTAATTACCACTGATGCACAGCCCTATCCTGTGGCACTGCCACCTCATTTCAAAGCAGTGCAGGAATGGCTGTGGTCAGGGCTCAAATGAGTGTTTTCTCTGCCTTTGGGGGACCACTGTGTCTCCCACTGAGTCTGAACTGGGGACATACTTTTTGCTGAAATTCAGGAGTTCTATGTAGTATGGCTAACAAGGTTTGCCTTCAGATTTCTACTGGATGTTCTATGGATGTGTCATCTGACTCCCACATGACTTTACAGCTCTTTTTAACATACAGGTATTTTTTCACTCTAATAAGCATTCTACCAGGGCTTCATGTTTAGCTTTACATTTAATGTGTTTGCTAGCAATCATGTTCTTTGGTAGAAAGCCTCCATTTGCAACCAAGAATGACACCATCAGCATGTGAAAGTCCATCCTGCACTGTCTTTCTCTTTTAACAGATCCAACATGGAGCAGTCAAAAGTTATTTAGCAATTGACATTGACATAACTTTGCCACAAGCAACTGAAGCAATTACAGGACCTGGGATGGGTGCAGCTGAAACACCTTGATAAGAAAGCAATGAAAAATGACACATCACACAAACAGAATGGTTTCATCAGTGCAACACTAAATCAACATGTATGTTTCTGGCACTCCCCATTCTTTTGATAATGGAATAATCAAAAGAAGAGGAGGACTGATATCCCCAATTTTTTCTGACAGACTGGAAATGAACTAAAATAAAGCATGCCTGTGCACTGTCATTTGACTGTATTTTAGTGAAGACAGTTTCAATTTAGTGCTCCATAAAACACTTCATATTTTAGTCTGGCTTGCCTGTGGCTGGTATAAGAAGATAATCTGTTTGTTGAATTTTTCCTTCATTCCCTAACAAAAATCAGTATTTACCATGACCACCAAAATCAGGCAGGATATCACAACAGCAACAGAAGAATAAATCAAATTTGGAAAACAGGTTACCTGATATTCTGTCCCTCATGCAGACAGTATATGTGAAGAGTGGCAAGAGTTAATGAGAGAAACACAATGCTCTGACCACTTGGGCAGAAAAGGCATCGCTACACCACAGAATTAGCTGCTTTCCCCTTCCTATTAAAAGAATGAGATCTATCCACAAGGAAGCATTTATTTCTGGGCCACTTCAGTTTACAGAATAATTTGGTATTTGTCAATTTCTCTTTCCAAAGTTAACCACAAGTATCATTAGATGAGTAAGCTGATTTCTCAGAAGACATTTAGTATTCTTAATACTTCACAGTATTTTTCCCTTTTCACTTACGGTACCAGTAAAGTCCCTTTGATAGCATATCCAGATGAAATGTCTTCTCATCCTCCAAATGTTACAACACATTGCAATTACAGGAGCTTTTGTGAAGCAATAAGGTGCTTTATTTTAACACAAAAGGCAAGCCTTACTCTGAATATTTCCATCTACTACCAGGCAAAGAGATCTTCCTATTTGTGCATTTCTATTAGTGTAACATTGTGCAGTGAAATATCAGCTACAATAAATAATGACAACTCTTTATTAGAGAAGGTTTCCAAAGGTGTGAGTAGCAGAAGGAATGCACAATGGTGCCTGAAAAATCATCCTTTCAAGCTGCAAGGATAGAACTTGCTAAATGGAAGCAAAACTAAATAAGTAAGTCTATAGAATCTATTTACTGAAGATAAGCATTTAAAGAGAGAGTGCAAGAGAGGGGCAAAGTATATTAAATGATTTCAATTAAAAAAGTTAAAATTTGGTTCAGTGTGTAAATTATGTTACAAGTCTTCAGGAAAGAATCCAGCAAAATATTCTGGCACTATAAAATTTCTTCATAACATTTTTACCTTTTTTTTTTTTTGTAAATCAAATGTTCATGTTTTTTAGGTATTTCAGTAGGAAAATGCCTAGCAAACACTGCACATATTTTGATTGTTATCTGTAATAAGGTATTTTCCCACTTATTGAATTTTGTTGCTATTAAAATAAGAAAATAAGAAAACTTCAGCCTTCTCATAAGGAGAGTAATACTTCAAATTCAAGAAAGTAAGGCATGGAAAGGGCTATAAATAAAGCTTGATAAAACTTTCAAAAGGCTAATATCTGCCTTATCTGTCTCATAGCTGCTCAGCTTACTGAAAACACTAATTGTAATAGGAAACTTTAGCACCACTGTCAGTTCTGACTGACAGCAAATTCAGCCAGAAACCATATGAGTTCTAGTACTAACTTCATTTATTTTTAACCCTTTCTATATTTACCTCTGTATACAAAGCAGCTGTTGATTTCTGCTGAAGATTCACTCAACTGACATGGTCCCTGCTTGGGCACTAAGCAATATAAATATTGGATCTTAAGACTGGACAAGACACAATCTCTGTAATTGTTTATTACATTATTGGTTACAGCCAAAGACTTTTTCCTTTTAAAAATGCTCTTATCTCATTGCCCTAAACTAGATATAGGATTTATGAAAAAGAATGTTAAAAGGGGGTGTTGAGAGAATATTTAATATCAGAGATTAAAATCATTTTAGCTATCATTTATTCCCAAGGCTTCTTTTATTATCATTATCATCATTCTCTTTTATGCAATTATTATGAAAGCACATCATAGTTTTAGTTTAACCCCATGAGATTTACAATCACCAGAAGACAGTTTGTTTGTATTTTCAGTGTTAATTTGTCCAGTATGATAAGCAATGTCTAAAACAGCCAGTTATGCTTTTTGTAAAACAAACAAACAAACAAAACCTTAAAAAAATCCCAAAAAACCAAACAAAAAAAAAAAAACCCAAAATCTCATGACAGACACTGATAAAAGAACTTGAGGTATTTGAATTCAGATGCACAAAATCACTGCTGGACTGTATATAGAACAGCAACGTTTTTCTGCATAGAAAAGGATCCAGGAAATTATGTTAACTACACTCAGCAAAAGAAAAGGAAAGCAGCTCACAGGGAGATGTAGGTAAATAAGCTTGAAAAGAACACAGTACTGGAAAAAGAAAGAATAAAGCCTCCATCCTATGACAGAGAACCACTAAGAAACTCTCTAATGTAAACAATTGCCTGAAGGGGTAGTTCATGCCCCATTCTGGATAATTTATAACCCTAAATTCTCTAAGTCTGATCACTTTGCTCTTGGCATAATTTTCAAGGTTTCCCAACTCAGGTTTGGAGAGGAAAGTGATAATAAATATGGAAATTAATGTGGAGCTGACTCCTACTCATTTGAATGGCCTTAAGGCACCTAAATTATGCCTTGGGCATGCGATTTCCAGTGAATAGGGACATTTATGCTACCCACTTCAAACTAGTAACCTAAACTCTCCTCATGCTCTCTGCAGACAAATAGATTGATCTAAAAGGAAATAAATTTATTCTAAAATAAGGGTTCCAATAGGGAAAGGTTTTTAGACATACCTGCCTTAAACTTAAATTCTTTACCTGAATTCCATAAACTTGAATAATACCTCCAAATCAGATAATTCTGCATACTGGAAATAAATAATCAATACACTCATAAACACAATTATTTGATCTGGAAACAGTCTACCTCAGTCTCTTTTGATAAACCATGCTGCTCTTCATAAAGATGAACCCATCCCTGTATCAAATACTTCAACAGTGGGAAAGTATGTGTGAGAAAAAAAAACGGATATGGCCTACTCCTAGGTTACCTTAACATAGCCAGAAATCTTTGTTAACAGAGAAGTCACCCTTTAGTCCAGATAGCAGGGAATAGAAAAATCACATTCCTTTACCACATTTTTATAACAATTCCTCTAATTTTCCTAACTATTATTGCTTTTTAATGTTATTATTAATACTATTATGATTGCAGGCACTCAGATTCACTCAAGCTGACCCACCTGAATTGTTTGAAAGCAATACCACATTGACACAGCATGGTACAGGTATTTTGCTTTGAAAACTTCTTAATACAATTTCAAGAAAACCTAACATACATTTTAAGAAAATGTTAAAAGTATTTATCATTTTTATAAGCACTTTGGCAAATGCACAGCAGGCATGCTATCGTTACAGAGTTAATTAGGTATTTTGATACCTACACTGATTATTCATTATCACATTCTTTCCAGGGAAACTCAGACCCTTACAATATGTGCTAAGAGAGAATCTATTTTGGTGCTTTAGGATGGGATTTCTGACCTAAGATATGTGCAATGTAATTTCTATCTGTGCTAGTCACTGTAGGATTCTTGTATGCTTTATGGGGAGAAACAGGCAGTGCAATCCTATAGTCAGATATAGAAGGCTATTTTGGGATGCAGTGAATCACACTCGAGAAGTTCTGTTGTTCTCCACATATTCTAAGAGGAAGTAAGCATGATTAATTCAGATGCAGACATCTTTCCTTTAGATATCTCTGTTCAGTTACATTAATTCACCCACAAGTGGTGCACATACACATTTACACATCTGGGTGTTACTCCAGAGCTTCATAAATCAGCCAAAAGCGTTTCACCTCTTAATTAATGAACAGAGTAACCCTGCTTATTTTTCTTAAAGCAGTATTTCATCATGCATTCATATTCTAATCTATGACAAACATATTTGTGAGCACTCAATCCCAATTCCTTTAGCATATCTTTTTTTTTAAATGGTACAGAAGCATATAAAACATTCTTCAAGGAGACAGATTGCATGAAGCTGGTGCAGCACCAGCTCAAAAAAAAAAAAAATCTGAACACTTGAAGTCCCAAAAGCACTCTAAATTCATTAGCATGGTCCTAGTTAACTTTGCTGTCTAGAAGAAGTTTTGGTGAGTTTGGATTCAGTTCTATACTAGCACAACTGTATAGCTTCAAGTTGTGGAACAAGTTAAGTGAGTTCTACATTGAAATTCTCTGCTCCATACTTAACTGTATGGCAGAAAAAAGCTTAATGACAAGCACAGCAAAGCAGCCCACTGCACCAAAACCCAGCAAGAGACAGATAATTCCAATTATTCAGTCTGCTCATCAAATCTTTCTACAATCCTAAACTAAAAACTAGCACATTCTAGACCTCTACTTTTATTTCTCCAATATTTATTTCATCTTGGAAAACACAGAACACACTTTCTTGTAAGTTCTTCAGCTGGAAAATTCTTATTGCAACATCTGTCTGAAGAAAGTTAACCAAAAGGGAGAGAAATTTATGAAGCCATCCATTGGTATAACCTTAGTGTATCTCTAGAAAGCTTAGCTGTGGATTGATGGAGGATACAGATAGGATGATGCCACAGAAGAGGGAAAGGGAATGGTTTGTGCAGCAGGAAAGGAAGTAGCTACTCTGATCTGCTCTTCACTTCATCATGAAGGTAGGCATGCACTCTGCATTTATATGGGTGCAGGATGCAAAAGCCAGACATCACTCTGCTAAGTCTGACCTATCTCTCATTCTGACGCCATTTTCCCACCTCTTTAAATTGTCTTAAAGCAACACAGACTCATAGTTATGCTCATTTTTATCATAACTGAAAAGCATGGGAGGAAAGAAACTATGAGATTTCCCCCAGTAAATGAAAAACTAAACTTTTTAAAAACTAATAAAATTTAAGACGTTATAATGAGAAACATTAAAATGAAGAATAGCTTCAGTCAAACTATTGATACAGACATATGGTATTTGTCTTTTTAGAGAGTATTTTCATGATTTTCAGTAGATCTGTATCTAACTTGCATCTATTGTATTTTGACAAGACCTCAGAAGTTTTCTCAATATTATACAAGTCCAAATTTAATTTGAAGAGAGAAATCCATATAAGCAGAGTTAGAGAGGTCTGTACTCTTCAAACTTATTATTAAGTTTGAAGCAATTAGGAAGACTATTTTCTCAGAATAAATAATATAAAATAATTTTATCAAATAGAAATTAATTGAAATTCATAAACTCATGCTTTTACATTTTCTCTAAATAGATTTTTCTTTCATGTTATTAAAGTAAAAAAGAAAAAAAACCCAAAAACAACTCAAAACCCAAATCCACCTCCTACTGCAGTATTCAGTCTGACAATGCTCAGAAGGATTGTATAATTAAAGCCTGCATGAACTTTATTATTTTCTGGTCTCTTGAAAACCTTATAAATATATTCAGACATTTCCTGATTTAGTCTCTTTTCCTGTACTTCTGGCATAAACAGTGTCGTGACGGTCCCTTTACCCACAGTGACTTTGTACATCATCTCAAGATAAAAGGAAACCCAGAAGTATTTCCGAAGACCCTATTTTGGAAAAATGGATTGAGTGATAAAATCCATGTTTTACATATAAAAGAAAAATCTTTATCTGCAGAAAGGCCAGGGAAAACCTCCTCTCTGTTTTTACCTCTGAGAACTCTTAGCTCAGAAAAGTGATTTGTCCCATTCTCCCTCTCTGTGATCACTGCATTTGTATTCTCAGTATCTAATGTCTTATGATTGGTGGTCCAATTTTAAATTCCCTTTGACTTCTTTTGCTTATTGAAATTTCACACAGTGCATTATGATTGAAATATTTCTTTATCTACATTAGAGTTTCAAATGAGAGCCATGAAGATGAAAGCAGATATAAAGTAAAAGTGATTTGCATAAGCATGTTTTTTTAAAAAAAGAAATTTGATGGTGAATAAGAAAAATTCCATTGTGCAAAAACCCCACTTGGTATGAAGTAAATTCTTTCAAGAATCATAATGTTTTCTATAATTTGGGTTGGAAAACAAATTATTAGATCAGTGGTGTGTTGTTTTCTGTTAGAAGCAGAGAAAAAAAAGCAAAAGTTATAGATTATACCTCCTGAAATTTTGTGCAGAAAGGACACAAAAACATAGGACCTTGTGTAGAATTTCACATATGTTACAGAGTTCTTGCAATTGGCTTTGGAAGCATTTCTAGGGATCCTTTCTCCCACAATCAAGCAGATGAGTCACTCTCTTCATTATAAAGGCAGGCTTCCAATGCCATTTGAGAAACCCTGCCACATCCTGAATAGTCACACGAGACTTTGGTTCAAGATCTATAAAAACACCCCGGAGAAATATCTGGTGTGAGAACAGGTATCAAAGAACAGACCATATGGCATTTGACCTTGTGGTTAGGTAACTGAACCTTTCCTAGATTTTGATTAACTATGACATAATTTAGATTTAACTAATTGAAAAGTGTGCATTTACCTTTAGACACCTCCATTTATCCAAGGTAGAGGCACATTACGAGACTGAAGAAGCTGTCACTTAGGTTTTTAGAAGTAGGCTGCATTGTCACAAAGGTGCACACTTAGATGACTTCTACTAGAGCATCAGAGCCCTATCACTATGTTTAACCCCAAAAAGATAGGGGGTTTGCTTGCATTATGCATATATCATGATATAACTCTCATGATATAACAAAGGTGACTGCAGTTTTCCTGTTTATCAAAATAGATTTTGAATGATCTGGGAATAAAAAAATCCCAAAATTTCGTCATGTACAACATGCTTTTATACTTGTTTTGAAGTAAGATGAAGTCTTATATTTATAATTTATTTTTATGCTGGGTTTCAATAAAAGTCATGACTTTCATTTGTAGACATGGAAATTAATTTCCAAGGCATAGAATTTCTGCTGGGTTTATGACAGATATTGTATTGGGATATCAAATTTCTGATACCTGGCTTCACTCATAACTGACACACAACATTTATGTTAAACAGTATACATTTCATATACATTCATATAAATTTAAATTTGGTTTCATGAAATCAGGGTGGGTTGTGATTTCATGTGAACAACAAATTATAGCATTAAAGGATAACAATGTAATTGATATCCACAAACGAGGATTTGATTTGTATTATCAAAGCACATAATGACATTTACACTCCTATAATTTTTCTGTCTACAGTGTAACTGGATATAGCTGGAAAGGTCAAATATAGAGTCATTTACTGTTTGTAACAGGAATGATGTAGTAGCTGCAAGGTCCCATCAAACTAAATGCCCATGACATTTTCATTTGAGTCCTGGCAGTATAAAGACAAACACTGATTAAATTAAAAGCCTACTGTTATTTAGAGCACATGATTTTAATCTGAATAAAGAGGTCATTCAAACTGTCCCAAAACATACTTAGTGATATATTAATCATATATACATCATCATCTCCTTATCATAGTCAACATCTGTCTCTTATATTTCCCCCTCTGTAATCTGCAAACCAGCACACCTGTATCTCTCTCTGAAAAAAGGCACCACCTCTCACAAACCAGCAGGAGCTGCAGCATGCTCCTTGTATATTAAGTGTACAATTTCAAACAGGATCACAAAGGAGACAGTTCTGTAGAGATGGTATTATGTAACCAGATTAAAGGACCTTAAATTGTACTTTAATGAAAATGAATCATACAATGCCTATTTTAAGTAGTTATTTGCTGTTTAAGAGAAGAACTGACTGTTAAGCCACAGATTATTGAAAATCTATTATCAGAAAATACAATCTAACTTTTACTTTTTAAAAGAAATTCAAAACTCAATCTAATCCTGACTTTCATAAGGCAGATACTTTTCCCATAGCTGTAAAATATGTTATGTTCAAACTTATCTCTGTGATCTAATTATAACTCCTTCTGTAAAATGTTGGTACCCTATGATGTTCATGAGTTCTGGCAGAGCCTCATAGACACTCTAATTTATGGACTGATGGAAAAGTCTGTCACTACAATAGATCATGTAATTCTTTAACATTCTGTGTTATTTTTCATAGTTAGAGAAAAAAGTCTGAGTTGCTGCATGACACTGTCTCACATTTCAGCTGGCTTAATTAGCAAAAACATCCCAAAAGAATGAAATTATACCCAACTGGGTATGTCTTATTTCAGTCAAAAATATTCAAGCATCTGAAATATCCAAATCAGAAATGGTTTTTATGTAATGCTATTAAAAGTTCTTCCCATTTTAAAATCTTTTCACAAACAAATCTTTAAACTTAGACTCTGTGCTCACTTCCTGCACTGGCTGAAAGCAAAACAGCAATAAATATTTTAAAACTTTAATAATTTCCAGACCCCTTACAGTTTCAATTAGCATATTAATGCAATGGTTCATTGGTCTTATTCAAGAAGTTAAACTTCTAAATGACTAAATCAAAAGCTTCTATTATATGACTATGGGAAGACTGGTATTAATTGCAAAGGAACAGGGACCAGAGTGGAAAAATGCAAACCCTGCATTTGATTAATTGTTCAGTCAAATGATTTCAAAGGTCTCTTGTCTTTCTCTAATTAGTCTAGCAATTAAAAATTGATCTATATACTGAAAATTATATTTGACTTCATAATTATGTTTTAATCTGCTAGTATCCTATTCAGAAAGATAATTTAATTAATTTCTACATATACTCATTATTATGTGTGTCTAAAAACATTGAGTATGCTTTCAATGAGTTCTCTCAAAAAAAAAAAAAAACAAGCAAAAAAAAAACCAAGCAAACAACTGTACTTGTTCAGATTTGGTGAGCGATAGATTTTCCTGGTAGAAGAACTCAGCGCTGGAAAATAGTATGGCTGGAAGTGGGAGAGAACTGCTGGGTTTCTTGATTCACTGGCCATCACAAATTGGCTGCAATACCCATAAAAGTAATACAGTGTTCCTAAAACCCATGAGTTGTGGAAATCCTCATGAAACTTGGAAATCCTCATGAAACTGATGACTCTTTGGAGGAAGATTCTGAAACTTGGCTGGTTTTGGTTATATAAAATGCTCTACATGTCACCACTACCCCACTGGCAGGAAGAGTTCTGGCCAGTTTTCTGAGTGCACAGCTCCACCTTGGCCACATCTTGCAGGTCTTGCTGTCATTCAGGGCTACAAAGCTGTGCATAAGAGATGCTTTAAACCCTGCAGATTAATCCACTGCACTGTGACATTTTTGTCCTGGGCTATAGAGTAGAGATCAGGAACAGTTATGCTATCTGGAAGAAAATTTCCAAGAGTGTGTGCTGTTCCAAGCACAGTATTTGGCATTTGTTATGATGAGTGTGTTAGCAACACAAAAGACTAAAGGACAATGTCAGTATTTAAAGCTTAAAAGGTAATTTTCTGTAGCAAAGGAAGAGATGTAGTAGAGGAAGGAATTTTTCTTTACATTAGTGTAGCTGCAGGTTATGAGGCTAGAGCTGCTATTGAAGATGTAGAAGGTCCTTTTGCAGGCAGAGCTACATAACAAGATTTCTCCCAAATGGAAACCACCAGGTTCTGCCCTGACCTTTTATTACAATAGTTTTGTTGATGATTGAGAAACCTTTACAAGACAAAGAAGGGTACTCATACAGGTCTCCATTCTCAACACAGAGGTGAACACAGACTTGTAGCTGCAGAAAATGGTGATTTTCTTTCTAGTAAGAGAGATGGGAAAGGCTTAGGAGGTTACCAGATCTAGCCAGTTCTCTAATGTGATGAAGTACACTCTAGATTCTATAAAGAGAGTCCTTAAGACATCATAGCCAAAAGTGTGCACGTAAGATGAAAATGCACTCCAGCACAGGTATGCACAGAGGGTGAAATACATCCAGATACTATAGAGACTCACAAGATGAAATCACAACGGGTACAGAGTCAAGCTGTCATGGTAGCAACAGCCAAACTTCTTCTGTTGAAATGTGTCCAAGTACTTGAGGTAGGGATGTGCACTGTCGAGTGATGAGATTGGCAAAGAGACTACCTAGGAAGAAGAGGAGGCTCTGAGAAGGCCTGAATAGACAAGCCAGATGCAGCTGGGGATATAAACATTAGGGTCCCTCTGATGCCAGGCATAAGGGTATAAATAAAAGGTCAAGGAAATCATGTTATCAGACACCCAGATTGTCTTGTTATTACTCTACTTTCTGATTCCATTTTGGACTATTCAAAACAGTTTTTTGCAAGAAGGGAATGGTGCGGGAGGTCGTGAAGTCATAGGCAGTACAGCTGTGAGGCAGTCCACGTCACTTGTTCTCAGGGACAAGAAGTGCTTCTCTCTGATTCAGCTGTCTTGGTCTGCCTACAAGGCCCAGCCTTGCTCTCTGCCAGGCCAGGGTGGCACAGGATGGCCAATCCCTGTCATTTCTCACTCGTCCACCACTCATCAATCTCTGGCCTTGATGTTGTTCTGTCCATGAACCTGATGAAGAAGGGCCTCAGTTTGACAGAATTTGACTAAATTCTATTCTCTTTGGAGCAGTTGACCAACTGCTCATGGGGTTGTCATTTCACAGTTTTAAGAAAACATCAGTCCATGATTCCTTAAGTTTCTAAAGAGGGAACACATGCTTCACTGCTAGAAACCAATGAACAAAGATGCTGAAATTGCTCTTCTTCCTCCTCCTCTCTCCACTAGCAACAATGAAGTTCAGAGTTTTTCACACATTCATTCCCTGCAATAAGCAAAGTATCAGCTCTGTCTTCATGTCCCTCCTAAGGATTTTTGTCTAAATGACCCATCTTCTTTTTAGTCAAAACCAGCCACAACTCTCCGGCCAGCACAATCTGTCTTAAAAGTTTCTCTGGTTAAGAGTGGAGAACACCTATGCTAGGGGTAAAGTTGCATTACATGGATAAAATAATACAAGAAAATATAAATATGAAAGTATATTTGTCTCTGTGACAGCTCAGTTTACCACAGAAGTTCAGCTCCTTGGAAGCCTGTGACCATAATAAAAATAACTGCTGGCAGATAAATAAATCAGAAAAATAGTAATGTGAAATGTAATTAATGAAAAGGGATCTATCCCAGGAACTAATTAACATGAAAAGTTTGTGGCACGGCTAAACAGCAGTAGTTTCCAATATCTCTATGAAGTTACCAAATCTTTCATTGGTACGAATTTCTAAGTGCTTTCTGCAAGAAAATTCAAATAGGACACAAATTACATTTTCTTTTTTCCTTCTTTTTTTAATTTCCAAGTGGTTTTTTCCCCCCTCAAAACCACAAATATAAACTCAGGTTAATTTCTTCAGTTGCTACTTACAGAAATGGAGTTCTGGGGGAGCTGGCCAGTTTTCTGTTAGTATCTCATCCCAGCCTTTACTGGGTATTGGATCAGATCCTTAAAGAATAGAGACAATCCAATACTGTTGCCAGAACTAACCAATTTAAAGTACCAGACTGAAAAAGAATGCAAGGTTACATGCTTAAAAGAAACAAATGCCTGATATATAGACCATACCTGATTAGTCAGCACCAACTTATTCTCTGTTTTGAATTGCCTGTTAATGTTAAACCTGCATAGAATTTTAAATGTATTTTTCCAGTCTCTATCTGTGTTAATCTACTTCAGAAACTGCCCAGGAAAACACCATATCGTAGTCAAATATGTTGAAACAAGAAATGTTTTGTTCAAATATGCTAATAATCCTCAGACTCTTGTCATGTTCCTACCATCAGTACACAATTTGCTTGTGTAGAATTTCAACAACAAGCATTGTTGGTTTCAAAGGAGTTTGGCATTTGGTGTTTTAAAGTAGCTATAACACAGAAACATCTGTACCAATCTATTTCAGGACCAACACTAATTTTATCTCCCTTATATCCTGCAGGAATAACCAGCTACAGCTCAACGTACTTACTAGACAAATACAACTCTGTTGGCTGAAAATCTGAGCTCTCTGCTATGTTTGGTTGACTCCTATTTCAGGAATAGAGTAAAAAACAAAAGCAAAGGCAGAAGCAAGACATCTGTAAATGGCACTGGCTGTCACAAATCTTGACAGCTTCCACTGACCTATAACATTAATATATCAGCTTTTCACTTTTTAAGACCTGAAGTGTAAAGAGCAGTTTCCACACTCCCTTTTGCAAAATGATAAGTTCTAGTCAGCCACAGGGGAAAAAGTGACAGTTACCCAAAATGAAGGTCAGTGCTTAACCCTGTAGCTTTGCATGCACACAATTCAGCTGCTAAATATTGCCTGTTTCTCTTTCCTTACCACTATAGCCAAAGCATATTAAAAAAAAACTGGTGTAGATATTTCATTCTGTTATCTTTTGCCAGCTGTGTTTTTGACTGGCTGAGGCATTGCATTGATGTAACACACTGTGTCAAAGCTAGCATTCTTCATAGAATTGATTCAACTGCATCTAATCCTGTTCACCCACCTGTGACATCTTCAGATTTTCTCCTTCTCTCCAAACATCTGAGGAACTATGGGGATCAGAGCCATGGAAGATCACTTTCTACTAATAATATTAATGACAGACGAACTTGAGCCAGCTCAACCTATCTGAACCTTCAAAACACAACTGGATTTTGGAGGTACTTCTGGGATACCCTGTGTAGCCACAGGAGATGTGCTTTCTTCCTAGTTTTCTGACATCAGAAAGATTCCAGATACTGAGTATGGTATACAGGGCATGTGGTGTAGTGGGGTCAACATAGAAAATATGTAGGTTTTATCCCAACTCATTTCACAAGGCCTGTAATCACCCGACTGGTATACACCAGCACACATCATGATGTCAGTCTGCTGCTGCAGTCCTCAGTCAGCAGGAAAAAATATATAAGTTCACAGTTGAATTTAATTAAAGAGAGCATGAAAATAAATGTAAAAAACAATTTTGGATACCAGTGTGTGCAAGGGCAGAGGGGCAGCAGTGGGAAAAAGGGACTGATTTATGAAACTTAATTTTAAAATCTGAGGTCAGATAGCCCAGATTTCCAGAAACTTTGTGGTTCTTCCTTGTTTGTATCAGTCTCACTCAGCACCACATTTTCAGCACACCAACCCACTGACTAGCTTCAGAGGGAAAAAAAGCTGCACAAAAAGTTGTAATTTCTCATGAAGAACAGTTTAATATGTCAAAGACCTCTGGCCAAAGCTATCCTTCATTTCATGTTGTCTGGGCACAAGTATGTCCCCATTTTCCACTAGGTGATATAATTTCAACAAAAACTGCATGATGCTATGTAAATTTACTCCATCTGCTTTGATATGTGTTCAAGGTCATGTTGGTTCTTTCTGACTCGAGGGACTATTGCTACAAAAGGGCTGAGTACAGGAAGAAAGAGATGCATTCAAAAGGGCAAGTTAAAATAGAAGAAAAAAATGTTAGGCATGATTTTAAAATTATAAGGTCTCATCTTCAATAAAAAATTGAATAAAAATCTTTCTAGATGCCAGAATATGTAATTTGAAGATCTTTTATAACACAAATGAACAGGAACAGTGAACTCTTCATTAATCTTCAGCATCATTTGATTGAACAAGGACTTTCAATTCTGTACTTTCTGTCTGACTGTACATTGCATATATATATATATATATTTATTTATATATATATATATGCCTATACAAACAGCACAAAAGGGTGAGCAATCTCTTAGGTGAAACAGAACATAAACTGAGAATATGAACATTATTTTTTAAAGAGTAAACAGAGAATCTATTTGCCATCAATATTTACTAGTACGCAGAACTGAGTAAAAAGTGAGGAAGCTGAAAACTAAGCCAGGTATTTCCCAGTGATCATAATTTTGAAGATTTGGGATGATGAAGCAAAGCCTTACGCCACTGGGTGGAGGGGTGGAAAGGGGTTTTTACATTGCCAAAACACACAAACATCCTGTAAAAAGAGTGTAGGGTGTGTTATTACATTTTCACAGAAGAAAATAAGACCAACAGAAAGCAAGTTCAGCAACAAAAAGGGGCCATTGATTCTGAATTTATTAAAAGTTGGTGGAAAGATGCAATTTTCAGCATCACTAAAGGATGCTTCTATCTGTTGTTATTTTGCCATGGAAAGTAATATTTCACTGTATTTCTGTCAGTTAACATCTGTATCTGCTGATACTGATAACAACATAATCATACTTGCCCTTACGCATTACAGAGCACAACAGTACCAGAGTGTGAGCTTTTGGTGACTGCTGCAGATCAGCTTTTACCTGGACACAGAGTGCACATCACTAATTGGCAGAACCAGTCAGAAGGGCTTTGGAAACACAGTATGTAGCCCTGACCTCCATTTAGTCATGTCTTCTTTCCTCTCTTCCTTATTTTTTCATTCTTTTTTAAATTCAAAAATCTTACAAAAGTGAGGGTGGGAGCTAAAATGTTGTGTGCCTTTTGAGATAACTTTAAAGCAACTTATTCTGGCCTTCATCAACCTGTTAAAAATCAGTACTTGTTTTTTTTTATTTTGATTTATCTATTTGGATTGGATTTGGTTTGCGTTGCACTTTATTTCAAATGAAGATGATAAGGCACTCTTAAAAACGTCCCTTAAAGATTCCTTTTAAAAAGCTACATGATCACCATATAAACAGAGATATTGATTTCCCTTTAAATTTCTCTTGTTTCCTCCATAGGCATGGAAGAAATCAAAGGATACTCTCATCTTTCTGTTGAACTCCTGCTAATGGATAGTACAAGTGAAATTACATTTTCTCTCCCTCTTCCTTTTTGCTAAGTACTATTAACAGGTGCTTGATTTCTTTGGTAGGGAGGAAAAGGGCCACTATATGTATGCATTAATTTTTTATCATCTGATTTCTTTTTTTCTTGTAAAGCTATGGTTTTGGCAATGATAAAAACATTCCTAGCAGTAGAGCACAGTTAGGGAGCATTGCTATTCATTGGTAAATACAAAGTTGATTATCACAAGAATTTAGATGTGTTTGATACACATAGACATAGATCAACATCACTTATTTTCCATATGTTTATTTACACTACGGATGCTTTTTAGACACCTTATGTGGACCTAAATTGTATGACCATGAAATACATTATTCCAGCATAGGACTTCTCAGAGAAAACAGTATTTTGTCTTGTTCTGTTCTGCAGATAAACACCCATTTTACTGAGAGAATTACACTGATCTGAAATCAACACCACAAAGGAGCATTATGTTTATGGTCCTATAATGCTAAAGTCTTTTGATATTTTAATCTATTTTAAACGTTGATCTGACTATAGCCAAAATGCAAACAAAACCTTCATTTTGTATTAGCTTGTACTTCATTTATGCTACTGCATAAATACAGCCTCCTGCTACCAAAGGGGAACTCACAAATCATGTACAAGATTGGCTAGTTAATTGCTCCTTTTCACAGCTGAGAAAAATGTACATTAGTTAATGTTATGGGAAATTTGCTATATCAGTTACTCTCTGCAATTTTTGTCACACCTCCGTTGATTATAGCATAAAGTTGGTATTTCAAAAAGTCATGAGAATCAGCTAGCAGACTGCTTTAAAATTACTCAAATGTCAAATTTCAGATTTACTGTTATGCAGATGATAGTTTTAAAAGTTGGTAGGAGAGGGAATTTTGACATGTTCATACATTAACAAGCAATACTTCCTATGTCTATTAATGACATGTAGTACTATATAACATCTTGAAAACAGTACACTGCTGCCTTCAATGTTTCAAATATTCCCAATTCAATGTTGACAACACAACATTTCAGAAGTCCTGCAAAAGCTATTAGTCTACAGATATTTGGTAGGAACCCTTGTATATTCTGAAACCAGCTAGCAAGTGCTTCCAAGGGAGCCAATTGCACCCATGGGAAAAGAATTGGGGTTACACCACCACTGACCTCATTCATCACTTTCTGACAGTGGCCTAGATAAAGTTTGCAGTTTTTCCTGTAAATGCTGCTTTGGGAAGTATAAATGCACCAGGTGTGGTGGTTCAGTTTCAGACTAACCCATTGTTTCAAACCAACAAGGAAGGTATATAGCTTTCACTAGTTGCAAGCAGCCCATATGAACATCTAAAAAAATCAGACAAAGAAATTGTGTATGTGATGATGATTACTTTGTTTTGGATCCCAAGCATATGATTATATGCTTCTGTTATAAATTTTACCTGTATCATGTCCCATATCTCTGCCCTCAGATCTTCTTTGAACTGTTTAATTAGAACAGCCTTGGATGTTCTGATTCTCTGAGGTACTAACACTATTTAATTACTTGGATATACCAATAACTGAAGTATAAGACTTAGTAATGACATGTTTACAAATTACAATAGGAACAAAGTGTGTGTCTTCACTCAGTTCCCCAAGTACAATGCTGACTGAAGAAAAAGAGCTTTCTCTTTTCTCTTACTTCCTTATTAACCCAGAAACTGTTAATAAATTAAACCAGAGTTTATTATATAAAGGAAATGGAGTCCTTCCCACACTGATGGATTTTAATAGCAATTATATTTGTATTCTTAGGCTAATGCCCATCACAATATTATCTAAGTGTTCTCCAAAGATTCAAAGTGACGTATGACAAGAAGTATAATTTCCACTTTTCTGACTCAGTATCTTCTTTGCTGATAAAGTATTTTTAACTTGCTTTCTATTTCCTTGTGCCTTTTTATTTCTATTTTTTTGGTGCATTTATATTTAGAATGTCTTAAAGGAATAAAAATAGAAGAGAACACTACCCGTTTTACAAGGATATTTTTGTACATAAATGTTCTCTGTGCACAACTAAAAACACTTAAACCATAGAAAAAAATTTGACTGCACAGGATGTGAAGGCAGCTTGCCAAACAAAATGTATTCAGTTAGAGGTGAGGCCATGCATGTGTTAAAATTTTAGCCAGTTTAGCCACTTGGTGCGAAAGGCAGATAACCAGATAGAAACTTTTTGCTTTTGAAGAATTGTGAATACAGGGTTCAGTGTATGAAATGAGCTGAGACTTCTTTCTTGCATCCTTTCATGTCTCTTTATAGACTACCTTGAAATACAGAATCATAACCACCACAAAATTACATACTTCTCCTCCCTTGCTATCTCCTACACTCCAGATAGTCCCAGAGTGAAAGATAAAGTAAAATTCTAGCCATGTTTTAGTCAGGATTTCACCACAGAAGAAAATGAAGATAGAAACTATATGTCGACTGTACAGTTTCCTCTGTGGGAAATAGGAAAAAGTGTGATTTTTATCCAGCCTAAACCACATCCCTTCCACCACACAGTGCAAACATTTCTGACAGATGAAATGTTAGTGGAACAGGGCTGCTGTTCCTGAAACATCCTACCCTGTAAATCAGCATAAATGGAGCATATATGAGCCATATTCTGCAAATGGTAAAAGAATGGCTTTTCCTGATAATTCCCAGCATATATTTAACTGTATTCTAGCCTGAACTTCAGTAAAATGCCACCAGGTTTGCTCATCTTTGCTTTATTACAGGATTACAAAATGGTCTTGTGATTTTGTTTACAAACGGTTTGATTCTGTTAGCTTGTTACAAGTTTTTGTTTGTTTGTTTATGTTTCTTTGTTGTTGGCTTTTAGTTGCTTTCAAGTTAATTTTTATTCAGTTTCATGTGAATAAGGGGTAATTAAAAGAAACATATGCCATGAAAATATTTTTCTTCTTAAATTTCATTTTGCAAAATATTTTCTTAATAAGCACATCTAGAAATGAAGACTTTTGCCTATCTACTCACTATTCATGTGGCATTTTTAATAGGAAACTAATATTTTTATTTTGATTATTCTTTTAAATCAGCCTGATTTCACAACTGTTTGTCATTTTGTCTTTCTGAACTCACAATTATCTCTTTGTAGATTCATCTTTTGTATTGCAAGTTGGACCTTATATTTCTGTATTCTTTAAACATTCAGGAATTCATACAGCTATCTAACTCATCATGAGACAGCAAAGACTTTTCCTTGCTCTCATGTTTTTCTTTTACAAGATGTAAAACCTCGAATAAATATTGGAACACTACTTCTTTAATTTCCACCATGATAATGAACCATTATACCTAAAGTTAATGTGTGGCTGCATGAAAGGAAAAACAAATCTTGAGAAAAATATATCTGAAAAGAATTTTGAATTTTAGAAAGTCAAATGTGAACATTATCATAAATGAAAAATGGGAAATTATCATAAATGTTGGGAGAAAAACCTCTATAATTAAAAACAGTGCCATGAAGTATTTTAATAGTATCTTAAGTAAAGGTGTCATATATGGATATAAATCACTCTTTTGAAAACACCATTCCTATGTTTCAAGATTCCAGTTTCAAAAGAATGCATTGGTGCACATTGATTAACAACAGAGATTTGGATTAATTTGCTAATTATGCTTTTCCTATAATTGATGGTAGTCACCTAAAACTGATCATATAGGCTCGACACTGAGTCAAGAGAGAAAGACTGACACTATTGGCAGTATTAGAGAGTCTGCTTTGGAGCAATAGAAAGACTTTAGCAATATTTAGTGTTTAGTTTTAAGGCAGTAGATTGAAAGAATTCCCTGACATCTCAGATCAAAACGTTTTCTTGATCGTTCCCTACTGACTTACTTGATTAGATGTCTATGGCAATCCAATGCTAAAATGTTTCTTGCATAAATCTTAATCTGCAAATTTGAAGGTAAATATCCCTGTCACCACAATTCTATACAAGGAAGGTTTGCAAAAGCTAACAGCTCCTGAAAGCATTCCACCAGGCTCTAACTATCCACAGCCACACTAACCACAATGCCCTGCTGGGTTAAAACTTCCTTCCGTTGCTTTGTTTCACTGCTCTTAGCAGGTACTGCAAAGGACAGAAAGTAATTTCAATTATTGTGTTTTCCATGGTTTTTTCCTTCTGTACTATAAGTATTTTGTAGTTAAATAGAAGACTTCATTCTTTAGGACTTTCATTTGAGGTCCCAGGGCCATAAAGTTCATCAAAATGTGTAAATGGGGGAAAAACAGAGTAATTAAATCACTATGAATTTTACTTCTAATGAGGCTACAATAGTATCCTCTTCATCTTTTTTTTCAATAATCATTGCCAATTTCAGTTGGAAAATAGGTATGGTGACAGAATTAAAATAAAGAAATAAATAAATAAGAGGATAATGATTCTTTATTAGATAATTAGACAATGATTCATCTATTAGATCTTAAAATGTGACCTGCATGTATTTTATGTAACAGTGGAGGAAATACAGTTTTAAAAAACTGTCTTCTAATCACAAAATCAAGATACAAAATTCATAAGTTGAATCCCTGTCCCAGTTGCTTTTTACCAGCTCAGGACTGTCAGGAACACACAAGTTGTGTCAGCCAGCAGTGAAGATCATAAAAGGGAAATTATGAAAATAGATGTATTGCTTACAAGAATGCCCTTCTCATTACAACATGATTTTCAATAATTTACAATCTATGCTAATAAGCAGATCATTTAAAAGTGTTGATAGTAGCAATGGAAATGTATGTCCAATACCAAATGATTATTTTACCATCAAGTTGTTTGAAATTTCAGTTTGAAAGAATTGTGGAACAAGTTCAATGGCAAAAAAGCATGTATTATAAAGTGAAAACCAATTCAAAGTCTCAAACCTTTTCAGCAGAGAGAGGCATATAAAAAAATTGTATCTCCTTCCAGCTAGCAATGCTCATAAAAATATCACGTCCTAAACTACTAGAGGTCATCTTCAAATGCCAGAAATAGTAATATTAGACCCCGATGACACCTTCTGTGCTTCTCTTGGTACATATAACATTACAATACAATTCATACTTGTTATTTCAGTGAGATGGATCTTGCTCTTCTTATTTGAATGTTACAAAAAGGCAAATAATAATGAATTGCATTTGAACAAGTTGTAGTTACTAACACTGGTATTGCAAAAGACTTGTTTTAGTACTGGAGTAAAATGTCATTTTTCAACAAGTTTCCTCTAAATTACCTAACTACTTGACTTTCATAGGCAGTATTTTTTATAACTTCCAAGCTTTCAATAATTTGATAATTTCAATAATTTCATTTTTTGCTTGTTTTTCTGGATGCAAATCCTACATTTTATTCTGACTAAAAGAAGGAATATGACTAGTACAAACAGACTGCAGAGAAAGAATGCAGCATCATTTATATTTTGGCTACTGAGAAAAATTTCACCACTTCTTCATACTTCTTTTTCAAAAGCAAGGTCATAAGATTATTATCAGAACAGTAAGATAGCTATGAAGCCCATCTGCAAAACTATCTTCTCCATCAGGGTGGTCAAAGAAGTTTTTGTAATCTTTGAAATCAGCATAGTGGCACTAATTTGTAAATCCTTCCTTACTTTTGGAAAATGATCTGGATTGAAAACAATGTAATGTATGAGGCTCTGCTTGCTAGTATTCCATTAACTCAATGGGAGATTGTCTCTTTAAAACTAGAAAGCAAATTCAGAATAAATTCAGTATAATCAAGTTATCTTTGCACCTTCAAAAGTCAATATCACACCTTCAGCTCACTGGGAAGAAATATTTCACTTTCCTATCACCTCATCTCCCATCATCAACTGACAATTCATGGAAGGCAAGCAACTCCTGGGGGTTGTTTCACTGTTTTTAATCTCTGGATATTGTGGCAGCCTTATCTGTGAATTTTCCTACATTGCCTAGGTCCTCAAAACGTTCAACATGATTTCAGCATTGATTTTGATTGATGTTTTAATTTCCTTTATTACAATATAATATATAAATGGAAAGGAATTTTTTAAGCTCCCAACCAAAAATGAAATTATACCTACATCGTCATAGGGAGCTAACTTCCCATTAATACAATTGCATTTGACATTTCCATTAAAAAATCTTCTAGTGTTATATTATTATGTCTGTGACAGCACACTGTGGGTTCTGTGGTTACATACTGATTTTAGATTATCACTTTACTCCATGTCCTTTAACATACATAAGAGGTTCACTTTAGAGAAACACTAATTTGTTTTTGCTCTAAAGGAGTAATGAAAAGATATTTACTGAATTCAATTAAACTTTTGCATAATAAGTGTGGTGCTTTTAATTTAAAGAAATTTAAAGAACCTCATGCTTAAGGGAAAATTGAAATTAGGCTCTAAAGTGATATAAAATCTTTTTGCTAATTTTATTACCCAGTTAAATATAGGCTTTTGGACAATGTAAAGGAATACCTCTCAAGAGACACTATGAAACACAGGAAGCCAGGCACAAGTGAAAAGGGAATATGCCAGGAAAGACATGAGACTGGCCAGATAAAATCCCAGAAGCAGCTAAATTTTGCTTACATTCTCAAGAATATGATTTCTGTCATGTTCCCATCATGAGTCACTTTTAAGCACACACACCAGAACAGAAAACAAAGACTTAGGTTTCAAAATCATGAGACCTTTATAGATGTGTAACAATATAATTTTTGACTTTAGTAGCAGCATATGATTTCAAGTACTACCTTATAAAGCAACTCAGACAACAATTACAAAAAAAAGTGTTTAAAAAAATTTAAAGAGTGTTAACAGAAACATTACAAGGTCAGGTAGGTACCTCAACAGCAAAAATTAGTTTTCATAGAGTATCATTAATACACAAATTATTTATTCAGCTACATGCTATATTCTGTCTGGCAGCTTGACCTCTGCATTGCCATCTGGTGATTGCAAATTTTGCAAAAAACACTGTGCCAGCCTCAGATTTTTGCTTGTTCAGAAGATTATCCTTTCTACATTATTTAACTACCTGTCATTTGACCTTGTCTTGAAAATCATTGTATGCTTCTCATGTCACTGCATTCACTGTTGACAGCTGGTGTTTATCATTAGAAGCTGTGGGGGGAAAATTACTCAGTCCAACTTACAAAAGCAGATCATATAAAAAATAAATAGAAATGAGGAGTCCCTAAATACCAGCAGCTAACACTTTGCCAAACAGGGGGAATGTACAGTGGTTAGATCAGGTTTCAGTGTACAGCTGCTGTCAGCATTCCTACTGCTCAAGAAAACAGCTGAAGTGGTACCTGTGGTTTCTAAAGCACTAGCTTTAAAATATGTCAAAATGCAGTATGTTAGTCTGCAGTACAGCTATTTTCTGTGGTGGGCTAAAACCTAAACAAGGTGGTGAGTGATCACTGTTTGTCCCACACTTGTAATCATCCATTACTGGCAACTGTCAAGACAAATTCTGGGCTAGACAGACCTCTGTGCTCAGCTGTATGGCTTCTCCTCTGTTGTGATAAAACACCTGTCAGATGCAGAAAGCAGCATCAGGATGGTGATGTGGGGGACGTCTTATTTCAGGTGTGAAATACAATCCCAGATCTGGCCAAGCTTACGTAACTAAAACCGCACTATGTGTTTTCATTTAAAGGCATCAGCTCTTGTATCATAGACAAATACAGGAATTTAGCCTTTGGTAACTGCTAATGTACTTGGTTGCAGCTCAAAGGGGTATCCAGCTGATTTCCTGCCAATCTTTACATACTGATGATATGAGCTGCTGGAATAGCCACATTTCAGTGAAGGTACTGTTGATGATTATATTTAGTTTTCATATTTATATGTTTAGATTATTTTGAAAGCTCACTAGTGTTGTGTAGGAACAGAAGGGAAAACTTTTAAAACAGTTTCTCTAAATTCTCCTTCCTATACTTGGGAGGTCCTTTTCCTTCATTTGCACTTCTTTAGAACCTGTTGACCCAATTTTACCTGTCTATCATCAAAAAGAGCCCTACGGGTGGAAATAAAAATCTACTAAATGACTTAATGCAAAGACAATACTCTTATGCAGTACCTGCTTATGGATCAGAGGGTTGTTGGGAAGCAGTGTGAAGTACTGCAAAAGCTTGATCTAAAAGAGTATAAAACAACTCCTATTCTTCCATGAATGCTCAATTCATGACAGCTATGTAGCTCTTTCTTTTGACACAATAAAGCTTTTGGCACATTAAAGAGAATGTGAAATTATCTTCTCTCCAATAAGCTTTAGTTCCACTTTCTTGACACATTTGTTTATATTACACATGATTTAGACTTTCAAACTGTTTCTGACACCGTGAAGCCTGCCTTGTTTCTGCAGAACAACAAAAGACTAACTCCATATCCAACCATAAAATTAATTAGGCATTATGAAAAATTATTGGATTATCACACAAATAATTAAGCTGGGAGGGGCAGACATTACTTTGAACATGCAAAGCTGCAAAACTACAGAAGGGTGTGCTTTGCATGGCTTTCATACAGCAGTACTAAATCTGAGGGGCTCAGCCACTGAAACAGGTAATCCTGTGTACAACAATACTCATGCAGCACTCACTCCTAGCTGGTAAAACTAGAAAAAAGAGGGGATAAAGAAATGATTGATGAGTATTCTTGCACATTAAAGGCTAGTGGGTTCACTCACATGTGACTTTCAATAGATTTTTCAATCTTGTGGACTGTGGGCTTGCGGAAAGTAAACAAGTGGCACAGGTTGCAATTCCTGTTGTAGGAGATAAATAGCAGTTTTAATTATTATTTTTTTTTAAATATGCTCATCTGAATAGCACGATCTTTAGAATTATCTTATGTATCTGGTTCTGTCATTAAGTATGCTATAAGTATTCCATAAGAGAGAAAATAGCTATTAATTAACAAGACTTTTAAAATATCATTGGCAAAATCATCCCACTGCCTTTTCATTTCCTTACAGAAAAGAAGTTTTGGAAATCTGCATCACTAGCAAAAAATTTGCACTTCATACAATGCTTCAAACATACTTTTAAAGGAGGAAATAACACTAGTATATTTCCTTGAAATTAATTTAAGCCTTCTCAAATAACATTTTGATTAATTACATGTAAATGAATTCTACATTTATAAAAGAATTTCTTCAGTTGTCAAGGTGATTTTAAGTAGCATAAAATGGGAGTTTCTTTTCTGGTTTACATCAGTACTTTTGCTGCTACTGGAGAAACTACAGCTCATCTTCACAAGGCTCACTTAATGCTTTAAGTACTTATTTGGTTTATTCAAATATAGAAATTAGGAAAATAAACTCTACTGAACTTGTCTCTTTTTATGTAAGAAACACTAATTCACCGCATCTAAATTCATGCTGGATAGATCATGAGCAACATAGTAAAAATTTAGTTATTGTTCATGTATAGACTGTGGCTAGACACAGCAGCAACACCATCTGAAAAGTGCAAGTTTGACCAGACAGCTTCAGCTGCCTGACAAAAACTTCAAATGTCTCAGCTCATCTTTCTAGGAAATTTTCAACAGGAAATTATTTAATTCAACCAAAAAAATCCCACAAATCCATCTGACATCTCATAATTGTGATATTTTTTTACAAATATGAATTTTTTTTTGGTTTTAGCTAACACAAGTAATAAAGGCAGATCTAGAAGCAAATTTAATTAAATGACTACATGCTGCTGAGCTCTGCTGATCAGCAAAAAGCAGTAATTTTTTCTATGTATTTGAGCTATAATTAAAAAGCTTAGGCATGTGGGATGAAATTAGCAAATACAAGTGAATTTTTGTCTTTTTCAGCAGACCAATATTTCATTCACTTTTTTTTCATGGGGTTTAGATTCCCATGTCAGTTCCAAAATCTGTGAACTCTCATTTCAGTGTCCTCTTCACAGAGGTTTAAGATTTAAAGGCCAGAAGGAACTCTTACAGTCATCTGGTCTTTTCATAACACAGGCTATAAAAAAGTCATGCAGTAATTCAGGAATTAAGAGCTTCATTCCTTAGGGTTATTGTATGTGTCTGAGAGAAATGTCGTGGCTTGAATTTGAAGTCATGGCATAACTACAAGATCGCTGAACACATTTTCCCAGAGACTTCATGTGAAAGTATATTGCCTTTATCTAGACGGATTTTTTATCAAAGTTTCAGTTTCCATGTACATGCTATTTTACTTCTGCTATATTACAGAACTGTTTATTGCCCAGAATAATTTGGATCAAATTCTTTTGGAGCCTTAGAATGAGACACCCTTCACTTTTCATTTGTTAAACTAGAGAACTATTTTAAATTCATAATATGAGAGATAAATCTGAATTTAACCATTCTTTTAATCCTCTCATAATTCACCTCCATCAACAGCTTTTACAGCATCATCACCATAACTGAATGTAGCACTTTACCCACAATGTCACTGATGCTGAATACTAAGTAATACTCCTTCTGTATTCTTACATTGGTAACTAATTTTCAAGGTTGACCTCAAGATCCTTTTCAGTGTCATTACATATGAGGATGCATCTAGCAGGAACAACATTTAGTGTTTATTTTAAGCAATTTTAAAAATACATTTAACTACAGTATAGCAGATTCTCCTCAAATAAAACTGCAGTTCTAAGATCAAAGATAACTGATCATTCCATGGTTATTTCTTCTCTTTATTTTGTATTTCCTTTTTTTTTTTTTTTCCATTTCCTTTTTTTTTTCCTTTTTAATTTTCTTCCAGGTTAGGAAAAGGTACTGAATAATGTAGAATCACATGCCCCATTTTATAATACACTACTGTTATAACACCTAAGTCATCCAAATGCTATTTCAGAATTTATTAGTACAAAAAAAGTGTTTTTTAAAAATAAACTGTGTTTTTAGGAGGACCACCATAGCCCTTCTGCTTGTCCACTCCTTAGAAGGAATTTGACAGGACTCTCCATCCATGCATTTTCTTTGTCAAAGCAACCTTCATGCTGAAACCCTCCTGATACTGCAGTAGCTTCTTCTCCCTTGGAGATGAGTCACAAGTCACAGTGACCTCAACCCCCTATACTGTCTGAGCAAGAGAAGTTTAGAAGCACATCCCTTGCCCCAAAATTCAGTGAAAGAATATATTTTTCCTACATGATGGACCGAGAGGTACTTTGAGAGACCAGATAAAGATGACAATAAGATTCAAAATGAATATAATTTACTAAGTACACCAGTCTGCAATTAATCTGGTTTAAATATCAGTAATTTATTTTTACAGGAACTAAGCCTGTGTCCATACACAGTATGATTGACTTCAGTTATTTAAAGAACTGGACAACATTTCAGGTTTTATAGAACTATCTTCATTTATTATTTTTGTTTGATTTTTGTAAGTCATCTCAGTAGCATTAAGATGCATTTTGTTACATTCAATCACTTTGCCTAATTAGGGAGAAACTTTGTTTATTTAAAAAACACCCTGATGCCTTTTTCAGTTGTATCACGACAAATTGCCATTTGTACAGCAGCATCTCTATAGAGACATCTATGTAGCCATGAAAATCTGACTGCTGGATTACGGTCCAATTCCACTATTTATTAATTATTTTTGAATATTTTCTTGCCATTGTTTATTATTTTAATCCCTTGATCTCAACATTTTTGAAGACCCTTCCACAAAGGGGAGTAAAAGAAGTAATTATGTTTGTAGGCATAGGTTTTTAGATATGTCACCTGCTCTAGGAAACGTTACCTGTCAAACAACAGTAAGATGACAGCTTAGCAGAAGATTTTGTACCTATATATTAGATGTCATTATGTATTATTTCCTAAGAACAATTTAATGAGCTTTAATTGCTGTTATTAGAACATTAAAAGTCAAGGAGATCCAGGCCAACCAGCATGCTTACGCTCATTCTGAGCCAGGCTGTGGGAAACATTGTGCAGTGGGCACCTCTGCAGTACTTTCTTATCCTTGCTTTTATGCAACTTGCATGGATACTATACTCTGGACTTTGGAAAAAACTTTGTTCATTTGCTTCCACCAGTATACACATATATCCCTGACAAACATTTCAGAGAACTTATTTTTCTTTTAAACTGGTTAGAAATAGTTATTGATTTTTATATTTTCTGCCATGACTGTTTTATATAATATACAAAAGTTAATTCTTGCATCAAGAACCACTAGAAGTCCTTTATTATAGATTCTTTCCTTAATTACTGTGTCACAGCTTCATGTTTCCTTTTATACTCTTTCTTTAGCTTAACAGCACTTGAATACATTTTTTTAACAATGAAAGTTCTCTAAGAGATGGTGTGAAAATTTTCCACAACCTGCCTACATCCCAGTCAGCTTTTGTTCCCTCTTCTGACACCCTCATTCCTGCTAAGCTTCACTGTTGTATAAAAGGTGCTGCCACACATTTATGCATCACCAATCATAGCTTTCTGTGTCTGAAAAATATTCTGAAAATTTCTAAGGGCAGAAGGAGTATAGAGACTCTGGAAAACATTTTGTTTCTCCATCAGACATCGAGGTGTATTTATGGAGTGTAGATATGGAGGAGATACGTGCCTATAAAGATCCTGCTCTGCACAGGCTGTAAGGAACTGAAGCAGACTGAAGAGTTTCAGACCAGGGAGCCAGTTGAAAGAAGGCTCTCTGCTCTCTGACACTGAGATTCCTTCAACTTGCTGTATGTGGTTGGTAGCTCTCCCATGTGTCTAAAATACCAAAAACAGCTGAACCTCTCAGGAAGTCAGAGCTCAGAAAATTACTCATAAATCTTCAAAAACCCATCTTCCTTTTTGAAAATACAAGAAGCATAGCTTTCTATACTTTTAGGGTGACTGGAGAAAAACAAATCTTTTCAGTGATGTATTTATGTATTAAGAAAACAAGAAAACAGAACATAAATAAAAAATACTTTATTGAACTTTGTTTCAAGTACTAGAATATCTGTACGTTAGAGTCAATAAGCACAGTAGCTCATTTCAGAAGCTAATTTCAAATACGTCTCTGGTGCAGTAGAGCAATAGGTTCTATACATTAAAGGAGAGGAAATAAAATTTTCAATAAAGGGACTGCTAATGCCTATCCTTTTAAATAGATTAAAAATATATAGATAGGAAGAATGCAGATACTGAACAACATTCATTCCTCAAAATTATATTTAGAATCTTTATCTTAAGAGTTAAGATGACATTTAACTGTAAAATACAATACACAGAGGTACCTCTCCTAGTTTTTATGGAAGGAATGGAGTTTCCAAATATTTTACAGCTTTTGGAAAAAAAAAAAAAAAAAAAAAAAAAAAAAAAAAAAAAAAAAAAAAAAAGAGACGCCAAGCACATAAAATAGTGGGATATTTTTATCTGAAAACTCCCTTCCTTTCCCTTCCCTTTCCCATTCCCGCTTCCATTCCCTTTTCTTTCCTCTTCCTTTTTCCCTTCTCCTTCCTTTTTGTCCATAGAAGAAAACAGATGTTTCACTGTTCTCACAAGCAAAAAGACCTCATGGGACTTAAAAAGGTTTGATAAATCAAACTGCATAAGATGCTTGGGAAAATATAGTATTTCAACAGACAATTATGCCTTCTGAAGTTTGGAAGTCAAAATTATGGCTTCCAAAAGTCAGTCTTAAGACCAAACCATAGGAAAATTAAATAAAGAAAAACCAAAGGGTTGTGGTTTTGGTTTTTGGGGTTTTTAGTCTGTTTTTGGTTTTGCTTTCTTTCTTTCTTTCTTTCTTTCTTTCTTTCTTTCTTTCTTTCTTTCTTTCTTTCTTTCTTTCTTTCTTTTAAATTGAAAGCTCACAGGGTAGTCTATGTGGAATCATATAGATAATTTAAAGCAAGAAAATGAAAAAGGTAATCCAATTCAGTCTTCTGGAAATAAAAATGTCCTTGTGCTCCTCTGGATTTCCCAGTTAAGCTTTGAAGGCTGTATCTTCATTGTTATTAGAACAACTAAAGAAAAATGTATTATGTATCACCCCCATTTTTGTTCTGAGTTGCCATGAACTGAATCTGACTTACTGAGTGTAGCAGTGCATTATCTTTAATCCATTTTTAAACATAAAGATTTTTAAGGTCATTGTTAATTAGAGAAAGGTCCCAGTTCTTCCTAACTTGAGGCTGTGGATGCATCACTGTGGTTAAACAAATTTACCTGTTTGGATTAATATAAACATGTGAGAATTAGACTAGCTTACCCCACTGGGTTTCCATCATTTAACTAACATGTATTTTCTGGGCAGGAAGCAAGATAAAGATCTTTCATCCAAATAATAAGCAGTGCTGCTAATAAAACATAATACTGCATGAAACTAAGAGGTGCAACCTGTTAACCTGTTACTTTCTTCACAGAATTATAAAACTACCAAAGGGAATAAAATAAACGTCAGAGAAGGCACAATCAACAGTAGCATTATAAGGACAGAATCAAGGAGAAAGAAAATGTCAAGGGAATTTTGCACCTAATATAGTCCCTTTTAAATTGCTTCACTAGTAGAAATTAGGCAATTGAACAATAACCTTAAATGATTTGCAAGAAAACTGACCGCAGGGTATTTTGGTCTTCATAAGCTACACGCTAGATATGCAGCACAATTTGAAGAGTAGTGTTCTGTTCCGAATCCATAACCTCACAGATAAGAGACTGTCACCTAGCCACTGCCTTTCCACCCTGTAAAGTCACAAAATACTGTGGAGTCTGTCCTCTCTTCGATGAACTCCATTTGGTTTGCGATAAGGCATTTTATAGCTCCTTATTCCTCAGTGTCATGGCTTAGCAAATTGCAAACTCATTTATATTGGACAGAGCTACCCAGCCACAGAGAATGGGTTTTACCTTTATTTTGCTCTCAGTACTAGTGAAAATAGACATATATCTTAGCAAATATTTTCCTGTGTAACCTCATTTTCAATGCTCAGTGGTAAGATTTACTTCATATTACAAATCAAAATTCAAGCTTAATAGGAAATGACCGGTTCAGTTGTGGTTCCAAAGCCTTTCTTTCAAATATTCACCCAGCCTAGCACATATCTCTGTGTGAATTTCTCACTAGTCCTTGTCATTGCTACTTGCTGGAAAATAAAAATTAATCAAAGTGGGGTTATGCAATAGAGGAAGACAGCAAGACTAAACATCTCTAGCTGTTGTGCTCAAAATGGAAGATTCAATGACTCTCACAGCCTTACTCCTAAGACGTCTTGAGCCAATATCCATTTAACAGCAAGAGCTTAATATACAAGAAATACAAGAAAATGTCAGCTGGAAGTCTGTGGTGCTAAATCCCAACAGAGAAGGAAGGTCAATATAATATTCTTATCCCAGATACTTCTCATGGATGGAGGACCTATATATCCTTTTCCTCTGAACGATTGCACATTTTTGCTTTGACATTTTTACACTTCTGAAAATACAGTTCTACAGTTCCCCTTAGTTTAATAAGGCATATATGGAAACTGGATTTTATCTAACTACACTAAAACTTGCATTAATTTGCAGAGACAAATGTAAGTTAGATTTGCCTCTCTGAGCCATTCCACAAATTAAGCAATTTGGATCAACTTTAATAGAGGATTGATGAGTGAATTTCCTTCCAGGTTGATGAGTGAATTTCCTTCCAGGTACTATGCATAAGTTAAAAGTAAATGTTTTGTGTTGAAGAAATAAACAAAGAGCATTTTAAAAATACAGTGTGGACTTATTTTCTTTCTGAAACTTCAGAAAGATTCTTTAAATATTCATTACCATGGATAATAAACCAAGCAATTGAACATCTTTCTTCCAACAGAAAGAATATGCTGCTTCTTTGCTATGGCCTACTCGTCTCCACAGTGGTCGTGCTTCTGACCAAGTGGATTGCTACAGTCTGTACCTTCCATTACTGAGAAGGAAGTGAATCAGGTAGCCAGGAAAATGTTTGCATTAACGTTATATAACTCTGGCAAAGAGTGGAATTCTGTAGAGAAGCGTAACTTCCAGGATATCCCTTACTGCTCCACAATGTTTTAAGACACGCTGCTGGTTTCTCCACATTCCAGTAAAAGCCAAGCCAAGAAGTAAAATTATTATGCTTCAGTAACCAGACTTTTCTAGTTTCTTCAAATATATTTTCAGCTTCTCAGTAGCATTATTTTCATACAGCATTAAAATGCTACATTTTTCTTAACCACATGTACAATAAAATAAAATGGACAGTTCTTATTTAAATAAAAACTACCTTGCAAGGAAATATGCTAAGAATGAAATACCTTTAAAATAAAGTGCTCCCTGAAAACACTTTCTATGAACACCTAGAGACCAAGTCATAAACCACAGGTCCCACAGTCAATCTGAATTTGTTTTTATGTTCAGCATTGTTCAGTAAAAGTGGAAATCTACAAGAACAGTTTAATCCATTATATTTTTCCCCACTCTGCTGTATAACTTGCTTTCAGAAATCATTATTATTTTTTTAAAAAGTATCAATTTTCATCATTATTTGATAAGGAGTCTTTCTGAATCAGATATAGTGGTTTTTCATCAATCAAAATTTCATTTTGATCCATCTGACCTCTTTAGATAGTTGTGAAATACTATTAAAATAATCCTTTTCCCAGATTTATTTGTATTATTTTATGTGAACAGTTAATGCAGTTCACTAACAAAGTTTTATGGACAGAAGCCTATTTTGTGTGAAACTATATTTAAGAAAAAGAAGAGGTTTAGCTTTAATAGGAACAAAGATGAGCAGCAAAACTCTAAGCCTTTTCTATCTTAAACCCCAGGAAATTTACTTACAGTACTGGCTCTGACAGCCAAGGTATAGTTTCAACTGCACTGACTTGTTATATGCTTCATATCCAAGGGCAAAACTAAGATTTTGAGTTCACATGTTCTGTAGAAATAACTAGCAAAAAACCAAAAACCAAAAAACAAACAAACAAAAAAATCAAAAAACAGAACAAACCACAAAACCAAAAACAAGCCCCTCCCCCCCCAAAAAAAATCCTCAAAAAAACCCCAAATCATACTCACCCTTCCAAGAACATTAAAAAAACACCCCTATTGCCTTACCTCTAGGATTCCAAAGCAATGTCACCAGCAGCACCACTGGGACATCAGTGGGCTCTATGTTGTGAATGTGTTGTGGAATTTTCACTGAAGCAATGCTAGCCTTGCCAAAATTAATATAGGAGCATATGGTTGCCCAGCCCACTGGCATTGCCAGAATACACACAGGAAGAGGAACTGAACTAATCCCAGACATTGTCAAAAGTCTGGATGAGCCAACATACACTAGCACATTTACACCTGGATTCAGAGACCATAGCAATAAATGTCAGGGGTTTGGAAATCTTCCTGAAACCTCATCAGGCTTACCCAACTTTACAGTTCTGAAATGAAATGAAAATATGAAAGGTTCATAAGGGTACTGAAGAGCAGGGTTAAATCACATTTGTAACCTTCTTTGCTTAATTGTCCATCACACACAAGTTCCCTGAAGAGCTACTTTCAAATTTGGAGCAGCATTTTTAAAATTACCTCTCTTACTGAGTAACTATGATCCCCAGCAAGATTAATTTCATCCAGCAGTACATCATGGTATGTGAAAATGAGTGCAACATGGAGGACAGGAAAGAGCATGCAGATTTAATGCATGTCTGCAACTTATATTCCCTTTTATATTTGCAGAATCGTGCTACAACCTACTCTTCATGCTAGATACACAGAGGGAATCATGAAACCATCTCAGCTTTTGGAAATACTAGGTGGCTGTTACCAGCAACTGCCAGAAGAAGAATTTTTCCATACAGTATTGTTGGCTTATCATAACTACGATGCTTGATACTTCACATAAATGCCCCCCAAAAATTCAAGATCATACTGGTTGCTAATTTGGGATCTGAAAGGAATCTCTTCCCCTCTAGGCAAAGAACCTGAAGTTCTTTTCCCCCTGCTTTTCTTCCAGAAGGCAGTATTTGCCAAAATGAAATCTTGCACAACTCATCTAAATAATCTTCTTCTGTTTCCTTCCTTTGGCATGCTGCCTAGTCTCCCAAGTGTTTCTATCCAACTAATGTCTTGCACAAGTCTTATGGTGTCACATACAGCTTTATAGACAAATATTTGCACTACATTTGAGGTCTTGAGATCTACTGAAGGCCCAGATATTGCCAAGAAAGAGACCTAAAGCCAGATTGGATATTTAACTGAATTTTGTGGGCTTAAGCTCTGTGATCTTTAGTAGATACACTGTTCTGTAACAGGTAATATTTTCCACTGCTCTTTCTATCAAAACTTACACATCTGATGCTAGCAGCACATCTCTATTCCATGATAGAGATAACCCTCTCGTGTCATGGTTCAGTAACTTTAGAGAGTTGTGGCACTTTGCTAAGCTGATGGAAACAGACTGATTTAGGAGTCAGTTAAGCAGCCTTTAATAATGTCTTTATGTTGTCTTCTTAACAAAAGAAATAACAGTTTATTTAAGAGTGGATTTGTAACAAAATTGTTACTTTATTTATTTATTAAATTTCAATACAATATTCATGTTGGTTACTTCCCCTTTTTATAATGTTTGAATCAAGACTGTATCACTGAAGAAGATTAAACTCAAACATGACAACAATTTGGATATTACTTTATGCAATTGACATATTTAATAATTCTCTGAATTAAACTCTGTCTCATTGCTTTGTGGCTTATATTTCAACATGCAGGGTACATAGCACACAAAATAATAAATGCATTGACAAATTTCCTGTTTGCATATAGCAATGTAAAACAAATACAAATTGGATTTAAAGGGAGTGGGAAGAGGCTTCCCGCCTTCCATAAAATACATAAAATACTGATGAATCTACATTTATTTCACCCATTAAGAGGGGTGAGAGTGGTGGATCATATGATTAAAGAGGGGGAAAAGATTTCCCAGAACAATTGGCTAGTACCAAACATAATGTAAAATAATTTCCAGTTTTCCAAGACTTGTGAATGAAACATTCTAATACAACTTGTAATCAGGAGTCAAAGATCAGAGTTTTAGAGTGAGATTTTAGTCTACCAGGTTTTAAGCACAATGAATGTTCATCACAGTTCATGGGATTAATGAAATGAAGTATCTGATTTTGATTGACGAGAGTTGTGAAGTGTATAAAAACATTATATGGGCAGAAGTGCCTGTAATCAGTAAGGCACATTTCCTTAAGGAAATTGTAATTGAACTTCAAAAATCATTATTATCTTTATACTCTGGATTCCTTATGTCACATTATCCATACAGCTGGTGCATAGTCTACTACTTCTACTTCTTACTCTATTGCCTGAAGCTGAAGCAGTTTGTGGCACTGACTGGAAAAATGGTGATGATCCTAATTCATTATCAACACAGTTACAGATGATCAAATGGCAGATTATTTTCTAAGAAGTTAGAAATATGCAGAATTCTATTAATCTGCAGTATGCACACCCCTTTTTAAGCAGAATGTCACAGTTATGTATTCAAGCACTCAGAAGTTTGTCAGAAAAATTGCTTATGCATATGCAACTTTATAGCCTCTTTGAAACATCCATCATAATATTTTAGTTACCTGACTCATTATATTTCTTCCTCTAAATCTTTAGTTATATTTATTGCTATTCAAGGTAGTATTTTTTGTTCTTTTCTTTATTTAGTGTGTGTTTGACCCCATACCTTCTTTAGCAAACATTATTCAAAGCTTGAAATGAAAGTAAAATTATTTTCTTCTGGACTGTTTCCATGGTGGGTTAGCTATAGTGAATGAATGGTGAATGAAAACTCCATAACTAGAAATTCATAAGATTCAATTAGTTACAGCAATTTTTCAGCTTGAAAATTAACAGTTTTACTAAGATGCCTACTAGGTTTGGGTATATAGTTTCGATCACTTGAGACCTGACTTGTTCATACACTAATTTATAACATTGTCATCATTCAGAGCAGTCATAATTGAGTTTCTTTACAAGTGGAAACACAACAGTTCTTCAAATCTGACCCCATATTTTTCATGGTGCACCCAGAAAGATGGAAACATCACACTTTAGCGGAAAATTATCTTTTTGAAATTTAGGTGTAGGTTCCAGGAATTTCCTTTTTCTTCTCTCCAGACTCTGCCATGCTTTCATCTTTCTTTCTCTCTTTCCCCTAAGAGACAACTAGTTTACTACCTCTTGTGGCTCTCTGCTCTGCAGGCCTCCTTTTCCTACAGAGATGGTCCGAGAGATATCTGAGAAACTGTGCATTCTCAGAAGTTGTACAAGTAGTACAAATTCAACAGGGGTACTCAATTTTAAAATCTTCTACTTCAATTTAAGAATGGAAAAAGGGCATATTTTCCTGAAAGCTTGTCTAATTTTTCCACTACTTTTAACATAGTTGCATTAATAATGGTACCATTCTGTTTCACAGTCATCAGTTCCATCTCTAGTGTTACACATCTTCTAACCAGAAATAAACGAATCAGACATCCTACAGAGATCATTTTCTTTCAATGCAGCCTGAGAGAACAAGGCATTTGATAAAGGCTTCTGTTAAAAATGTATATGATCATAAAAGCAAAGACTGTATTATCATTCATGTGTGCAGATCTTAATTTTAGCATTCCCTAATGCTAGGTATTCTAAAACCTAATTCCAAATAAAAATCCTTAATGTCCACAGCTATAGTTTTATTAGAGTGTTTTCACATTTACATGTAAAACATTCATATCACAAACTATAAACAGACCTATACTCTCATTTGTATGTTTATATTGACTAGCTGTAAACATTAGCAAATCTCACTGAATCACCTGGAAGTATATTTGTATAGATATTTTGGTACCATTCTTATTGGTTAGCATGAAACACATTGTCTTTTGAATTAATAAATACATAGCAAACGAATTAAGTTAAAAAGGAAGTCAGAATACACTCATAGGTGTATAGGTGTAGAAAGGGAACTGCTGTGTCAAAGAAAACATAACTGCCCACATGTAGCATTTACTTGTATTTCAGCTAAATAAGAACTAAGCTGACCAGCTGACAGCCAACCTTCTGTTAACCCTCTCCTGAATTTATGTTATTTGCTACCTACCACCTGTTATTGCCCACCATCTTCTTCCCCCCAACACTTCTGATTTTGATTTATATGTGGCTGTCTGGGTCTCTTTGACCTCTGAAGATACACAGACCTGGTAGATTCAATATATTCTCTATTTCTCATTTAGTCATACATAAATCCTTGTTATTCCCCATAGCTATGCATCTATTTTTCCCAACAGTGCCCTAGCCACTGCCAGGGGGAAGGAAAGGCTGCTGTCTTCAAAATGAGAGCTTTCTGCTACCAGGTGCCACAGGATATCTCCTCTCTCTCCATGTCACAGGCTGCTAATGTGATTGCTTTTTGACAGATGCAATTCTTATCTTATGTAAGAATAAATAGATCAGAGATTGAGTAAAAGGAAAGAAGGGAAAACAGTAACTAAAATACTGTAAAGGTTAAAGAGGAGAAAATGTTTTTCATAAAATGTTTCTCTCTGTGTCCTGCAATACATAAATACCATCTGCAGGGCTCAAGTTTGGCAGAAACCTGAGCCCTGATGAACTCCATGACTCCAAGTGTGTATAGCTGTTGGTATTTATCAAGTGGGATAGTAACCAGGGGTGAAAGGGCTGTAAATACCACTGCATTCCTTTGTGTACATGTGGCAGTGATGGCTGATGAGGCTGGGAAAGACCATGCTGCTCTGTGAAAGCTGAGCAAGCCAGAGGATGAAGAGGAGGCTGAACAAGAGCAAGTTATCTAGTTCATAAAATCCTAGTTAAGCAAAGCCAGAATGCCATGTTTGAGATTTGCATAGATTTCTGCAGGCAGCTTGTGCCCATTCTGGTGGTGAAACTCTGCTAGGAGGAGTCAGAATTTGGCTGAACTTGTTCGATAAGAAAAAAAAATATGTTGCCATACTTGCAGTCCAGTACAAAACCAAGACAGACAATGAGAGAAATTAAAAAAAAAAAAAGAAAAAAAAGAAAAAACAAAGACATAGGAAGCTCATCAGCTGTTCAGCTGGGAAACACCTTCAGATCATTGCAACTGTTGCATATTTTAAATTACCCTATATTTTGAGACACTAATACTAGATGATCAGTCAATCTTTTCGATTTCCCATATCTCAGATACCAGAAAAAGTCCATGATTTACTGAAACTGCACACATTTTAAGAACCAACCCAAAACATGGCATGTGATTTTGTCTGATTAATATTACATCATAAATTAAATCTTAGATATTCTCAGTACTAAAATCACAGACTTCAATGGCTTTCTTCACAGTAGATACTTTGTACGTGGCAGGCTAAAAACTCATTAAAAATCTCCAGCATATTTTTCATAAATGCAGGCTGGAAAGACAGGAGAGTGTCAGTTTGCTAAATCTGGATCATAGGCTAACTCTACAGTTAAGTTACAGCTGCAAAAAACTAAATCCAGCTGATAATGAGGACATTTAAAAGAACAGTCTGATGCATACATGCCTGTATGGAAAGTAGTCACATGTGGTAAAAAGTGGTCAGAGCCCCAGCATACCTGGAGCACTATTGTGGAAGCATTTGTAAGGGGGAAAAAGACTCACTTTTAAGTCTGTAAGAAATTTTACAGAAAGCTAATACAGAGATTTTTTTAACAGGTGTAATGTAATGAGAGAGATGAATAGGACAGGATTTAAGCTGCTGCATTTGTTATTAACTGAGTCTCAATATGGCAATATTTTGAAGGTGAGAAAATGAGACTTAAGATACCTGATTCTCAAAGCACCTGATTCTCAAAGATAGATTAAAACCCACAGCTTTCAGAAGGAATTTTTCACACCTAAAACCTGGAAATGGTATATTGAAAGGATATTGAAAGTTATTGGCTGGGAGCGAACAAAGCTGCTGCACATGCAATGGACAAAAAGCTGTTTGAAGCTGAGCAATGATTCCCAACAATTATTTCAAATCTGGAACCAGGTGACAGGTAGGCAAGACAAACAACTAGAATGAAAGAGGGTGTTAGTAGCTGCATTCATCACTTACAATCAGAAAACCTGGATCACTTGCATAGAGGACAGTTTATGTCACAGTTCAGGATTTAAGATAGAAAAATAGAAGGCTGAGTTCACTCATGCATTTCCTGTGGAAGCACATATTATAATACAGGTTTTAGAATTCAGACTGGTACATGATGACAAGACCTTTTGCAATAAATGAGCTAAAGCTGGCCTTAATATTGGCTCAGCTTTATGTCAGCTTTAGCTGAAGTTGCTGGATTCAGTTACTGGATTCAGTTAATGTAGAATTTCAGACTAAACTAACACTGCCTTCTGTTTTATATGATAGGACAGATTAGTTAGCCCTAGTTTACACATCTCTACATTGGGCTTTTAAGTCTCAACAAGTCATTCTAGTCTCACTTTACAATCAAAAACAACGGGAAATTAATCTCATGCTAATAAAGGCATCTAAGAAGAGTAAGATAAATTACTCTCTGGAATGTTTATCTCTGCTGACTTTAAAAGAAACTATGGGAACTATTTACACACCTATGCTTTGGATGTTGTTAAGCCTAGGCAGATTAATTTCTCTTTCAAAGTTTTTTGCTTTCTTGCTTTTGGGTTTTTCTTCCCCTGACTTTGTGTTTAAAACATGTGGAAGTATATCCATTCTTGCTACTAAATTCTCTACACCCTTAGAAACAAGTGAAACACACATTCATTTTTCCTGTTCTTTGAAAAATCACTGTTTTGCTGTGTCTTTCTTTCCATCACTAAAATAGATATAAATTGTAAATATAATTGCAGTAGCTGAGAGAATAAAGTATTATTTTCACACATAAATATGTCAAAAGGATAAACCGCAACAATGAAAATTAAAGAGCTCAATATACGAAATGCACAAAAGAAGAGGATTGGAGAGAGAACACTCCTTTTACAGATACCTTGTGATGAGCCTGGAACTCATCATGGGAAGGCAGAATGTGATTTGCATGGTGTCAGCAATACCTGAATCAGAAGCTTCATAGTGAGGGGTTATATCCATACCATTTGAAATTATCATTTTTTGCTTGTTTTTAATTATTTGTAAGTAATTTTTAATATATCCTTATATAACTTGTACAGATAAAAGTTTAATTGGGATGTCTTTCACCCAGAAAATGACCAAACATCCTGCAAATGCACACATATCACAAGCTAACAAGGAATGCTCACCTGCCTACATTTGGAAGTAAATAATTCCAAGGAAGAAAGATGTGATAGCATCTTCTTTTGTCCAGTGTTTTGCAAAACTAGTAATAAAACAGACTTACAAGGGAAAAGAATGCCCCAGCAACGGCCTAATTGCACAAAAGCTCCCTGTTCACTGCTGTCACTCATCTGTCAGTCAACAGGCTCTACAGCTCAGTGGGTGAGTTGGACACGGATTTCAGTCTGAATTGTCACATTCTGTATCCTCACACACTTCTGGTACATGTCACTTTGGTGGAAGGACTAACTACAAATACATACCACTTTTCAAAATAGATATGGCATACTTTAAAGCTCTCTTGCTGGTTTTGTGACCATCAAAACAAAAACTCCCATCTTTTACAAGAGATGGTCATTACTGTACATTGAAGCCCTTAACACATATAATTATCTAAAGATTATGTTTCATTAATAAAAGTAAAGATATATGTGTAGCATAACTGTGCTTGAAGGTGTGACAGGGGACTATAGAATTACTGGATAAATATCCAAAACTGAGATTCAAATACAAGATGCCAGTGCTCTTGTTGTTGAGTGATAAGGGTAATGAATAAAAGAAGGGATCTGTTCAGATCAACAATGAGTTGTTGTCAACCACTCTTTAGGCCTAGACACACTGTGAACAATTTTTCCATGGCAACCAACTAATGTAACAGTAATAGTTCTAACAGATGGAGGCTTATTAACTCATCAAAACCAGGGACCCTATATTAAAGTTAGTCTCACAATCAAAACTGATGAAAAGAAAATTCTTTTTTGGTATGTAAATCAAGCTGGCAAAACATAAAGTAAGATAGCAGATACAAAAGATGATACTTTGGATAAAGCGCTCCTCCAGTCACCATTCTGTCTCATCTTCTGAGATCCCCCTGGAAGCCAATTGCCTAAATAACATAGCTAATGTTTATCTGGACTGTTTTTCCATGATTTGATAGTTTATAATCATTATTTTAAATCTTAGACAGTTCTTGATATAAGGTTAAGTTGCACGAACAGAATCTAGTAAGGAGACTGAAACTGAAAACCCACACCTGTTTCTTAAACAAAATCTTATCTTGAACATACATTCACTTTTTTTTTTTTTTTTTTTTTTTTTTCCCCATCTACAGCCCTAATCAGGTAGGGCTGCACATCCAGCATTTACTGATGCCTAAAAAAAAGCAAACTATTGTACAGTGAGTTTCCTAAAAAAAAAGAGAATTATTGTAGTTTCATTCTGTAATGAGATAAACTTGTATAAGTCCTTATTTGCACACCCAGATAATTTGTAATTAATGGACTTCATGGAAATCATTACAGAAAACAAACTTAATAAATGAAACAAGATTACTGAAGTGTAGCAAAAAAAACCTCAGATATTTTTATGCAACTCCAGATCACTTGTCTGTTTGTTTATTCGAAGAATTATCAGGACATGCAAAAAAATCAGATTATTACTGAAAATATTCTGAAATGTTACATAGTAAGGCACATTTTGATGCATTTTTATTACAAAATGGGGAAAATAACATACAAAAGTCCAGCAACACACATTACAGGCATCTCAGTTGTAGAAGTCTTTTTGTCTTTTTTATTAATGACATAAGCCATGTAATATTTAATTACATTTCATTTTAAATATTGTAAAGACTCAGAATTGTTTTCAGTATTGTCATATTTCAAATATTAAGTTAAGCTTTTTACTCTATAAATAAAATACTGCATTTGTTGCTTACTACACAGCACTTTCAGAAATAAAAGTCAGCACTTTTATTATAAGTTTGTGGGTTTATTTTTCAGGCACTTAATATATTAGTATGTATGGGTGACTGTCAGACTTTATGGCATTTCATTACATCCAAGCAAGGGGAGAGAAATAGAGATTCTGAAATGTAAATTTGACAACTCATTGAAAATTACCAGTACAGCTTTGATTTTTCAAAGTATGTTTCTTGTTACAAATGAAATTCAAGAATATTTGAAAACCACTATAGAGAATGCTGTATGCTTTTAACATTTGAATTCTGCCCAGTCAAGTATAAAGGTACCACCCCACGCCTTATTGTTGTCTGTTTAAATCTTTCATAAAAGATTAACTTGCAGTGTCAAGGCCACTGGCTAACATCCATTTTGACACTGATGAAATTACCTGGAGTGATGCAGTCTCCTGAGGCACACTGTCACAATTAATGAAATATGAAGGGACCAAAGAAAATTTCCTGGCTCTGCATAACAGAGCAGAGGAAGAAAAAGGTAAACGGAAAAGGCAAAGTAAAAAAGAAATAGAAAAACCCTTTGAAAAATATGAGTGAAGACACATTTGCCTATAAAGTAATCTTCAAATTCCACAAAAGCAAAACAGATTTGCCAACAGTCATGGTCTAGAACAATATGCATGCAGCCTTTTGGCATTTCAATCATGGTATCATATTTTAGAAAGGCAAGAGCAGTAGATGGTAAATGACCATGGCTGAGTTAAAGAAGGAAAAGAATAAGGTTCAAGCCCACTTCTCCTTGCCAGTACTTAGATCCACCTGGCTTTCTCAAATCTTTCTCTCAAAGCAGTCTTTCTTTTTATTGAAACTGAATTTGCCAACAGTCATCACACTTGAAAAAATGAAAAAAAACCCTGTTTGTTCTAATTTCTTTACACAAGAGCTTATAACAGCATGATAGTCAAATGGAAATTACACTAAAGGCTTCCAGTAACTCCAGAGGACTTCAGATCAATGAGTATGAAGGAGTGTCCTTGTGAGTCCTGAAACCACAGGCTCAGGAGACCTTAATTATTAAGGAATTTAAGGAAATTTCTCAACAAGAAGAGTTGTGTTCATACAAAAGAAGATACAGATATAAACTTCTAAAATGATACTGGCATAATCTCAATCCTATGGGCAACTCTACTCTGGTTTCACAATCTCTAGATTTTAATGAAATTATTGAGGCAAGAATGCAGTGTTAAATTCATCCTTGTTAAAGGGGAGCAGAAGGCATGAATCCTGTCAAGTTGGCTAAGCTTATCTAGGACAAGAATGAGTGAATTGGTGCCGCTGACCTTCAGTTCAACTGCTAAAAATTTTTCCCAGCCATCATCTTACACACACACACACACACACACACACACACACAGACACATATATATGTATATATGTATATAAGAATGCAGTGAAGAAACTCAAAAATACAAGGTACTTTTTTCCTGCCTTTTCTCTAGCCATTTATCTATGACATTTAAAAGATTATTATCATTATAACTTCAAAGGCCTATATCAGGCCTTTATCACCACTTTAATCATTTACAGAGATCCAGAGTTTGAAGTGTACCAGATGTAGTTAGTGAACATGCATCTCTCTGTAACCTCCTTGAGCTTGCCTTGAAGCTCCTCATTTCTTTGGTTACTTCTGAGCACTGCATTGCCTCTCTTAATTTCCAGAAGATTCACCACAGTAGATTTGTCATATTGAAATGTTAATTTTGGTAATTTTAGGATTCAGATGGATGGTGAGTTTTTCAATTATCACTTTTAACAAGTAAACTACTTCTCATGCTTTTGTTACTCATATTCATTCCCTTAAATCCTTTAAAGCAATTGTGGGTAATGGGAAAGGTAACAACAACTGTAAAGGAGAGCAAGTCTTCAGCTGCTGGGTACTGGGCAATTCAGACACATATGAAGAACAGTGTGAGATTACTAAAAAATTAGTTTCACTTTTTATACTTACAAGCCTCACAGGAAACAGATTTTATGCTATCATTTTAGAAACTGGAACAAAGAATATTCAAAGTGACTAATGAACAGGCTTAAAAGCAAACTTCTACCTCATTCTAGTTGGAAATATTATTCCCCAGCAAAAAAACTATGAATCAGGATTGAAAAAGACAGTTAAACTAAATAGAAAGTTACAACCCAATTATTTATGTCTAGCATTAACAGATTTTAGGTACTACCAATGCATCATCATGAATTAAAAAAAAAAAAAGAGCTTCTGATAAGCTTCCTTCTATTATAGTATTTCCTGATCTGTAGCACTTATACCAAACCTAGGTGGAAAACTGAAGATAACTTCTGGGATCTTTTTATCTATTGTGCTTTATGAATACAGGCATTGCATTACCAGTGCTTCAAAGAGCTCTGCTAATTCCAGTGGTTAATTAAAACACCCAGTGAGATATAGCATTTCTCCAAAAGTATTATTTTACCCAGAGCTGCCAGCATCATTATCAGAGACAGTTCAGTAACCAGAATATATTTTTTATCACTATTTTCAAAACTTTCAGCATTTCACACAAAGAGTATTTAATTTTTTTTTTTTAATGTAAGTGATGTTCATTTCTATCAAATGAAAAAATACAAGAAAATTTAGAAGACAAAATAAGAATTTCACAATTTCTATATACTAAGTTCTAAATTAACTTTAGTGCATTAATGATTACTAAGCTGCTATGTTTCAAAGAGGACTGATCATTTCCGATGCATTCATTTTAACTAGTTAAGTACTTGCCCTGAGGTCTTCCTGCAGCATTAATAGGATATTTCTTAGATTTCAGGGCCCAGCTGAACACCTGTAAGCCTCTCTTGGAATATTATGCAGTTGTAGTACCAGTAACCACACCAACAAAACCAAGAAAAAGAGAACCTACAATTAGGTTCTCAAACATAAGAGCATTTGACTTTACGAAAACACTACCTTATTAGAGCAGACAGGATTTGGGGAAGTATCGACCCTGCCAGTCTCACCTCTCTGCTTGAGAAGGTCATGAAACAGATCTTCCTAGAAGCTGTGCTAGGAGCCATGGAGGGACAGGGAGGTGATTTGAGACAGCAGCATGGCTTCTCCAAGGGCAAGTCCTGCTTAACCCAGCTAATGAGCTTCTGTGATCGAGTGATTGCATCAGTGTACAAGGGAAGCGCTACAGAAGTAATTTACCTGGATTTCTGTAAAGCCTTTGACACAACATCCTTCCCTCTAAACTGGAGAGAGGTGGTATTGATTGGTGGACAGTTATGTAAGGAATTGGTTGGACAGTCACATTCAGAGGGTAGAGGTCCATGGCTCACAGTCTTGATGAACACTGGTGACAAGTGGTGTCTCTCAGGGTCCATGCTGACACCAGCGTTATTTAATCATTAATGACAAAGACAAAGGGATCGAACGCACCCTCAGCAAGGTTGCAGAGGACACTTAACTGATCAATGCAGTTGCCATACCTTAGGGATGGGATGCCATCCAGTGGGACCTGGACAAGGTCAAGAAATGGGAATCTCAGGAGGTTTGCAAGATCAAGGGCAAGGTGCTGCACCTGGACTGGGACAACCCCTGGTATCAGCACAGGCTGGGGATGAATGGATCCAGAGCAGTCCTGCCAGGAAGGACTTGGGGCGCTGGTGGGTGAGAGGCTGGACCTGACCCAGCCATGGGCACTCACAGCCCAGAAAACCAAACAGCTTCTGGGCTGTATCCAAAGTAGTGTGGGCAGCAGGGCCAGGGAGGGGATTCTGGCCCTCTTCTCTGCTCTGCTCTGACCCCACCTGCAGTGCTGCATCCAGCTCTGGGTTCCCAGCACAAGAAGGACATGGACCTGTTGCAGCAAGTCCAGGGGAGGCCACCAAGTTAATCAGAGGGATGGAGCACCTCTCCTATGAGGAAAGGTGCCATTGTTCAGCCTGTAGAAGAGAAGACTTTTGAGGTGGCCTTCCAGGACCTGAAGGGAGACTATAGACAGAGAGGCACTTTTTCCAAGGGCATGTACTGACAGGACAAGGGCAAAGGGCTGAATTTGTAGGTTTAGATTAGGTATCAGGAAGCTATTTTTTCCTGTGAGGGTGGTGAGGCACTGGAACATGTTGTCCAGAGAAGTTGTGAATGCCCCATCCCTGAAAGGGTCCAAGGCCAGATTGGATGAGGCTTTGAGCAACCTGATTTAGTGTCCCTGATCAAGGCAGGGTGATTGGAACGAGATGATCGTTAAGGTCCTTTCTAACTCAAGCCATTCTATAATTCCATGATTCTAATAACTACAAGATGACCTTCTGCCAGTACTCCCCTGGCAAAACAGGTTTGTATCTTAGAACATCTTTGTATCTAAGTCATACATTAATTCTATACAGCCTTATACTACTGCCCTCTGCCATGAAAAAACTTTCCTAGCAAATTTAACTGAGCAATTTTAGTGTTAACTATTACTCTTCTTTGAAATCTATTTTTAAGAAAGTAATTAAGCTATACCAACTGATCCAGAAAAGAATTTCATGCATCACAAGAAAATTTCCTGCATTTTGCCCTTTCCTAGACTAGAAAGCATCTTTTAACTTTACGCAACACGATCAGAGGGATATTTGCCCAAAACTAACAAATATCAATGACATGAGACCATTATGGAGTAAAACTTTTCAATTTACACTCTAAGATAACATTTAGTTGGACACCTGAGTCATCCAAAGCTACATGCCCTACAGCCATTCATCCCAGATTGTAACACGTTTCAGTCACCGTGCAGAATGTCGTCGTAGAAGCCATACACTTGGAACCAAATGAACGCTACATCTCAGAGAGAAAAGCCAACTGGCAGAGGGCAGAAACATCCAATTGTCATCAGAAACCATTTTTTCATGAAACAGTCTATCACTGTTCCCTCTGTCCCATAAGTGAGACCTATAAAATACCTTTAACATATGAGCCTGGAACCTAAAACCCATTTTTATACCGGACAGTAAAAGTTATGGACTGAATAAAGATATTGCACTTTCCATTTTTCCCACTGACACCCTGCCAACTAGCCCTGAATGATGCATAGGCATTCACCACCTGCTTCTGTCAGCTCCATGCAGAATAATGATGTTCCCACCTCTGCTTTATTAACCTCCCCTTCTTTCATCAACTTCCATACACCCTTTTCTCTCAAATTACTTTACTGATTTGCAGAATGACACAACAAAACACAACTGCTTCCAACTGGTAGCTAATTTTTCACTTTTCTTTTTCTGGTTCACATCTAAGCGTGTTCGAGTGCCCACTCAAATGTCAGCTAAGTCAGTCAATCTAACAAAAGACACATATTTTCTTTTTGGTTTTTTTTTTCCTGATTAAATTGTGATGACATATGGGCACACAGTCGCACAAAATCTTCCAGAATTGATTTATATAAAAGGTATTAATTTGTAGTTAGCTCTGTTCAGGGTAAGAAGTTAAATGGGAGTTGAAGATATGATATGAAGTACCATGAAGGATGTACAGAAGAATTTAATTTTCAGTATTTCAATATACAAAAAAAAAAAAAATCTCCTTTGCAAAATATATATAGGCATTATGCCTAATTAATGTTTATACTGATTAGTCTGGACTCAGGTGCAAATAGAGAAAAAATACTTGGAACAAAATGCTTTCACTTTATTTTTTTTATTTGTTTGAGGTTCTCATTAAAGAAAAATAAAACAAAACAAAACAAAACCAAAAAAAAAAAAAACACAAAACAAAAAACATACTGAAATCACTGTGAGTTGTGGAAGTGTTCAAGGCCAAGTTGGATAAGTGGGATGAGGTCCTGGTGTAATGGAAGGTGTCTCTATCCATGGCAGGGGGGGTTGAACTAGATGGCATTTAAGGTTCCTTCCAACCTAAAACTATGCTATGATTCTGAGAATCTACAATACTTGGCAACTCTGCAACTTGGCAAATCAAGTCCTTTCTTATTTATTGCAGTTGATAACACCTTCAGAGTCATTTAATTATATTTTAAAAATGACATATCAGATGAAAATAAATAAAATGTCTGAATCCCCATTATCAATAAAACCCCAAAAAGTTGTAGCAGCAGCTGTCTCCAGACAAAGTCAGATACAAAGTAATAACTTTGTCTTTGCAGCACCTGTATTCAATTTCTAAAGTACATCTGTCATTTTATTTTAACAACGTCTAACAAGATCAGTTCACAGCCATCTGTGTCTCTCTACCTTGAAAGCAATTCAGATTAAGGCGTTGCTTTAAAAAATACCATTCAAAGCAAAGCAACACAGAGCAGAACAAAACAACTGCACAAGATTAGAGATGACATTTTGAAGTTCATTACAGCCGACAATAGGTATCCCCATGCACTTACAAACGTAAGACATGCAATGCAGAGCTTGCAGAGGTCACCCCAGTCTCTTTTCAGCAGGACACCCCAGTCTCTTTTCAGCAGCAGCAATGTTGTAGCACCACAGAGATAAACCTTCTGGAAGGGCTTACACATTTTAGACACCTCATAGTGCTCACATACTCTTTTATTTAGTCATCCCCTGCTATGAAAGAGATCGAGAAGGCTTAGTATAATCAATGCTTCTATTTCCTGAGAATCCCTGTAGTGGAAAGTGAGCTGACAGAGGAGTCAGGCTTTCTATAGCAATGTAGAAGAAGTCTCCAAACAAAGACACTCCAGACACAGGTAACTGGGCTATAGGTTACTCCTAAGCAGAGCAGGCAAGGAAAAAGCAGAAAATGTACATGCTATTAAGTTGCTTAGGCACGATTTTCTAATTCCCACTTAAGAATAAAGAACCTTAAAGACTGTGTATCAAAGCATAATTATTTAACTAAAACTAAATGAATAAGGATAAGCCTCTGAGTCTCACTGGATATAGTCTCCCCGCCTTATATAAATAAAAGTCTACTTTGATCCAAGTCCTTCACACATGGTATCAAATCACATCTGCCAGAATAGCAGGAGTTTGGAAATACAACAATGTGTGGCATTAGAAACAGAATTTCTGATGCAGAAATTAGGACCAAGGGAGAGACAGCCCATTAATTCAGCATTAAAAGGAGCCAATTTAAGGGAATGAAAACAAAACACAAATGGAAAATTATCAGATTAGCGCCAAACACTGTGGATTTATTTTAGTTCCTCTGTAGTCAAACAGAGGATTTATTTTTCCTCATTTTTACCAGAAAAGCTTTGCTATAAGTAATGAAAATAAGTTGTAATCTAATTATAAACGTGATACTTTTTGTCTAAAGACAGATGTACAGCTTGTAAATCAGGCAGTTTATTACGAATGCCAGTCAGGGTCTAAAGTCACCTACAGATAAGCAGCTAAGTATAGCTGAATCCTGTCTGTACAATGGAGGGAGCTGCTGCTGGGAGCCAAGCTTTTGTACCAAGCTAAATGCTGAGTGCCAGAAACCTCAGGACACACGGGAAAGATGGCAAGTCCAAATCATTACTACACAGTCCATCTGTGAGATTATGACAGACTCAAAGGAACAAAACCAACAGGGACATGGGAGCATGGAAAACACTTAGCCAATCAATCAAAGCCAATAAATAAGGCAAAGGCAAGGGACTGTTAAGAACTTAAGGCACTTTCTGCCAGGTTAACTGCAGTGAAATAGGCAGCAATTTGAAATTACTAGTAATGGATGGGTTATAATGCATTCCAGTAGCTCTGTGCTGGAATGTAATGAAACCATAGACTCTTCCAAGTAGCAGCAAAAGGAAAAGAATGTCTGTGGTTAGAATTCGTGCTGCCAGAGACTTGGAATCTTAACAGGTACTTGTGGCAGCAAGTATTTGTGAAATAAAAGACACAGACAACTGAACCCAGAAAAAGCAATGTCCTTATACTCAAATCTATTTTTATGCATACCAAGATCTGATTTTATCTTTCTCCTTTCACAAATTCCCTGTCTTTATTTCAACTTTTAACGTCTCTGACTAGGTAAAAAAATTATTCTCAGTTAGTTGACACCATGCCACTAACAATGCATGTTATATAATAAACAAATAATAAAGGCCCAACTGTATCAGGAAACATGAAAAAGCAACATGTGCACTAAATAGTATACCCAGGTATCAACATTTCATTCAAACACAAATTCTTTTCTTCTCTCTATAAAAATCACTGGTATCAGTGCTCTTTCTTTTCAATACCTTCTAAGAAAGTCACACTTCATTTCTCATGTGTTCCCAGAGAAGATTCAAGCCTTTTCTTAAGTACTTTGACAGAGAATGCTACAGCAAATACAGCCAAGAGTGAAGCTGGCTGCACTGAACCCCTTATTTGGTGGGAAAACAATTACCTGTCCTTATACTCCTCAGCTTGTGCTCTTTAAGTATTCCAGATTATCACTCAAGTTTTTAAATAGTCACACTTCTGTAAGGAATAGTAGTCTCTTTCATTTTGGGTCTTTAGTGTTTTGATTTGATTATTTCTCAGGTAATAGAATCTTGAGTTGTTTACAAAGTAAACAAGTATGTGAATTTCACATATATTGTGTATGATGGTTTGCCTATTTTTGTTGTGAAAATCTTAGTAAATTCTACTCAGGGGACACCTGACTTACCTAATTTTTTGAAAATATAACACTTTTAAGAATTGCAATTACAATTTTTAAAGCATAGGTTTTATTTTTTTTTCTCCTCCTAAAAAAATTTAGGGTTTCTAAATACCCTGAGGTTTTAACAAGCTTACTAATTGTTACAAACTATTTCCTTTATACTTCAATTCAGGGTCACTTTCAGATTGTGAAGCTCCTGAAATGTTATCACTTCTTTGACATATATATTTAAAGATTTCCCTCAGTTGCCTGAAGTGCCTAGGGCCCTTCGATATGTCCCTTTATCTGAGATATTGGCATGATCCTGGTTGAAGCAATGCAAGATCTCTGAGAGACTCATGTCCTTTTGGGCTGGCAGCTAAAGGACAGACAGTGTCATAGAGCAAAATAATCCAGACATGAAGGATGAAATCCAACTCTCACGTAAAGATACCTGTATTTATTTACATGTCCTGGCTCCTACTATCATCAACAGGGATGAGAATTTTAATAAAGTTGCCTGAACCTAAGTATTCAGCACCATTTGAAATTTAGTAACGTGTCCCACCTGCCCTTCAGCTGCTATTCCAGAAGTGACATAAAAGCCGTCTTTTATCTGGCAGCCCTGGAAAAATGTCCCAGAAACCTTTAGTGGCTTAAGCAACACCAAGCATCTCTGTGCAGGAACCAGAAGGTGTCTTTGGCCAGTTCAGTCAGGGCCTTGACAGCTAATTCCTGACTCAACTACCAAAGCAGTGCCTACTACCTTCTGAGATGTCATGTAGGGCCACTGATTTGACACTAATAAATAGGTTGCTGGAATCTATTGCCTATATTTGCTAGACGTCTTCTGACTGGGATGGGAAGTCAGAACCTGGCTTGCTTGCAAGCACCTGTGCAGTACACAACTAAATTTGAGCCTTCCAGTTTACAACTAAATCTCACCCAAAGAATAACTTTCCCTATACATAAGCAACTCCATGCTTCTCCAAGAGTGTAATATAACTTTGGTGTCAATTCAGGTGACTAAATAAAGATGTCTAGTGTTATTTGGAATGTTCTGTGACAGTCAAGACATGAGACCTTACGTCATGGGTTATAACAAGGACTCTGCTTTTCTGAAGTAAGAGCTGGAAGCTGAAAAAAGTTTTGGTTATTCAAATGGTACCAGGTTACTATACATAGGTTCTCTAATTAAGCCATCTACATTTTATTATTCAATGTGATCACAGAATTTTTAGTTTAGAAGTCCCCAAAAATCACGCATGGCTAGATGCCAATAAAGGCAGAAAGCCTACAGAGAAGATCAGCAAATAAAATTATATTTATTCTGACTTCCAAACAAAACTATTAAGAACATAAGCTCAATTTATTAAAATACAAGAAACAGAACATCAAAAATTCTCATTTATTATGAATTAATTAATCTAGAATTATTGGTTATCCATTCTGAATGACATGTTAAGACCTCAAACATCTCTTGAGATTAAATCTACAGCTGGATGAGCTTGCTCCAACTAACACCCTGCCCATTTGCTACCTTCTATCACTTTAAACAGACGCATTTTGTTCAGACACTCTAAAATTGCCTCTTTTGGAAAACGTAGGCTAATTAGTTTATTGCATGCTCTAGCTGAGCTGCAGAGACATGCCTAGTCAACAAGGAACCCATTCAAAGCTCTGTGAAACAATTTATAAGCACTACTTTTGAACAGCCTTAGAGAATTAAAGTAAAAGAGCACTAATAATAAGAAGAATTTTTCTAGTAATAAAATATATTCTATTAAAAAAACCCAAAACAAACAATAAAACATCTACCAGCTAAAATGAAACTGCAGTGAAGTTCTTGATACACTCACTTCCTGTCACTGTAACATTTTACTGAGAGGATAGTTTTTCCTTTGGTCATGCATTTTACTGGCTCTCAATGTTACAACCTTCTAAGAAATTAAAGGGTCTGCATAATGGACACTTCTTGATTTCTTATCCTATTTCACCCCATTTTGAAGCGAAATTACCCAACCAAGGGTGTCAAATGTGGCAGAAACACTAGCTCCATCCATCCCAGAGGCTTCAAGAACTTTCTCAATTTCATGCTTCTGTGCACAACTTTATTTACACTAAAACCATTCTGTTTTGTGCTTCAGAGAAAATACTTCGTCTTGATCTCCCAGCAAATCTTGGCTATATTATCTGAATACTCTGTGAAGCTTTGACTCTTTACTACAGACTGCAGCTGACATATCAGGTGAAACACAAGTGAACTGCATAATAGAAGTTAATGTCCCATCAAAATGGGGTCAACAGGATACAATCAAACGTGTATATCATCTACTCACAGTGTGCAAGCTTTTCTTCAAAACAGTATTTAGATTTGAAGTGGATGCACTAGCACAAATATTTAATATACACTGATGGAGCTCTGCTAATTATCTTTTTTGAAATACAAGTTGGTGTCTCAAAAAGACACTTTCAACAATGGTCATATTAAAAATAATTAAGCTTAAAAAACAATTTTTAATTTTTTTTAAAAATTTTAAAATCTAAATTTAAAATCTTGTGGTTTCTCAGCAACCTTCATTTCCACAAATAAACACAGGTACAAAAATAAAGCCAAATAATACAGAAGCTTCTTTTGAAATGCTTAATTACACAGTTTTTTTAAAAAATTACTTTCATACTGTTTGTCTTTGTAAATTATAAACTCAAATTCAACCATCCAGCATAGTGTGTCCATAATAAATCTTCAGGCATATATGTGAAGAAATAGATTTTCTTCTTGAAAGATACTTTCTTTAATTCAGTAAACACTGCTGAATACCTATCTTTTATGCAGAATTTTAAGCCTCTCTTCAAAGCTCTTATTTAAATAAGTTAACTACTTAGACACTTTTCTAATGCAAATTGGCATGAATTGAAAGACACACTGAAAAGCATTTTTGCTGCATGACATTCAAAGTTAAATGTACCTACTTTGTACTTCTATAGAAGTACATCTATTCCTTGCTCGCCTGGAACTTTTCTCACAAGAATTTAAATTATAAGATGAAAGAGAATACTTGTATTTCACAGTGTGATGGAAGGGACCTGGTTCAATTTCTGACTTTGCTTGTTCTGACCCAGTAACAGCTGTTTCATTCAAATTAATCTGACAAAAATCTCGGCTATATAGAAAACAACAGCACAAAATTACAATTGTAGTACAAAATACTGCTGAGAAATCTTGATTACTGTCCATACACCTGCATTTTCTGAAGCTGTTTGTCCAAACTGAAAGTGCTGATGGAAGTTGTACTCAGTCTTCTAAGTACCGAAAGATCACCAGATGACTACACACTTCCACCTATGTGCAGCTGTACATCCTGGAATTCTGGATCTCTTACAGCAACTTCATTTTGTACCTTTGCTACCACAGAACATTTTAGTAAGCCAAAAAAAAAAAAAAAAAAAAAAAGCATTGGTGGAGATAATAGTATTCTTGCTGTGATGTGGAAATTTTATTCAAGTGTCAACAGTTGGCAAAGACTTCCTATAAAAAGCCTTTTAAAAACTCTTCAGAAATTTTACTCCTTTTTCTCTCATTACATAAGAGACAGTTGCACAAATCACCAACATTAAGGCACTATGATCACAACATCAGAGAATAGGTGAAGTTTAAATGGACTGCTTGCTGTCAACTGGACCAACCTCCCTATTCAAGTGGGGCCACCTAGAGCAGGTTGCCCGTGACTGTGTCCAGGCAGATTTTAAGTGTCTCAAAGCATGGACACTCTGCCACCTCCATGGACACCCAGTGACAGTGCTTGGTTACCCTCGCAGTCAAAAAGTGTTTCCTGATATCCAGAGGGAACCTCTTCTCTTTCAGTTTGTGCCCATTGCCTCTAGTCCTGGTGCTATGAGGAACTTGGCATCACCTTCTTTGCACCATCACTTCAACTTTGTACAAGTTGATATGATCCTCCCCCTGGACCCAACCTTCTCTGCTCCATGCCAAAGCTGTCCCAGCTCTCTCAGCTTCTTCACATATCTCTAATGCTCCAGCCTTTTAATCATCTTAGTAATTATTCGCTGGACTTGCTCCAGTGTGCTCATGTCTTACAGCTCCAGGTGCTTTTCTGCAAAGCTGGTTTCCATCTAGTCCTTCCTCAGCCTGTACTCATCCATGGTGTTGTTATTCCCCAGGCACAGGGCTTTACACCTGTGTTTGTTGAACTGCATGAGATTCTTGTTTTTCTTTATCCTTCTTAAAACAAATTACAGTGGGAGAACACTCTGGAGAAATATAACCAAAAGGTCAAAACTATCAGAAAGCTTTAACTTCTTGGAGTTTAAGGTACTATGGCCCTTTGAAATGGCTTAAGGGATTTTACTTTGTAAACTTTCTATGTTTGTGAAATTTCTTCCTTCAATATCAAATCCATGCCTTCTTCTTCCTCTTATACAAAGGTGAGACTGTCTAAATATGAACCTATATAAGGAAAAACTTGAGTTAAGCAATGGAAAAGGAACCAAAATCCCCTATGTGCAACAGCATAAATCTTTGCTTTTTTCATTTTGACTTATACCTTTTTTTAAAGAAAAAACTTTTCTCTATTAACTAACGTGATGTGTTTAAAACCACTCCATATGTGTAGATTTTCAATTTTATTTTTTTGCTTTCTGTATGAGGCCAAGTGGTCATCATTTTGTTATGTCATATAATCCCACATGACGATATAAATATGGAATATTCATAAAGTAACACATCCAATTATGTGAAGGAGAAAAAAGGCACACTACAGATCTTCAATATTTACATAAGTGGTGTGCTAAATTGGTATATTTTTTAAAATCTTCCTTAGAACAATCTAACTCCATGATCTGACTTCACTGCTTTGATCAACAGACCTCTCTGTATCTCTGAAAGCATTTTTCCAACATTTGCTGTTAGTTGCCCATTGAGCATCTGCTAATTTAACATTTATTCATGCAATTTTTAAAAATCTTTTTCCATCTCTTTGTCCTGAGACCAAAAATACCAAAATGAGATACATTCTTCTTTAGAGGAGTCAAAACTGTACAACAGTCTCTTATCTTGTTTTTCTAGAAGCCCAGGATTAGATTACAATTAACATTTTAATTTCTTCATTTAGCAAAGTGATTGTGACATTATTCTATTTGATAGGGGATTACCTTTCCAGCCTTGACCTTGATTTGGTTTATCTCTAGCTAGCTTTAGATCTGTGGTGGCACAGAAATATTTATCATAATGTTGACTCATACACACACACACACACACACACACACCTGTGATTAAAGGACAGTAAGAGCAAGCAGTAAGTTCTGTATTGAATTAACATTATCCATGGTTTTAAAACATAAATGGCACAGAAAAAAAGTATCTTTGACTTTAGAATAAAGCATTGTGTAAGTGGTGCAAGCACAGGATGGTGGCATAGACTGTGAAGCTGCTGATATAGGAGGAGGGTAAAACAGGCCCTAGAATTACAAATAAATCACCAATGGTCACTGCAGGGATTCAGACTCAGGAGCTAGGTAAAGCCGACTTCAGTTCAAGGGCAACAACAAGCAAAGGTCAGGAATACTTATGTATTTGTCTTGGGACCTAGTGAAGGAAGAAAGCAAGCAAACTCAACAGAAGATAAAAAAACTTGCAAGCAAATATACTCCCAAGAAAAAACAGGATCACAGAGGAAGTACTGCCCAGCACCAGCAGTGGCCTTCTGCAGGACAAAGCTGCAATGCTGATGTCACTCTTGAGGAAGATGAGTGCTGATTGCCCTTAGAACCAGAGGAGCAGAGGAAGGGTAAGCATATCCCCAGGGAAAAGAGGCACATTTACACATGAACCCATACTGGGAGAGTAGCATTTTAAATTGTATTAGTATTGGGCTATTTTTCTATGACTGTGTTCTTTTCTGTACCTGGAAGAGCAACAATTATTTGGTTAACTGGTAACCCTTGCACCATGCTCACAATATATTTTTGGTTTGATATGAAAGGTGTGGGCTTGCCCCTAAAAAAATTTTCCTTCCACAGTCTCTTTCCAACTCCAAAATTTTCCTTCCACAGTCTCTTTCCAACTCCTTGACATATTTTCTTGCTCTAAACATCAATCTACAATGATTTTCTGTACCTGGTGTTCACCTTTGTTTTCCATTTCAATATTTGGAAATGTTTTACATTCAATGACAACACTAATTTTCAGATTTTTTTATCTTTCCCAGAGAAGCTCTGAATTTCCTTCCAATGTTTTATTGCCCAAATATCTGGAAAATTGACTTTGGGATTCAACCCCTGGCATATTTGAAGCACTGACCCATCAAATTGGCAAACTAGTTCAGCATGCTAAAACTGCCAAAATGTAAGCACTGGATTCAGATTTATATTGTGAGAAATATAGGGTTTATCTAAAGAAAAACATTCTTTGAATTTCAGGCAAAGTAAATGACTTGACTCAGAAAGAAAAGGAAAAAACCCAACAAAATAAAGTGATATATTTTTCTTTTAAGTTGAGATCATTTTGTGCTTTGTAATTTCTCAGAAAAGCTATTTTAAACATTTTTAAATAACCAAATTCCCCACAAAATATTTAATTCAAAATTTTCATTTTAAAGCTATTAATTTTCAAATTTATTAAAAAATTACAGAAAAAAAAATACACTGTTCAACTGATGCATCCTCCCCCCACATATTTTGTCTAATCACCTTTCAAATAAAGGGAAAACTATACATGTGATTAGAACAGGACAGGACAGACTAGGCCAGAATTCCACCTTTCATCTCCAAGGAATGTGGGCACTGATTCCTGTGAGATAAAAGTGCATGCTTAAGCAACACAGCATCCTGTCCTAGATTTTTGTCCCTGCACAATCAAAACATCTTTAAGCTTTGTCATTTCCCCAAGTCTGAAAACTATCTGGATGTCTATATAACATATTCTATATCTATAGAGTAAAACAAAATATAAGAAAAAATATCATAATATTATCCACATCATTATGACAACATTAAAAATAATCCAGGTAAAAATACCATGGCAAAATAAAAAAATTCCATTAATTTCCATTCCACTCTTCACAGAATGGAAGCATGTCCTCTCCTGGTGACGAAAATAAAAACCAGGCCATCAGTGTTTTCAAACAGTGGGCCAGAAAATTATTTTAATAAACACCTCCATCAGATTCCAATTCTTCTAATTTCCTGTGAAAAACTTATTTAACACATCTATGTATCACAATTTCATAGCCAGTGGGTTAATGGGAAAAATTTAATTTGTCAATATTTTAATCTGCATATATTTGGGTATTACACAGGCAAGTTTATAAAACAATAAACAAATAATATATTAATTATTGCTATTCCCAGTGAAAATGTAATCATAATCACTGGCACTTAGTGCCATATTCCCAGACCCTTCTTTTAACAGACAAAGCATTACTCCTCTGTCAAGTAAAAAATATCTGTAGAGATATTTTACGGATAGTTAGAGGAATGTCAGCTATGTCAAGTACCAGCTGCATTCTGAAAGTACTGTTTTGAACATATTTTTTAAGATTTGCCTGTGCATTTTTGTCACACAGAAATATTTTCATTTTCTTCTTTGCCAGTGCTTCTCACTGTGACATGTTTTGGTTTTAAAATATATACAGTGTTCTTCAGGAAAAAAAAAAAGAAAAAAAAAAAAAAAAAAAAAAAAAAAAAAAAAAAAAAAAAAAAAGAGGAAAAATTTTTATTCCTTCCTGCAACTATTTTCAATAAGCATAACTGTACAATTAATTTATCAGTGTTGCTCCAAAATGAGGATTTCCAAACACAATTTTTCAGAGTTTCAGTTTTAGGCTGGAAAAAGTTCTAGTGACTTCACTAGGACTGCACTAATGATAGAACTAGCATATGGAGGAATACTGACCTGTAGAGGACCCAGCTGCCCAAACTCAGCACTATTTCAGACAGTGTGGTATTCCTCCTGGCCCACAGCTAGCTTCCAGAAAAAGACAACTCTCCTGGAGCCCTTGTACTCAGTTTTGTAATCCTGAGCCCAGGCAGTCTGCTCTCTATGAGACAAGACTGGTTTGTCCCAGCCTGATGGAGAAATGTTCATTGGCTAGAACAAGAAATATAAGGAAAGCAAACCAGAGATAGCTGAGCAATTGCTAAGCAATTGTTTAAGCTGATTAAGGACTTGAGAAGAATAACATCTGATGTAGGAAGGTATAAATCACAAAGGCAAAAAGCAGAAATGGTAACCCAGCAATGCTGAGCATCGGCCTGTCCCACATGGAAAGGCTGAGTGTTCATCCAGCTGAGATACCCAGCCTGGGGCATCTAATTGCAGGATCATGTTAGTGTCGAGCCTAGCAGCTCATTAGTCCCAGTTATCTGTTGTGTGCATCAGTCAGCAGATAACTGCTTTGCTCTCATAAATTGTATGTACCATCTTTGGGGTGTCTCTCTGGGTACAATAGAATTTCACAGATTCGTAGAAGGGCTTGGGTTGGAAGGGGAAATTTGTTCATGTAAGAGGAAAGAATGCTTGGACATAGTGTCTGTCTAGTGCTTCTAGTGCCTTGACACCCCTCAAAATGTCATGCCTGGCTTCTAGGTACCACATCAGAATACTGCAAATTTCCAGTGTACCTGGGGTTTATCAGTCAGTCCCATAATGATAGCACAGATAATCTAGGGAATTTCAAATACTCCAACTGGACAACTGACTCTGCCCATATTAGCTCCAGGTTACCTGCATAACATGCAAAAAAGATCTATTTAATATTTCTAGTCTGAAATTCTATTTGTAAGGCCTTATTTTCCTCATTGACTATGTTGAATTTTAGGGAACATCAAGCTCTGAATATATTAAATTAAATCACCAAATTGGTGCCCACACCAAGATTAGCCTTAGACAAAAAAAAAAATATAAATGTAGATGCCACCACAGCAAGTGTCTAATGAAAGGTCTAATTCAAAACACCCCAACACACCTGTGACATCATCTGGGAATGTGGAAGCTTCCTGTTATATTAAATGAAGATCTGGGAAATTTCTGGGTCTCAATTTAGTTGCTGATAACCAGTTGCTAAAACCATTGAGATAAGGGAGAATGTATCCTGGAACACACAGGCCATCTCAGACAGAATTTGACACAGGCAGGTAGATGACTGTCCAGCATTTCTATGTGTGTTTAGGTAAGTTATTCTCAGGCAAGCAAAGCAGTGGATGTGGAGAGATACTCAGTTTATCCCACTGTATAGCTTAAAAAATGACAACATCCACCAATGATTTTGGCTAAATTGCAAGCACTCAGTTCAATTTCTTTATCACAAGCAACTACTGTCATTTGAAATGCATTGCTGTAATCTCCCTAGCCTCAAACTGTCACACCAGAAGAATGTGGGTCTCCAAAATGTCCTGCGTCTTATCTTTCCATTGCAATTAATGGGCCAATTCCTGTCAATTGCAATAAGCCTGGATTGGGGACCTCATGAAACAAACCAACATGAAACAAATCAGACTCATCTATGTCTCTGACAAGTCTTGTGTCATACCTACTATTCTGATAAGTTTTGGGTATTCTGGAGGATTTCTTTTCTTAATGAAACTGGACACTGATGCTTACTTAATATATTTGTGCCTCCTTTGACTTTATTGGAAGTTCAGATAGTTAAAGCACTACTGGTTGTGCCATTGAATAAGAAGGCTCTTTACAATTAATGTTGTTTCCTCAAATTACGTGATAAAAGATTTTTCCAGGGAGGTGAGGAGTGTGGGGAAGGGACAAAACCAAAATACTTCACCATAACCCAACCTACCAAGTGTTTTGATGGTCCAATTGAATAGAAAACCAGCATTGCACATTCCTAGACATACTGCTTTTTGTATGCTTTCTAAAAAAATAGATGCACCATTTCTTTGCAGATTCCTCTCTAAAAGAAATCTAGCCTATATACAGACTCATGGAAAAGAAAATTTCTGAGAACATGAAAGAATTTAGTTCCTTCCATCTTTGAAGGAACTTGTGCTTACAATCACAACATTAGCAACTAGAAAAAGCAGATTTCTTCACACTCCAAAGAGAACAGACTTGTAAGGCTTGGTTATGAAGATGGAAAATTTTATTTTGCATGAATTTTTCTCCTCTGTCTTTCTTACTTCCCATGGTCTTGTACGTATTTCCACAGTATTTCTACAGAAGAAACTACCTACATAAAATTAATCTTGATGACATCATGTGGTGCTAGTTAGTCAGAACATTTAAGGAGGATAAAGCACTATAGCCTTAAGGACTCTTAAAATGAGAATCATTTATTCTCTGTTGTCTTCTGTGAAATGGATTCTTGCTGTTACTAATGTAAAAACCTGCTGCTAAATGTTTTGACTGTACATATTAGCCAGCTGGTGGTTCAGTTCTCACTATTGAGTTGCCCAGAACTGAAATAATTAATTTAGCTAAGAAAAGTATATTGTGCTGTACCTTTTGTATTTGTGACTGTAATCTGTAATCACCAGGGAGTTTATTTGGATTTGCAATAATACTGGAGTTGGTAATTTATAACAGAACAGGAGCTCACTAAGTAGAGCTTATGAAGCTTGAAGTTTTTCGATAAGTTGCAGAACTTTCTATAATACGGATATTGTTAGCAGCTTACAGTTGGCTCAAACATTAATCTGTGTTATCCTAATAAACTGAAAGCAAAACCTATGGATTTGAAAGGTCCCTTCCTAAGCACATATATCCTTAATATTTTCTCTTCATAGCTGTATAGCAAGAAATAATTCAAAGATGTAAGTATAAAGACTACTGTTTACTGTAAAAAGATTGGACTCAAATTCTCAAGTTGAAGACTGTTTACGCCAAAGACTTTCATTAATGACAATTTTTATAACTTTTCACGGCATAATTGTTATTTCCTGCTTGCTCCTTTTATTGCAATAGGTTTCTGAGAAATGTAATGTATCAAGATTACCTGACACTTGAAAACTGTAGTCAGGCAAATATTGGTACTCAAATATATTCATTCATTATTTGATCCAAGCACTGATTTAGATTTTATAAAGGAATAAAAGAAAAAATGACATACAGACATGAGATAATCATATATACTGCAGTTCTCCAAAAGACTGCTAGAACAAAGAAGAGTATTTGTCACACAATATTCATTATGACAGACACTGTTGGTCTAGCTTTATTTTCTTGTTTGTTTGCTTGGTTTATTTTGTTTTGTAAAGTTTCCCTCGTGGCCCAACAAGATATTTATTTATCTTTCTTGCATAAGGAATGGACCATAAGGAATGGACCCTCTCAGATATCTAATGCAGCCAGATGCTGATCAACCCATCGTTGAAGAATTCAAAAGAAATGGAGGATACTCTTACAAAGGCTCTCAAAGCCATCTGCTGAAGGCTTTGTTTTCTAAACAAAATGTGTCTCTACTCATAGGAATGGGTGGCAGACACGGTGATTTATTGATTTTACATTAAAGGGACGTGCATTTATAAGACTTGGCATATGATAGATCCAGTAATGGTGCCAGATGAAGAGTTAATAGGAGTAGACCATCATATGCCACTGCCAAACAGAGAAAGTGAGAAAGCTGTAATGACATCAACACTAAGCCCTCTGAAAGGCAGCTGTTTTTTGTTATTGTTATTTTACAACAATGAAGAATTTTATAGTTGTGCATCACTCCATTCTGTGTTTTAATGACACTGTTCTATTTTTTGTTTAAATTCAATGCTAGTCTGTTAATGTACACTTATTCACAGATGTTTAATTACTGTTTACAGATGTAAAGCATCAAATTTTAGCAACTTCATTGTTTTTAGTACCAAAAAGTGGTTCTTGAATCATTAAAGACAGGAAAAAGGCATTGGCAGTACTCAGCAGTCTCTTTCAGCTCAGGTGTGTCATGGGTTTAATAAAGTTACTAAATACTATCCCAATTTAAAAATGACAAATAGAACACACCAGGTATGACAGTGAGCAGCACAGTGAATAAGTGTCATAATTAAGACTAGAACCACAGAATCATTTAACTTGGATAAGATCCTTAACAGAGACCAACCATCAACTCAGCACTGCCAAGCTCACCACTGAGCTATGTCCCTAAATGCCACATCTGCACGTCTTATAAATATCTCCAGGAATGGTGACTCCAGTGTTTCCCTGGGCAGACGGGACACCTGGCTTGACAACCCTTTTCACGAAGAAATGTTTTCTAATATCCAACGTCCAATCTAATATCCAATCCAAACCTACCCTGGCACAACTTGAGGTAATTTCTTCCTGTCCTGTCACTTGTTACCTGGGAGAAGAGACCAACCCACCTTGTTGCAGCTTTTTTTCAGGCAGTTATAGAGACTGGGAGGGACTCTCCCCAGCCGCCTTTTCTCCAGGCTAAACACCCCCAGCTCCCTCAGCCAATCGTCATAAGACTTGTGCTCCATACCCTTCACCAGCTTTGTGAGTACTGAAAAAAGTACTGAAACAAGAAGAGAGTACTGAAAGTGGTACATTACTTTTAGTATACCAGAAACTATTACTGAAGCATCTTTTTTTTAATAGCAAAAGGAAATTAAAAAGAAAGTGGAGCACTACTATTTTATTGCTCTTGGATGAGTCCTCTTTTGGGTTCAACAAGTCAAAATGCTTCTTTCTTTAAATAAAAATGCATGAAAAAAACCCACAAAATCAATCAACAAACAAACAAAAAAGGTTTTCTAGCTCAGTGTCCAACATCATTAAGTCCAACATCAAGTGAACAATACCAGGTGCCAAGAACAAGGAAAATATGTAGTAATAATCAGTTGGAGGGAAATTGGGATTAAGACAAGCAATGTCGTTGCACCATACTGGCAGACATACCAATGGCAATTTCCTTGATAAATATCTCATATAACAAGGGCACCCAACATTCATACTTTTATTTCTCAAACAGAATCCAAAATGAAATTAAAGACTTACAGAATTATGTTCTGTTCAAAAATTGCTTCTCATAAATACAGATATTTTGAGTAGTTTAGCTTTTAGACTAGTTCAAAAAATTTATGTTAAAAGATATATATATATATATGTATAAAGAGAGAGAGAGAGAAAGAGAGAAGCTGAATTGTTGTTTGGTGAAGTGTTTATCCATTTTACCCAATAACAGCATTTTGATACTAAATGAACTCAGAGATACTCTTGCAGTCATTTTTCAAAATTTGCATTTAAATAAAATATTCTGGTTTATATTTCATTCAGTATTAAGTGTATGTAATAATATCATCCTTGGATGAGAAAATGAAATTTTCCTGTGGTGATGTTGAAAGACTGCCATTTATGTGCATATTCTGGCTTTTACATCAGTGAAAATGCATTATTTCAAATCTGAGCAGGAAAATAAATGCTGCTTGTTTAAAAAAAAAAAATCCCCCTAAAAAACTCAGGAAGAAAAAATGTCAGGTATAATCAAACATGAATTAGCTTCCTACTGATGAGCAACACCACCTTCTCAAGAAGATTTATTTTATTGCCATTTTTTTTTCTGACAAAAAAAAAAATCTCAAAACATCCAATTTGTCTTCTTCTCATTACTTTCCTTCTGCCTTATCCCTACTGCTTATTGCTCTAAGTTATTAATCCTCCTGACCTCCACGGCTCAGGACTCTGAGATCATACTTTACTCTGTCTAGGTTGAAAAGTAGTATCTAACTTCCACCTCTCCATCTTCCACAACATGAGGAAAGGCATGCAGACAAATGTCCCTGGATGCTGCAGCTCTTTAATGTAGCTTAGACAACTCCAGTTTGGATTCACTGCAGCATTCTCAGCATGGGACTCCTTGGTGTTAATATAACTATTCCACAGACATCAGCTGAAACTTTTACACCTTCCGTACTCACCAATCCAAAACAGAAATGTCAATCCATTTCTGCTGTGCTGCGTGTGCCATGTGCTGGTAAATCCACGTGGCACACCTGACTACTCCACAGACACCTAAAAACCTTGTCTGCTGTGTTTTGAGCTGATGTATCCTTTCTTTAGCCATTTGATCTCAGAGAAATGGCCTTTTCCATTTGTGCTGAAGATAACCATCATTCCTAGGTTTTCAGTCCATGTCTCTTATTCTGCACTTGAAAAAGCTGATCCTCACTTCAGTTATTGATGTAGAGGAGTCTGGTGCCATTTGAGGTTTTTTAGCACATTGAAGTTGTTCCCACAGAGCTAATGAGGCTTACATGGGACAACTGTTCAACCATGCCCTTTTGAAGAGGTATCTGGTGGCATTTCATAGGGCATGAGGAGTATTTATCAAAAAATGTTCCTCATAAGCAGACATTCAGCATATGAATCAGTTGCTGAAATATAAAGATATGCTATTATTTTCAACAATGTGAGATTGTTCCTTCCACTTGTATCATATTTGCCTAACCTCTGCACGTGTCTTGGGAATGCTGAAACATCTCAAATGGCACACCTGTCTATTTTAAGGTGAGTGAATTCTCCCCTTGTAATTCAGTGCATGCAATCTGGAGGGAAAATAACATCCTGAGAATCTGAAAGAATAAAAAAGCTAACCATGGGAACATTTTTCTCAACAAAATAGTTTAAACATATTAACTTTGACAACCATTTAACATAACAGCAAACAGCAGATAACAAGACAATTTAATTACAGTGTATTTTCCTAAATCCAAATTTTCATTTAAAAAAACCAAAAACAAACAAACAAAAAAACCCCCACAAAACAAAACAAAAACAAAAAAAACCCAGAATTTTCCTTTAGGGCCAAAATGCAAATATCCTTGCAAACATTCTGTCACTTTAACAGAATATTGTAGATGTTCAAGACTGAACTTCCAAATCAGTGAAGCAAGAATTTCCCCAAAAACTTGCTCATTTTCCGCACATTCCATGACACTCTTGATTATGAATAATGTAGAGGGATGGGAAACATGTGTAGGTACCTCAAGGGGATTTGATTTTTCTGTGAGAAGGGTCTGTAATGTTGAATTTTATAATATTAGTTGCTGAATGACACTGCCACTGTATGCCATAAGTACTGTGGACAATGAGCATGGATAGCTCCAGCCAGGACAGAGCTTCTTGTTTTTTACATTATGCTTTCCAGGGGTAAGAGATTAAAGTACCATTTTCAAAAATATGCTCACCCCTCTGTTTTTGTGTGCTGCAGAGGAACACCTTACTGTGGTTAAGCATTAACTTCCAGTCAAACAACCTACAACAATATATAACAGTCAGAAAGGGAAGGGAAAATGGGCTTCAGACTAGGGTGTTATTCATAGAAAGCACCCCAGCTATTTTAAAAGTTGTAAGGAAGCAGAGGCTTGGTTAATTTAAGTCATAAAAGCAGTGCTATAAACATTGACTGACCACCTTGCCTCTCATGAAATACTCACTTATCATTTTGTCAGTTGTAGTATGGACTTCAAAATATTCAGTATCTCTTCTGGAGCACAAGGCTTGTGCAGGATTGTTCTGACATTCCCACAGGGCAGACCACCCTTACAATGAATAAGGGCCCTTCCTTGTTCAGGAAGAGTGGAATCTCCCTGACAGAATGGGCTGGAGAACCCACAACAGTAATGTTTAAGCTCTGCAATACTTGCCACCAGCACTGCTTGGGGGCATCACATTTGACTGAAAGTAGAAACATTAAAATACCGTAGAATAAACTTATTCTATGTATTTTACACAGAATACACATTTATTAAAAAAAAAAACCCCAAACAAACAAAAAACAAAAAACAACAAAACAAAAACAAAAACAAAAGCAAACAAAAAACAAACTGCAAAACCCAGAAATTATTCATCCACACAACACTGCTATGCAGAAGAGATAAGCACAGATTCATATATCCATGCTCCAAAAAAGGACTAAGTAAAGAGATATTTTTCTCTGTAGTGAAAATCTAAGTCAATGTGAATGTAGACACTTCCTGAGTCCAAAACATGAGGCTAACCCAAATACACACCTGCATCTCTGTTTCTGAGAAAGATAAATATCAAGTACCTCCAGTGCAGCATCCAGCAATACTCTACAGCAGCATTACAGCATCAAATTCCTTCTACTTTCACATTCAATCATTTTACAAAGAAGCCAAATGCAAAATAGAGAGCCTTGTAGCCTTTAGTTCTATATCTCAATGAGTTAAATGGGAATGAGCCATTGAGAATTGTGTTGTCTTAGAGGTAAAGTTATTACTGTTTACCAAAAGAGGTGAGAAATTTTCCTTTTTTGAGAGATTTTCCTGTATTTTCTGTGACTTGCAATCATCTCTGCATGTGTTGCTTACAAGAAATTCATAAAAGGCAGAACAAAACTGCTTTTTTTCAGGCTGTTTTGTAAAATGCAATGTGAAAAGAGCTAAGAGTTGCTCTTTCACATTTAACTTTGTTTACACTGTCACTGAAAATGGCTTTTATTTCAATGATCTAAAACATGCAATAACTTGCAGGCCAAGAATTGCTCTAAGTTTACTTTTTCAATTCCATAATCTTCAATAAAAGTGAAAGACAAATGTGTTCATATTTGTACAATGTTATTTCACAATAGACCTAAGCTTGTGCCCACACATGCATGCAAATCTGTATTTTGTGCAGTAAGGATGATTTTAAAAGGGTGAAAATGCCTACAATAAAAAAAGTCAAAAAACAGTCACCAAATTAATAAACAAATTCTTGGTCAACTTCTCCTCTTTTAAACCATAGTTCCAATGAAATCTGAAAGAATAGGAAACCTGATACCTGATGATCTCTTACATCTCTAAAGCAGATGGCTTCATTATCATTTGTGATTGAAAAAGCTCAATGATCAGAGATTTCATGAACATCTGGAGAGAAAAAATTTGAAGGTTTGCTGTTATATCTATAAAATTAGCCTAATATTAATTTTCTGTTGCATTAAAATCTGAATGAGCCAAGTTTAAATCCAAGGAGCTTGAAAATAGTGCTACGGCATTGGTTATTCTATTGTAGATCAAAATAATCTCATTGTATGTCCCATGTATTTGGGTTCTCTCACTGTCCTCAGTCACATATAAGGAAAATGTGTCTGAAGTCTTGATGCACTTATTACTGGAGTCCAGCTGTGATAAAGAGCCATTAAAATCTCATTGGCTGCATAATGTTATACTTAAAACACAGCAGAAGCATTTTGTACCAGCCAGATGCATTATAATATCTCTCAGACTGGGGAGCATTGATAGTATTCAACATAACAGGGGCTAATGTGTTAACTGCAATGTAAAAGACTGTAAGAAAATAACCAGAAAATTAGTATTTAATCTATTCTGCTCCTGTTAAGTGAAATCTGCATCTGGAAAGCCAACAGTGAGATGCCCAGTACTGTCATCCTTCAACCATTTTTTTGAGTATGAGAAGCAATTTTAGGACCTGAAATCTCCTGATATATGCACAAATAGAAGCAGAGTAATGTCCCCATATACTGTGTCCATAAGTTAGGGAAAACAAAAAACAAAAAACCAACCAAAAACAAAAACATGAGAAAACAAAAGCCAACACAGAAATTTAGGTAGAGGATTCTGAACATGGAAGGAATGACATGTCCTTAAAACATGAAGAAGAAATAACTTCTATTATCATGGAATAGTGTCAACATCATTCTTTCTGGTTGTGATCATTCTGATATATTGTGATATCACTGTACCTAAGTTTAGATACCCGTGACATGCATCTGATATGCTTCATTTCTTGCACAGTCAATAGAGGAAAGGAACCACTTGTAACATGTATTCATCTAACCTGTTCTAAATTAGGAAATATGCTGTACTCCGGGACTTCCTATTTCCATTCACTGACTATCAAGGGAGTTGAGACAATTTCCTCAGATGAAGCCATCCACACACTGGCTGACATCCCCATTCAGAATAAAAAAAGAAAGAGAGGGAGAGAGAAAGAGAGGGAGAGAGGGAGAGAGAAGGAGAGGAACCAAAGGCACAGAGGACAAGGAACTAAGCTAAATGAAAAAGGTCTGGTGTGAGAAGGGTGACTGTGAGAGACTGGACTGCTAGTGATTAATGACTCAAGCACGTGACCACTTGTAGAAACCACCCAAGTTACTCCCCTCCCAAGTACAGGGTCATCACATGCAGGATGAGGGTGTTCATCTCAGCTGATTGGGTATTATGGGCCATGATCGACTCTTCTCTGACATAAGAGATGGCTCCAACATCTTAGCAGGGCTCAAAGACTCATGGGGATAGTTTCCACCTACTCTCAGCATAATATAAACCCTATGGACCTGGTGTTTGGTGGACTGTCCTTCTACCACTTCATGCCCAGTCTGAAGGACCAATGGAATGTTGTCAGAATTTATGGAGTGGTGATTTTTCTTTTCTACTTGATCTGTTTCTCTGTCGCTTTCTTTCTTTCTTTCTTTCTTTCTTTCTTTCTTTCTTTCTTTCTTTCTTTCTTTCTTTCTTTCTTTCTCAGTTCTTGTCTCTCTTTTCTCCACCTATTTCTCTACCTCACATTTACAGTTAAAAAAAACTGTACTACTAATTTTGACATATGGTCTTGTTTGTACCTTAATTTGGGCACAGACATCTCTCTCACAATTTTAATAACTGGATCTTAACACTAACCTTTAACATTTAAGTCCCATGTAAAGAAGAAAGACAATCATCAGGAAAGGGGAACAAAAGCAGCCAACATAAATACCTTAATTAATAGAAAGTGATAGGCCAGTGTTTGAAATTGTCGTGGGGTGACAATTCTGGGAAAAGTATGGACAGGTTTGCCATAATAAGCCTTTGGACTGAAGTTCAAATTCCTAATGACAGCCACTTCCCTTAACTTTGTGCCATGTAAAAAGTGTGTTCTGTGCCACCACCTAGGTCGCAGATGAACAGTAAGGACCCCAGCTCGTCCCCTGGCGTGCTGGGTGCCCTCTCTTCAGCAGCTGCCTGCTGGCCATCGAGCCACTGATCACTGCCCTTTGAGCCTGATAGCCCAGACGATTTTCTACTCACATAGCAATCAGATTAGGCAGCCAGGGTCTCCTCAGCTATCAAATGAGAACACTGTGGGAGATAGTCAAAGCCTTACCAAAGTCAAGGTATATTACCTCCACGGCTCTTTTCTCATCTGCAGAGCCAGCCATTTAGCTGTAGAGGCAATCAGGTTGCTCAAGCATGATTTGCCCTCCAATGCCTGCCGTGAACACTTGTGGTGCCTGAATGCAGCTGGCCTCACAGTCTTTTAAATTTAACACCTGCAAACTGACAATCTCAGTCCTGCAAGGCTGTTGAATCCCAAACTGATGTTGAAATGACACAGCCAACACCTGCTGCACTTCAGGACATCCTAGATTTGTATTCTTTTTTTTTTTTTTTTCCAGAGTGCTGTTTCTAGGGATAGTGAAAGGCTCTGAAGATCATACTTGCAAATTAACAAGCAGCAACAGAAACACTAAATTCGTTAATATCTCCACATCTCATTCTTTGGGAGTGTCTTTTTATTTCTAAAATCAAGCCTTCAAACTGTTACAAATAAAAGTAACTTGAAACTACTCATTAATAAAGACAGAAAGTGTTTTTAGAGTCATTCAGATATTCTAAACATTTGTTATAAGACGTCTGATTAAAAGCATTTCTTACTGCAATTTTGTGTGAATGATAACAACTGTTCATGCTTACAAGACTATAGAGCTATATGCAATACATTTACATCTGGGACAGTTTTCCAGGTCACCTAAAGGCATACCCAAGTAATTACTGCTGGTATTTTTGTTAATACCATCACTTTCATTAAGATATCCTTCATGGAGCATTTTCAAATACCAGGTTTCATTGTTCCCATTTAAAATAGCAGGTTTTGAATTTGTGTCAGGGTTACTTTATAAGACATGGATGCATTTCTGTCTTTCAGAGGCAAAGAGAAACAGATCAGTAACTGAGCATTAAAGGTCAAAGCATAAATCAATCATTTCACTAATAAGCCATCTTCAGGCTGTACAAGGAATAGAAAAACATTTAGCTTTGTATTCTCTGCACAGACATTTAAAGAGAAAAGGCTGAAAATGACATCTGATTCCCATCAGTCCTCAGAGAACAAGGCTTTAAGATGCTGGATAGCTCAGAGCTAAGTGCTGTAAAAGGCAGGTGCTAGGCCAGCCAGCAAACTAATAATATGTATTTTATGGTGTCAGTTGAGGAAATGGATGTTCAGGTGTATTTGTAGTAACTGCAAACAAATTTCCTATCATCTTCATCTGCTGAAGACATAGAATACATGCATTTTTCCATATTTCTGTGGAAATTTGTGCTGAAGATAACCATCTTCATAACCATACCTGTGCTTTGCTAGGAACACCTCTGCTTTTGCCTCTGGACTCACTAAGGGGATGAAATGGTTGATTTTTCCTTTTCTATTATTTCTTTGTTTAAATATTTTTGTTAGCTGCTTTGCCTGTTTGTCTTGTGTGGTATGTGGACATACTGAGTATGCAATCACAACTGTTTATATCGCATCAAGGAAACAATTAATGTAATAGTTCGTTCTCTCAGATAGTGTCCTTATCATTCAAAAAATATTATTCAGCAACAGCTGCCGCTTTTCTGTACCTGTGGTATGGGAACACATTCCTAGAGGACAAATAACATGTCATAGTTGGAGAGGAGAGAGAAAGAATAAATGCCAGAATCTTCTCTTTACTAAGTGCATGTGTTGAGAAGCAATATCCTTCTTCCACCTCTGAAATCTATGTGCAAAGCTGGATCTTGGAAATCATGCACCCCCAGAAGATAAAAGCATAAAATCTCTTTCCAGCTTAAAAGGCATCTCTCTCTTGCCTTTATGAAAAAGACAGTCTTAAGAGGAGTAATAATTAGGTATCACTGATCTGAACTTTTCACTGTTGTTAGATATAACATTGGTTTTCCAGTTCTATATAGTAATATAGTAAATATTTTTACTACAAAAATTTTTACCAGCAAAATTTTTAAAAGATAAACTGAATTTGAAGTCCTTACCTACAGAACTTATAGTCAGGAGGTTCTGCCTGGCAGATAAGAAGTGCTGATAAATATGCTTAACTTCAATATTCCTAATTTACAGTTAGCTCACTACAGAATTGTGTCTTGGTGCCTGGGGCAGAATTCACTGGCTAAAATCAAAACCCAGCTAGTCCTAGTGAAAGAATGCATTTATTTGTTCATTTTGGAGAAAATTTGAAGAAATCAAGTATGAGTAGCCTTTTTCTGTTCTAGAGATATACACTAGGCACTTTAATAACCAGAAAATAGAGTGGTCAATGCAGTAATGGTACTCATGGAAACATTTTTAGTGACAGACAACCTTAAATGTTTTCATGACAGGCTGCAAGTCTACTGCAATTTGGTAACAGATCTGAAAAAAAAAAGCCTGCTTTGTTTGATAAATAACTGGGGTTCAATGATCCACTTCAGCTGTGGGAAGCTGTCATGAAGTTGAGGAGCAGAAATTTGATATGAGAGTAGTGTTGTTTTGAAAGATCAATGATGAGAGAAGATTATGGCAGAATTTCAGCAACCTAATTAGAAATGTTAGTAGTATATTCCAAAGAGCTTGTGTCAGATAAAGAATAGGGTTTTTTTAACGCAAATGAATCATCTAATAATCACCCGAATGAGGGTCTAAGCAGCACAGTAATTAAATTTGTAAAGATTATTTTAAAATGGGAGGTGTTACAACAACTTATATAGAGAGAAAACAAAAAGCCTGTAATGACTGAAAATAAAAGCTGGCAGTCACCAGTGAAGTAGGTTCTATCTGGAGAAATGCAAGTGAATGCATTAAAGGCTAATGAGAAAAAATTCAACAGGAATACCTGTGGGACAATTACCTAAATGTAATGTGAAGGTGTAACATGGTAGCAGCATGGAAAAAAATCAGTTTCATTTCATAAAGTGGAAAATATTGTACACAAGAAACCTATATTATTGCTACATGGTGCACTCACTGAATATTGTGTATAGGTCTGGACATTTCTACAGCAAAATTCTGACCTGAATGGAATTTAAAAAAAAGTAATAAAAAGTGCCTATGAAAGAAATTCAAACTTATGAGAGAAAAAAAAAAAAAAAAATGTTTGTTTACAGCAAAAGCTTGGATCAATGAAAACTAAGAAAAACCATGTGTTTCTCTAAAAAAATTATGTCATTAACATCAAGAAGGTTGGCGTATCTATAAAGCCTGAGAAAGAGCAGATGAAAACCTGTTCCATTTGAATTTTGTCACTACCAAATTTTGTGACATCAGGCAAGTCAGATTGCCTTTAGGTGCCTCAGTTTCTTCATCACCTCTATATGAATATAAGTGCAATATATATTGTAAGAAAATATGCAATATATATAGTAAGATTTTTTTTTCATTTCATAGAGAAGTTAGAAGACTTTAATTAACTAACCTTGATTTAGATTATTTTGAAAATGCAAGATAAAATATAATCAGTAGATTAAAAATAAAGGGAGTGAAAAAATATATCTGAGATACTTTTATATACAAAAGATCTGTCAAGATCTGGGTAGCTTTCACTGTTTGAAAGTTAGCATCCTCATCATTCAAAGATTTAGAGATCTGTGATTTATGTTCTCATTTAACACATATGATTTCCATCTCAGTCATTCTGGGAAAATGATCTTTTGCATATTCAACCTTCTGTGAATAATCTGTATGAAGTCTTCCTATGTGACTAAAGAGAATTATGTATTTGGTTAAAATATGACAATGCAGCACAGATCTCAAAAATCTGACTGTAAATTTTCTTTTCAGCAAAGTGTTTTGAGTCCAAATTTCAGAAAGGTTGAAGGGGATGCAGAGTTGAAAGTAAAGCCTGTTGTTCAGAAAATGGATATAAAAGTCATAATGGCTTTCCTTGATAGTGGATGGGTAGGGGATAGCAATTTTCAAACCATGTTTATTTAGCTACTGAATTATAATTGCTAAACCTGTTTCCATCCTTTCTTTATATCTCACCAAAGAAGGCACGAAGGCATTAACAGGAAATCCTGACAATCCATAACTGTGTTCTATACTCAACAGTTAAAATATTACAGATAGATTTACAGCAGCATCAGAAATAGTTCTGTTTCTTCACTATCTGTGTGAATAATCTCAGAAGCATGCTTTCACAAGGAACGTGGCCTTGGAAGTGCTCTACTACCTTGACATTTCTAAACTGATCTCTAAATTCCTTCCCAAATGACACTGAACTCTTTGGAAACAAATCAGATTATTTTCTTTCCCCTAGTCACACAAACTGGCATCATTACTCGAAATCTTGAGCTGCCCTAGCCCTGGTTTACTTGGTACTTAAGTTGGCAAACAAAGAGAAATGAGACTTATATGAAAGATAACTGCCCTCCAAGAAGGAACAGCATAGTAAATAGCATACCAAATACGATAAGTATAACAAATAACGCTATTGTCTTATTCGAAAATGTGGCTGTTTCCATTGTAAAGCACAGTGCATCTACATAAAACCTAGATCTATTTCCTGAAGAGACTCCAGGTCAATGCACCATGTGAATGTGATACTCCATTAACTCACACATGTTTTGCAAACAGAAGCTGAGAAGAAACCTTTTAGCTGTTGCAGAACTTGCTGCACTTGTTCACAGATGGTCTATTAGAGAATTTGATAGTGTGCTGTTTTTCTGGGTAGTCTAATGAAGTCTTTTAAACAGACTAAGTGCTAAGGCATTGTGGGAGTAGTGTCTGGCCCTTTCCTAGGAGCTTGAAATCTGCTATTTCTATGTCACAGCTGAACATAAGCACCTACTTCCTTCTCAAAATTTTGACCTCCTAGTTTTGTTACTCCCTTGAATGTGTTTTGCTCTCATCTCCAAGAGATACTTGCCATACTACATGGACAGATCACTCAGTTTTCACCACTGTCTTTTTATCTCTTCCACCCCATTCTTTTATCTGAAGGAGCCACACTGCATTTTTTTGCCAATTTTACAAGCTAAGCCAGTTTAGTTGGTTTAAAGTTGACTGGTGGTATGCATGCCCATCACAAAACTAAGGTGGTCTTGTGGTTGACCCTAAGCTTCACCATCTACAAGTTTTGAACAACAAGAGTTTAACTATAACCAGACTACACATGCTTATCATATTAATGAAGGAAATTTCAAGAAGGGACAGTATCAAGCCTGAGAAGCAAAAGGAGATGTTAAATAGAATTTTCAGAAACCCTACACAAGTCTTAGGCAAGGAAAACAAAGGTCATTGGCTCAAACAAGAGTGACTTCAGGCAGTATCTTATAAATCTTTGCAAGCAAAAGTAATTTTAACTTTTCATTGGAAGCTTGTTATTTTAAATTAATTTTAACATTTTGATCTAAAAATGTTCTTGTTACAAGATGACTTTTTTCCCTTTAACTGTGCAGCCTTTAGCCATCAGAAAACGATCTTACTACCTGTAGGTCTAGTAATGATGCAACAATTAAAATGAAATATCAATATTTATCTCCTTATGTAAAATTAACAGCACTGCACAAGCTCACAAGCAATATTATCACCTGAATCCTAATTTGAGAACTGCAAATCCCTTGTCTGGGGATACCTTGTTTTGCACAACTACACTGGGGATTTTGCACTACTCTGCACTAGGGATGCACAGATCATCCCTGTAAATGGTAACTGGTTCTGTCCTTTCCCCCACTAATGTTGTATATGCTTTTATTCCAGAGATTACCTAAAAAGCCTCTCACATTGCTGCCATTCCAAAATTAAATATGGATTATAGCTTTCCTGGCTATGCTTAAAATAGTAAAAAATAAATAAATACAATACAGAGTATCAATAAGGGCATTGTCAATCTGCATATTAACGCAGTTTCTATTTAGGGAATTTGCAAAAAGCATCATTAGGGATGCAAATTAAGGAGATTAAGACATTTAGAAATTTTAGTCAAACCAGGGAAGTGCTATTTTCTTTATGCTGTGCTAAGATTGTTTCCTTTCAAGCTGTGCATTTGAAGGCCTAATTACAGATACTTGCATTCTGCAGTCTCTTCCGAGTTGAAGAGGAAAAGCAGGTGCCAGGAGGGGGGCAGATTTATGTCCTAGATAATATTCCATAACAACTACAACTCCCTGCTGGTAAACAATCCTCAGGCAACAGCCGCCTACTCCTACTCATACCTTTATACAATTCACCAGATCCTGACAATTTAAACAAATAAATCCCTAGGCTGCAAGAGCAGTTAAGCCCTGTGAATTGCCCAGCGAGAGACCTTTGCTGAGGTGGCCTTTGGGTTTCAACATTTACCCATCCTTTCATGGGACTAAGGCCACCATAAAAGTATAGTCAGGTCTTATCTCTCCTTTTCTCACCTCTGAACTTCCCTTCCTCTCCTGCAATGCTCTTCTTCCATGCACCAGATGAACAAAACCATTTCCTCCTAGGCACAGTACTGCAACAGTGATAAAGTTTCAACAAGCAACTTACTGATGCGTAAGTAGAAAACCAGATCACGCTGGAGAAATGCATCTCTCAGCAGCACAGCTACATAAATCACAAGCACAGCCCAGGTGAAGGTGAGGATAAGGACTTTCATTTCAAAGGGCTTTTTTTTTTGTAAATGGTGGGCACAACATTGCTTTGGCTTGTTGCATTTTATTTCAAGCATTACATGAAAATGTAGTTGATCCCCATGCAAAGTCCTGGCATTAAGCCTGTGTATACTTAGGCCCAGCACAGGCTTATCCTTGGGCTAAGCACAGAACAAGGATTTCTCTAGTTTTATGTAGCCATGGATTTCCATGCATGTGAAAGAAAGCAGTTCAAAAAGCCAGTCACATTAAGGAGGAAAATGCAGGAATATAAGATGCCAGAAAATCCAAATAAATCACTATGCTTTTAGTGCTCCCTTTGAACAGTTGAGCATGGTATTATCCTGGCATGTATAGTACTTTCTCTCTGGCTCTGTTGTTAGAACTGGTTGATTATTACTTTGAACAAACAACAATATTTCTTTATTTTCAAAGAATTATGTAAAATTAAAGAAAAAGAGAATTCAGGTACACTCAGATTCCTGACACCAGTAGTACCTTCCTTCCCGCTACAAGGAGAATTGCTGATGAGCCATTTTGAAGCTTCTTTCTAGATCTCTTTCATTTTCTAAAATCTATTATTTTCATCATATTTTGTTTTGGCATAAAAAGAAGTTGTTGTACAAGGATATGCAGACAGGTCCTGATTCAATGATCTCATCTGAATGGAGATTACATGACACTGAGACTGCTAAAAATATTAAAGATATGCCCATATTTATTCAAGGAGTGTGATGCTACTAATGTGGGGGGGGGGGTAGGAAAGTCTTTTGTAGGGCAATTTCTAATTTAAGTTGTATAAGTTCTCAATTTAAATTTCCTTAATGTTCACTTCATATTTAACTTCTCATTGATATACAATTAGACTGGAATGGTTCAGCCTCTATGCCTTTATTTAGACTTAAAATTCAATCTATGAATAAATAAATCACAACTTTTAGAAGCTGAATACCAATATGCTTACAAGTACACAGTGGCCTTTTAAAATGTCGTATCATGCATTCTTTGGTATGAAAAGAGGAAGCTGAATTCCAAATATCGACCACATGTAGGAAAAGGATGTCTCTGGGCATTGAACTAAGAAGCAGAGTAATTTTGAAGCTGTAGCTCCCCACTAGCTGTAGCTCACTAGGCAGCAGATCCCACCTAGCCAGGTTTGGGTAGAGCCCAAAAATGTTCCTGAGATATCTGAGGCTCTGGGATCCATTCCTCATAGCCTAAAAGCATCTTCAGCTCATGGCCTGTACTGAAACTTCTTTATGCATTCTAGAAGGTGGGACAAGGTTCTCTCTGCAAGTTATTTAATGAGATATTAAATTAATTTATTATTTACTTGTAGGAGTCCCAGGAAAGTTATGGAGATGCATACAACAGTAGATACTGAAAAAAACACTGGTTTTTGGGGAATGTTTCAGATTTGCTTGTAAAGCTAACCAAGTGTTAACATCAAAAACTTTTTAAAATTAAAAAATGCAGTGCTGGTGTTTTTTTCAGAAATTCACAGAACTTCACTGTACCACAAAATGTATTATTGGAAAAGATTTGATAATAATTTGTTTCTTCATATTTAATTGCAATGTGCTAGGTTTTTCAGCTGAAAATAACCTTTAGCATTCATTTGAAATCTTTCAAAATACCTGATTTTACTGAAATTCAAAACTAAATCTCTATAGTATTTTGTAGACATGAAATACATATTTCAGCTTCAAATCTTGCTTCTTGCTTTGTGGTGCTTGAAACAAAGTGTTTTCTCCAATTGTTTCCAGCCTTTGAAAATTAAACAACCCACATTTTCTATATTTGCTTAGCTTCAATAGCTACAGTAGATTTCCTAGTCTGCATACCTTCAAATGCATTCACTTCTTGTTATGCTTTGAGAGCTTATTGCATTTTTCCCTTAAGAGATTTTACATGCTCCAAAAACTAGTTCACATCACGCAGAAATCACCTTGTCATGCACCTACCAAACTTTGGTTCAACTTTTATACAACAAGCTTGTATAAATTGATGCCTTCCTTAAGCAGCATATCCCCTGTGAAACTGCTTCAATGTCAGAAAAAGGAAAAAGGAGATAACAACAGAATTGATTTCCTCAGCACAGTTTTAGCACCTCTGCAAACCAGTTGCTCTTATCAGGGTAAAAATTAATTCGCATACGTTGTACCCACTCACTGATGTTACCATTCAACAAGTACCTGCTGCTGCCTTCTCCCGGACATGATCTTGCTGAGATTGCATTGACTGAAGGTGTCCTACATTTCTGGAATGAGCTGTTTTCACCTCCTTCCTGCTTTATATATGTCTAATGTTTTCACTATGAGTACAGCTCTTCAACAGCAAGGACAGCCTTTCAGCTGTGAGTTGATTAATTTCCTAACTCAGGAATGGTGAATGGCTTCTAGATGCTCCCATAATAACACAAAAGAAGTATCAATTTGCAATAAATAATTTCACCCAGGAATGTTAAATTAAGAACCTGCCATATATTAAAGAAGATATATTTCAGGCCTTAAGATTTGGTTTTCTTTTCATTAAGAGTCTTTGTAGGGATTCGAAGCAGATTTCAAACAGCAATGGTGTCCAGCATCTGTCTCTCCACCCATGAGAAAACTCTTCCACAGCAGAAGTTGCATTGTTACCACTCAGATTGTTCCTGTAAGCCATATAATGTTCTTTACATGACTACAGTTTAACAGATAGCTCATGACACTGTATTTTTGGTCCTTTCTCTCTGTTCCCCTCCCCACCAGCTTTTGTCAGCTCATCTCCTGCTCTATGCTTTGCCCTTCCAGTGTCTGCTATTAATGACAGGTAGCTGACCTGTACACTGCTGAAACACTTTATGTGCTTCATGTCACTTTGAAAGCATAAAGCACACAGGTTGCACTAGAAGAAAATTAAAGGCTTTATTTCTGATAAATCTTAAAAACCAATATATATGTATCCCAGAGTAAACATGTGATGCATATACAATAAACACATTATGCAAAAGCATTTCAGTATAACTTTGAAAAGATGAGAAAGTTGAAAATAAAGATTCCTGTTTATGTAAAAATCTTAATAATTGAATGAGTGGGAACTGTATCAGAAATATTCAGAAAAATAATCCACCAAAAAAACACATTGTGAAGAATCAGTGAAATTTAGAGTTTCAAGGTATTTAGGAAAACTGGAATATTTCAATAATATAGGTGCCATGCATTGTTTTAAGTTCAAAGGTTTCAGAAACAACATCTGAATGTTCATGCAAAGTAAAACAAGCAAGAAACACTGTAGTATGAATAATCTAATGGGGTTTGTGTCTTTGTGATCTGTGTTTATTTTACCCGTGGCAGCCTGGCCAGCAGAAACTGCACTCCTGATGGTGATGCCACATTTAACACCAGCTCGGTGGTGACCATGGTGTGGCACTAACCAGCTTTGCCAGCCCTCACCAGCACCCAGCAGGGCTGTCCATGCAGAGAAGGATGGCTGCCACTTTCTACCAGCACCCACACAGACAAGATCACACTTGGGGAGTCAGGGCAGCATATGTTCATTTTTACCTCTCAGCTGTTGGTCTGGAATGAGAGCTAATGTAAAGCAAGCAAGGAAGACTTGAGAAGGAATAAGTCTTTGCCACATCTTCCCTGTCTCCGACCTGAATTCTGGTAGCTCTGATTTATATAAGTAATTTTCATAGTTGCCACTAAGTATAGCACAAGTGGGCATTCATATGCCTGCTTTTAAGTTATCTCTAGAAGTATTCTTATGGCACATAGACATTTAGGTACACAGCTCACTTCTGTCCCTATCTTACTGCTGAAGGTGACTGTCCTCCCAGAAAAAGTGACAGTCCTCACAGGTAGTGCCCCCCCAGAAAAAGATCCACTTCCATCTTTTTCTTGTAAAACATAACAAAAAGGTAAAAGAAAAAAAAAACTATTTTAAATAAACTCTAAAAAGTATTTTAGGTAAGCAAAGAAACAGAGAGTCATTAAATCATTTTTCAGTATTACAGGAACCTTTTCACGTTACACTACGTTTCCTTTTAATTTCCCAGTTGTTTGGATGCACAAGCAAAAGAATTAGGGAAAGAAGGTCAGCAAAAAGATAACAATGCCTGTTTATAACAGCCATGAGATTAATCTAAAAAACAGTATTTCTGCATTTAATGAGGGCTGAGGACAACAAATGAGAAATTATAAGGCTACAGTCGCTATTATCCAAAGTGCTGAAAATATGTATGTATAGCATTTTTTCATAGCTTGGGTTTTATGTACAGTGGCTATTTTTGATTCTCACAGCATGGTTTTGTCCTTGCTGTGTCTCAGGTAAGCAGCTACCATCAGAGTAAGAATCACGCAGGGGTAAAAGAGTCTCCACTGGACAATTGCAAGAAGACATCAGTATTATGGACTTGAGGCTGAGTCCACTATTAATTCTATTCTTGTCCACATGCATCTGAAGCATCTTTAATCACAGGGGGTTTAGTATTTGTAAATCAGTAATTTTACTTATGGGTTGATATTTTAAAGGATTGGACACTTAGAGAACAATTTTCATCATAAAATATTAAAAACTATACACTGTTCAGAGCTTTGCTATAGATTAAATGCCATTTGAATTCAACAGGATAGTGTTTTTTGTAAACCAGCATAAGATAATGACTGACCTCTATAGTGCCTACCTGTCTCAGTATTTTAAATGTCTTTTTCCCTACAGAATACTAAACAAAAACAAAGCAAAACAAAAACAAAAACAAAACAAAAAAAAAGCCAAAAAAGAGAGGATGACTTCTGCAAAAGAGGCAAAAAAAACAACAACAACAACAACAACAACAACAACCAAACAAACAAACAAAAAAAAACCCAAAAAAAACCAACAAAAAAAACCCCAAACCCACAGAGGAGAATCTCAGAAGTGTTTTAGATGTTTCACTCCTATATTCTGTTCCTTGGGGTGGAATTTATCTGAACAAATGTATAAGTCCAAAGTATAGGCATCTATGTCATGACTAAATACCCTTTCTAATCCATATACAGAAATATGTACTCCAGGGAAAGATTTTTCCAGACCTTTTTGAGGTGTACATTTTACAGTAATGTGCAAGTCACATTCCTTGTTGACTACTGAGGGAATCTACAGCAACACTTGATATCATGGATATCTAACCATCAGCAAGGCAAATTCTGCTTTCTGTTGCATGGCAAAAACACCATATCCCTGCCCTCTCAAAGCCTGTTTATTTGGCTACACCTGCACAACATTTTTTAATGAGATCTATTTGAGAGTGGGTGATGCCCACCTACTCCACCTCAGGGTAACGGCTTGATCTTTGCTTTGCAGCTTCATAAATTTGATGCAGCTGGTTAGAATATTACTGTTCCTCTGACCAGCTGCACTTACCAAATGAAACTGAGGAAGAGCAGAGCCCATCCAAATGCTCAAAGTGCATTTCCAGCTGCAGGGAGTGTGCGGAAGACACACAATCTCAGAATGTTGCCTTTCAGTACTGGATTTGCCAGATGACAAGAATTAGCATGCCTGACTGGAAACTGTTCTTATAACTAGGCAAATCATTCCTATCCAAGTTTTGTAGGTTTGCCACTTCTCCTCTTTTGGTTAATTAAAAACATGAAAAAATTGTTTTAATGTAGTTCACAAATTTTGACATAATATGTGAAACTGATAAACAGTAATCTCAGGGCAAATCTTACAGGATTAGAGACTAAAATTGTTTGCAGGCAATAGAGGTTTCTCTTAGACTACCATCAGCTCTGATAGGATTTTGATCAGGTGTAAAATATTTTATTTTCAAATTTGTGTTTCCTGTCAAATTTAAGGTATGACATCTCTTATTAAGAATCTCTCTAATGCTTAGAAACTTGTGCCAGATGTCCAATGAAGGCTTGCAAGCCGTTACATGCTACAAGTCAACAGATGTTGCATTTCTTTAAGTTTTCTATTTGCTCTAAGGTCTGTATTTTGGCAAACACAGAAGTTATGCAGTGTGTTAAACCACTAGATGAATTGTAAACTGTAGCCCTGCTAGCACTGTTAAAGCCAAGTATTTGTGGATTTTAAAAATCCACCTATCCTGCAGTGGATTTTGCACTTGAAACATGTTGCAAAGCAACACTGAAATATCGTCAAATAAACAAAGTAAAACAAACAAACAAACCACAAGCATCTTGCCCAGAAGGAAGCCCCAAAGTATCTGGTAATCCAGCTTTGGTATGGTGTAGCCCACATGCTGCCTCGGGCATGGCAGCACTAGAATAATGTAAGTATTTATTTATTTGACTTTCCCATATGCTGGAGAAGCTTCTTGCCTCCCAAACAGGTCTGTTGAAAAGGCAGTCCTTCATGACTTCCTGCTTGCAGAAACCAATCAACCAAACCAAAATTCTTCATTTGGAAAACCTGCCCTTTTGCTTTGGATGCATGGAAAGCAGAGCATTAAGAAATATCCTGCTAGAAGCCCATCCTTTACCTGCTGACCACAACAGCACCAGTGTACAAGTGTCATTCTGTGTTGCTGTATTCCCCCTCCTCTGCAGAAAAATCCACAGAGGTCAGTGAGCCTGCAGGCATGAGCTGTAGCTCAAGGTAGGCTGGCAGACTGGCAGCAAGAGCAGCAGGAAGAGGGAGCAAAGGGCAGGAGACTTACACTGGCCATGAAACTGAACTTCAGTGTATTCCAACTTCAAGCACCTCCCTTATTTCCTTTTTCACACTTTTTTTTTTTTTTTTTTTGCCAAGTTTAATTAGAGACAGTTACACCTGGCTATAATAGTTCATCCATTGGAAAAGTTCTTACATTGTTGGAAAACAACTTCAAAAAATGTATTTTTTTCAGCTCTAGTATCAAGGAAAGAATTAAACCTGCTATTTTTCTCCAAGTTCTTTCATAACGTGTGCAAGAAAAGGGAATACAGGATGTCTGGGATGTTAGCTATTCTTGTAGGTATTATTATGGGAGATCATCTGTGAAACTTTCTTTGCTGCCCTGTAATTTACACCACTGCTGCTGGTAATGACTGTAAGATATATGTGAGCAGCACTAATGGGTATGGATCACTGTTCTCCTAGACTGCAAATAAAAGGAGCACAGGGAATGATGACACTGTATGATAGATCAATGCAGCTGCAGATTGGTCCTTCAGCTATTCAGGTTATTTTCCTTAAAAGGCATCATGCCTCACACATTCTGCTGAAGGCTATCCATTCAAGTTCATGATAGCTATTCTTAGACATTCCTTCATTTTTAACACCACTGCTAAGACTGTTAGTGTAATTTTTAATGAGAATGATGAGACAGTGTGTCTTTTATCAGGTTCTGATCTATCTAGCTTAAATTAAAACTTTTGTTATATTTTCCCCTATGCTTATTCAAAGGATTAGTGAGAAAATGTCACAGAACAGCTACTTGTATCCTCATTAACATTCATGGCAAAACCTTCCGGCCAGGCTGGTTTCAGTTGCTGATGGAGCAATACTTAAAAGAAATTGGCTTGTATGTGAAACAGCTGCTTAGCAATGTCACTATGCAAGGGAATTGGTGATAATAAGATGATACCATTACAGCTACACTGGGAGCATAATATATTTTAAGCTGCTTTGAGGTACACGGTGGAGGTCCGAGAAGGGGAGCATGATTACTTGTCTGTTGTTAGGAATAGGAAATAGCTGATCATTAAGTGTCTGCCCATATGGGTTAGTCTTACACAAAACTTTAATGTAAGAGAAAAATTCTCATCTGCTGTAATTCTTCACTTCCAGTGTGTTTCCTATCTGCTGGAAAGGCTTTTTGTTTCTTTTCCTAGTGTTTGGAAGGGTATGTATGGCCCATTGCTGAAACAGGTATTGCACTCTCTGCCATGACCATTGAGCAATTGTTGTTTCATAGGTACTTTTCTCATTTCAAGGCTTTATTTATTTGGCAAGATTCTTAGGAGAAGATTCTGTGGATCCTCATACATCTATTAGTGAGATCCCAGAAACTGATTTTGCTTGAAATGACCATCCAGTATGTCAATGCAATGACAAATATGCAATATGATGGTGGAAATACAGATGTAAGCATCTGCACATAAGGCTCAGCCAAGAAACAACTGGCAGCTGGCATTATGTTGTGTAGTGACTTATGTTAATGCACACCACTTGTCTAGAACATGCAAACTGAAGGAAGAATTATATTGTCAGATCTTTGGTTCTGAGACATCTTTGAACCTCATATACTATGAGGAATAAGTCTAGAAGAATGGAGCAGTCAAAAGTCCCAATAGAGTGACAGATCTTTAGAAATGTGGAGTACAAATGAATATGAAATGAAAGATTATAAAGGCTTAAGGATGCAAGAATTGATAGACAATTAAAAGAAAGGTATAATTTTTCTGATCATAGATGGTACCAAATTATTCAGTAATTTCTAAAGCTGTCTGTTACAAATATAATCTTGAGCAGCTTCTGCTTTTAATCATTGCAGACATTTATTTCTTGTATAGATTTGGAAGTACCGTACTTCAAGTGAAACAAAATATAAAACTGACACAGAAATTATATAGGTAGCCAGCAGGTGGAGGGAAGGGAATCTTCATCTCAGCTCAGCACTGATAAGGCCACACATGGAGAGTTAGGTCCAGGTCTGCACTCCCCAGTACAAGAGAGATATGGACACACTGGTGCAATCCAAGCAAGGGGCAGTAAGATGATGAAGGGACTGGACTACCTAATCTAAAAGGAGAGGCAGAGAGAGTTGGGACTGTTCAGACCAGAGAAGAGAAGGCGCATGGGATCTCATCAATGTGCATAAATATCTAGTGGGGGGATATATAGCCCAGTGACAGCAATGGGGAAAAACTAAGAAAAACAAAACAAATCAGGAAATTCGATGTAAACACAAGAAAACACTTTATCGTGAAGATAGTCAAACACTGACACAAGTTGCTCAAAGATGCTGTGCAGTCTCTATCCATAGAGATATTAAAAATACAACTGCACATGATTCTGGGTGATCTGTGATAGCTGAGCCTGCTTGGAGCAGGAGTGTTGACAAAGCCACCCCCATCACATCTCAGCCATGCTCAGATTCCGTGATTCTTTGAAAAAATGTTTGTCTCATCAGAGGCTAAAGAGACAATGTTCAAGTTACAGTAGACTGAGTTTCCTTTTAGATTAGATCATGAATAGGAATCTGGGAAAAATCCTGAAAAGGAAAACAGATCTCAAATTTCCTCTCAAAATGGAAAACATAACATCATATCTATGCTTAAGTTATCATATCTAAGCTCTATGGTTGTGGGGCAGAAAACAAATTAAGAAAGATAAGGCTTATGAAGGTCAGATCAAAAATCTAAAGAGCACACATACCTCTAAAAAGTCTTATGTTGCAAAACTTAGTATTACCCTAAGACATCTAGTACAGCATTAAAAAAAACCCTGTAAAATCTACAAGATATCCCTTTGATGTCCTTTCATGAGCTCTCAAAATTATATGAATGTCTGAACAAAAAAAGAGCTTGGCAGCAACTATAGTTGAAATTAACTCCTCAAGGGACCAACACTGATATCTATCTCAGCATTACTTAGGTATTCATATATTCATTTGTTGCACAGGTAATACACAGAACTTCCATAAAATCATCACAATTGGCTGTATCTGTTTTGCTATTTGTGGTGTACAAGCATTAAATGGCAGAATCATGTATCAGAATTCCTTTGTGCAATCACAGTACCAAATTAAAAAACAACCAAAAAAAATGGATTATGCTCAAAGAGTTAAAAAACGGACATTAGCTATTGCTTTATACTGAAAAGCATCTTAGCATTTTAAACTGCAAGAAATCTAGCTGATTTTACACTGAAAGTCTATTAGGTGAATATATTTTTCCATTAATGTCTTTGCCCTTCTGGAAAGAAGCAGTTTTTTCCATACAAGTGAACAAAATTTGAATAGCTTTAAAATAGCATTGAAATTCTCAAAGCATACACAAAGTTCAAATGCTCTCTGATAAGACATCACATTGCAAATTCCTTTTAAAACATCAATAATAAGATAGAAGAAACAACTTAATATTTTATTCCAATTTTCTGTGGAGCAGATCCCAGAGGGGAGTATTTACACCCAACCCAGAACTTTAAGCCATACCTTACCATCAGTATTAAGACACAGAACTTCAGATTACTGAAAAAGCTGTACTGTCTTTAAACTCAGTGCAATACAGAAAGGCCTGAAGCTGGCAAAGAATTAACAAAGTGCTGTCTGAGCTCTGTGGTCAATGAGCCCAGCATTTTCAGTGTGTTGCATTGTCACTGAACATCAGCGATCACCCCAGTTTCCTTCTAGGAAAAAAAAGCCCTGTGAATGCTCTAGATGTATTGAAATGTCTGTTCTGCTTGCACACTCATCTTGTAATACTACACGCAAAGTCTAGATTTTTTTTTAAGATCCTTTGAAAACAACTAGTTTTTTTTTAAAATCCACTACTTTAAAAAATTACACTTTTACATTAAAAAGGGAAGTCATCACAATTCAGAGCAGTGCACGGTCATCCCCACCTTCCAAGGACATTCTCTAAATTACATTAGCATCTGATCTGCTAGAGACTTTCCTCCAGCTCCTCTTCATATTACACTTTTCCCATTCCCTTTTCTTATAATTCATTTTTTCTTCTGTGTCACATTGAGAAAATCAATATTAGAAAAAAAAATCTTTAATTGGATAATAATACAGAATTACCCTAAGGAGTTAGAGGCATTTTCACTTCTTTCTGAATGGGACTGAAGAGTTTTGAAACAAGCTTCCAAGTTCAGAAATAACACTTCCACAATTCTCCTAAATGTGTACCTATGATCCATTACCTGGGGTTAGCCAGCTTTACCCACCTATTTTCAGGCTTTCCACCCACGTGCAGCTCTGCAATTCCCTTTGCAATGCTGATTTACACCTCTTAATGCCATACTCTTTTCAACTTACACATATGCAGAAATGCTCAGGGTGACACTTTCAACACAAATATAGATTTAATATTTAGATAAAACTATAATTTGAAAACATGGACACAACCATAAAAACAGCTTAGTGTTCAGTATCAAAGACAAACACTTAGCAAACTGTCACACCATAACCTTGATCTTGAAAAGATCTTATAAAGGCTGATCACAAGGAAATAAAACCCTCAAAGTGTTCTTTTCTGTTCTTTATAGGTAGAAAAAATGGGTTCAGTACTGCTTAAGTGGTTTGTATGATAATCTCTCTCAAACACAAATTGAGGCCTTAGTGTTTGGAAGCCAGGAGCCCTCTTAGAGTCTCTGTACATCACAAGAAAATCATGCAGGAAAAAACAACAGCCTTAAGGCTATAAAAAGGCAGACTACACAAATACTGCTCTGCAATAACAAAAATCAGGGGAGATCCACCGTTCATCTTGCAACAGTGAACGTAATTACAAACGTAAATTTTGCATTTGAAACTAGGAGACAAAGATATAAACTTCTCTATGCATATCTAATCTCTTTTTTCAACATTAGCCAAGCCTGCAGGCACTTAACAGTCTGATTCTTGATGTCATTGTAATTAAAGGCAATACTCACAAGGCTGATAAGCATTCCAGCTGTATATTAACCCTTATCTTAGCAAAACTGACAACTGAAAATGTGATATCTAATTGTAAAGAAAAGAACATTGGAATTTATTATGGGTATTATGGATATTATGGCTTTTAAATCAAATAACCTTGAAAATAAGTAAATTACATCCAGCCTACCGTCAAACTTCTTGTGCCGGGATACGAAAGTCGTGCGTACAAAGTGACTTGTCTCCTCCACTAGGTTTTCAAACTCCAGTTTGCTCTGTTGGCTTAACTTGTCCTCCATTTCTGAGGTGCAGCATGTATATTCCTGAGGGCAGATTCTCAAATGTTCCCCTGGAATCACAAGAAAATAAGAAATTAGAAATATTTGATTACAGATAGAAAAGTGCCAGAACCAAAAAACACATGATTGGTCTTCAGTCTTTGTGGGCTACCCAGGGAGCTCTTTAAGGCTTGACTTAAAGAGCTTGACAGGAGACATCTCGAATTTGTATCAACAACTTTGCTATGGCTGGGTATTCCTCGCAGGGGAGAGGAGACACACTTTGTAGAGTTGTTTTTATACTTCAAAAAGTAAAATTGCCTCACACCAAAAGTGTTCTCCCACTCTGAAGAAGCCTTCCACATTTACTGAAGCATACTTAAAATTTGAAAAAACAATTGCTTGCTTTCTGTTTGTATTCAAATTGCCTGGAGAAATATCTAGTGAGATGACCTATTACAAGCCACTGGATCTGTCAAAAATTGCAAAACAAAAATTATGCATTTGTTGTCAAAACCTGTAGAAAAGAAATTATGCATTTTTGTAGGCAGATTCCACTTGCCCAAGTGCACCAAAACATTGTTTCCTTCTCCCCTTCCTTCCCCTCTTCTTAAGTGTATTTTAATGATTGTGTTTGGGTTTTCTTGGGCAGCATTTCTTGTCAGACTGAGCAAGTGCTCTGCTGAATAGGAGAAAGCAGTGAAGAGTTTAATTAATGCTTATGTTATATGGAAATGCAATGTAAAAGGTAATGAAAGCCTCTTATTTAATTCAATAGATTTATCTCTTGAAGCACTCTGCCATTTCTTCTGACAATATTGCTTTCTTCAGTACAATTTGCACGTGGAAAGCAATTCTTCAGCTCATGAAATTAAAATGGTCTGTTATTACATGAAATGTGAATTTCCAATTGACACTGTACTAAGGGTGTCAGAAACATTTAGCTTGGTTTGTACAAAGGCAGAAAATTTTACCATTTCCTCTTGAGAAATAAAGAGAATGATCTGCCTGTATGATTAATGTTACTTGCAAGGCAATGAAAACATTTAGCTTTCTGTACACCAAATCCTGATTAAAAATCCCTCTGCAAATCTCTTAAAGGTGCAAATAAAATGATATACAAAGCCCAAGGGTTAAATAAATACGGGGGACCTGATTCTCATTTCTATTGAGGCTCCTTTCTACCACTGCTGAGCCATAAAGAAGACTTAAATGCAATTTATACCTACTTTAAGGCTGCTTTTCACCATTCTTATTATGTAGTGAGGAGAACCAGGCCCTAAGTTTTATGCTTCCCAGGGGTATAATACATTTAGCTGCTGCATCATTTTGAAGACAGCATCAAAAAGAGGTCTGCACATGCTTAGAATAAACACTGTCTTGAGTTTGCCCTCACCTTATTCGAATTTATGTTTCAGTTCTTGAATGAAGTCTTTTAACTTGGAATTTAGTCATTCCTCAACCCTGACTCCTCACGCCATCTTAATTTGTTTTTTCTGCAAGAGTTCGTAATATATGAATTATAATGCCATGAGGTTTCTTTTAGCACTCTCAAGACTTTTTAAAAGTTCACAGCTATATATCTTCAGAAAGGATCACTTTATTATTATCAGTTACTGTTTGGCAGCACTACCTACAAGTCCCAGTCATGTCCAAATGAACCATGATATAAAACTTTGTATAAAACTGGGAAAAAAATATATCCCATGACCATCAAAATATTGTAAGGATTGCTTCCCATGTCTGCTACACCCTCCCACCACAAGAAATTAATTCCTTTCTATCCTCAAAGTCACACATCTAAGCCATAAACAACACATACAGGGACTGGTGAGCCAGCTGCTGTCAAACATAAAAGATAGTGGCAGACTAATGTTTGCCTTACCCTCTACATCTCTGTCACATTAAACTGCAACTATTCAACAGGTAAGGGAGGTGCCATAATAAGAAACAATAAAGGTTATTTCAGAAACAGTAATGTGAGTTTTTATTAGATGTCAGAAAGACAAGTAAAGTTGAAATATTGTATCATTAGAAGCAGTGCTGTGTGCTTGATTAAATAAAAAAATACCCCATCCATAATGTCTGCAACCCCCTTTCCTCAATAAATCCAGGGTTTTTTCTTTATTGAAAATGCCTACTTTCCCAGTTCCAGTCAGAGTGGCGGTTTATGCTTTTTATTATGATAATATCCGCTGGTGCCATTGCAACTGAGAATTTTTATAAAATTCACTTTTCTTTCCTCTCTTCATCTGAAGTTCTTATGCTTTTTCATCTGGCTCTGTTTGTTTCTCAGAATTGTCAGGTTATAAGCTGGTAATGGTAATCATCACGGCATTGTGCTTAGTAAGTAACAGCCATGAGTCCAAATTTTTTAAGACACCGTATTAGGCTGAATATTATGACAAATTAAATTCTATTGAATGGTAATTTTTGGAGGAATAGTAATTTTTTCTTTCTCTGATTTATTTAGAGTCTTAGTTTTGCTTTGCTACAAAAATTATTTCTCACTTTGCCTGCTACAAACTCATTCAGATTCCTAGTGCATTGTTTTCTTTTACATGTATTTTCATTAAGTTTCTTCCTTTTAGTTCACTGGTTATTCCTTCATTCATGAGGCTCTTGACTAGAAACTCACATTTATCAGAAACACTCACAGCTTCTACATTATCTCATTGACTTTTTCTCCCAACAAAACGTCTTCCTAAATCATCTAGCCAACTGCCCTCATCACAAAAATTTTGCTGTAGAATAATGAACTTTTTTCAAAACACATTTCTAATTCTTCTCTCCTCCCTGTCCATATATTCTCTGCATTTCTGTAGAAAGAAATAATAATGGAAATATTGTTCTACTTTTCATATTCTCTTTCGAGATTTTTGCTTCCTTCTCTTTCCTTCACTGGAGGATCAGGTCAGACGACAGATAAAGTAAAAGAAAAAGCATTTTCCATTGATCCACACCAATGGAATCTTTGTATACCTAAGATGTTCAAGTTAATTTTGTAAAAATAAAGCTTTTGAAATTTTTGCTCTTAAGCCCTGCAATGTTTCTACTGGTCATGACTGGCTGCAGTTTCCAGAAGTTCATAACTTGGTCAAAAGGTCTTGTGCTTTCCTGGCAAAAGGAAACTCTCTGGCAAAGTAATTTCTGTATGCTTAATCTTTTCCTTTTTAAAAGTATGATTCTCATTTTGTGCTTGTTATTATCAAACCTCCAACTAATGTTAGAATTGCCAGGTCATTAGTTCACTCCTTGTTAAAAAAAAATGGACACACTTTTCTTAGCGCAAAAGTAGGGGGTTTGTTGGGTATTTACATTGTGTTTTGCTGGGGGTTTTTTGGTGGATTTTTTGGGATTTTTCTGTTTGGTTTTTTGGTTTGTTGTTGTTGTTAGTTTGGATATTTTTAATTAAGTGGTGTGTGCTTCATTTTGGATTTTTTTTCTTTTGTGCAAATCTATGACCTAAGGGGCTATTTGGATTGGAAATAACTCTGCAGGGCAATTTGATTGTGCTTCCTCTGATTTTTTGAATTGGATCATTTACCATTTGCATTTTGTAAAACATTGTTCTATTACCATAGAAAGTGTTTAATCACTAATTTGTGTATTTATACACCTCAAGTATTTTGCAGGCTGAAAATGTGCTCATAACTAATGTACCAGTTCTTGCCCTGGGAAACTCCATATGGTCTAGGTTCTTATGCTAATTTTAGCAACGATTTTTATGGCACAAGTGGCATTGGTTATAACTGACTAGTTTTTCCTTGTTGCAAATGGTGTCTCCCCAAACAAGTTTGACACATATGTAGTTACACTGCACCAGCATTCTGCCAGGCTGAACAGCTACTAACTCAATATTTCCAGCGTCCTACCACAATTCTTCTAACCACTGTTTCCAGCTGAAGATGCTGACCTACATATCTCTCCTCATGTGGCTTATGTTATATAAATCAAATCAATTGCCTACTACAAATTCAGCTACCAGTATTCAATTTCAGTTTTATTACAGCTGTAATCTCACACCTGCCTTCACATGATCCAAATTGGCAAGTTTTGCAGTTGAATTTGGCAATCCTGCTAGCAATGCTGCTTTGAAGTGTGATAAAGCAATTTATAAAGCACTTGTTTTATATTCAGATGTATTACTGTTTGGTGTCCTTAAAATGTACTGCAAAACTCAGAAGTCTTTAAAAAACTGCAACTTACAGCTCTCAAGCTGAATAAATGCTTTTACTGCATATCAAAATGCCAGAACTGATCTGAGAGTGGTAACTGCTTGCAGAAGATACAGTCTGAAGGATCAGTAAACCCTAGAGAATATAACATTACCCTCAACAATTTAACCACCAGATTTCCCGAACACCTTGGTTATATTATTAGGAATGGAAGTATTATCACATAATATATTTATTATCAGGCAGAATTTTTTATGGGTCATGTTGCAAGTTTAGCAATTTTGGAAGCAATTCTTTCTCAGGTAGTCATAAATTTATAGTTCCTATTCTAATCATAAATTTAAAGCCCTGATAGTGGTCTGTTCACAGAATGTTAGGACTAACTGTATGACTGGGGAGAATAGAAAGAGAGTCATGACCCTGCTTCATAAATCCAGCAGTGAATAAAATTCTTAAATAAAAGGGGTAAATTAAAGATGTGCTTTCAAACTTGATCACCTTGTATGCATCATCAGAGCCTAAAAGAAGAAAAGGTATCTCTACATTCTTCATCTTGTAGGCTTGATGTGATCTGGCTTTGTCATTAGCTGTGCTCTTTGAAACTTGAAATACTTGCTTCAGACCTGCACATATTCAGCCACTTGTGGAGAAAGCAGTGGAATTTATTAACAGTAGGAGATTTAACAAAGACAAGTATCTAGTCCTGCACCTGGAACAGAACAGTAAAAGAGCCCAGTACATGCTGACACCTGTGTGTCTGGGGAGCTGCCTTGCTGAAAAGGATGGGGACTCCTGGGGGACACCCAGCCAACGTGAGACAACAACACCCTGCAGCAGCAGCAGCAGATGTAAATCTGATACTGGGTTGCATCCCCAGGAGCATTTCTAGCAGAGGTAGAGACATGATCATCCCACTATACTCAGTGCTTGTCACGCTGCACCTGGAGCACCGTGCCCCATTCTGGTCCCCACAAGACAAGAAAGATGCAAACTGGAAAGGGTCCAAAGGAACATCATGAAGATTATCAAAAGACTGGAGTGTAAGGAAAGACTGAAAGAATCAGGGTTTTTTTTCCCCTGGAGAAAGAGAAGGCTCAGGTGGGGCCCAGTCAAGGTATTACAGTACTTAAAGGGAAGGTACAAAGAGGATGGGGCATCTTTCTTCACAAGGACCCACATGGAGAAGACAAGCGGCAAAAGATACAAATTGTACCAGGAGAAGTTTCATCTTGGCATAAGAAAGAAATTTCTTAAAGTGAGAACTGACTGACTAGTCACTGGGACAACCTCCCCAGGGACACGGGGGATGCCTCACTGCTGGAAGTTTTCAAGATTTGATTGGACAGGGGGCTCCCTTTCCCTCAGTACCTGAGACCAGATGATCTGCTAGCATTCCTTTCAAAGTGGGTTCTTCTGCGGTTCTGTGATTAGTTACTTCAGAACTTCCTACCTCTCAGAATTATAAAGGACTGAAACCACTTGACTTCTGTTTCTAAGTTAACATTTTCCACCCAATTTTCTGTATTTTTTATTATTGTAAAAGATTATTTTAAAACAATGATGAATAGCGTTGAAAGAAAAACCTTATTTAACTTTAACCCTTGCCCACTGTTTTGAGATTTGGATCATTTTCAGTATGGGTGATGATGTTTCTGAATGCTGACTTTTTGAAGTTTTCAATTTAAGTTCTCTGGTAAAATCAGGAGCATAGGAAACTCTTAATGATCACATTATAAATTTTCTATTAGGGAAAGCTATAGTTCTCCAATACACTTACACCATTCTGTCACACATATGCTATCGGGAAACAGTGCTGTAGAAGAATTTGACTGACAATCATCTTTAATTTGAAAAAAACCCCAAGCAGCACTATCATGTTTTCTGCATTAACTTCTTTAGCAGTTAAAAATAAATTGGAAACATGAATTTTAGCATTTCAGGCAATATTCAAACAGCAAAAATTAAAATATCATTTTGTTGGACAAAACCCTGTTCTCTAACCAAAAAGTCCTAAGGCTCCTTCTGACTTTGTAATTATCTTCTCTGTGGGGTATAACAGCCCTGCAAGCAGCCTCTGTAAAACTGCACCTGACATTCAAGTCGCAGATTGAACTTTCCTACTCAAACTAAAAGGAAACAGATTATGTTTTAAATTAATTCCATCGTAATATTGTCCTGACAAGTGATGACAGGAGCAATATTTGCACAGAAAATGACAGCTGGAGGAAGGGAGGGGAAACCTGTCTGCAACACACAGATTGTGCCATCAGACACAGCTCTCCTAATTTTAATCAAAGGAATATTGAACTTGAAAACCTTTTATGTCTGGTGGGCTCCAATAAACCTGTGCTACTACCCCAAGAATAAAACTGGCTCATTTTTTTGCCTCAGAACTCAAATCATCTTTGCTCAAATTCCTTTTGTTCCTTGATTTCTTTGAGGTCAATTAAAAAATGAATGCCTTCCAAACAGACTGATAATTAGTTAACAGTCTCTTCATTACAGGTCCCACAGGGAACATTCATTTACAAGAAGCCCTGACCCTGCTGTCCTTGGGAAGATTTCAGTAATAAGTTACCGCAGCCGAGGCCAAAGCAAACTTGTTCAGACTAAGACTATACAGATGCTAAAGAAAGAACTGAAGTCCCTTGAGTATTCCCAACTAAACTACTAGAAGCAGTACCACTACTCCAGCACTCAGGATCATTTTATTTTCCAAGCATACACAGTCAGAAAAATTGTTTTTTGATAACACAGTTTGTGAGAAGAATCTCTAGTTACTTCTTGGAGAGTGTATTACTGGCTTTGTGCTCAGTGCCTTGTGGAAAGCAAACAGCAAGGCTATGATTCAGCACCAATAGTTTCATCATCTCACTGGCTACATGGCTGCAATTTTCTGATTTCAAAGCATGCTTCCATCTGGGAACAGCAGCCAACTCCCCCTTCCCCTGAATTGATTTTTGCTGTTTATTATGTTCCCTACTATAATAGCAGAAATATCTTATATAGTATTATAGTGAGAAGTAGAACACAAGCAGCACATTTCTTTACCATGACCATAAAACACAACGCAAGGCAGGCTTTAAATTTAAGCAGCCCTCAGAACAATTTAATGATTAAGACAGCAGGACGAGACTGTACACATTCATGTATTTATAAAGATTTTAATCAACATTCTTCACGTAAAACTGAAACCCAAAGATATGACTGTAGCACATGATGTATCAGAGACAGATTTACACCACTTAGGTCATGTACCCCCCGAAATACTGTTGCAGTAGGAGAATGTGCTGGATTTAGCTTCCTGAGATTAACTGGGTATGCTGTACTGCCCAAACCAGCCCTTTAAGAGTGTTATAACTTTACTAATACACATACATCAAAGGTTAAAGCTGAATGGGATACAGTCATGCCATTTGAGTGAATTGTCAAGTGTATTTTAAAGCTGTGCAGATCCCTTGCTAATCACTGTATTGTCATGCATAAAATCCATGCTTCTAAAATACTAAACAACAACTGTTTAAGAGTCATTAATCAAAGTGCTCTCCTCTTATTCTCTTATATTGATGCCTTCAATCAGCCCAGTGAAACCTTTTTGTGCTACCATTAAGCAGATTAATCTACGTTTTTGTCTTCTGATTAATAATGACATGCTTTCCAGCAATGCCAGTCACAGAAACAGCTCAGGAAGACAAACATGATAATGTTGAGTTGGTTGTAAGTCATAGGCTGTAATGGATACACCAGTGGTTACGACTTTGGTGCCTCCACCTTAAACTCTTTATTGAAATATTTTTCAGCGTAATCTCTTTCTTAGTTCCTTCAGGAAAAAGACAGTACAAAAAGAGAGGCTACAATACATAAAGATCTGAGAGTCCTGTTATCATACCAACTCAAGGTCTACCCATGAAGTTTAGGACTAGAAATGCTGGCATTTGTCCTTTAATTTCTGTTTGGAGCCAACCACTGTGAAAAGCAGAATGCCTCTACCAGTTCCTTAGTATCAAACTTACTGTGACAAAAGTTGTAAGGCAAGAAGCAAAGCTCTTTCTCCAAGTTTGTGTATCTTTGACTTTATATGCTGCTACAATGTGAGAAAGTCCCTGCTAAAGCCAAATAAGGTACTGGAAGCAAGGCACACAGACAGAATTGTGGAAGATTTAAGAAGAAAACTACTGATGTGGGAAGGTGTAAAACCCTACAGGAAAAAACATGACAAACTGGAGGGTGGCAATGAAGAAACAAGGAAAAACAGCTAATTCCTGACCTAAAGGATGACTGAGAGTCAGTCTCACTAACCTGAGAGTTATCAGGTGATTTATCACTGATGGTAACAATCTATTGCTTAGCCTCATGACTCATTGGTCCTAGTTGGACATGCTCTGCAGTGACTCTGGGAGCCTTGACTCCCAGGGATCATGGGAAAAACTTCCCCAGATGCTCCTCCTGATCAGAAAAGTAGAAGATACCACAGCAGGCGGGTGCTTTTTTCTGCATGTGGCTTCTCCTTCAGGCGAGAGTCTCAGAACTACAGAAATAAGTATTCAGGTCTTTCCTGAAGGTGCAGAAGAGAATGTCCTATGACTTCCCCCAGTAAATCTTACTTATGCAAGTAAGGAATTCAGACCATTTCTGCCCACTGTGATGAAAATCAACACTGCTGAAATGACTCTCCTTCAACAATAGAGAATATCAGCTGACACAGGAGGAAGAAATACAGTAGATATCCACTGAGAATGTGCCAGTGGGAAGTCCTCTCATGAAAGATTTTTTTTTTTCCTATTGACTAACTATCAGACTGTTTTGATTCACTTATGTGACAAATTTAACTTCATAGAACTGAAAATAACCATGCGTTAAAGCATACATAAAAATACTCTGAATTACAAAGCTTCTAATTATCAATATGAAACAAAGGGTTCTCACTGAATATTGTCAGCTGTATAATGCAAATAGAAATTCTATATTAATAAAACCATGGATAGGCAAATGTTTTATGAATATGCAAGGCATTCTGAAACATTTTCAATAAATGATTTTTCCTTAGGAATCTTAGGGTTCAGCACCTGACATTCTTGAAATCCTGACATTCTTGAAATCCTGCTAATTACTGCTTTCAGATTCTCAGTTTCAATAACTTGCTGTCAAATCTTGTAGAACTTGGGTGGGTGTGTCCAGGTCCTCCCATCTTTCAGACAAGCTGGACTCACGGGCATCCTCTGAAGAGGGAGGCAGCTGGTGTGTGTGCAACTGAAGTTGCCTGGGATGGGTTTGGACTGAAGGTGGTTCAGAAAACAGTGCTGTCACTCTTCAGTAGAATTTAGAAAGTTTTGAAGGGTTCTTGAACATGGACTACATGTTTTTTTTTACCTGTTACAGGCCCAGTGCTGTCTTAGATCTTGCCAATTTTCATAACCTCTGAGGCTTTCACATTATAGGAGATAGAAATTCTCTTAGCTGCTGGTTCAGGTCAGGTTCTCAATTTTCTGTCTCTTTCCCTGCGTATCCAAGGGCTATAGCTATATCCCTCAACAAAAAGGACCTAGCCACTGATATATATGGTTAGAGGTGCTTGCAGCCATGCTTCACAGGGAAAATCCCCTTTTATGCACCTAAAAATTTTGGGTGAGGGCTTGAGCTAATTTCTTAGCCCATTTTCAAACAAAGATCCTGACAGGAAGGATTGTTGCTTTGGTTGACTTTAGGATTCCTCTGCTCTAGAGTGGGATCTGGACAGGCTGGATGGATGGGAAAGGCCAATGGTATGAGGTTCAACAAGGCAAAGTTCCTGACCTGGGTCCCAGCATCCAGACTGGGGGCAGAGTGGCCAAAGAGCTGCTCACTGGAAAAGGACCTGGGGGTGCTGGTCAATAGTCAGATGAACATGAGCCCGTGTGTGCCCAGGTGGCCAAGAAGGCCAAGAAGGCCATGGCATCCTGGCCTGTATTAGCAATCGTGTGGCCAGCAGGACCAGGGCACAGATTGTCTGCTTGTACTCAGCATTGGTGAGGCCACACCTTGAGTCCTGTGTCCAGTCCTGGGCCCCTCACTGCAAGAAAGACTTTGAGATCCTGGAGCGTGTCCAGAGAAGGGCAATGGAACTGGTGAAAGGTCTAAAGCACAAGTCCTGTGAGTGGCTGAGCGAGCTGGGGGTGTTAGAACTGGAGCAAAGGAGGCTCAGGGTGGACTCTACAACTGCCTGAAAGGAGGGTATAGCAAGGTGGAGGTTGGTGTCTTCTCCTAGGTAACAAGTATCGGGACAAGAGGAAATGGCCTTAAATTGTGCCAGTGTAGGTTTAGATGGATATTAGGAAAAATTTCTTCATGGAAAGTGTTGTCAAGCCCTGTAACAGGCTGCCCTGGGAAATGCTTGAATTGCCATTTCAGAAGATATTTAAAAGATGTGCAGATGTGGCTCTTAGGGACATGGATTTTGGCGGCTTTGGCAGTGCTGAGTTATTAGTTAGTCTCTCTTCACGGTCTTTTCCAACACAATGATTCTATAATTCTAACAGTGAATTAGAGAGGGGTGCTTCAGAGGTGCTGGCAGAGCAGGCATGACATCGTCCTTGACTTTAAGTGGTTTCCCAGCTTGAAGGAGGATACAGGGCAGGTGCGACCTGCACTGCTGAGGCTGCAAGCTTGAGAATGTAGGCAGTGTAATGAATGCAGTGTAATAGAAAAACCTGTTTGCTACATCATGGTGTTTTTTCAATCAATATTTTCCAGCAGAATACTGTTTGCTCTGAAAAAACTCAAAGCTCACTCTAATTAACAGAAACTATGTTTCCATAATATCATCCAGCCACAGTAATCACTGCCAAAAGGAAAAATAAAGCTTTTTAGAGGATAGCAGCTAGCCACAACAATTTCCCTTTTCCACTATTCCCAAGAGTGTTTGAGATCCAATCTATTGCTAGCCCTACAGAGTGGGCATTTTGGTTTTTTGTTCATGTGGGACTTCTTGTCTTTGTTTGGTTTTATTTTGTTGTTTTTTTCCCCTGCACTTAGACACAAAATGAGTCTGAACAATTTCTTTTTAGCTTTTTTATTATTGTACTTCTATCAATACCCTCTATGGACTGTGATACTTGATAAGATTCAGGGTCTTCAAAATCAATAACTGAATGTTTCTTGCTCTTCAAGTGCTTTAATGTTAAAGGTTTGACCTTTATGATTAAAGATCAGCTTGAAAGGAAATCCCTTTAGGTGTCTAAAGTCTTCTCTTATCTAATCACATTTTTGAATGGACATTTTTGACTGTGTAAATTAAAAGGCTTTGGTGCACTTTTACAGACTAATCAAAGCATTTAAATATAGAAGAATAAAACAATAAGCTATACTTTTTTCTATCAGTCCTTTAGAGAATTACTTTTGCCTTCTTAATATACATTTTTTGGGGCCCATTTCTTTAGTACAATCATAGCTTTTGACTGGCAGTGACCAGCCTCCCATTAATTTGTGGTTATTTTACAAGCCACACTTTAAAAACCCCCAAAACTCCCGAAACAACAACCAAACTTTAAAAAAAATAATTATTGAAAGAACATCATCTTCAGGGTATGATAGGCATCATATTTTCCTTGAAGAACCTTAATAATTTTTCTTCATTATGATTAAATGGGCTGTTTCCTATAAAGAATACTAGGCACTCTTTCTTACTATTTACTCTGTGTACTTTGGCTGACATAACATGGACAGATACTACCCAAAGTGAGTACTTGTCTCTTGGAGAAAACTCTTTGCAGATCTATAGCAGATTGAGCCAGAAGGAAATTTGGCAAACACTATGTCAATGTCCTTTGTGCTTTTTGCCTTTAGTATAAATAAGACTCCGAGGCATCTATCTGAACTCAGATCAGATTGAGTACATTCCTGTCTTAGCTCCTTCTCTCAGAAGATACTCAGAATAAGGTATTCCCTGTCCTATGCTGCATGGATGGAGCCAAATTAAGGTATAACAGTAATGACAGGCAAAAATGTAAGGAAGTCTCTGAGGATGTCTGTACGAACCTCAATTGACTGCCCACCTTACCAAAAACTGGTAAAAACAGCTATAAAATTCATAAAACCATGCAAGCCAGCATTGCAGATGTAGACATGATGATTCCAGGTTTTGTTATTATCTCTGAAGTTCTAAATGTAAGGATTTCTCATTCCCTGTGGAAGGGCCCATTGCCTTCCCTGGGTGCCTTGGGTTAAACCGTTTGAGTTTGCCTTCCTTTACTGCCTTCCTCCCTTCTCCTGCTCTTTGCAGAGAGCCCTCTGGCCCTGCCAAGGGGCTCTGTGATTGTGCCATCTGAGCAAAAGTCGTGCTTATTTACACCCCTAATAGGGAGGGCCTGTGATTATCTACAGAAATCCCTGCAAACAGCAAGAATAAATCTCTGAAATAAAAGCTAGGCCAACATGCACATAATTCCAGTATGAATCATGTATATTTAGGAAAGAGCAATATTTTGGGATTTTATTTAATAAACTAGGAACTATATTTCAACCCTGGACTCAACAGCAGCAGTAGTAATTATATTACAGCACTTTTTGGTGCTCTGTTGGACTAATATACACCTAAAATCTTTGGCCTGGAATATTTCAGGTTTTTTCACCTTGGCAAAAAAATTGTAAAGAAGAAAATAGTTCTAGGCAATATATTATTGTTTAAATATTAGTTACTAGTAGTTTCTAAAATCTATAAAGTGGGCATTTTCAGCAACAGTATTGACTTTTACTGTCCTTACAATTATTTAAAATAGCAAATGTCCTAATAAAACTCACATTATCCTTTTCCTTATCACTGTCTGCATTGATTATCAAAAGTAAGTAACATATACTGTGTTTTCCTTAGATATCACAAATAGAGTTATACAAGATGACTGACATGTTTCAGTTAAGGAATACATCTAGTAAACGATAGGTGGAAAAACATCAAACTGTCTTTCCCAGCCTTCACAGAGTACATGCAAGTAAAGGTAATGTCTGCAATTACCAAGGAGAAAAAAAAAGTTATGTGGTAAAATGTGCAAAGCATCTAAAAGAAGATCTCCACTCACTGTCATTTCTACAAGTGTTTTAAGTTACTGCAGAATTCTGTCACAATTCTTGAACATCAACCTGCAAAGTCTCTCTTTCCTGGTTTGACTCATGGGCAACAAGGAGACCCAGGAGATGGAACTTTGCTCTGAGGTGGTGATTTATACAATCAAACTGGAAATAGTATGGACAAGTTATGAACATTTACACAACAATGAGCATGCAATTATAAGCATGGAGTGACAAAAAGATTTTTCTTCTTGTGAAACTGTTGAAAGCCATTCTCTGAAAAATTGGAGTGGTTTGGCTGCTTCTGTGATAAAAAGTATATCAAGATCAGTGTGCTCACAGAGGGCTTATGAGATAAGGCAACAAATTACATTCTGCAAAAAGAAGTCATCAGCAAACAAGCCAGAATGCTTTATGAAAAAGTCATACACAAAATATACACATCTGCCAGTAAATAACCTCTTCACTGAGCTGGCACTTTTCTAAATTACAAATTAGGGATTCATGATCCTAATAAATACAATATACTACCAGTTGACAGGTTTCACAGCATTTTATGTTTCTGAAGGAGATTTATAGGTTTATAATGAGGAATAATATAATGCAGGTGCTATTAACTTCACCAAAAGCCTTGTGCAAAAAAAGGAAAAGGAAATCCTTTACATCCTGATTAAACAGAAAATGCCAAAACTTTTATCATTTGTTTTCTTGTCTACTTGTTTTCTAAGGAAAAAGTCCCTATTTCAAGGCAATATCTAAGCAATGTAATTAATGTGGCGCAGCTCACAAATTGCCCAATGAGTACTGTGTTTAATGAATATTCTTTTAAAGTTTATGGCTATTTTCTACATCCATTCAGTGACAGCAGTTGCTCAACTGCAACAGTAGTTTTGAGCACTTGTTGCAGATGTTTCCAGCCATTTTCTGCCAAATGCAAACACAACTACTTGAATGATTGAATTATCAATGCCAATCTTAGCTGATACTACTGTTAAAAGATTAATGTCCTAAAGGGAGAATCAGATTACTACTAGCATTCTTTTAACATCACTTTAGGAACACTCTAAATCCCCCTCCACATAACAGAATGCTTTTTAAAATCTATATAGCACATTTAAATAGATTTAGCTTTCCTCACAATACCATTGCAAAGTATCTAGAGCTGTGGTGGGTTGACCCTGGCTGGATGCCAGACACTCACCAAAGCTGCTCTATCACTCCTCTCTGCAAGTGGACAGGGAAGAGTTTATGAGTTAAGGACAGGACTCACTGATTGCCAATATGGGCAAAACAGACTCAGTTTGAGGATATTAACTGAATTTATCATTAACAAAGTCAGAGTGGGTTAATGAGAAGTAAAATATATCTTAAAAACACCTTCCCCTAACCTCTCCCTCCTTCCCAGCTCTACCTACTCTCCCAAGAAGAGATGGGTCTAGAGATCCCTGCCAGGACCCTGCTCCATCACAGACCTCCCACAGGCTCACAACCTTCTTTTCGGCAGCCATGGGCATCTTTTGGGCATTCCATGTGGGTCTCCTCCATGAACTGAGGGTGGATCCCTGTATCCCCATGGACCTCCAGGGTCTCCAGGAACACAGCTGCCTCACCATGGTCTGCACCACAGACTGCAGGGAATCGCAGCTCTGGTGCCTGGAGGACCTCCTGCCCTTCCTTCTGCACTGACCTTGGTGTCTGCAGAGTTTTTCCTGGCACATGCTCTCCCTCTGCTATTCTCTGGCACCCATTACAACTGCACAGCAACTTTTCTTCCCCATTGTTTAATATGATATCACAGAGGTGTCACCACCATTCCTGATTAACTCGGCCTTGGCCAGCAGAGCTGTCCTGGAGCCGGCTGCCACTGGCTCTGCCGGACATGGGGGAAGCTGCTGGCAGCTTCTCACAGAAACCACCCCTGAAGCACTCCTGCTATCAAAACCTGGCCATGCAAACCCAACACAAAAGTTAAGTTCTATCTTAATGGAGTTGTCATACAAAATTAATGCTGCATGGTCTCAGACCGAGTTCTAAAATTACACAAAAACTAATTAAAAACAAGTCACAAAACAGCTATCTAGGCTACTCCTTGCTGTCATTTAATAATTCACTAGTATCTGACAACTCATAAAGTAACTACCACAGGATAACATTATTTCCTAAAAAATGAAAGCTACCCACAACATCCAACATGAACTTTTAAATGATGATGATGATGATGACAATGACAGTAATAAATTCTGCAATAACTTTTGCATCTGAAAGTACCACTAAACTCTATGTGATAACTTACATACCTGAAGTCCTTAGTCCATAAAAACTGCCAGCATTAAAATTAATTAGGACAAGCTGCTGAAAAATATATTTTTTAATGTTATTTGGAGTTTAAATTTAAAATTGCATTATTACTCATCATTTATTGATTATCAAATTATTGATTTTCCTTTCAATTTTTTAATGTTATTTGGAGTTTAAATTTAAAATTGCATTTATTGATTAACAAATTATTGATTTTCCTTCCTACAGCTACAAAAATACAGGACAATTTGGATATGATCATGAGCTCCACACTCATGTTTTGTGCAAAGAGAATCTAAAATGAATCAAACATGCTTGCTTATAGTTAAAGTTGTATTTGGCATACAATGAAGTAGTATGATTCACCTACCAAATGACTGTAGCCCTTGATGAAACCTTTCCCGATTACAACATATAAATGTGTGACTACTTACTCATAATCAGATGATAAATTCAGTTGAGGCAACCTTAATGTATTGATATCTATGATATGTAAGAAAACAGCAAATAAAGCACCTCCACTGTCTTTTTCATTCAAGTGATACTTAAGATCTTCCAGAGCAAGACACTAGAAATCCAGTGTGATCAGCTTCCTGCTGAAGTTCCTATAACAATCTGAAATTATTATTACTATTACCACTAACATAAAATTCTGTTTAAAAGACTAAAAAATGGTAGCCATATAATAATAAAGACTTAGGCACATATGCTAGTGACAGAATCTTGTAAGGTCCCACAATAATTCTAAGTTGATTTGCAATATAGTAGATCTATGAACACGAAATAAGTAATATAAAAAAAGTTTGAAGCTTTAAGCAATCTGTCTCCTTCAGGAATGAATTCTAGAGTGAAGATAAGAACTGAGCTCCCTGCATTTTTAAAGGTAGATGCTGCATACTTCACGTCAAGCTGCAGATGTGTGAGTACAGACTGCAAAGAGAAGCAGCAAGCAGTGATTTAATGCTAATTTGAAACATCATGCAGAGTTGAGATAGCATCTAAGACTTGTTTGAAAAGACACACTCAAAATACAAAATGATCACACTGAAATTGTGTCAGTTATTTTATGAGCAAATCAGGTCTATGAATGTTGCAGAATATCCTTTACAAGGGGCTGTATCATCAGAACAGATTAATTAGATGAAAAGTAGAAGTACTACAGAGAATGACATGCACACCGGTGAAAGTGGGATTGATCAAAGAAATACAATGGTATCATGACGTTCTTCAAGTGACTACATCTTACTTTATTAAATGTTCCCATAGCATGGCATGATCATTTTTGTGCTTTATTTCTGCTGCTCAGAAATGAACAAAGTTCACCCATTTTGTTTCACAGAGTCAAGCTAATATAATCTTCAGTTCTAATGTGCCTAAATTGCCATTCTGCAACTTTGAATGATCCCACAATCCTCTAAAAAAAATGCAAAAAAATTTTCTTTACTTACCCGCTTACTCAATGCATAAGTTTGCATAACTATGAGACTCAACTAGGATTGGACTGCAACCCTTAGATTGTCTCAGTTTGATTTTGGATAGTGTAATTAAATTGTCAAAGGTCTAGTGCTTTTGAAATATGAGAAGGTAACAGCAACTCAAATAAAGGGAAATGAAAAGAGAGAGACAGTCAAAGTGTATTAATAATGAGGGTATAAATAATGTAACATTTGTCCAGAAAGAACCATATCATTGCTATTTTAATTTTCATAAGCTCTCAACTAAAATAGAATATAAAAGCAAATCACACTAATTATTTAGATGGAACAAAACCTCATATTATTTCAGATACTTTGAACTGAAATAATGTCACCTGAATAAACGCACCAATAATGCCACAGCATTACCATCTTATGGGACAGCAGAAGAATGAAGGTTAAGGAACATGAAGTGTGGGATAAGAAGGCAGCTTCTGCTCCAAAAGAGGTAGAGTAATGTGAGTATGAGCTTGACTATGCCACATGCTTTGGGACTGCATATCAGCCCCTTTGGCTAGCTGTTTTTTTGGTTAAGCCAGGCAGGCAAGCACAACATATCTCCTGGTCTTCTACATATTCCTGATGAACCATTCAGACATGGTTCTTAAGAAAGTATGATCCAGTGTCAGGATGAAGGGCTTGGATCTTAAAGAAGCTTTTTACAGTTCGAGATCTCTAGGAAGTGGCAGTTATCCTTCCTGCAGGTTCACGCTGCAACACCAACATCCACAAACACGCTGTAGCTGGTAGTTATGCTTGCAAGATTTTGCTCAGCGTTGCACAGCTTTGCTGTGAATGCAATACATTGGTATTTTTCCACAGAACCCCTGTTTCTACAGCAACTTTTAAGAGGTTATGTCAATTAGCTTTTTTTTTTTTTCATGCCAAAACACAGCCAAAAGAGGAAAACAGCAAGCTTGTATAGCACATACGGGTGACAAACCAGACATATGGAGTGTGAAAAAGAGAAGTGAAATCATTGAAGAAGAGCTAGCAGATAACACTTCATAGAAAATTTAGCCTTTTTTTTGAGACAATGAAAAGTGAAAAATGTGGTGATGTTTTTCTAGATGTAATCTGTAGCAGTCCAGATTTCTAGAATTCATTTAAACAATCTCATTCAGATATTTTGACTTTACTGATTGATGCCTCTGCCCTCAGTTGCACATTCAGATCTGTGTTGTTATATATCAGTGTAGATAGAACAGTAACAGAACCCAATACATAGAACTTCAAAAATACAATAAAATCTTCATATACAGTTTTTCTTAATCTTATTGCCCTACATACATATGCATTAAATCTTCAAAACTGACTACTAAGTCTCACTGAAATCTGACACATTCTGCTAAGTTCAAGGACGATTAGTGTTTTGAAATTGTAAGTTACCTAATGGTAGCAAGATGAAACTTTAAAAATATGAATTAAAGCTTAATTTTAGACAGATACTCAAAAAAACCCAAATGTATCTCCACACATCCCCCAAGCAACTGAGCTCTTAAATTACAGTTGAAGCAAGTAGGTCTTCATAAAAGCTGTGGGTAGAAACACTACAGTTCATCATACAGTAATTTAAAATAATACACATTAGTACTGCTGCAAACTAAAATTTCTTTTCCTTGATCATAATTTTATGCCTCTAAGAAATTAAAACAAAGACAGCAGTTTTCATTGTCAATCCATGGTAAGGACAGTGTCTTAACAAGATGCAAAGATTTACATGCTGTTGTCCTGGTTTTGGTACTGCGCCGCTGCAGAAATCTTCAGGGGACAATGCTGCCTTGGATGCTTCACTCACAAAGTAAATTAAAATGCTTTTAAGTTACCCCAAGAATTGATGGGAGAAAATAAAGAGGTATTTTTCTTCTCAGTGTACTAACTTTTTTTACTGAGTAATATTTGATGCAAATAGAAAGAAAAGAGTTTTCTGGTCTGTATCTTCAGTTCAGTTCTGTAGAATAGACTTCAGATGCAATGATTGGCAGGACTCACTGGAAAAACTGAAAGACCTGCAAGATTGCAAACCTTTTTCTCTTACCAGTTTTCAAGATCTTCAACTTTATGAAACCCCTTCTGCACAAATATTTTCCTTTCCTTATGCATTTTTCTCCTTATGCCACCTTGGAAAAACTGCCTTTCTGGTTCATAGTACTGTTTCCATTTTTCTTTCAGAAAACAGCCAACAGTTTGTATATTCACTTGGGACTGGTCTGCAATTCATTCTTAGCAATACATTTAAATAATAGGGAGATCTGAACATTTTCAATTCTTTTTTAACTTTTTTATATCTGACGAAAATGAGCTGTCTATTAAAGTGGTAGTCTACTGGGCTCACCTCTATCCATGTTACGCGTTTCATAAATATTCAGAAACTTGTTTTGATGTTGAAAATTATTGTATTGTTTTTGTTTTATCTCACTGTCCTTGAAACAAAAGAGTGCATCATACTTGCAAAGAAGTTTTCACATATTGTCTGCCTAAAGTTTCGCATCCACTACACATTAGAGGATCTGGATGATTTCAATTTAATTGACAGGTAATCCTCAGAAGTGTTTAGATAAAATATTAGTTGGCTTTTTTTGGAAGTAGTGTCTTAAACAATAAATTTATGAGGACTTGCATCTTCCCAGAGCAAAGCGCAAAGATTCATATCAAAGCATTTTTGTCAAGAATACAAGTGCAAGAAAGTAAAAGCTAATACTGGTCCAAACTTATTTTTTAAAAAAAATTAGAAAGTTGAAGATATTTTCAGTTTCCAATGTACTGAAATGTGTATTTAAATGATTTTTAATTTTAAAATAAAAAATAAAAACCCACATAATTTTTCTATATAATTTCCTTCAGGCACTTAAATGCATTACAATAAAGTCTATTTACTTTGTATTTACTGCAAGTTCCCTCACTGTAAGGAGAACTTTGCTAAGCATACAGGGAGAATAAATAGTAGAGGAAAAAAAGAGCATCTAAATGCACTAAAATAAACATTTTAAAACAAAAACCATGCTATCAACAAGGAAGCTAATGAGAGACTATGTTCTCTTAAAACATATCTAAAAAGAAACTTATATTGCCCAGTTTGAATATACAGCACTTGAGAACGTAATGATTTCATTTCATGATGGTTTGTGAGCCCGTACAATTTGTGAGGTACTCGAATACATTTTTTCTGTGTGAACACTCTCAATCAATAAACACTCAAACACATACAAGTCCTGCTAGTTAGGAGAAGAACATCTCCCCAGGTATAGTGCAAAAATACTGTGGGGAGTCCCACACAGTTTAGGACGTTCCCAAAGCTTCCTTGACATTCTGTCCCTGGATCGGGAATCATGCTAGATCACCAGTTACTGTCTAACTACTAAATTATGTCTCAGTCACTACAGAGAAAAAATACGTTTGTGTTATCATTTTGACAACCAACTCTGTAAAAAAACTCGAAGTTAGGCAACATTTTTCATTTGTGTTATCCTTGATATAAAGCTCAGCAGAAAAATGAAGACTTGTTTTCAGAGTTACACAGAAATAAGGAATTTTTTTTCTGAGAATTTGCTCTTTCTCAGGAATTAGGTGATTGTTCATGTATTTATTTACATTGGCATGGTAAGAATACAGAATCACAAATGTCAAAAATCAAATGTGAGCAAATTTGCACTACAAATGCAAAGTACTGGCAGCTGAGAGAAACCTACATATGTTCTTTCAGTTCATAACTGTTCACATGCAAACCTGGATATTCTCAGAAGAACAGAAAGTTCTATCAGTGGTAAATTGTTGGCATTTCCTAGGAACAGTGGTGAATAGCTGGCTTGTCATCTAACACTACTGAAACAGTTAAGACCAAAAACCTGTTTATTCAGTAGATGACAAAAAAGAAAAGAGACAACACCATAAGGCAAATGTCTTTATGGCAATAAACAGCATTCTACTGCTTGTAGACATGTTTAAGTTTTGGTCTTGGAGGATGCACTCACTGTTTGGACAATATAGGATAAATTGTATAAATGATTATGCTGAAAAGAAAGCAAGACACATGGGGAAAATGCTAAAAAAGTCATTCCTCTTAAATAACTAAATTTAAGGTAAATGCTATTTACTGTGTGCTAATCCAATGGAAATAAAAAAAAAATTCTTGAGACCTATGTGAAATTATATTTGGATAGTCATAAAGAATTGAGAGTAATATTTTGATTTGACTCATCTGCTATAAGGTTCACTATAAATATATTTTTTTAAATTGATTTTGTTAATTTAAAAATTTAAATAAGTCAGTTAAGACAGTTTCACAGGCTGCTTCTGATGTTACATAACCCCCAAAATTTTTGTGTTTGCCTTGATTTTTTTTAATAGGAAAAGTCCTGCTTGGTGCAACACTACTCCCAAGTCAGATTTCTTTATATTGTTTAATTTATTTTATTTAGCTTGCATTTCCTTAACAGACGTGATGCCAACTTTGCTTCCATTAAAGTCAACAGTACTTTGGCCTTAACTCCCAACATCAAAATAGGAGTTGCAGTGTAACTGACAGCAACTTTTGTGAACAATTTGAAATTATTTATATTTTGTAATTTATTGGTACATGGCAATTTCTTTTCAATTGAACATTTTATTTCATTTTAAAAAGCTTAACAACTTAATCTTCATGCAAAACATGGTAAATTACAGATATTCACTGAGAGTATTACACAGGCAAAAAAGACAGCCCCATGAGCACTTAATTTTTTAGGGCCTGTTTTGAAATAATATGTATGATGATATATTAAAAGTATACCTCATTGCTTGTAAGTACATCTCACTGTCAATACTGCTGAACTAAAATTGTAATTTTTTCTATTAAACTATCTTATGGGAGATCAGAGCAGAGTAGTCTGCAGATAGCACTTGACTGAAAATTAAATGTTCTTATCCACAAATTTGTACTATCCCAACAAAAGCCAATGGACCTCTGCTGTTATAGATTAGGACTGATTTGAGGGCTGATGATGGAGCTTTACAGCCACATGACAAAATGAAGGAGGGACTATTTTATTAATAGAATATTCTGAAAATTTATGACTAATTGTATAAATAACTTCTGACTATTTAGGACTTTTCATTAAAAAGTTGTGAAGTATTAAGATTACTGCAACAATATTTTAAAATTAAAACCCATATACACATTCTAAAACTACTTCTATATAGCTATCAGTTACGTTATAAAACCTTCTTTTCCTCTGCCTGCCAAGAAATAAAATACCATCCATGTTAGCCAAAGGTATTGTGTAATGGTGTTGTTCCTGATTATTGATTATTAGTTACAAAGAAATCATAACATATCATATATGATAAAAGAGTTTTGAACAATCCCACTGAATGAGGGAAAAAAGTTCTTTGGATAATATAGTAAACTGTGATTTTACACATTTTAGTACATATGTTGTGAACTGGCACTGGTTGTTACAGAATAAAATATTTATTTTACTGCAAAAACAGTCTCTGGGAATCTGCATATTCAATACTTTCTTTGCAATATGGTATTTTCTCTTTATAAAGCACACTTCTACATTGTCTTTAAAAAGTTAACTAAGAAAAAAGTGTCATTTTATGTGGCATAAATATGGAAAGCATATTTTTACATCTCTCAGGTTTGTGCTTTGATTATTCAGGTAAAAGAGAATGTTCCACAGGCTTAGAAGTTGAATCCTCTATCTGGCACTTTGACCAATTTTGTATTGCATATAGAACTCACCAGTAAACAGTGCCATTAGGTTCATATGAAGGCATTAGAAACAAAAAATATTACAAAATTGCAAAATAGTGTTTTCTCTTCCTGATCCAGTTCTAAGTACATGTAGGAAAAAAAAACAAACTGAAAATTCAGAGCTACATCTGAACAATGGTTTCTTTCATGGGCTCTCATAAGGTTGCAGAATATATATGTATGATTACCACATTAATCTTCATCCACAATTTAAACAGATGCCTCAGATTATTTTTATTTCATTATGAATCAACAAATATATTTTCCTGAAAAAATAAGATCTATACTATTCTCCAGAACACCATAATTGCCATATCAGTTGAGATTAGTCCAATAAAATTCTCTCTTTTTTTTTTTTTTTTTTTTTTTTTTTTTTTTTTTTTTTTTTTTTTTTTTTTTCAAAAAAAAATTTTTATTACCACTTTTTCCTCC